>NW_024501571.1:2819376-3549595 GCF_017590055.1 Onychostruthus taczanowskii
AGCCGGCGGGGGGGAAGGCGGCGGCATCGCCCCCGCGGGGCTCCCCCCGCCGCACCCCGCTTTTCCTCAAAGTTCGGGGCGGGAGCGGGGGGGAGACCGGAGCCAACTTGTCCCGGATCCCTTTATTCGCCGCCGGAGCCGCCGTCTCTCCCAACCCCCGCGTGTATTGCTGATCGGAGGGACGGAGCTCGGTCCTGTGTCCGCCCCGCTCCTTCCTGCCCGCACCATGGAGTTCGCCCAGAGGAAGAGGAGCAGGAAATCCCAAAGCTTTAAACTGGTCAACGAAGGTAAGGCGGGGGCGGCCGGGCTTTGTTCGCTGGCCGGGGGCAGCCCCGACTTTTGCCCCGGGGGGAGCGGGGCGTTATGAAACGCCGGCGCCCCCGGGCCGCCGCTCCCTCCCGGCTCTGTTATTGAACTCCGCAATCCTCTGCCTCAACTCCCCGAAACCATTGCACGCCTTTTTTTTTTTTTTTTTTTTTTTTTTTTTTTTTATTTTCTTTCACCCCCTTCCCGTTTCCTCTTTTTTTTTTTTTTTTTTAATTATTATTATTTTTTGCATGCATGTTACGTGTTGTTGCAAAACCACCACCTCAAACCTCCCCCCCACCACCTCAGGTGGACGTGTTAATTTTTTTCCAAGCAGACCTTGCACAAAATAAAGTTGGATCGTGTTTCGTGGTGAATCCTGCTTGGGCGGGGGGGGGGAAGAAAAGGTAAAATCGGGAAGCGAGCAAAAAATAATGACACTTGAGCAGCGACAGACCTCCTTAGTATTCAACTCTTGTGGATTTATTGTATTTGGGGTGTTTTTTTTCCTCTCCTCGGCTGTGTACATCCGTGTATTTCAAAGAAAAGCTGACTCGAGAACGCTTTATTAAAAATCCACGCAGGTAATTAATTGTACGTGGGCAGGGGAGAGCCGCTGGCGTGTAACTTGTTCGCTCGGGGTGTGTTTGCTTTTGGAAAAGAGGATATTTTAAAAGGGCTCATGAGGGGAGAAATATTTGAATTCATGTCGGGCAAGAAGCACAGCTCTGTGTTTCAGTCTTCTTGTTGTTGTTTTCTTTAATTAAAGAGGAAAAAAGATAGAGCCGCTGGTAGGCGTTTTCACAGGTGGACTTCCCAGCCCTAGGGATTTATTTTGGTTGGGGATTTATCCCTTCTCCCGCCCATGAGCTGTTTTTGCCCTGATGGATTTGATTCGAGATCGTTTCTCCTTTTGTGTTCCCAAGTATTGGACGGGAATATCTCCATGAAACGCTGTGTGTGTCCTGCATGCCAAGTTCAAGGCAGGTGACTGCTTGGGTGTAATGTCACACTGGTGAAAAGGGGGACACACACACACGAGTGTCAAGACTTGCTGTCTGAGGAGTGCTCTGCAAAATTACCTTTGAAGCAAGAAAATTCAAAGATGGAAATAGGATCACTTGGTGGGAATAGTAAATAATGACTGCTGTATGGTGGTGGGGGGGTCTGGGACATCACACATGGTCCCTGTTAAAACTAGAGGGGCAGGGACTTGCCAGACGTGTCTGAAATGCATTGGAGGTCTGTATCCATTAGCAAACTACCAGGGGTGTAATTTTACAGAGAACAGATTTGGTTTGTGGGATTTTGGTACTGACCATGCTCCCAACTTGGAGGCAGAGTTAGTGCATGACTGGACTGGAGCATGGAGGTGGTGAAAGCAAAATGTGGAAAAACTAAACTGAAATTTTGCTTTTTTTTCTTTATGTCCTAATGAGCCTGTAAAAAGAGTATTTGCCAGAAATAAGTGACTGTTTTGCCAATCCCAGTTGCCACTTCTTACAGGTTTAGATATGCCTCAGTGTATGAGACAATCTATTTAACCTTATTTTAATAGGTAAATCCAGTTATGATGGTACATTATTAATAATATTTTATCTGTGTCATTTTTTGGATGTAGAGAGTCACAAAGCTACACAAAAAGCATATGCTAGAGAGAAAATGATGTCTTTTTACTTTGAGAATGGAGGAGATAAAAATCAGGTTTTGTATATGTCTGCACTCTCATACGCTTTTCTATCACAGTTGATTAGAAAGATAATTATGTATAAATAGTTGTCTCTTGTAATTGGCCTTTGCCTCTTGCAGGAGTTATTCTGTAATGTCACAGTTTGGTGTTTACTGTTGTGAAATTGATACAGCTTTCCAGTGCCTGGACTGTGACATCCAAGGCAGAAAGAGGAAACCAAAGAGAAAAGGCTATGCTGTATGAACTGTCTGGTAACACGTCATCTGCTGTTGATGTGTGCCCATACAATGCTTATTCTGTCCCAAAAATTACTTTGATCACCTTATCACAGTGATCAGTAATGACCAAATCAAGAGAAAGCCCATTGCTGTGCTAAAATGCAGCTGCCTCTGGGGTGAAATGTGGTGACTTTAAGGCAGCAGCTGCAGACCAGAAGAATATTGTGACCAGCTGGGGAAGTGCTAGAGAAGAAACTGGGTGTAATCTGTATATCTAAGGACCATGAGTCTGTAAGTCATTTAAGTCCTAGTTTCCAGTTACTTGCTTCCACAGATTGTGAACATCCTTGAGAGGATGAAGGTGCAGAGTGTGGCAGGTAGACCCTGACTGGCTGGCCATTAGGTGCCCGCCAAGCCACTTCATCACACCCTCTGCTCAACAGGACAGCTAGTGATCATGGAAGGCAGCATAAATCCTGCCAGTTTAGTCTCATAAAAGAAGCTTTTGCTTCCTCGATGGCATATCTGACTTCACCTTTACCCATTTCATTGGCTGGGCGTGCTCAGGAGCTCGGGAAGCAGAGGAATCCTTTGTGTAGCTCACCTCTCCAGTCCTGTGGTGTGGTTGTTTCCCCCTCATTTTCTTTCCAGGCCCTTCTCATTCAGTGGAATTGCTGTGTTAGGCTCGATTTTAGTTTACATACTGGGTTGTTCCTTCTCTTGTGCCTTAGAGACTGTCATGCTGTACAAATAAACAGCACCTAACAAAAAAGTGACTTCCAGGAGACTTTTCTAGTCCTGTGCCTGTTTGGTCAGAGGTGCAGGTGTGCTGCCTGTGGCAGGAGCTGCTTATTCCAGCCTCCACTTGTGTTACACCTTTTAAGTGAATCCCCCCAAAGTCCCTTACATGACTTAATCTCTGCCTCACTTTTTGTGAGGCAAGTAAACATAAAACCAGTTTAAGGAGGGAGTAGCTGAGAGCATTGGGAGCTTGGGAGGGCATGGAAGGAGTGAGGTGGGGAGGTGGCTCTTTCAAGACACTGAATATATTGTTCAGTCTTGAGCGGTTTGCCGAAGGACAGAGTGTGTGCCAGTATCAGAGTCACAAATAGCATCCAGGAGAGCTGCCTTTAGATACTTCTTTTTTTTTTTTTTGCTTGGATTTACTATTTCTCTCTGTGTAAACAAAGCTCTGGTTTTAGTGAACACCTGCCTGGTGTTACAACAGAGACCTTCACAACAAAATATACTTCTATTTAAAATAGAAACTCAGTGGTGATTTTTTTTTTTTTTAATGTCTTATAACATCTCTGTATATGAGATGCCAGTGCTAATTCTTCAGGTCATCACAGGCATTAATTTCTATAGGTGAATATCCTAGGGTGTCACTGATCCTCCTTTCTTCAGAATTGGGAGGCCAGTGACATCAGTATGAGTCAAGCCAGCTGAGCAGTGCAGCCCTGATGTACATTGCTGATTCCTTACTGAGGTGAAGTTTGAAAGTTTGCCTTGGTCTCTGGGAAGGTAAAGTTTTCATTATAAATCTGCTTTCATTCTGTAAAGCAAGAAGCCAGATAATTGGCATCTGGTGGGATAATTTGCTGTGAAAATGAACACAGTAATTTAGGGCAGGCATAGCTATTCCCTGAAATCTGTGAAATATTTGAGCTGAGTCCTCTCCAGTGTGAGCAAAGGTTTTTTAGGATACAGATACAGAGCACATTTTCTGTGGTTAATTTGATGTACATGAAATAAACTGCAGATATATTGATAAATTGTGTAGTAAAACTGTAGCAATGTGTTCAGTGTTCATTTTTTCCAGATCACTTGAATTCTAATTTTTTTTATCGTTTTTCATTCCAGATTACCATCATGAGATATATAAGATCTCTGACTACAGCAATGATGTTAATGGGGAGACCAAAGAAACACAACCAGTTTTTTTAGGTATGTGCTTGTGTTGATTAATTTTCAAGCAACATTGCGTGGCCATTTGCAATTAGGGAGGAAAAAACCTCTGTGCAAGCACAGAAAGCGCCTGCCATTGTTTAATATGACGTTCTTTTCAAGACCCTTTTATTCTATGAATTGCCAATATATCCTTTATTAACACTGCTAAAAGTTGTAATTTCAGACATAAATGTTTATTAGTGTCTACACACAGTGCTAATTATCACTCACTCACAGAGCCAGATGCTGACTCTGCAGTTTTGCAGCTCTGTGCTCACCCCATTTACATTGCATATTCCCTGGCATGCTTCACTGGCAATAGTTTGTGTAATTGGGGTATTACATCTTTGACATCTGGATAACAGAAATTCAATTTCCAGGAAGCTGCTATTTGTTTGGTTTTGCTTCTGCCTTGGGTGGGATAGAGGATTAATGTGCTGTCTTAATGTAATGTCCTTTCACCTCTGGAGCTTGCCTGCTAATCCTGGCATGGCAAAATTAAATTAAATCAACAGTTGAAAATGTGTAAAGAAAATACAGAAGTAATATAGAGTCTGCAGCATGATATGTATTGCAGCACATCACCGACTGGCTATCAGTGAACCTTTACCTTCCTTGTGTGCTTTTTATCCTGTATAACTCCTCAACTGCAGAGTGCTTCTTCCTTTCCTGCTTCTATCCCCTTCCAGTTGCATCCAGGACCTCACCTGGATAAAGCCCTTCTTGGCAAAGATTTGGCAGGCTAAATTCAAACAAGGAGGGGCCAGTTATTTGAGCTGTGAACACTCTGTTCAGGCTTTGGAGAAAGCAGATGCCTTTGCACCGAGAAACTTGGGAATGTCTGCCTCTCCTTTCCAGCACCAGGAGCCAAAACATTTTTGTGGGGTGATTTAAGGTTTCTGTAGCCTGTGTGTGTTGCCCCCTGGAGCCAGCAAGTAGCACTGAAATGTGGGAATTGGCACCTGAAGTTACTCTGCATGCAAAATGCCTTTGTCTCCTAAATTCATAGTGCCACATCCTCTTCTAGAGGTCAGAAGCAAATGGGAGATAATAGGAGGATGTGTTAAAACGTGAGTGGGAGCTGCCTTAAATTCCCTTCTCAGCTTTTCACCATTTGAGCAAGCATGTCTTCCCTACACCCAATTTCCAGGGAGAAGCAAAGGCCACTGCTGTGCTTTGTGTTTGGATTTCATTTTCTGTAAGCACTTTTGGTGAAGTCTGATAAAACTGATGGAGTGAGCTCCGCCACAGGTTTACTTGAAATGCTTTTTCTTCCAACTCTAAGTCATGAAAAGCTTTGGTAAGAATTAGGCATCAGCCAGGGTGCTCTAAGGATGTGCAGAAGTCTGTGCTTTGACATTTGTGCTGCGAGTCAGACCCACTGATCTTGATTTTGGCTTGGTTGTGTTGTCCTTAGATTTGTTTGGGTTTTCCTTTTTTAGTAAGTCCATCTTTTCATTGTGACTGAAAGTGTTCTGGCATTTAAGTGCCTCAAGTTCACCTATTTCAAGAGTCAGTCAGAATTTAACCTTTAAGAATGTGAATCCTATCAAGGATCTTCCTTATCAGGTGTAGTCAGGGTGTAATCGCTGCTTCACTTGATTTCACTGCTTTATGCCAAAAATTTATCTCTGAAGGATGTTTATTCCAACATGGTGAATTAGAGTCAAGTTTGTTCTCCAGTTTAAGTGATTCATGGGATCAGCAGTTGAAACCTCAGCATGATGCAGCCTTTAGTATGGAATGGATGCTATGATACAGCATTGAAACTATTACCTTTAGGGAAGGTAAAATGTTAGTGGCAGTCTATAAAGGAGTGAAGCTTTACGATCAATGGGATGTGGAAATGCCTTTGTTGCACAGCTGCGCATGGTTAGCTCAAAACTGCTGTTGAGAAGAGGGGAACTGCTAGGATAAATGAGTAAATCAGAAGAATCCAGTTTGTTTAAAGTACAGATAAAATAAAGATGAGATGTCAAGACAGACCTGATGAACCTAGATGGTCTTTTTTGCACCAGCATAGATGGGCACAATGCAGCTTTGTGTAAATGTAGGCTGAAAACTGGAGAAAGCTTCAGTGCAATTAAAGGAACATGGTATTGGATATGATCTCTGATGGCTGCAATGGTGTAGAGTCCAACTGCTATCTGAATAGAGCTTGGGAAGAATAGAGCTTTTCTCATGTAGTGCAGTGTTGGGAGTGGGGATGTGGTGACTTGTCCTCTCCCCCAGTCCTTTGTTCTGATAAGATGATGAACAAGAAGTCACATCTTTATAGATGAAGGACATGCTAACCACAATCTTTACAAAATTCCAGGGGAATGTGGAATATCACTGCTATATTTTGTGCATGAGGACTGGCATGTCTTTTGTTTTGAAGGAAAGGGCTTAGTTATCTGGTACCAGGACAGACTGCTCAGCCTGAGAAGGAGGAGGCAGCCCAGAGTGAAATGCTTAAACCTCAAACATGGGTGAAATTTAAAACAGATCTGACTTCTGTTTTTCCAGTAAAATCACAAGGTTGCTAGCCCAGACTTGGTATTACAAGCTCTTGAAGGGGCTATGTACACCTTGTGGACAGTCATGATTAAACTTACACTGTCTATTAAAAAAAACCTTTTGTATACACCATATAGGGTTTTTTTAGTCTTAATATTTTTATCACCAACACAAAAAAGTGGAAATACAATATACTTCCAGACTGAGTGTTTTTACAATGCTTTCAACTTGAAATTCAGGCTCTGTGTTTGAAAGGTTAATGCAGAAAACTAATTATATTATCCTGGTAATCAAATGTGTGATGAGACATTTGTCTGTGTAATTAACAGTGAAGAACTTTTATAGTTTCATAAAATTGTGTGCTATGCACAGTGTGCTTGGAGCATTTGTTTTGAAGAGATGTCCAAAACAGAGATGTTTATGACTGATATAAAGGGGAACTGAAATGTACTGTAATGCAGGTGTCTGTGCATTTTACAGCATTTCGCATTGTTGAAATGGAAGGCAGCAGATTAATAACTTCGCTGTGTCATGGTAAAAATAAATAATGTGTTCTTGGAGCAGGGGAGCAATGCATAAGTTACTCACTAATTTCAAGAATTTATTCTGTCCCAGAAATTATATCCTTGGCAATTTATTCACAGAGAAAAAGTTGACTTAACAAGTAACTTCACAGACTTGTGTTAATGTTAATAGGATTATATCCCAAGTCTGGTTGTTGCAATAGTGGCTTCTGTAATTAAGACTGCACAAAAGTTTATGTATCTGTGTTCTCTAATGATCTAACTTGGTAAAGTATTTCCCTCTGGGGCTAAAGCATGGTCTTGGCCTGGGACATTTCCAAGAACTGGGGGAAGTTGATGCGTATCTGTTATTACTTTTTAATTATACGACCCCGTTAATATATACATTTATTGAACAGTTGCTCACTGGTCCTTTCCCGAGTGATTTAGCAGGCACAGCATGGCATGAAAGTGTGTAACTTGGGCTTCTGTAGCTTCTCCTGTTGGGTGTTTTGAAACTCTTTCACCAGGCTCTTCCAAAGATTTACTTTGTGGTGGGAATGGTGGCTGGGCCACCTGGTATGACCCAGTTTCCAGGGAAGTAACCCCAAAAACTTGCATGGTCTCAGGGTCTGATCCTGGTTTTGATTCTGCAAATTTCTTTGCTTACATTAGTGTTTGTGGGCTTTAATAACTTTGTTTTTCTCATGATTTGCAGGGTTATCAAACCATCTGTTTCTGTGCTTGCTTTGTGAGTAAGAGGTCTGATTTGAGGGTGATCCAGTTTTCCTGCATATCTAATTCTAGTGCTTTGTGTGGTGACATGAACATAGGAAAGTGCTTCGAGGTGATGTTTTAGAGCATTGCTAAGATGCCTCAACTTAGACAACTTCAGTGTCCCCACGTGTTAGTTTAGCAGAGTCAAATTCTCCAGCTTGTAACTCGTGTTGCTTGTGTCACCCTCTGATACCATTCATGACCACTGCCCTCCCCGTTGACTTGGGGTTTAGGTTTTTAATTTGTCAAGGATGTTGTTGCCTGTGTTCTTTCTTCAGTGTAGAATCTTGTATGCTGGTAAAGACCTGGGATCACTTTTTTGGGAAATGTGTGTTTACCCAATCAGTTTAGTTACATGGATGCCCAATTCCAATTATGCACAGAGAAGTCGCAGTAAGATTCCACGTGATTTAGGAGACCTTTGCTCTGATAAGGAATCATGCACATGGATCCTCTATTTTCCCCATGCTGACCTCTGCAACTTTCTGTTTCAGGATGACTTGTGGTACAAAGTGACCAAAAAATACGTTGATTTTTGAAAATTATGATTTGATGTGGGTATAGTTCTTGCTGAGAAGGGATGCTGAGCTTCCTTCTAGGATAACTATCTCTGATGGAAATACCTGAACACTGTGTAGCATTCCAAAAGGTGTTTTGGTGGGTTCAGCCTGGTTGAGCAGTGGAGACGTGTGCCCTGTGTGCACATGCTTCCTGGTTCCTTGAGCTGAATCAGCCCTTCACAGTCTTCAAACACAGCAGGCGAGTTTTGCTGGCCCCCTTCCAGAGAGGGCAGCATTCAAATAGCATCTAATAAATTGCAGTTTAATATGCTTAATTGTATAACCCTTTGCACTTATTTATTATTTTTTGTTGAGCTTTCACGCCATATGCTTCAACTTCCACTTTTTCTCACCTCTGAAGCCTTGTTTCCATACAAACCTGGCTCGTGTTGTCAGCTCACATGTGCTTGTCTGGCTGTCTGTCACTGCCATTCCTGCCCTCGCAACAGCTCCACCAATTTCAGCCTAGTTGGACACAAAGGTGTAAATCTGAGATAAAAGTAACTTCAGTAAGCAGCCTGATCTGGGAAAAATCCCTATTTGTATGTTCAACAAAGGAAAAAATTCCGTAGGTGTTTCGTCTGTCCAAAAACCATAAAATCAAACAATAATGAACAGAAAAATTGTATTTTCAAAGTCGTCTTGTGAATATTTCCCAAAATATATGAGAAACATAAATGTTAAAAATAAAGGAAGGAATTGTAAAATACTGGACAAAGAGAACATGATGGTTATTTGGTTTTGTGAGTTGAAGGAAGGAAATATCAGATACAGACATTTATCCAACTTTAATTCTGCTCACCCATTTATATACTTTAAAGGATACACATTAATACAGACATGGTTGCCACCTCTGTGGTACTGAGATAAAATTAATGATTGAACATATCAATATGGTCACATATAATTTTATAATTGTTTGCAATGCTATGATAATATTTGATGAACTGTTCTGGAAAAATGTAATAAGGTGTTGGTAGGCAATGTGATATATTAAGTTTAATAAACATAGTAGTGAAAAAATGGACAGGCATATAGGAGTGAAGAGTGCAATAAATAAATTATCATTAATATGTTGTTAACTGGAATTGTTTACAGGCCTGTTGCTTCAGACGGCTGCACACTTAGCACGTGAATGCTACTGCAGCCTGGAACAATTTTCTGCTTTACATTTGTTCCTTTGTAATTTTAAACATTCTTGCATCTTTCGAAGCAGAAAGTTTTTATGTCCTGTACACTTTCAGTAAGGAAATAGATTGGAATGAATTTTGAGGAAATTACTGTTTATGTTGTGTAGCATTTAATAAAGGGCTTTGTTTTGCTTTTTGCTTCTTTTCTTGTTGTTGTTGTTCTTTAAGATTGTAGTCAGGTCACGTAGGAAAAAAAATAGGTTGTTTGTAAGGGACCATCGTGGAAACAACTATAACAGTAGTTATTAAAAATTGTTAATATGTTTTTGTCATGACAATTGACATCTTTGTATACAAGTTCCTAAACAGGGCTCTAACTTGCCATGGTTCTATTTGAGTAGCATTTTGTAAGTGTCTTAGTGTTTTGCAAGTAACTTCAATTTCAGATAAAACCCAGGGATTTACATGGGGTATCCAAATGGCAAATCCTGTAGGCAGCCTTTGGAGGCTTTGGAGGCATCCCCATCTCCTTGGAAATGGTGAGGAGCTCTGGTACGTGTACAGAGAGAGGCTGAAGTGTGCAAAACTCTTCTCAGGCCTCAGCATCTATCTTAGAAAGCTTTGCACAGATAGATAATGCAAATTTCTATGCAATAAACTATTTTTTCCAGTGCTTTATTATTCTATTTAGCATTTAAAAGAAGGCTGGCTCTTCCGCAGGACATACTAATTTGAGTTGTTGTGTTTTCTCTGTGCTCCATCTATTTTTTTTTTTTCATTTTTAAATTACATGGTTATTATCTGTGAAAATTATCAGCAGTGGAAAAACTGATAACAAAACGCTGTCCTTGGGTTCTAGAGCTAATAGTCAAATGAGATAACCTACAGGGAGCAAGAAGTTAAATCTGTGACTGGTGTTGCACCTATCTGCAGATTCAGATGGTGTAACATCATCTGCTCTCCACTCCTGTGGGGAGGATGCTGCTGTTGGTGGTCAGCTACAAACTAAAAGCTGGGAACAGGCATGACTGGGAGAGGAGAGATGTAAACTTGCACTGAAGACTAAGTCAGGCTTATAGCCTGTATGATTTTAATGCTCTTTCTTGCAAAAGAGAAGACATATTTTAAAAACAAAACAAAAAACAAACAAAAATCCCAGAAAAAAAATCCGAAAACCTGAACCCCAACAGACAAGCTTACAAAGGGTGAATCTCCCTGTAAGGATCTATCTACTAAAAAAGATAAGTTTATGTAGGGTGCAAGTTCAGGGTTTATTGTAACATAAATGTAGTGGTTTTTTCTGTCTGGTACTAAGTATGCTCATGTCACTGTATAGGAAGACTTCTATATAAAGGAACAAGGGAACAGAATCAAGGCTGAATAAGCTCAATTAACATTAATATTTTATGTAATTGGGTAACGGAAATTTAATCTTTCTAACAACATGTCACCCGACCAGACACGCAGCACAGTCCCTGCACCCAGCAGGAGGAGGTGGGTGAGAAGCTGTTCTGATACTCACATACATTTTGCCATTGAGTACAAATCCAAATTGCCAACTTAAAACTCCCAGGGTACTGTTAAATGGCACGACAGGAAGGGATTGCTCCAGGCTGTGGTGTGGTGGGAACATTTGGAGCTGGGATGGGGCAGGTACAGCCATGTACAGGAGAAAGGCAGCGTGCAGTGTACGGCTGGGAGTATCTCAGTAACTGGAGTCCAGTGCTGCTCTGCAGCCTTTCAAGGTTGGGAACTGCAAACAGTCAAGCCTTGTTGGGTTGGGGCCAAAAAGTGTCATTTTAAAGGAACCGGTGCTGTTACTGCTAATGAAATGACACCCGCACGCATAAATCTGCAAGCAAACCAACAAAATAAATAAATACAGTGCAGAACTTCCTTGCAGAGGGTTTTTCTCGCCACGTTAGCTGGAGTGGAAGTGGTGCTGGAGTGTTGCTCTACGGGGTTGGCAAATATTTTTCTAAGTTTGGACTCGGAGCTTTCTTGCAAGCCGCCCACTCGCCTCGCTGGATCGGGGTGGGCTGGAGCCAGCTGGCACCAGCCCAGGGAACCGGTGCACCAGGTCAAGCAGGAGGTGCTGGGATCCAGCAGAGGTTGGAGCACATTGTTCAGCTCCTCTCCCCTTTTGCTTATTCTTCTGCTAGAACAAAACCTCCCCTTTTTGGGTGTTCAGCACACGGGGTCTGCAGCAATCCCAGCCACACTGAGCTTGGCCTGTGTTGTGGGGGGGGGGTTTGCTGCTCTTTTAGCTGTCTGCTTTAGCTGCTATCAAAACGTGCACCTAAGTTTAGGCAACTGAATGGTGCTATTGAGTTGATAAAATTGTTCACATGCCTGGAATTTAGCATACTTCCAAGTGCCTTGTTGAACCAGAGATGGCACACCTTTTTTCTTCTAAAGTTTCCTTTGTACAGTTGCTTTTCCAAAAATAGGTTTATTTAGGGAAGCAGGAATATAAATTGAGTAGAGGATACCAGGCATTATTGTATTAAGTATTCTATAAAGGAAGGTTGATTCATCAGTTTCTAGATCTTACTTATGACATTTGCTTAGGATATTTGATTTTTCTATTACCAGTAAGAAAACCAGAAGCTTCTTTCTTCAGAAAGGGCAATGAACACTTCCTTATTACTCATGAAGTGTAATGTATGCTTTAACAAGCAAAACAGCTACTATCTGCCCAAAACACATCTATTTATTGTGCAATCAGCAGTTTCATATGTAAAATTAATACTTAAATGGTGCCAGACGTATTAAGTATGTAACTTTTATTATTTAAATGCCCTGAATTTATTTGGAACAGTCACATTTTTCTGGTATATATTTTCATTTTCTTTTTAGCATCTACGTTTTTAAGACATCCAGCAATTCAGCTATCTGCAGTTACACACATATTAGCTACTGTTTAATTTATTCCTGTATAATCCAGTATTACTAAATTCTGTGGAATAAGGAACTAATTCTATTCATTAAAATCAATAGATGCAGTGCTGTTCTGCATGTGTGGTGTGGTGCTTTCTGTGCTTTATTTTCTTTTTTTGTAGGATCTATCCTTCAGCATACAGCAAACTGATACATAAAAGGTCTGATCTTTTGGGCTTTACTCAGGGAAAATATCCACTGATGTCAATGCCTGAATAGGATCAGTCTCTTAAAAGGACAGTTTATTTGAAATTGCTGTAGCTATTATTATTTCCTTCTGGCAAAAAAATAATCTTACTCATCAAAGCCTTAGAAACACCATCAGGAAAGCCAAGTTCAGCAGGTCTTTCAGGCATGAGAGCTGTCAGCCACGGCTGTGTGAAGGCATAGCCTGGTACATCCCAATGACCATTCAACCATCCCTTTTCTTTCTTGTTGTTATTTATTTATTTATTTATTTACTCCAACTCTTATTGGCATCTAAAACCACTAATTGCTACCCATTACTGTTTTTGCTAATTTACAGTGATAACTGTGGCTCTGTTTTCATTAGGAGATGAAAGCCGGGAAATTAAAAAACAAATTACAGGGATGAGAAGATTACTGAATGACAGCACTGGAAGAATCTATCAACGAGTTGGCAAAGAAGGAGAAAAACTGAAGGAGGAGCCCCAAGATTTAGACTTAGCCTGGGCCCAGCGCCTGAATCCCCCTGCGGAGTCCCAGGCGAGCCTTCATCCATCCCAGAGCGGAGCATGGAATGAGTTATCGCCCCAAGCCAGCCATTTTTCAGGGCAATACGGAACTCGATCCAAAACATTCCAAAATCAGGCTCGAACTGTGGCATCCAATGGTATGACCTGTTAGACACTGAGAATGGTGCCTTTTTTTCCCCCCTCCTTGTTCTCTACTAAATATCTACCTTTGTTGTGATGATATATTGTACCACTGCACTGAAAGCAGTTATAGTTCAGAGTCTACAAAATGAGCACATAGTTATCACTTCAGAAAGGTGTGAAAGTGGGCACTGTACATTCTGCTACCATCTGTCTTAGCTTTTAAAATGGTGATAGGATAGAATTACTCAATGCCTTTACAAGCTTAATTTCTATACAGTACTTACTAAAACAGCTTTTGTCATTGTTATTAAATTCATGGCTAATTAAATGTCAACCTCTACCACTCCTCTTTGCTGTGAGTAATGTAGCACTGTTGTGACACCGCTTGTGGAGCAGGATTCTGCTGCCTTTCATAAGGGGATGGCATCAGCCTTATAACAGTTCAGGCCACTGAACTGCAGGTACAAAAATTCCATCACAGCCTTAGGCTTTTATTCCAATGAGACTATTGGAGAAAAGGGATGATGGAGTCTACCTGTGAACAGCATGTTCTAGAGTGTGGCCAATCCAGTACTGGCAGAGAATTCTGCCCTGAAGTAGATGGCAGTGTGCCTTGAAAATTTTTCCTGTGCCTTTTTCTTAGTAAGTCCCAGAGAATGGAAGTTGTGCTGCCAGATTAAAATACTCTGCTATCAAAACCCCACCATAACAATCTCCTAAATATGGAAGGACCCAAAATTCATAACACATCTCCTTCTTTGTCCTCAGAGGCCCTGGGCACTGGCAGGGACAGTTCTCTGCATGCACAGAAGTGCCCAAGCCTGCATAGATTAGGTGCCTTGTTCCCAAATCCAGCAAGTAGGTGGAGCAGCACCTCTATCCCCTCAGGGGCCTGATTCAGCATGTGAGCTAAAATGCGTTGACAGGATTTGGCCCTGTATGCAAGAAAATGTCAGCTTTGATTTTTTTGTATGTGGAGGAAGGATTCAGTTGACTTATGATCTCCTACAGGTTTGAAGTGGTCTATGGGATGTGGAAGGGTCAGGTTGAGCAACCTCTTGGGCTGTACAGGAGAAATGCCTAGGCTCCCAGCTCTTGGGGGAGCACCCCAGGAGGCACCTCCCTTTGCAGCTGTCCTGCTGCTGAAAGGAATGCAATCTTTTGGGTTATTACATAAAGGAGGGTGTGGGCCCTCTCTTCTGGCTGCCTTTGAAAAGACAATCTGCATAGCAGTTGGGTTTGAGGTGTCTGCCTCTGATGGGGTGTTGTGATCCTGGCTGCTGCTTGGGCTCCAAAGCCTGGTCTCTAGGGAAGAAAAACTTCTGATGCATTTCTGAGCAGCAAGTAAGCCCTGAAACTGCTCCTCACCCAGTGCACAGCTCTTCTGGGCATTTTAACAGCCTGATTCCCCCCTGCCATCCCTGGCATTGAGAGCCTGAGCACAAACTCAGTATTTTAGATGTTATACAGAGGATGGACAAAGTTCTTAAAAGCTGGGTGTAGAAATGCTGAACAGTACTTCAAGGGAGATATTACTCCTTCCTTGGTACTTACTGTGGTGTTCAAGTTACCAGGAAAAAACTTCCAGACATAATGTTATTACCTGGGGCTGTCAGGCTTAGGTCATCACTGGGGAGATGTTCAGGCATCTGTAGTAGGTGATCTGAGTTCAGAAACTCTTTCTATCCACTGTGGATAGATACTCTATAAAAAATGAAGATATGTGTTTTAAGCCATCTGAATTGCTCAAATTTGAATGTAATAGACACATCAAGTCCATCTCAGTGGTGTACTTATCTACAGACAGGGTAAGGTGGTTCAAGGAGAGGCTGGAATGAATGTTTAATAGGTGCTGGTGTAGAAAACATTCACGAGAAAGCTATTGACAGTGATGCCTGGAGAGGGTACTTAGAACAGAGGCTAGACAGAGTAAGAGAAATCAAGTAGATACTTACTAAAAAGGCCTTCAAAGGATACACCTTGGGCAGTACAAGAGCCTGGCAGAGGCAACACCCAGGATGGACGATGGGTCACGAGTTTTTTACACTTTTATAAGTTTGGTCCATTTACATATTGGGGTTAATTGTCCGGTCACAGCTTCAGGTAATGAAATCACATTCTCCCAGTTTTGCTCCCCCCAGTTTGCTTTTGTTCATGCTTTTTGGGGCCTGGAGCTGTGAGGGCTGGAAAAGGATTGTTTTTGTCTTACTGAACTGTGAAGAGAGCTTTCTAACGCTCTATATGAATTTCAGAGTTATATACTAATGCAGTACAGAATCTGAAAAATGTGAGAGCCAAAACTTAAGGCATCAACAAAAATAAAAGAGGAACAGGGCAAGCCTAGACATTGCTACAAAAGAAGGAAGAGTAGGAAAATGCATGAAAACCAAAGGGATTTATTCCAAACCAGACTTAAGGTGGTAGTTCCACAAGTCAGGGTGTTAGGTAGACATCTATGACCCACTTTTTTTAGTGGAAGTCACCTGGAACTACAAACAATGAGCACCATGTCTGTCCTGTTATAGACAGTAAACTCACACTTGAGTTTCATTTCCTGTGTTCTGTACCAAATCCAGCAGTGATGCAGCAGCTGAATTGCTTTTGGGTTGCATCAAGATCATTCTCACTGGGTAGTTCTTGCACGCTTATAGACTGGTAGCAATGTTAGTTACAGTGAGTGAATTCCCTCTTAGCAGATCCAGCTGGAAAAAAACACTGTCCTGGGCTACTTACTGCTCAAATGGGGGAAGCAGCTCATGTACTTGTGTCATCTCCTTCTCTCAGTCACACAGGCAGGTATCAAATTTGCCTGCTGGCCAGCTTCCAGAAGAGAGGGAGATGGCTCTTTAAAGACTCCTTCATAAAAATAAAAAGTCTGATCTCCTTTTAAAATTAAAAATTTATTTATAACAGTTGAAAAGGGTTGGTTTTGTCCTCTAAAAATGATAAAGATAGTGCTTAGAACAATGACTGAGAACACTCTACTAGATATTTCTTACAACACAATAACTGATCAGAGGAGGGAGGATAGAAATAAAATAAAAAACCCTCATGAATATGTAAGGAGTTGTTAGAACCCTGCCTTGATTTAAAATATTGGTGGTCTCTTTTCCCATTCCCAGTACCTATGGTAGATTTACATGGGTAATTTCTATCAATGCTAATGGGGATTATAAAGCAAATCCCCTATGCCTCAATGGGAAAATAGACCCTGTGGTTTTCCATCAGGAGCCTGTGTGCCTGTGTGTTTTCATTAGGAACATGTTATATTGCAACAGGAAAGATGCACAGGTATTTACTGATACAATTCATTCAAGTTTTCATGTGCAATTCACCATGATGTAGAGCCTTTGTTAAGAAGGAAACAAAAGCCACCAACCCTGTTTCTCCCCAGAGTCTTTCAGATAGCATTTCCAGAAGAAAACACTTCCAGAAGCCCTCTAGAATATTGAATTCTGATCAAGAGAAAGGACAGGCTTCATCCCAAGGATCTTTTAGTCTAAAACAGCTGAGAAAGGACTGAGGGAAGGATGGTCTTACTTTGTATTAGTCTGTTAATGAAACTCTTCTAAATTCTGGGGCTCCTATTGTCTTACTGAAAGGTAAAGTTATGCTGGTGCTAAATTATAAGTTGTCTTGAAATTCATCTATTTAAAAGTCTACTTAAAACATGTAGGTGAAGGGTATTGGTGGAGCCAAGTTGAGGGATTCTGATTAATCTGCTGCAAAGCTAAAGATAACATTTTTTTTTCCTCTGTACCTGTAACAATGGGCTAAACATTTTATGGACCATTGAAAAGGTAAAATCCCATCCATGCCCCAAGGAATTTCCAATGAATAGACTGTGTACAAAGGAAGGGTGAGATCAAACTAGGCAGAGTCCTGCTGAGTCAGAAACCTTTTTGTTTCATTTTGAGATTCTCAGCCCGTTTTCCAAATAACTCTTTAGTATAAAAATCGTTTTATTTGCAGCTGAAACCTTTGAGAGATAAAGCCAGTGGTTCTATTGCATTTGCACTTGCTGGATTTGTAGGGATTTTGTTAACTACTCCGTTTATCTTATTACAGTTTTAACAGATTTTATCCATGTATGATATTTTAAAATACCAAAATTTGTAATTGCAGTAGTGTGGAGTATCTAAATATCTGAGGAAAATAGGAGTGTGACACCCAGAAGATGTCAGCTGTCTTTAAGTAAGGCATTAGTTGAGTTTTACAAGTAGCTCACCTTTGGAGTGTGACCATGAGTTTGCTCAAGTCTGGTAGATGTTGCTTCAGGTCTGAAGGACTGTATGGATGGAGGCAGAGAACAAGTGCCTGGTGGTGGCCAGATTTTCAGTTATTTCAAATGAGGATTGAAGTCAGGGGAGCTGTGTGGGTCTGACATCAGGGATCTCTGATGAAAGAACACAACCCAAACCTGAAAAGGTATTAAAAACCTGGTTTGGCTTCAGAGGAAAGCAGAAGTAATAATGAAAAATGTGATGATTTGTAAGTGGAGATTAAATTAATTGCTTATGTTCACTTTAGCTAGGTCATGATTAAAGGGCACCTGGTAAGTGTCAGGCTACAGAAGAAAAAGGGAAATACACTGGCTGAAGTCCACATGTGACACCAAATGAGATTATTTTGTTAGGTGCATTTGTACCTATCTTCATGAAATGGTCATTCCTCCTGCAGTCTTGAGCAGTAAAATAGCCATCAGTTTAAATGACTGTAAGTACATTTGGAAAGGAAGGGAGGTGCATACCTTCTAGCCTCAGCTTCAACCAGATACTGTTAGGTGTTTTGTTGAATTTTGAAATTTTTATTTGCAGCTAGGGATAGCTGTCTAGGGATACAGCTGTCCTAAGCTAAAGTGCAGGATATGACTATCCTGCAAAATTTGAAATCCCTCAGCTGTTACAGCCTGTTCCAGTTCAGAACAAAAAATGCAGAATTTCTGGAAAGTAAAGCAGTAATAAAAGCACTGCTGAAGGCTAGAACTAGAACTATGTAAGTTCAGTTAAACACTAATAAGAATTACTAGAGAAAAGGAATCTCTTGAACTACTATATTAATTTGCAAAGGGAAACTCTGGAAAGCCCATCTTGTAGGTCACAGTGGTGGAAAATATCATAGAAAACAATCCCACTCTAGCAAACAGAAGAGCAGATTTGAAAGCTTTCATCATCGGTGGCTCTTTTCTGTCCTGTTGCTGGGGTTTTTTTCTCCAAGTAGGGTATTTCATTCTATCTTCTTCACATGGTAAAGAATCACCTGTAAGATTCAAGCAGTTTAAAAATTCCTAGACCCTCATTTTATGTACAGTACAAGCCTTTATTGCACAGTCTGTCTTCATTCTTTGTAAGACTGTTCCAGGAGATGGGCTTTTTTATGTGTGTGTGATAAAATAAGTATGTTTGTAATGAGGTTTGGTGCTTTTGTTATTCAAGATGAACCAGCCTGACAATAGAAAGCCCTGCTGTGAGGAGTGCATTATATTCACACTCTGAGCAGTCTTCTCCAGCCCATGTAGCATTGCATCCCAACTCAATATAATTGCACATATTAGTAATTGAGTAAAAACTTTCCTCTTAAAAGGAATCATGTTGAAAATTACTTCCTTTCCTGCTTTTGCTCTGATTTTACAATCTGACATATTGATCATAGTTTCAAACACCTGCCAGTTGTTGTCTGGGTGATTTATTATGGCTTACATCTCACCCATTTCATTCCACTCTCTTTCAGGAGAAATTCCAATGGTGAATTCATCAGTTGGACCAAACTGCTGTACGTGTAATTGCCAGTCAACCCTGCAGGCGATTCTTCAAGAGCTCAAGACCATGCGAAAATTGATGCAGCTGCAAGCAGGTGCAGTGACCAGTCCTGTATGTGCATACTTGTGGCAAGCATCGAGTTGAGGATGGCCCAGCTTGTTGCAGGGGTGTTGGATGAGATGGTCTTTGGAGGTCCCTTCCAAACCCAAACTGTTCTATGATACTGTGGTCTTCCTGTTGGGGAATGGTCTAGGGGATTAAAGTTTTTGTGGGTGTTGTATTTGCGGGGTTCCCAGACGAAGGAAGGAATGATGAATCTGACTCTGTGTTCTCAGAAGGCTAATTTATTATTTTATGATACTATATTATATTAAAAATACTAAACTATACTGTACTAAAGAATACAGAAAGGATACTTACAGAATGTTAAAAAGATAATAAAGAAACTTGTGACTCCTTCCAGAGCCTCGACACAGCTTGACCCTGATTGGCCATTGAATCAAAACAATTCACATGAAACCAATGAAACAACCACCTGTTGGTAAAAAATGCCCAAACACATTCCAAAGCAGCAAAACACAGGAGAAGCACATCAGATAATTACTGTTTTATTTTTTCTCTGAGGCTTCTCAGCTTCCCAGGACAGAAGGGATTTTTCAGAAAATAGGATTGTGACACGTGGGCACTCAGGAAAACCTGGATTGGTTCCTGCTCTCCTGACATATCAGTCAAAGTCAAATTTTCACGAGTTTCTTGGAAATGCAACTTCTACTTTTCAGATTGTTACCTGAAACGTGGGATTTTATCTTGTAGCCTTTTAAGGCTTAATTGAAAATAAAATTAATGTGATCAGATACGTAATGAGAGCTGAGTGGGCAGGTCAATATGCCATAGCCGTGTGCAGTTTGTTTTCGCAGTGTATTGATTCAGGGGTGCCAAATGCAACCTCACCTGTGTTCTGCTTACCAGTTCACTAATCTTAGGGGTAAGAAAAATAAAAATTGGAGGTAGCTGAAAGTTACCAATTAGTTCTTCATTCAAACCTCTTTTAGCTCTGTGGTAGTCTCAGCTGAGCTAGCTGCTGCATGTCGTTGCCTGCACCCTTCCTCTGGCTGTGAAGTAGCAGCTTCCAGTGTGTATACCAGCAATAATCTGTTCACTGGGGAAAATTACTGAGTCTAGTTTTCTCCTAGGTTGGGAGCTGAAACAGAGCAGTGCAGAGCCAGAGGAGTAGTTGAGCCAGCAAGATAATGAGAACGTGGTAGGTAGAGTTAAGTCATCATAGGCTGATGTGAAGCTGTAGGCTCTGTGCTGCCTAAAAATTAGTGTTAATACTAATGAGGAGATAGAGATGTTGGAGATTTTGTCAGCTGACTTACCCATCCAGCATGAGTGATGGGGACTGGAGCCATGGAGGCTTCTCTTGTGGAGAGGCTGGATAAGACCTCTGTAAGAAAAGGGAGTGTTGAGTAATTAACTGAAATATGGGTGGAGTGAAGGGCTGACTAAACTCCTTGTCTCCACGGTGTATAATGTTTGAGTGAGTGATGGGAACGATCAGACAGGTTTTGTAATATCAGTTGACACACATAAAAATGCTTTTCTAGAAGTCATCAGTTTACAAAGAAGAACACAAAAGCCCAGTTTTACAATTTTTGCTGGTACATGGGATTTTTTATGCAATCACACCAATTTATTTCATTGAAATCACAGGGGTGATTGAAAAATGGCTTGTGAGTGAGAGTTAGAAAACTGGGGTCTATGCCAAAAGAGCTGACTCCTCAGTAGCAGAACATTTCTTATTTATTATGTATCTACAGAGTAAGTACCTTTGTTAATTTGTGAATCTTTTGATTCATTTGGAATACTTAATATTTTCAGTTAAAATTACAGTTTTGCAGAGAAAAAAAATCATTTAGCATTTTTGTTGCTAAAAGGAAAAAAAACCTAAAATTCAAACCTGTAAGTGAAAGTGTAATGACTAATTTTAGCATTCAAACACCCTACTGTCTTAATTATAAACTACACATCACAGTTTTGTAAATCCTTGCCAGAAATGAAATATTCCAGAAATATTTTAATAAACAATAGTCTGAGGTTTGTTTTCTTCCTGAAGCTTTGTAGTTGAGGACTTTTTGTAGCTTGCTCATCTTGAATGAGTTTGATCTGCATGTAGAGCACTTCTGGCTTTTGCTTTGTTTGTTTTGACCTTGATCTTAGTGATTTATCCACACACATAATGGTATCTTGATAGCATTCTTCTGGGGGGGCTTGTTTGTATTGGTACAGGTTCAGGGTTGGTGCCTTAATTTATATAAATGATTGTGGAAATCATTTATATAAATGATACTGGAAAATGCAAATTATTGATAAATGTATTTCTTCTATTTCAGAGGTAATACATGTCAGCTTTTGTGTATGAGCAAAACAAACTGATGGAACTTTGGGTTACTTTTTTCCCCTCAGAAATTAAACTATTGAATAGTGTTTTCACTCATTCTTGACATAATAGTACTTGAAATGTTCTTGCTGCGCTAATTAACTTGGAGACCACTGTCATAAAAATAACTGTAATTGCATTAGCACTTGTATTATCTTACTTTATCAGGAAGAGATCCTCAAAGAGTGAGATTCTCAGTCACTCAAAGGGCACACAAATTAATCATCACTTAAGTGCTTCATGTCACCAGCCATCCAGTGGGCTCTAGGAAAAAGAACTGTGTATTCCTAATTTCCTTAAAATACTGTTCATCAGTATGGCTTGAAAAGCCTCACCACAGAGCTCACTGTCATTATCCCCATTGTACAGATTGGAAAATTATGCAAAGGTGATAAAACTTATTTGTTTCCCATGCACCAGCAGCCCTGAAAATCACATCACTTATCTAGAAAATAAGTTCAGTGAGTCAGTAGTTTAATGGTGCATCTGTGTGGATATTCATGGGCTTTTGTCTGTAAAATTAATGCATTAATTTCTTTCATTCAGTTGGGACTCAAAACAGACAGCAGCCTCCTGTTCCTTTGATTTGTGCACAGAAGTCAACAATATCAAGAAAGAGAAATAAAAAGAGAAAACTGCCCCTCAAAGTTGTTGAAGCAGTTTCCACAAATAAGAAACCCAGCTCTCCAGAGAGTGAGAAGAGGCTGACAGCAAACTCAGAACAACCGAGTCTGCAAGAAATTGAACCCCCCCTGAAGCCAGAGACCCCTGTTTCAGGGTTTGGAATTATCCTTGAATCAGCTTCATCAGATGTAAGTTAAAATTTTAATATGCAGGATTGCAAGATTTTGAAATACTTACTCATTCAGGAGAATCAGTACTCAAGTGATATTGGTGCATCTTCCCACTTTTTGTTAGAATGAACAAGCAAATCTTGGGTAGGAATGAATGGAGATGTTAGGATTGTGGTGTGCTCATTATGGGATTTTGGGTCTTTTTTTTCAACTTTCACAAACATGAAGTTTTCGCTTGAGTTCAAGGCTCCTGTTCTTTGAGCTTTCAGTGGAAACTTGTTCTTCATCTCTCCCAATGCCAAGAGCCATGGTTGAGGTGAGGAGCCATGAAAAGTGCATGTGTGTAAACCATTCACAGCCCCATCATTGCTGATGAGCCCATGTAGTCCACACATGGGTCTTGATCCTGCCAAGAAGTATTTATGTGCTTTTTTGGTCCTGCTGACTTTGGGGGACTCCTCGTCTCTAGAAAAATTCATATTCAGTCTTTGCTGAATTTGGTCATTTGGTCTTGATTGCTCTGTGTGCTGGAGTAGGGCCTCAGCACTGTTGATGATGTCAGTGTGACTAAAAAGGCCAAAATTTGCCACTCTAAGAATATGCACTTTTCCCATAGAAAATTGCAGTATGCATATTTTCTTGATTCATGTACACACTGATAGAAATTCCATGTGTCTGGTGGATGATTGGCTTTGTTTAATGACCAAATTGATGTCATCCAAACCAGTTCACTGATGAGTAAACTGTTCATTAATTCCTCTAATATATTTCTAATTTTGAGCAGGCTCTTTCCAATTTCCTAAGTACTATGAGCTAGAAAAACATAATTAAATTCCGTATCAATAAGCGTAAATGAAAACAATGCAGCAGATAATATTCTATCCTTCTGGAAGAGGGAACTAATAATAAAAAAGAGCAGTCAGGATAATTCAGTTACAGAGATGCAAGCCACACCACTAATTAGGTTGCAGTCTCATGCCACAGAGTCAGTGTAGTGATACAGAGTAACTGGTTTGATGCTTTTTTCAGGGGGTTTCCTTTTGTAGTACTGAGCTTCATAATGTTTGAGGTAAAGGTTTGGGGAGGACTGGTAATTTATCTCCAGTATGCAATTTGTGCTTATAATTTTTCTTTGCTTGTGGCACTCTTGTCAGCTTGAAACACGGTTTTGAAAACAGTTTTGTGCTTGCAATGGAATTTAATTTGGCTTTATGAATGTGTTTCATCGCTGGACACGATTCTTTGTAGTTGCCAGTTTGACCTAAGGAAAAAAAGAGAAAACCTTTGGCTCATAAATCAGGTCTTCATCTGTCCTTCCATGGTTGAGCCCTTGCTTGCCACAACAGTTGTTTGACTAAATTTACGGAGCCAGAACCCCATGACAAATTGATTTTGTTTTGTCTTTGTAAAGAAAACATTTGAATTCTGAAAACAGATATATTTAATGCAAAAATAAAATGTGACCTTAAATATTTTGAGAAGGCTTAAGAAAGTCACTTCTTTGAGAATGAATGGCAGCATTATCTTTTTCTACTTTTTTATAAGCATCTCTGGTGTGGTCACAACCAGCATGTCTGTGTGCCTGAAAAAACCTGAAATACATTTTACAAAGCACCATAAATGAATGTTCCCTTGAGAATATTCCACAGGTTGTTTGTAGTGTGTGCTGTGTCATACATCACCACTGCTGCCACTGCTATTTTGCCAACATTTATTGAACTTAAAGAAGAATCCAAATTTAATGGGTATAAAATCAGGGCTGCCAAAACCAGTGCAATTAGTCCAGACCTCCTGAGATGAAATACTGCTACATACAGAGGTGGAAAATGTCTTGGTGAGACCAGCCCTCAATCTGGACCACGGATCAGAGGATCTGCTTTTTAAATGCAATGATCTGATTACAACTCTTAGTTGAACTTATGTTTGTTTTACAGTTGTAATATTTCATTTATATCCTAATAATTTTTAATCTACATATTACAACCTACTAAAATATCTAGGATTAAATCTAATTCACTGTCTGTTAATTTTAGCACAGCAAAAGACTTTAGCATTCATGGCTTCTTTATTTTGTTGTTCACAAATAGCTTACCCCCATTTCCTTTTTGCCATGATCGTTATCTATTAATAAGTGCTTTTTCTTTGAGCAATTACATTCGGAGTGATCATGAAGTTCAAATGGTTACTGATTCTCTTTGATTGAAGAATAGCTGACTACTAAAGGAAAGCAAGAATAAATCATAGTTTTGCCTGCAAACCATTTCACTGATAAACAAATTGGTTGCTGTATTAAGACTAAAACAATCAAAACTAAAATAATACTGGCTTCTCCACACTGGTACAATGGTAAGGTTTGAAATGTATTTTACAGCTGTATTGCAGGGTGGTTGGTGCACCTGCCAAAGTGTAATGCAGGTGTTCTAGGGTAAGACTGGAAGGGAGGGGAGGGGAGGGGAGGGAGACTTGATTTTTCGGTACAAATGGAGAAGATAACAGCAGGGCTTCATGATCCTTCTGGCTTTTTGGGTTTTAAGTAGGAGGTTTCAGAAAAGGTACCACAGGAACAACTGGCTTTTGGTGAGGGTACCAGCAGTAGCTAGGCCAACAGGACTGTTGATGATGTCCAAGGCAGTGACTGTCCCTCTGTACTCAGCACTGGTGAGGCCTCGCCTCAAATCCTGGTGTCAGTTTTGGGCTCCTCACAACAGAGACACTGAGGGTCTGGAGCATGTGCAGAGAAGGGCAATGGAGCTGGGATATTTATCCTGGAGAAAAGGACACTCAGGGGGGACCTTATCACTCTCTGGAACTCCCTGAGAGGAGGGTATAGCCAGGTGGGTGTCCATCTCTTCTCCCAACTAACAAGTGATATGATAAGAGGAAATGGCCTCAAATTGCACCACAGAAAGTTTACTTTGGATATTGGGAAAAATTTCTTCTCCAAAATGGTTGTCAAGCACTGGAACAGGCTGCCTGGGGAAGTGGTGGCAGTCACCATCCCTGGAGGTATTTAAAAGATATGTAAATGTGGCACTTGGGGACAGGGCTGAGTAGTGGGTTAATGGCTGGACTGAATAATCTTTAAGGCTTTTTCCTATCTAAATTTTTCTGTGGTTCTATAATTTCTCTGCCCTGGGTGTGTGGATCATTGAGGTCATCTTAGATGGCTATCACAAGACCAAAGAAACAGAATTGGGCAGGTATCCTTCATCACCATGTCAGCTGCATTCTGGTTTTTGATTTACATGAAGTAAAATTTTTCCCAAGTTGTAAACTTGGCCCACATTTATTTACTCTTGAAAATCTTTTCTGTCATCAGAAGTTTGGAAGTAACATATTAAAAACCCACCTACACTGGAATACTGTCAAATGTCAGTAACTGACTGTTTTGCTGGATCCAACATTTTCAAAGTTCTTGAGACAAAAATCCAAATTCTCATCCAGAACAAGCTGAGGAACTACATGCTTCTTAGAATTTTTTTTGTTGTTGTTGCTATCTTCATATTTTAAGATTCTTCATCCTGGCTACCCAAATCATTGTAATCTTAAGTTTTACTGCTCAGTACACATCCATATCCCATGACAGTACATGCTTTGGAAATACTCTACTCGCTGCAACACTGTTCATACTGATTTTTAGAAATTCGTGGGAAAAGAATTTCACAGCCAAATTGTTCTGAGACTGGCAGCCCTTTCTTCTGTCCAGACTCAAGATGTTTGCAGGTGATATGATGGGAGATGGCATTTGCTCTTGCTCTGTAAACTTCTCTGAAAATGCATCATCATTGCTGAATATATTTCATGTAGGGGGAAAAAGGGGCAAGTTCTTAGGAGCAAGACTGTAATATTGGTTTATTACTTCACATCATGATCACTGATTCTTTTACCTCCTTGCCAACTTCTAAACAGTATTTTCAAAATTTTAGTTTATTCCCAGTGTGTGTTCTAGATATGTAATTATTCTGTGAAGAAGTCTTACCATAAGCATTGTATGGTACTCACAGAAGAAAATTCTGCAAATGGTGTTCATGTAATTTCTGATATGTACAGACAGGGGCAGCAAAAAGACTCTTGGTAAGGGGACTTCCTCAAAGGCTTTTGTCTATTTTGGCCCTCATTGTACTTGAGAGAAGACTCTTGTGAAATACAACATGATTTTCTTTTCTCTTCTTCCCCTCCATTTCACCTTGGCAGTCACTTAAATCTCTGTGATTCACTGTTGAGGGTTTTTGTACTGAAGTAAACTGCCTAACATCATCCTCTTCTAAACATGCATTTTGGGACTATGAAAAGGAGGGACAAATGGATGCTCAGCAAGTGCTGGCTCCAGGGACAACCTCGAACTCGTCATCTGCTTATACTCATGTGGGCCATATCTTTGCTGGAGCCCTCTTGGGAAGCCACACAGATTGGGCCAGTATTCCTGCATTTGTGCTTCTTGGAAGTGCCTGGCTGCCCCACAGCACACTTGTTCACAGCATTTGGCAGTGAAACAAGTCCATTAAATGGTTAGACAAATGTTCAGAAAGCATCGCTTTGGAGCGCTGCTCTGCGATGATCCTGTGCTTTGTCATTATTACCCAGCATTGAAAGGTATCTCCTGGCTTTTTGTTAGCTGTATGCCTAGAAGTGATGTCAGTAGTTGTTAACTTTTACAGACATTAGACAAGGAGTGTGATTGTTTGATTTGCCTTTTAAGGTGCTTATTCACTGATGGGGTTTGATTTCAATGAATTAGGCTGCTGTGGTCCTGAATAGCTGGGAAAAGATTCATGGTTTGATGAAGTGATTGTAAAGTCTCACCAGATGCATGATTGAAGTAAAATAATGTCTTTGAATGCTCGTTTAATTAAAACATTTGTATTCTTTTGGTAGCCAGAAGTGCAACTTGCAGAAGGCTTTGATGTCTTCATGCCAAAATCACAGCTGGACTCTATACTATCAAACTACACTCGCTCAGGAAGTCTGCTCTTTAGGAAGCTGGTCTGTGCATTTTTTGATGACAAGACTTTGGCTAATTCTTTACCAAATGGCAAAAGGAAAAGAGGGCTCAATGACAACCGGAAAGGACTAGACCAAAATATTGTGGGTGCAATAAAAGGTATGTTTTCTGCTTTCTTTCCTATGTGTAATTAGAACATATTCTCAGCTAAGGAGAGTGTAAGGGGATTAGAATTTCTGACGCGTGTTAGGTCTATTAAAATATGCAGTCTTATTTTTATTCCCTTTCATTCACTTGTTAAAAATAGCTTCTACGGGGACAGCTTGTGTTAATTTTAAGCCAGTGATCCTGGTTTCTGAAGTCAGTCTGTAAGGCTGGAAACTCAGTGTTCATCTAAGATAATTATTTTTTTTCCCCAGATATCAGAGATGCAAAGAAATCTTGAAAACATAATGACAGTGTAACTGATACACTTCAATCAAGGTTCTGAGTCTTGCACTGTATTTGACTTTGTCTGCTCTGTAAATTTTTCAGTAGTTGCTGGCTGGATTGGGGAGAGATGGAGGAAGATAATACTGCATGAGATGAGTTTGATGCTCATAAGTACAATGGTCCTTCTCTTGGGGGAGCAAATTTATTGGTTTTTCAACCTTTTGCTGGTTGATTTTTCCTGGCAGTCACTGCTGTCTATCTTCCAGAAGAGCACATGTACCTTCAAACTCTGTGATGACAGCATATAAAGGGCTGGTATTATTAGGCCAGAGTTTCTGAACTGGATTCTATTTTGAAACCTTATATTGTAGGGACAATACCCAGATCATCAAAAGACAGGCCAAAAATAAGCTTTAAGAGTGAGCTTATTTTAGAGGCTGTGACTTGTTCTCAGGTACAGATTGCTAACTTAGGAGACATAGGGCAGTAAGAAGAGCTTCTGTGAGTCCATTGGCAGCAAAAGGAGGCAGGAAAATCTTCTGCAACCACCTCTGTGCCAACTTTTGGACTCCTCTCCCCATGAAAGAAAGACATTGACAAGCTGGCTTGAGTGCAGTGGAAGGACCACCAAGACTCAGGACTTCACCACTTCCCTGCTTCTGTATCAAATGAGGGCAGGCTGAGAGAACTGGAGAGAGGATGATTCAGGAGAAGTCCTACTGCTGTTCACAAGCACCTTAACGGGATGATGTGGAGAAGTGGAGTCAGACTCTTCTCAGAGGCACAAGAGGCACTGAACACATGGGAAATAACAATTTGATAAGGAGAAGCATTTTCACCATCAGGGTTGAGCAGTGCAGTAGGGGCTCAGAGGGGCTGCAGGACCTCCATCCCTGGAAATATTCAGAATGTGACTGGTCACAGGCCAGAGCATTATGACCTAGTTGGCCATACTTTGAGCAGCAGGCTGGGCATGGGGGCCTTCAGAGGACACTCTCAGCTGTGCAGTTCTGCAGTAAAGTGTATGCTGTGCCTGTGTCATAGCCTGATATATCTTACAGAGCAGCTGACAGACTTCCTTACAGTTATGTTTGTATTTAGGTTTAAATCACAAACACTGTTTTGTACCTTCTTTTCTTGAGCTCAGTAATCTGCAAAAATCTGTCTGAATTCCCTCTATCTGTATCTCATTGTTTCTTAAAAGCTTTAATAAATAAGTTAAATGAAAGAAAGAGGAGTTCAAAATTACTTCAAAAAAAGCCACTCTAATTTGAACAGCACTTGATAAAATAAATGTTTTACAGTAAATGCAACAGGACTACTAAAATAGCAGCTGGTACACTCTGCAGAGAGCAATGTTTCTCAGTAGCTAAGATTGTACTAGTGGAGCAAATTCTGAGGCTTGGCTTAACCTCTCACTTGAGTTTAAGAGAAAAAAGGAGGGACTTGTAGTTCCAACAGAAAAATTTAGTCTGTGATGGTACTACTAGGTACCACTGCCATAACAGTGATCTTTATTAGTATTTACAGTATTGCCCAAATGCTAGTGCCTGATCCCTGATAGGGAAGCCTGTCCCTAAAAGCTGTGATGGAATAAGATGCCAGGGTCTGACGTCCTGTGGGTCTTCACTCAGTCTGGCTCCAATAGCACCCTTCTTCCCTCCAAGGAGCTGGGCTATCAGACACTGTGGTTTCATTTATTCCAAGAAATAACTGAGCCAGTATGAAATCTCTACAAGAACAGCATCATGTTGTTTGCATTATTATCATTAGAACATTCTTCTACCACGTGCCCAGATATCCTTTAGTGGCACTTGTAGTCCTTTTCCATGACAGAGACACAAAAGGCTACATTAATGACAAAAATGGGCAGAGAACTTAAAGGAGGGAGTGTTTGCTTGAAAATCACTCTTCCTGTCTGAAAACATTTTCACTGCTGTCCTTAAAAGTAATTTAATGCTTCTGCAACAGAATGATTAGCCAGGGAGCAATTCTCTCTTTTGACTTTGGGTATTCAGTGGCACTTGTATCAGTTGCAGTGTTTCTCCTGGGCAATCAGCTTCTCTTGTGAGTCTCTTTCACTCAGAACTGGGGGGAAAAAAAAAAAAAAAAAAAAAAAAAACCAACACGAGTCAGAAGCACTTATTTTTCCTTTGGATTGTTGACTAGAAATTCAGCTAGTAAAATCCTTCCCTGCAGAAGTCAATGAGCTGTGTTCAGATAGAAGTGTGATGTGTCCATCAGGGATTCATAGTGGGACCAGTACAATTTAATATTTTCATCAATGACACAGGCACTGGTTTCTAGGGCACCCTCAGCAAGTTTGCAGATGACACCAGGCTGAGTGGTGTGGTTGTTGACAGGAAGAAAGGGATGCCATCCAGGACCTTGGCAGGCTGGAGGAGTGAGTCCATGTGAACCTCCTGATGTTTAACAAGACCAAGTGCAAGGTCTTCCATGTGGGTCAGGGCAATCCCCAGTATCAGTATAGACTGGTGGATGAAGGGACTGAGAGCAACCCTGCAGAGAAGGACTTGGGGGTACTGTTAGACAAAAAATTAGATATGAGCCAGCAATGTCACAGCTCAGAAAGTCAGCTGTGTCCCAGGTGGCATCACAAGAACTGTGGGCATGATTCTGTGCCTCTGCTCCACTGTGATGAGACCCCACCTGCAGTGCTGCAGCCAGCTCTGGGGTCCCCAGCACAGGAAAGACATGGACCTGTTGGAGCAGCTCCAGAGGAGACCACCAGGACAGTCAGAGGGCTGGATCACCTCTGCTATGAAGACAGGCTGAGAGATTTGAGGTGGTTCAACCTGAAGAAGACAAAGCTCTAGCAGACCTTATTGTGGTCTCTTAATATAATATAAATATATAATAATGGTATAAAAGGGACTGGTAAGAAAGATGAGGATGGATATTTTACCAGAGCTTGTAGTGACAGGACAAAAGGGCAGTGGCTTTAAAATGAAAGAGGGTACATTTAGTTGGACATTATGAAGCCTTTTCTTTTTGGTGATGATGGTGACTATAGGCACAGTTTGCCCAGAGAACTGTGGGTGCTCCATCCCTGAAGGTGTTTAAGATCAGCTTGGACAGGGCATTGAGCATTCTGATCAAGTGCAAGATGTCCCTACTCATGGCAGTGGGGTAGGACTAGATGGTCTTTAAAGTCCCCTTTAAATTCAAACCAGTCCATATTTCTCTGGCAGAGGGTTTGTTAATACCATACAGCTTGGGTGGACTGGAGAGGGCAGGTCCCAGTTCTCCTGCCTCCTTGCTGCTACATTCCCATTCCTTTTTGTCCACATTGTTATTTCTTAACCACACATTGAGCAGTTTTTAAGTAAGTAGGAACAAGTCATTCATCAGGTGCCCACTGTGTCAGATACCATATGGATTCAGAAGGGAAAGATTATTCCTACCTTTGCAAAGATGATGATTGTTGCAAATCAAACACTGTGAATGTGGGGGTGTATTGACTTGTGTGGGCAGCCCTCAGAGCTGGTCTGATGTCCTTGTAGATCAGACTGCAAGGTGTTGCTGATGCCTGCCTCGCCACGGTTTTGTGAAGCTGTTAGCATGGAAGGAGTTTGGAGGGGAAGGTTACTTTTGGTTCTCTTATACTTAGCAGGTAGTGCTGCTTCAAAAGTGTGTATGTAAAAATACTGAAATTCCCATTTTTTTTGTTGCACGTTTCCTGATCCCATTTGTGTGATACTTATTCTCAAGGATTACAAATCCCTTGAGCTGGGTCCAGCTTTCTCTCTGCTTGCCAGTCATAATTGGACACTGGGCTCTGAGACCTCTGACCAAGTCTATAATAGCAATACTAACAGCAGGAATATTTTTTCTATTTCTGCACTTGTTTGTTTTTTGGTTTTTTTTTTTAATACCTCTCAGTTGCATGATGAAAATCAATTGCATCAGTTTCACTCCATTTGTAATTCTATATTTTTGGTATAACACTGTTAGGTTTGTTGTAAATACGGATTTAAAGACAATGTTGACTCTCTCTGTACCTTTTTTGCAAAACACAAAATTGGACCTGTAGGATATTGTTTTTTCTCCGTAATAGTGCCTTTTTTTTTTTTTTTTAGTAGCTTTATAAAAATTCTTTTCCATCTAGTTTGGCAGTATAAAAACTGTGGAGATTTTCACAGTGGTAGGACTTTACTCTTTCACAACTTTGCCTGCAGCCTTAGGAACCTGACCAAGAGGCCACCAAATGACCAAATCTTCAGCTCTCTACCTGTACCATATGGAAGGCAGCATTAAAAAGTGCCTGCCACATCTGAGACTCAGTTCTAAATACACTGTTATTTTTCTGTGATCATTTTGTGTGAATCTCATGAAGACATCAGGTGTAGAACATTTCTCTGGAACAGGCTTTTATGCGTGGTAATGATGTCATTCCTGTGATATTTATGCAGCCAAGTCACTTCTGAATGGTGAACTTGTGATACACTGAGTTGGGCTTTATTCTCACAATCCTACATTTGGTCATTAAAATTCTGTTTGATAATTGAATAATTTAATATATTTTGATTAACACCCTCTCCCATCTCCTTTTCTCCATTTTTGGTGGCACATTTCAAAAAAGTGGTATCTTTTTATTTCAGTCTTTACAGAAAAGTACTGCACTGCTAACCATGTGGATAAACTTCCTGGTCCTAGGGACTGGGTCCAGATTCTTCAGGATCAAATTAAACTTGCAAGAAGACGATTAAAAAGAGGCTCAGGTATGTATAAAAACATGAATTACAACATGTGAGTGTAAGATTAAAAGCTTACAGCCTTTATATCCACAGAAGTATTTTTCCTGTTGATTGTAGAGTTGTACTTGTTCATTCTCTGAAAATTAGAACTCTAACACTTTAGCAGGTTTCTGTGGGTTTGGAATGGTAGCAGGTTTAGGAGCTGTCTCTACAGACGAGTTAAGTTGGAGTGTTTCTCAAATGTTGTCTGCTTTCCTTTAGCATCCAAACTCTTCTTCCCAGAAATTAGCTGATCCATCCAGGGTTGCAGGTAGAAGTTTTTTAATTCTGTGTTATTTAATCTGACAAGCCAGTGACTGTACTGTTAATACATAACCCAACTGACCTTTCCCTCTAAACTCTATGTGTCTGGAAGAATAGATGAGTCTTCTCCCATTCCTTGTGAAAGAATCAGAAAAAAAAGCCCCAAAACAAACCAAAGGAAAACCCAGCCACCCACCCTGGTTGTGCCAGCAAGGCTCTGCAATACGTGGGAGGCAGCTTGCCAGCAGGGACAGGTAATGTAGGCAGGGTTTTGCAGCTCAGCTTGGGCTGGGATAACCTGGATGCTTGGGACCAGCCTGCAGCAAACTCAGGGCTGAGCTTTCACCCTGACAGTGAGGGCTCCTGAGCCCTCAGCTCCAGCCATGAGCGTGCAGCCTGGAAATCCCCAGTAGGGTTCTTGGAAAAGCAGTGTTACTGATTAAGAGACATGTAATTACCTTATAAACCATAACTAGTCTCCTTCCCATCTTCATCCCTCCAGTCCTACAAGGGGCTTTCTCCACACGAGGCTTCACTTCCCCTTTCTCAGCCTGCAGTTTTCCTAAGGCTCTCTCAGGGTTGTATTTCTTGCCTGTCTCTCCCTGGGCATATCTGACACTGTTGTCTGAGGCACTTCACTTGTGCCACCTCCTTAAACACAGTCCTTTGTTGTTACTGTATTTAGCTGCCTGCCTTTTCCCCTCTTCCCTTCTGCCCATCACCACAATTAAGTGCCTGTTAGCATCCATGGGATGGGAAACCTGATGGCTCCGCAGGGGATGCTCACCCTGTCGTCCCTGGTGGTGAGCAAGACCGCAGGAAATGTCCTCTCCATCTCCCTGTCTCACAGGGCCAACCTTTTCTGTCCAAAGCTGCATCTCTGAAACACACACTTAGGCTGGCATCTGAAATCATTCTCCACAATGTTATTAATGCCAGGAGGGAAAAGCATAAGACAGAGGAAAATGAGAAACACCCAGAGACAGAAATAACACAGGGGGAGGACAAAAGTGCAGATTATTCGGTAGCATAAGCTTCCCAGAGTAGAGAAACAAACCAGCACTGGCCTTAAAAAGGGTTTCTTGTGTGTTGGGGGAGGGAGGACAGAGGGATAGAAGATAATCTCGTTAAAGGCAGTGTCAGATTACTGGTGTTGTACAACAGGATTGCTTTCTGCCCCTTCCAAAGCTGCCTTTCGGCCTCCCCAGGACAGGAGGGTGGAAGTGGGATGTCAGGCTACAGTTAGGTGAAGGGTGCAGTGCAGGATGTGGGGATCAGAGGGTCCTTGGGTTGTCTGCAGAAGATCCCTCAGGAAAGAGGATTGACCTGATTTTGTTTTGATTTTTATTTTCTTTCATCCTTTTTTATTTGCTTTTCTTCTTGCCTCTGCAGGATATTAATTAAAATGACAATGACATTCAGCTTTTGCTTTCCAAATGGGGCCACCTCTATCTTTGGTCCTTGCTCAGGATGGGAGAATCTAAGCAGAGGATATTGTATGTAAGCTAGCAAGACTATGAAGGAAAATTAGTGAAGCTGAGTCGTGTGCCAGAATCAGATAGGCTCCCCTGTCTGTGCTGCAGAGGGAAGGTAACTTGTTCACCTGTATGTGGATGCATAGTGAACAGCAGTGTACCTAGCAGCTCCTCAAGTTTATTTGTTGAAAAAACCCCTGCACAATACCAAGATTGGTAGAAAAGCTCTTTTTTTTTTTGTGCTGTTTAATGGCCAATCCCTGAAGTGCCCCAGTTTCTCTCTAATGTGGCCACAGGCAGACACACTGTTTTCAGTGTGTCAGGAGTGACTGAACACCACCACCTGCACCTTTCCAGCCACTGCCATCTCCTCTGGTGGCTGTAGCTAGCCCAACCTGACCTTGCACTGAAGCAAAGAAGTTCCCCAGGCCTTTGTGACAGTAAAACAGTAGATGGGAGCAGAGAGGCAGGAGCAGACAGCTGGTTGCAGTAACATCCTCATGTTGTTTAAATAAGATTTGTTGGTATTTTTATGCTACAATTGTGAGCTTCTGATGTGAGGAATCTAGAGCTGACCAGGCAACAGATCCGTCTACTCCGTATTTTGTGTCCAGCGTTGGCTGTTAGCTGATGCCTGGGGAGGTCTGTAGGACCAGGGGAAGGATGTTGTGGTGTTTGGTAGGATAGTCTCAGCCCTCAGCAGCTTTATCCTGATACAGAACTAGTGATGTTGGAATTATGCACAATTTCTCTATTTATTGTGAAACCATACCAAAAACGTGTGTAATTTACAGAATCCAAACCAGGAGGGGAGGGCAAACATGCAGGGAGACGCTCTTCCAGGACTTCATGTTGTAAACCTTGGCTTTTAAGTATTTTAAAACTATGGGACTTGCAGCCACTGAGATGTGGGATTCAATACTCTTCTGGCTGAGCTCTTGGGCTCTTCCCATCTGCCTGTGGCCAGTGGAGCAGAAGCTGAGCAAGTGTCCTATGTCCATACTCCCAGGTCGTTCTCTTTGAGTTTTGTCTCCACTTGCTCACTGGAACATGCCAGCTGATCTTGTGGGGATAGGCTCAGGTGCCCAAAGAACAAATCTGAGCCACCAATTACCTAACTTCACCCAGGACTTTCTGACCCAATGTGTCTCCCTGGTGCTTGATCTCATTATTTACCTACATCAGTTCCTGGTTTGTCATAATACACAGGCTTTTATGTGGAGAAAGCTTAAGATGATCCATTTATTTCAGAGGTCACAAGACAACATTTTAGTCAGCACTGTGTTGTACCAAATTTTAACAGCAGAAGTATTTAAGAGAGGAGGGACAAGCTTTTCATCCTGCTTGCCTTCCCACGAGCCATTCAGTACGTCCTCTGATGAGTTTTTCATTTCAAACCAGACAGTAAGACACTGCATTCATGAGCAGCCCTCTCCACTTTATCCTGTGAAACATTTTTTCAGTCTGAAAATGTAAATCCTGCTCTGTCTTTCAATTACAGTAATAATTTCAGAGAATTCTATCAAACGACTGGGGTGGATCTGCTTTTTGTAGCCCCTTCTATAGGGTGCACTCCCATGAGTGTTTCCAAATTAAATGAAATTCTGATCACTAGATCATAGATGCTGCTCAGCTTCAGCCTTATTTACCATATTTGGCTCATCTCCTAGAATTAGGGACTGAAAAAGCTCCTTATTTCAAAAGCTAATCAAAAAAAACACTTTAAAATTCTGCTTTCTAGAAAATAGTTCCCCCGTGTAGATTTTGAAAGGTTGTTATCCTAAGCCAAATAAAAATTCATTTACGTTCTGAATCAATGACAATATTTTTCATAGCTGGGGTATTCTATTTTTTTAATTTATTTATTTTGCTTCAGCTTTTTCTTAGTTCTTTTAGATTATTGCCTGAGATCTGAGACTTGGGTAGGGCTTTTTTATTTGTTAGATCTGAGAATAAAGCTGCCGCTGCCATTAAATTTTTATTGGCCCTGTTCAGTCTTTTCAAAATTTCACAAGTTAGCTGTCACAAAGGGGAGAAGAGACTGCGAGGTTAATGTTACAAACAGATGTTATCATTAAAATTAAAGAGTATGATAATATTCTTCAGCCTTGACTACTGGTCCCATGTCATGCCAAAGCAGAGCAGAGTGGAGCACAGTTTCATGCCAGGTCTGTCTTCTCCCAGAAGAGGAGCTGAACCGTGTTGGTGGATGGGATGGGGTGCAAAGTTGTCCTGGAAGGAAAGAAATCAAAGGAAGTGCGTGTGATGGGTTTCCTCTCTTAAAGCAGCATGAATTACAATGCAAATTGCCTCATAATTTACGGTGCTGGGCTTGCCCCAGCGTGGTCCCTTCACCCTGCAAAAGAGAACACGAGCAGGTGTCTGGTGGCCTTGCCAGTGCAGCACAGAGGGAGACAGTCAGCCATTATCACAGAGATCTTGAAAGGGGTAAAATCAGAGGGAGCTGACTGGCTGTTCCTGTCACCTCTGTGCAGGCACTGCATTCGAGCCTTTTGATTACTAAACTCTCCATCCATTAATAAGCAGCAGGTCAGGGTTCACACGTCTCCCACAGTAAGTTCTTCCTCCCTTTTTATGTTTTGAAGAGCCCCTGAGCCATTATTCCATAGCGGCTGTCCATGGGAAAGCTGGTGCTGTGGGGGTAATATGTAATAACAATAATATGTAAATTACCACAGTGTGGGATTCCTGGGGCTGTCCTGTGCAGGGCCAGGGGTTGGATGATCCTTGTGGGTCCCTTCCGACTCAGGATATGCAGTGATTCTGTTCTAACACTGCCACAGTACATGGGCTAGGAGCTGTTCATGCCAAGTGATTACTTTTGTGCATAACCTGGAACATTTGGATTGCCTGACTCCTTAAAGGAAAACACAGCAATTTTGGAAAACATGCTGAAAATGTTCAGGCAAGATTCATTTAAATAAATTGCGTGCCATGATGCTTCATCCTTGAATTGTTGTTTAAAATTAACAACAATTACTTTGTTGCAGTGTAAAATAGTGGGGAAGAAGAAAAAAAAATTTCCTAGAAATGTGCTTTTTTTTTTTTTTCCTGGGAATATGCTTTTTCTCCTACGTCCTTGTTCAAACTGCTGCTTCCATTGTTTTGCAGGAATTTTTTTTCTTCTTTCTGTTTTTCTTCAGCCTTTTGATTCCCTGGTTTCTGCTTTTGACACAACATCTACATACTGCAAGAGATTGGGTTGATTTTTTCTTAGCAATACACACAGGGCCAGGAAGGATGTAGGATGAAGTCCAGCATGTGGTACAGTGTGTTTGTGGCCAGTATTTTAGATAAAAAACAGCAATATTAAAATAGTAACTGCTGTATTCAGCTTCCCAGCCCTGAGCACATGTGTACTTCTTTCCATGAAAGAAGCAAGTGTACACGTAACAGACAGACATGTACCTCTGAACTGCACAGTTTGGGGGGAATCTAAGGAAATGACTACCAGCATTATTTTGCAAGAGCTGCTGCACTCTGTCTAAGCAAAGGACAGAGAAGAGGCTCTGAGTTCCCACAGCAGGCTCTCTTCCTGCTTGCCTTGTCTTGAAAGCTGGCCCAAGACAGTGAGGTTTGGCTGGCAGCCTGTGGGTGTGGTTGTCGAAGGCAAACCTTCCTTTCTTCTTGGAATGACATGTAAGAGACTGGTGGTTTATATCCATCTTAGGAGGTCGAGATGTTTGCCATTGCCCTGTGTTGTACTTCACCTGGAGGTGCAGTTACACATCCAGTTTCATAAAACAAATCCTGGCAGCTGCTGGGAAGAGTGAGTAGCTCTTTGGGCATCTGCTGTGCTCCCACTCCCTTTCTGGTGCTGGCACAGGCATTCCTGTGGCCATGTTGTCAGTTTTTAACTGGATCTGATCTTGGTGACTGTATAAACATTTGTGCTGGCATGAGGAATGAGACTGGAACAATTGGTGGAGAGCTGAACCTCATTTATCAGTCTTTTGCCAGATTAAAATGGCCAGGTAACTTCTGGTTCTGTAGAGTTGGAGGCTCAAGTCCTTACCTTCTGGAAGTTCCTTGTTTCCATTTGTTTCTTTCTGTATTATTGCTTTCCTCTGGCGTAGGAAGAGCAGTTAGGCAGAAAGGTGACCACATCTCTGGAGCTACTTCACAAATTGCTGCAGAGATTTCTAGAAAAGCTGTCACTACAGTGGGCAGCCCATTGGCACCATCCCTGATATTCACAGAGGGAAGGCTCTCCAGTCCATTGCCAGCACTCAGATCTGGCTTCCCCCATTTTCATAGCTTGGCTCCCTTCTACCCAAGGGGCCAGATGCAGCTTTGTCCCTTGTATGCTGAGTTGCTGTGCCACAGAATCACCTGGTGCAGGTAGTTCTTCACAGCATTGCTGGAAGTTGACCTCAGACTGACACGAATTTTTAATCCATGTATATCCCATTAGCTGAGTTTTGGCTTCTCATTGCACCATGCTGTCTCCTCCCTTGCACATCCAGTCCTTCCACCACTGAGAGTCTGGTCCACATTCAAACCAGCCTAGGTGATCCCTCCCACTTAGTGAGCCACCTGTCCCTTCCAAAATTCAAGGTTTTCACAGTGAGCTGTACCAGGCCCTGACTTTGTTCCTGCTCAGGGTGCCACCTTCTCACAGAAGGCAGAGAAAGGTCTCAATTCCAGGCACCAACTCACTTGCAAGTCTGTGCCATGAACTTCTTACCAGGGCTTTGCATTTCAGCCTTTTGTGGGAGGAAAGCTGCTTGCTGATATTAGGGTTTGTTTATGTTTTCTTTGGTTCAATTAATTTTGCAGAACTGAGAGTATATAGCTAAAAACTAACCTGACATCCAGGCATGTGGGAGAGACAGCAGTCTCTTGGACCTGGGATGGAGAGACAAGGGTTGATGGATTACATTAGAAAACTAATGTAGATTAGGAGCTGGATTAGGCATTATCATCATGAAGGCAACAACTGAACATCCTCTTATGCAGAGCCATGATAAAGATGATCAGGACAGTTAGCTTTGTCTCAAGTGGGAGGTGAACTGAGTTGCTTAATTTATCTGCAGCCTTGGTTTTGATCCCTGTGGATATTGTGCAGTGAATGGATGTGAGCAGATATATATTCACCACACAGACCTTGTACAAGGTAGTTCATAGGACATTTTAAACTACAACATGGTTGATTTAGATTAGATGTAAGGAAGAATTTTTTACAATGAGGGTGCTGAAACACTGGCACAGGCTGCTCAGAGAGATGCTGGATGTCCCATCCCTGGAATTATTCAAGGTCAGGGCTCTGAGCAACCTGATCTAGTTGAATCTCTCTCCCAGCTCATTTCAGGAGGGTTGGACTGGGTGACCTTTGAGATCCCTTCCAACCCAAACTATTCTGTGATTCAGTGATAATGGGCTTGTCCTGTATGACCACACCTCATTTGCTGAAGTGCCCTCAAAGATCTCATTGTGCTTCAAAGGCCTTAAATATCATGCTGCAGTGCCAAAAGACAAAGGTAATAGGATTTTGAATAGGGCTTGTTTAGGTTAGGCACGGATTTCCTGTTACACACCTTTGATTTACTCAGGGTTCACAAGCATGTCCCCGGTCCTACAGCCTAACAAGTCCCTGCACATCTGCTGAGTGAGGCAAGCTATGTCAGTGCATTCCCTTGGCCTCTGGCAAACACAAAATGAACAAATTAAGCTTTTAGCCTCCCTTCACCGTCGGCCAAATTAAGTCAAATGCTCTTGCATAAGCTGTGGATTGAAAGCATGTGTGTATATACACATTAATTGCCAGTGTGGTCACGTGCTTTCTTAATTACACTGGGCACCCACCTGCATTTTTGAAGACACTTTGCCCTAGTAAATCTGTCCCCTGCAAAATGAATTTGCCTGTGGTCATGGGAAGTTTGGGTGCAGAAATGGGAGTGTTCCTTTCCCTGCAGGCATCGGATGACTGTCGGTGGGTGGAGTTCCAGCCTGCAGGGCTCTTCCTCTAAGGACCGCTGGGGACTTTTCTTGGGACTTTATCAAGTGATCACAACTCCTGTTATCATACAGATATCCTGAAACCTTAAAAAGAACAAGTGTTACTCCATCCCGTTACTGGCACAATTGCTTCTTAATACCCAACTCCGTCTTCCAAGTGTGCATTTTTATTATATGACCTTTTCCTCCAAGCAGTGAGTTTTTAACAGAGCACTTGCAAATTTGCAGCTGAGGAAAGTAGATAGAAAATGCAATATCACTTCACAGTCTGTAGCTTTTTAATCCCATTCCTGTATTCAGTAAAAGTAATGAGATTTCTTGTTTATATTTGTAATCAGCAGAGGCAACTGACTGTGATGAGAAGCCGGACATTTCTCTACTACAAACAGGTAAAATGCATTAAAATTTTTATCAGTCTTCCATATGTGTTTTTGTTTATTTATGGCACAGAAGCACTTTTCAATAATCCTGACTTGCCATGGACAGCTGGGTAATTGCACACAGAACTCTGCTATCTAAAGTTTTGAATGGTCTGTGTTAAAAAACAAATGCATCAGAATCTTACAATTTTCCCCTCAATTTCATATTCATAAAACCTCAAGGTCCGTGGGAGCAGCTAAGCTAATAAGGCCTGTAAGTTACACTTCTTATGCCAGACAGGGACTCATGCTCATCCCTGATATTTCTGGGAGTATTTTGTATCTCTTAACAGAGTTATTGGTAGGGACAGACACAATCACTTGTAGTGTCACATTTGTTGAGTTGTTGGAGGTATTAGCCATAATATCTTGGACTCACAGAAGGGTTGCAGACATATTTACATGCTAGTTAAGTGTTAGTTTACTTATTCTTGAAGTGCAGCCACCCTGCATTAAAAGCCTGACAATTGCTATGCAGCAGCTTGGCTGTGCAGCTGTGTAGACTGGGAAATAACATTTTTCCACACTGTTGAATTTGGTGCTGAAATCACCAGTCTCACCAGACTGAGACTGAAATTTGAAGCACCCTCACATTAAGAGTTGGTCCATCAGTAGGTGCCATGATGATAGGAGCTGAGCTGCCATCCTCTGAAAATCCAGTGGGGCCAGAGTCTGGGGAGATGGTCATTTCCCTGCATTTGAGAGTCTGTAATGTCACTGAGATGCTGCTTCTTATCCCCAAAGGAGAGAGGATCTTGGGCAGATGAATAACATCATTGATTGTAGTGCGGTTTTGTGTTACTTCATTTAACAACAAAGGGTGGTTGGAGATCAGCAATGCCATTGCTGGAAGAGCAGGACAGGGCTGGTACTGGGTTTCTGAGCGCATCACACGGTACCTGACAGCTGTGGGGAGGATGGGAGAATACTGGTGACCATCACAGCATGTGAGTCCTGTGCCAGGACTCCCTAATCTCCCTTGCACAAGGGCTGGAGAAGGAGCTTTCACACCCCGCTGCTGTGTGCTGGAGCAGCAGCTGCCAGCCGTGGAGCGCTGGCGGAGCACGTGCAGTTACTAAGGAATAGGAGCAGCGGAGCAGTTGGGAGGACAAGCAGCTATAGTCTGGTTCTGGCATGGACCCAGCGGGGGCTGGGAGCACGCGCTGCCTGGGAGCCGCCGTCCTGCTTTCCCGGCCAGCCGCTGAATAATATGTCAGGGGACGGCTGTGATGAAAGATGCAGGAAGCTCTGCATTGAAAGGTCCCTTCCAAGCAACATCCTGTTGGTTTCTTTTATCAGGGAGGGAAGCAATTCCGCTGTGAGAGGACCCTAATAAAGGTTGTTAATGCTAATGTTAGTGTTATCTCTTCATTGCTCCGGTAGTCGCATTAAGGAGCAGAATGAACAGTTTGCTGTACGTTTCTTAGAGCGGTTTCTATAGTCACTGCTTGGGTTGTACATCAGGGATGGAGATGAACATGCTGTTGTGGTAGAGAAGGCGACTCCCTTCCCACTCCACTGCAGATCACCCTGGTGGTCTGCTTGCTTGTACACCTTTGAGCATCCATGCATGCAGCTTTTGAGCTGAAATGCTTGTGTGTGGTGTGTACTGCTCCACACTACCTGTGGAAGGATGCCTAAATAAACCACGCTGCAGTTTGCATTGGGGGGGAGGTGATGCTCACAGGCTGTGAGCCAAGAATTTGACTCACACCCATTATTATATGTGTGTCAGTGCCTCTTTATAGGACAGATCTGTGTAATCTCATACTGTTGTTGGAAGCAGATTATTTAAAGTGATACACAGACAGTATAATGACAGTAATTATGAGACGGAGCCAAAATATAGCTGCTTTGTATCAAGGAATGTAGCAAAAGAGGTGGAATATGATTTTTACAGGGGTCTTTCCCTGTTTTAGTACAGCTGGTTTTACAAAAGGGTGCTTGACAGGTTCTTTAAAGGGAGTCTGCATGCAATTTATTCAGCTGTCTTCTCTGTTTAGCTTTAAAAATCTTTGGGGAAAAGTCTCTCTGACTGTGTTTGTACAGTGCCTCATGCGAAGGGCCTTGGTTGCAGATGACAGCTAATATCAGATAAATCATGGCCTCAGGTATTAGGAAAAATTTCTTCCCCAAAAGTGTTGTTGAGCACCAGAACAGGCTGTCCAGGGAAGTGATGGAGTCACGGTCCTGGGAGGTATTGAAAAATGTGTAGATGTGGCACTTGGGGATATGGCTGTTGGTGGACTTAGCAGTGCAGGATCTTAAGTATTTTTTCCAGCCTAAATTACCTGTAACTCTGTGATCAATGGTTAACCTGGTGCTTTGGTGTAATAAAACCAGAGTGAATTGGTTTGGTTGAGGGGATCTTGCAGGAGACTGGATGAGGAGAAAAGATGTGGGGGTATGGGAGCTATCCATGAACAGTTCCTCTCTTCATCTTCAATAACTGAACAAACTGTGAAGCAAAAGCACCCAGGGAGAATTATTAGAATCAGTGATAAGCATTGGTGCCAGAAAACAAGGAAAAACTCAGATGCCTTAAATCTGCCTTTCCAGCTGTGTCAGTCCTGCCTGTGACACCACTGACATGATGAAGGAGATCTGGGTGTATGTGCACTATCAGTGCTGAAATGTCTCAGTCTGTATGATTTTGGATTATAGCCTCTGGCTGACACTTCATTTGGGACACCTCAGAGGTGTGGTTGCTCTCAACTCTCTCCATCATTGGTGGGAAGAGAGCTGCTTCCAGAGGGAAGGCCAGGTCAGCTGCAGTTGTGTTTGGAGGTGTCTCTCTTTTGGTGCCAGCAGGACCAGGCTCCAAGTGTAGTTAGTTGGTGCCAGTGCCCACAGCCAGGTCTGAAACATCTCCCTCTGTGCCCACAAACTTGCAGAGTCCTGGGATTTGAGGAGAGCAGGGGGTGCTTTGTTTTCAGAAACCTCTTTTGGAGCTCAAAAGCCTGGTAAAAAATAATGAAGCTAGTACATCCTTATAAAGCTAAGGAAGACATTTTCCCCAATTATATTTTAGCACTCCTGAGCAGAAATGATGCTCCTGTGTTAAAATCACCCTCTATACCAAGAGGGCCTTGGCTATAAAAGCTGTTGATTGAAGGGTGTTTAAAGTAAATTGGAAGAACTGTGGCATTTAAACTTGCTGGGAACTTTGGTTCATTGACAGATAAATCTCAAGAAAATACTAGAAGAATTGTCCCTAACAAATGTTATCAAAGCTCAGGTCTCGGAGAGTTCCAGCTTTTGCACCTAACCAAAGCTGCAGGCTGTGTCCAGACCTGGGCTGAGACAGATCAGACAGCTCTGGGGGTAATTATCGTGGGCTCAGTGGAAAGGCTGATTAGTTTCTTGATGATACAGGATACCTGGAGGGTGTGAGATAGATCTTTATCAGGATGAGGATGTGGCACCTTTTAGAGCCTTTCTGTGTAAGTTGGTATTGTGAAAAGACTCATCTTATTTCAGTGTACAATTTACACAATGCATTGGGATTTTGTGGTTTCAGAGAAAAACAAAAGGAAGGCACAACCCGTAAATTCTGCATGTGAGAACAAATGTAAGCCAGCTGCAACACCCTTTTCTTGAATCCTCACCTTGTAAATTGGATTGGAAAGATGTAGGCAGGTTTAGGACCATGAGGTAGCACTCCTTACCCCTGCTTTGGACCACAGCCATGCTGAGAGTTTGTGTAGTTTCTCCACGCTGGGGTTAATTTCGAGATGAGAAAGGATTTTGATATCCCTAACGGAAGCTGAAACACTAACATCCCAATCCTCAGGTCTAGGGGTGATACAGCTTTGTGAAAAGATGAGAGCAATCTCTTGGTAAAGAAACGGATGATAAGAAAACAGCAACAATCCAATTCTATATAGGTTGTCTCCTTTTCTCCTGAAATACAATATCAAGAAAATGAAACTTGGGGGGAAAAAAAGAAGAAGAAAAAAAAAAAGAAAAACCTTTTCCAAAACCTTAAATATAAATCCTTTATTGTAATATAAATCTTTATCCTTTCAATGCATGATTGTATGAGTCTTCCCTTTTCATTGGGATGTATTTGCCTCTCAGGCTGATTGATGTCTGTCTTCTCTTTGCCCTGTGTTCTTAGCACCCTCGTCGTAATTCTTCTGTCCATCTTTTCATTGTTCTGTTTAGAAAAAGCACATTCTTAAAGGGCTTTTAAAAAGATGGGATATAATCACACAGTGCACCTTTTATAGGTGTGTGTGTATATATATATTTATATATTTTCTCCTGTATGCATTTAGACTGCTGTGGAGTGGTGGGGGTTTTTACCAAATAAGATCCCAAAGTATGTACTCAAGGTTTAAAATTCATGGGGTGCTTTTTTCACTTCTTCAGAACCTAAACATCAAAGGGGTGAGCGTAGCAGTGCAGTTTGTGCTGAAGACTAATGGAGTGCTTTACATCTGAAGTGGGCTGCACTGTATGTTGTGTGAAAAACTTGGCTGGCAAATTTTGTATTCAGAAAAATCTATTTAATTTGCTTTTCTTCAGCCAATTGAGCTCTACTCTAAATGGAATTCAGCAGCACTGCCTGTGTGCACACCAGCAGTTCAGCCTCATCACTAATTAAAATTAAAACTCAAATACATTATTTCCATAATTCTAAAATACTTTTTTTTTTTTGTTTCAAATTACTGATATCTTAAATTCTTACATTTTTTTAACTGATTCCTTCAAACTCTGTCTCCCTTCAGGTAACCTTTTCGACACCACAACAGACCATCTGATAGATGCAAACCCAGATTTTTCAGTTTGAATTTCACATCCTGCATCAGTGTTCTTAGCGGATAGAAACATCCTCTCCTTTGAGTAATGTTCCTGCGAGCTCAGCACGAGAACTTCAGTGTACTACAGGACATGGGCATACAGTTTTTCTTACAAGTCTATGTTTTTTTCATGTAACCTCAAGTAATGAAACCACCAGATTGCTTCATTGTTCTTCATCTTAATTAAGATGATTTCCCTCTGCATCCATGCGTTACTGAACTAGCGGGGTACCCACTCTGAGGTCATTCTCTTGCCTGTGTTTCTCCTCCATGATTGTGCTTTTCCACATGTTTGTATGTTTGCAAGCAGTGTCTCATCTTAAACCACGAAGAAGTTGTGACTCTTCCTGTCCCCAGGGACCAGGGTGGCATCTTTCTCCACCATGAACCCTGTGGGCTTAATGAGCATCTGACTTGGTGAAGCTCTCTGCTTCTGCAGACCCACTTTTCCTTTCCTGGCTGCTGCAGTACCAATGACCAGTCACACACAGCTCTGATTAAAAAGTCCTTTCTGGGTTTAGGAGGGAATAAAGCAGGATTTCTCCCAGCAGTGCCCAGGTTCCTAGTTATAGCAAGGAGAAGCTATTCCTCAAACAATTTCCCCTACGTGGTCCTAGTGGGATGGCTCTTGAGCATCTTTGTAGTGCAGATTGCTGGAGGTGGTCATTTTCCCCTCACTGTTGCCCCCAGCTTGCTCAATCACCTCAATTTGAAATGTATTAATTTTCTGTTTTCTAAGAAGAGGGTCTCCTCACTGTGATTTTTCAGCCACTGTCCTTGGCAACAATACTCACCTATTTAAAAAAAACAAGTCACCTTTCAACTGGCACTGTATTGGTATCTCAGCAGTTAAGACAAGTGAATCGATCAAGAAATTGCACTACCCTCTCAGACACTGAAAGGATCAGGTCAGGGCTAAGGTAAAACTGTGTGTGGCCCTCCCTGCGAACCTTCATTTCTGCACCTTTCATCAGCACTAAATTCACTTTAAAAATGTCACAAAGAAATCTGGAAGGTCTTACCTGCAACACCTATTGATCACCAGGCAGTTTGAGCACGTGTCCTGCAATCGAGGGAGAGCTTGCTAGAGCCTTTGCCATTGTGTTTCCATTCCCTGTGCGTATCTTATCTTAGGTACTTCTTTTATTTTTTGGAAACTATTTGGCCTTTGAGTGTCTCAACAGAAGTGCTATTACAGAGTGGGATGGTTTTCAAAACGCTCAACCTCTATTTTTAACAATCCTAATGCCTGTTTCTCAGGTGTCACAGAATACCCACAAATAACACTGAAGCCAACATGAACAGTTTGTTCTGTTGGCACCTGAGAAATCAGGCTCCAGCTGTTCCCCGCCCGCCTTCCATGGACTTTTAGGAATGACCATGTTCTCTCTGAAACTGTGGAATAGATTGAATGTGCACTGCAAACCTTAAATTTTGAGTCTTTCCTTCCTTCATGGCTTGGAGTTGCCTGCATTGGGCAGGGGGCACCGGTCCGTTGTGTTGTAACCCTTCAGCAATGAAATCAGCGTTTTGTAAATTTGGAAGATTGCATTTGTGTTTACTTACTGTGACTACTGTTCAGACTTTCTTCAGAAATCTTTTTATAGGGTTTATTAGAGAGAAGAAAAAAAAAATCATTCCATATTTAGGTAAAAATGTCTCAATCTTCTGTATATATGTTTTATTAATATGTAAATATTTAGATATTTTTAAATTACTATGTTCTTAATAAAGCGACAAGGGACTAGTTGTGAAATGGTGTATAACATTGTGTCGTGTTACCGATCTCTGGGAAATCCTCTTTGTCAGTTCAGAAAAGAAAACCTACAATAAATAACTTTAATTGCATGTGTGTTCCTGTGTTCTATGCTGGATCCCCATATTTTAGAGGAATTACTTTGCCACCGGTGGACTACACATAGGAAAACCCTGAAAGTTCCCACCAGGATGCTATTTTTCCAGCTGGCTCAGCCAGAAACCACACTGGCCTTGCCAATCACAACAACATCTATATCCAATCGTGTAACAACTCTTGAGTATTACAAACTGATATGCTTGAAGTCTAATTTTAATTGAATTAGGTGCCTTTATAATCTGCTCTTAAAAGGTTAAGCTCTGCTTCTATGGAAACAACACACAGGAAGGACAAACCAATACTCACAGGTTGGAGTAGCTGCAAAGATATATGCTTGGTAATTCATTATCACACCCTCATCAAATGTTTAGCCCTAGAAAATACTTCCTGCAAAAACATGTTCCTGGTAATCTTCCGTCAATTCCAAGGAGCCAGTGAAGTGAAGCAGCAGCTCACCACACCTTTTTGGCTTTATACAAGGAGCACTGTGGAGACACTGCTGGTAAAAAGTCCCAACGAGAGCTTCCTTCACATTTCAGAGGCTGCTCAGATCGGCTGGAGCCTGGCGCAGTGCACGTCCTGCATCCCTGTGGTGTGACAGAGCCAGTGCCGGCCCTGCCCTCTGGGGGTGCTGAAAGAGCACCTCAGTCACAGATCACAGAGTGGTTTAGGTTAGAAGGGACCTTGAAAGCTCCAACCCCTGCCGTGGGCAGGAGCATCTTGCACAAGATGAGATTGGCCAGAGCCCCATCCAAATTGGTCTTGAACACTTCAGGGATGGAACATCCACAGCTCACAGAGCCTCACTGTAAACCAATCTCATTGTAAAATTGTTTTTCTTAATAGCTAATGTAAATCTAACCCTCTTTTAGTTTAAAACTGCTGCCCCTTGTCCTGTCCCTACAGTCTCTAGTAAAAAGTCCCTATCTTTCCTACAAGCCCCCTTTAAGTACTGAAATGCCACTCTAAGGTTTCCTTTTCTCTGGGCTGAGCCCCTCAGCTCTGTTCTCCCTTCCCTGGATATGCTCCAGCACCTCAATGTCTTTGTTGTAGTGGATAATTCAAAAGTGTCCCCAGGATTCAAGGTGTGGCCTTACCAGTGCCAAGTTGAGGGGGGACAATCACTGTCCTGGTCCTGCTGATACAGCCCAGGATGTTAAAGCGTGGCTTTGTTTGGCTTGTGTTTAAAAAACAGGGACCAGGTTAATACACTGTTCCTTGCAGCGTTTAAGTGGAGCACCTTAAATTGAGTTTAAGGTACAATTCTGAGCAAGAAACGTTTCTGTGTGCTGCGATCTGCAGGGCACTAATCTGATCTGTGCTGCAGAGCCACCAGCACGTGCTGCTGCCAGGCTGCAGGCTCACCTGTTGGAACAGCTTTGGGATATGGAGCAAGTGACTGCCAGCACCCACACCTGAGCTCCAGCCACGCTCCTGCTTCCCTGCTGGCCCAGTGCATCCCTCTGTCCTGTGCACAGGACACTGGAGATTAATACTTTGGGTGAAAAAAAAAATCCTTCTGAAGCTGAAGAGGAAAAAGGATATCCTCCTGGTAACATGAAAGGAAACTGAAGCCTGGGCTTTATAAAAAATGCATTAATTGCGAGAGAAGAAGAAAGTCATCTCAAGTGCCTGTGACATGTTGGTTTAGAAACGGCTGGCTGAGTCTTTCGGGGGAAACACACTCTGTCACATCAGAGTGGTTTGGGGGTGGGTGGTCCTGATGCAGCCACCCCTCCTCTAGAGGAGCCTTCTCCCCAAAAGCCTGCCCTCTGCTGAGGCCTCGCTGGGAAGCACATTTCTCCTTCACTGGGGAAGGGAGAGGGGCATGGTCCTAGGAAAAACCCCATGGTCCATGGAAAAACCCACATCCTCCTAGAGAAACAGATGTTGCCAGCATTTTGCAAGACTTTTCAAAAATAGCCCCCTTGTGCATGTTCTCCCCCAAACCTAAAGCAGAAAAAGCCTTGTAGGAGGTGCTGAGATATCTCTTCTCCCTCCACTGGCTCTCCCACTGCTTGAGCATCCCCAGCTGGGCTGGGGTAAGCACCTTCACTCCTTCCTGCCACGCTGTCATCACAGAGAGGCACGAGAGGAGTTTGTACAAGTAGGTCAGGTATGATTTCTCATCCACCGACTGCTAATAAAAGCCACTGATGTGAAACCTGTAACATTATGTGTATAAATAATTTAGCTCCGGTGTGTAAACATCAATTCTGGGTTTTAAAAAAACCTAAATAATTCTTATTATTAGCTTTTTCTACCCCCGCCATGCATATGTGTAACAACACATAACAGCTGATCACAAGGGCAGTAACTTCATGTTCAAGTGTTCACAACACCACCATTGCCCCTGAAGCTACCAACAAGCTTGGGGTGAAGAGCTCCATCCACCTCTGCCCAGCAAGAGACAGGTCAGAGTGCCATGGTGGCCCATGGCTCCTGCTGGAGCCTGGAGTGGCAACTTGGAGTGGCAACCATCACCATGGGCAGAGATGTCCCCTGGCCGTGTCCATCACCAGCACACCCAGGAGAAATGTCATTTTCAGGTGATGCCTGGACAGGTTGGGGTGGATGGAAAAGCCACAACCCACACAGTTCTGCCATCCACTGACCCTCAGGTGGCTTGGAGGATCTTTCCTGCCCCAGGATGGTTCAGTAAATCATACAGACTGCACGTGCACTCCAGCAAAGGAAATCAGTCCAGGAGACTGTAAAAAACCACACTGGCAGCAATCTCCCACATCACAGGATCCCTGCTCTACTTTTGCCCCATGCCCAGCACTGCCCTGGAGACATCAGGTGAAAGGGGTGTGAGCTAGAGAAGGATGAGGGGGGCATTTGTGTATCAGAACACTGTGAGCCCGTGCCAGCTCCCCAAGGAGTCCCCGGGAAGTTAGCAGGGATGGATCTGAACTGGAACTAGCATGTGGCTACTGCCATTACCACAGCTTAGAGAAAGAAAAGATTAATGTAATCATTTAATCCTGAGAGATTTCAGGATTCACCAACTGTATCTCATGTCTCCATTCATCACAGCACAGGGGATGTGTGTGGACTGCTCTGCTCTTAGCTGGACCTCTGCTCCCTCCCGATTTCCCTTTTCCTGAGTTCCTGCACAGGCCCTCAGTGCCCAGTTCTCCCCACTGCCACGTCCTTGCCTCCTGACACAGCTGTGGTAGGCCCTGCCTCACTTTTTGGCTGTTGATAATGGTGACATCATCCACCCCTTGTTTTCCTAACTTCCCTGGTGATGGCTCCATCCTCAAAATTGACAGACCTCCACCTCCCTGGCCTGATGCTGGCAGCACCAGTGGGGTATCCACTTCCTGCATCTCTTCATGTACGGCTCTGATGCTGTAAGGAGAGCCAAGACTGGGCTGGACACCCTGCAGGGAATGGGGTTTGCCTCAAGGTTAGAAGTAACCTTTGCCTACATAAAAATTTGCCCATTCACCGTGGTCTGACTGGACAACAGAACAGCATCAGTGACAGCCAATAACTCACTGTGGATTTGTCCTTTCTGTCCCTCTGGCCCAGGGCACCACATGTGATCTGACACCACATAGTCCCATCCTGCTTGGGGATCCTGCTGCCTTCACTCCTTCCCCCGGGGCTAAAACACAGACAGAGGCTCCTGAGCAGCCCATGGCCACCCTGCACACCCAGTGCTGCTGCCAGCCCCCAAGGAATGGCATGGATGTGCTGCATCCCACAGAGATGGAGCGCTGCTCCGAGACCTCCACTTCCTAGATCCTCTGCTCATCAGGGCATCACGCTCCCAGTTTCATCTCCTGGGCAGCAAAGAGTGCCAAACCCCAGTGCATTAACATAGATTTTACATTTAATATTCATTACGAATGGGCTCCCACATGGCTCCTCTGCTGCCTTTCATTGAGCATGGTGCATCATCTCCCACTTCTCATTTAAAGTCCCTTTGGGGAGGCCTTGGAGCAGTGGAGATTCCTGCCTCATGCAGGCCCCCAGCACCAATGCCAGTGGGATGGTGTCCCTGGGGATTGCCCTGACCCAGATGCCAGACCTTGCACTCAGCCTTGTTGAACCTCATGAGGTTTGCACAGACCCACTCCTCAAGTCTGTGCAAGCCCTCTGGATGGCATCCCTTCCCTCCAGCACATCAGCAGCACCACTCAGCCTGGTGCCACCTGCAAACCTGCTGAGGGTGCTCTAGACACCACTGCCTGTGTTGCTGATGACAATATTAAATAGTTTTGGTACAAGCCCTTAAGGAACACCACTCCTTACTGGTTTCCACGTGGGCATGAAATGTGACCGAGCTCTTTGGACATGACCATCCAGCCAGCTCCTTATCCACCTAACAGCCCCTCCATCAAACTCATACCTCTCCATCTCGAGGCCAAAGTGATGGGGAATGACCATATCAAAAGCCTTACAGAAATCCTGAACCCCGTTGCTGTGGCTTGTAGGTCGTACAGGATCTAACACCGTTTGAAGGGTAACCAGGTGCCAGCCTGTCTCACCCAGACTTTACCCCGTCACAGAGTCAGAGACACTCCCATCCACTGAAACACCTCCGTGCTGGATCCAGGGGTGCTGTGGGGCTGAGACCTCTTCTCCTGACCTGGCAAATCAGGTGCTGCAGATTCTCACAGGATGCTGGCACAGCAACGCCCCTGGAAGGCTCTGACCCAGCAAAACCCCAGCTTGGCACTCAGAGCCAGGGCTCAGAGGCTCTGTGCCGGGGCGTGCAAACCCTCTCTGCTTCATGCTGCAAGTTTTGATCCTTGAAACCATCAGGCAGAACGCTGCTGGGCCGACCTTGAGCAGCTCTCCCATGTTCTCCATCCTCCTCCAAGGGGGGAGCTGAACCCACACACGAACCACTCTGCTTTGGTGGGCCACAGACCCTCTGCCAGGTTAATGCACAATGCTGCCCTCCCAGCCAGGGTTCGCCGCCGAACCCCAGATCTCTTCCTCCAGAAACAAATTGCTCTTCAACTATTGCCATCTTGTGGCGCCTGTGACCCGTTACTTGTTCCTTTTATCTGCTAATGGTGTTGGTGAGAATCAGCAGTGTACACAGGCAATTTTAAAATGAAATGTAAATGAATCAGAAATGCCTACGGAGGAGCCATTAGCATAAATCCAATCAAAGGGCTTTGTTTAACTTGTTAAAAATGACTAAATATTTAGTGAGTGTGGGTGGGTGAGGTGATTCTTGCTCACACTTGGGAAGTTTTAGAAGCAAAACTAATGCTGATATCCTAAATGGCTGAACTTATAAGCAATTTTCTACCCCGAACTGTGCCTCCTCGGTCAATAACTCACTGGAATATTGTCCCCTGTTCAAGATCACCTCTAAAATATTATCACAGAATATGCTCAGTTGGAAGGGATCCACAGGGATTATCAAGTCCAGCTCCTGGCCCTGCACAGGACACCCCAAGAGTCACACTCTGTGCCTGAGAGCATTGTCCAAACACTTCTTGAATTCTGACAGGTTTGGTGCTCTGACCACTGCCCTGGGGAGCCTCTTCCAGTGCCCAACCACCCCCTGGGTGAAGAACCTTTTTCTATTATCCACCCTAACCTCCCCTGACACAACTTCAGGCCATTCCCTCCAGTGCTGTCACCACAGAGAAGAGTTCAATGCCTGCCCTTCCACGGCCCCTCATGAGGATGCTGAAGAGGACAATGAGGCCTCCCCCCAGTCTCAACTTTCTCCAGGCTGAACAAACCAAGTGACCTCAGCCCCTACACATACAGCTTTCCCCTCCAGACCCTTCACCATCCTCGTGGCCTTCCTTTGCACACTCTCTAGTAGTTTAACATCTTTCTCATATTGTGGTGCCCAAAACTGCAGACAGTATTTGCTTCTAGGAGCAGCTGACTCACTTAATGAGATATCTGGACTCTCATGAGCACTGCAGGCATCTCCTGGGAATGGGAATTCCCTTGGATCAAACCCTGCCCATCCCTGTCATGCCAATAGTCCCACCCAGGTGGGATGCTGAGGGTGCAATGCAAGATGGCACCACCAGCAGTGCAGGACCACCATGACCATCTGTGTTGTGCACCACAAAGATCACCTTGGGGATGGCAGACTTGATAGAAGGGAAATATTTTCTATAATGAAAGTGATGAAACACTGCAAGAGGTTGCCCAGAGAGGTGGTACATGCCCCATCCCTGGAAACATTCACAGTCAGGTTTGTGGGGCTCTGAACAACCTGATTTAGTTGAAGATGTCGCTGTTCATGGCAGAGGGTCTGGAACCAGGTGAGTTCTAAAGACACCTTCCAACCCAAACCATTCTGTGATTCTATGAACAACAGACATTCCAGTGCTTATAGATTTTATCCAAACGGGCAGGAATGGGAAGGGTTCACTTCTTTGGCCCCAGTGTTACCTGCCTGCTGAGTGTCAGGAGGTGCACATGGAGCTGATGTTTGGTGGCAGCTTCAGTGGCAGCAGCAGACCAGCCCCAGCTCCCTGTTCCTCTGCTGCAATCCACCCATCCTGCCTCCACTCCTCACACTCCCACATTCACAGCAGCTTATGCAGAGCCACCCTGATCAAACCAACCCTAAAATACAGTGGAGAAACTCCATTTTTTGGAGCACACATCTATTCCCTGACCCATTGGTTACATTCTGGCTATATGAATAATGCTAAGGATATTGGTCATAGCGAGGTGCAGCTCTGCAGCTTGGATTAAATCAAAAACCGAGTTAAAAACAGTGCTCAGCCTCGGCTCTGCTGTGCCTCCTTGAGCTCCACAGGGATCACTCAAGCTGGCAGCAGACGGGGCTTGGGGCAATGCTTTGCCTTTGGGAAGAGCAGCTACTTCCTGCTGCTTTGCTGTCTGGAATGGAGTTGCATCGGGCGGGTGTTAATTGTCTTTCTGGAAATCAAAGCATCCGGCACGGGGGCTGTCTGCTGGTCTTCGCTTCCCCCAGGCGCTGCCATCAGCCGGCTTTGCCTTCCCTCTGCACAGGGAAATACCTCACCTGGAGGGATGTCTCTCCCCAGGGACCCCCAGGCCGCTCCAAGCATTTGCCCCTTTCCACAGCTTTATCCCACCGTCCAAGCGTGAGGTCTTGCAAAGGCAAATGCTGCTGGGGAGAATTTACTTAATGCCAATGCTGGGCACAAATCCCGGGAAAACACACTCAAATCTGGCTGCAGGGAAGGGAGGAGGAGCAGTGGGATGCAGGGAATGGGAAAGAAATGGAGAAACGGGAAGACTTAATGTGTGATTGTTTCCCTCCCTGTGGGATTTTGTGGGTTTTACTTTTAAGTGCTGGGGGAAAACCCTTTAGGAGAATGTGGAGCACCACATTACAGCACTTCCCACTACTGCCAGTGCATCTGCTGAGTGCAGGGCTGCATTTGGGGGTACAGAGATATGGGGAACCCTGACACCCTCCTCCATCCACCCCCGCATCCCAGCCAGTCCCACCAGAGGGATCTCACCTCCTGGCAGCTCCAGGGATCCATCACTCCACTGAAACAGCCTTTGCATGTCTTGGTGCATGTAAATCAGGGGCTTTCCAGGAGTTTTTTCTTGGGGGAGCCACTGCCTGTGGGCTCAGCAATCCTCATTCCTCCTGCTAGCTTGGACTGGGAGCAGGAGAGATGTTTCAGTGCCTCCTCTGCTGTGAGACTGTTATGGCAACACGCTCACATCCAACCCCTCAAGGAGAACAAACCACCCAGCCCCTGCTCAGGGGCTTGGGTTTGGTTTCTTTTTGCTTTTCCAATGGGGAAAACACACCACTGCACAGTGGTTATCCCTGAGGAGATGAGAGGTGGTGTTGGGCACACCTGGTGTCTTCCAGGGCAGCTCACCTGCAGCTCTGAGAGCATTTTGCTGATGTTACACCTGTTTCCCACATAAACCACTTTCTCCCTTTTGCTCAAGTTTTAAGTGCCTGGTTGGCACAATTCTGGGTGGGATTCAGCTTTGTTTCAACAGACAGCAGTTCAGGTGTGTTTAGGGGATCCTAATTACATACTCAGCTAATGGACACTGCTGGGGCAGAAGGAGGAGAAGGGACAGGGACAGACCTGAAGGGCTGGCTGCATGTCACCCTAGGGAGGGAAAAGGGAAGCTGGGAGCATCAGCATCCTTCACTCCCACACCCCTGACTTCCAGGTCTGCTGAGGTAATTTTGCTCCTTGCAACAGCCACCTCTTTTCCCAGAGTGTTTGTTTCCCTGCTTGCTCATCCCACCAGCCTTAGTGGGATCAAGAAGTGCCTGGCATCTCAAAAAGCTTTGGGTGCCCCATCCCTGGAAGTGTTCGAAGCCAGGTTGGCCTTGAGCAACTCAATAGATCAAAAGCTGCCCCTGTCCATGGCAGGGGTTTGGTCTAGACTAGGTTTCAACTCAAACCAGTCAGGGATTCTAAAATTCTATGGTTTAAACAGCACATTTGCCCTCTGCTATGCTTTGGCAGCAGGATATTTCCCCTCTGGATTCACCTAAATTCCCACCCATCAGTACCAACCCCCTCAGCTACTGCACAGGGTTGGCAGCAGAGGAAAGCAGGAAAATCCTGGATGGAGAAAAAGAAGACTCCTTGCCAGAGAAATTATCTGAAGCAGGTGGTTCCAGCTCGGAGGAACTCAATTTATATTCTTAAATGACATGCTGGGAGCTGCTCACAGCTCCATCAACAAGCACAGCACAGGCAGGCAGATGTTTTGGCACGTGCCAGCAGCTGGAATGGGATTGCTGGCTCAGCTCGGCTGCACCCATCGCTCCAGACAGTAATTTGGGAAGTCAGTGTTGGAGGTTCATCCCAAGGGAGCCTGTATCTGGTGGCTGCAGCTCTGGCTGGCAGAACCACAGAGCTCACTCTGAAACAAAGAGAGGGAGCAGAGTGCAGAGCTGTGCAGGAGGAGACACTCCTGGATTATTTACAGGCTCCAGCCTTGGGAAAACCCTGGCACAGAAAAGCACTGGCTGTGCTTGGGACCAAAGGCCATGGTGGTGACGATGGGGTTGTGCCCCTGCCAACACTGCAGGAGCAGCTCTGCCCAGGGCACATCCCTGCCAAAGGAAGTGGGAAATGTTTGGGGATGCCCAGGCTCAGTGTGGTGGGATGTGGCTTAGGGACACGAAGACCTGCAGAGGGAGAAGGACACAAGGAGCATTCTAGTGGGCACTGCAAGGCACGAGCCTTGTCCCCAGTGCAGATGTTGTCAGCACAGGTGAACTTCCAGGTCTGGAGGGGGAAGGAAGTGGTTCCCACATAGGCTGGGCAGTGGCACTGAGGGGAGTGTGGCAGAGGCTGCTGCCTCACCAAGGCCCGTGTGATTGTTTTATTTTCTGTGTGGTGGCCAGTAACAAAGAGCAGCTGTGCTGTGCCTGCTGCCCCAGACTGGCAGAACAAAGGGGCTCCATTAAATGTTTCCCCCACATGTGACAGGCCAAGAGAGCAAAGGCAGAGTGGGAATACCAAATCCAATGCAGTTTTGCAGAGATGTGTGTAAATCCAAAAGGGGTTCAGCAGAAGCAGCCACTAACACTGGAAGAGGCCATGGGAGAGCACATCTCAGACACAAAATGCCACCTTCCCAAACTGCCCACAAGGCTTCCCATAGCCAGGCATGCTTCCACCTGAGGTACAACTCAGCCTAGCCACCCTGGGGAGAGCCCTCACCACCCCAGGGATGGTGGCTGCTTGTACAAGACATGTAGGGGCTTGGGAAAAAAAAAAAAAAAACAAATAGAAACTGGGAAGTGAACTTTCCCTTGTGGCTTTTGGGGTGGCCAAGTGCAGGAATAAAGTATGAAATGCTGCAAAAAGGATGAGGAAGAGACAGATGTTGCGAGGGTGCCTCTTCATAGGAAGGGTTAGAGCAGCTTTACAGCACAGTGGTGTTTAAATGCTGGTGCAAAAGCAGCCAGGAGCCCCTCTCTGGGCACACAGCAAGGGAACAAACAGCAAGGGAACAAGCACCAAGACCCCAGCAGCAGCTCCCAGCCTCCCCATCCCACCTCAGCAACTGATGGAAAATGGGGTCCAGGCGAGTCTAGTCAGACCCCAGAGATCACTGACAGGAAACATCACCCTGTTTGACTGCTACAGGGTGATAGGGACTGTAGCTGGAGCATCATCCAGGAGCAGAACCCCAGGATCCCTGCCGTGGGTGCTCCCTCCATGGAGGATGCTCAGCTGGGTGCAGGGGATAAATACAGCCTGCAAAAACACAGAGGAAACTGCACTTTCTGGAACTGCTGTAAACCACGATGGGAATGTTTAAAAGAAGCTGCCAGGCAGGTATGATTTACTTGGCTTTTGATAAAATCTCACATCAGAGATTATTAAAGCACCTTATCAAAGGTTAAAGGGGCAAAGTCCCCGTTTGGCAACAGAAAACAAAGACAGAGAACATCTGCTCCTTGAAGCAAAAACGAGCCAACAGCAAGGCACAGCAGAGGTCAATACTGGCATCATTACTATTTAATACCACTTGTATATTAATGAGAGGCAGGAAAAAGACAAAAAGAACAAGCCAAAGCAAGCCAACAATAGCCCAAACTTACTTTACTTTGTCAAAACAGAGGGAGGTAAGGAAAAAGCCATGCTGTGAGATGTGCTTTACATGAGAAATTAAATTATCACACTAAAGTTTGCCAGTGGAAGTAGTTTCAGCACATTAAACATTGTATTCAGCCCTAGTGGGGCTGAACCAGCTGGTCCCATTTTACCAGCCACTTCATTGTGAATTCTGAAATGAGGAAAAAAAAAATTACAAGCACTTTCGCTGTCATTTCTTACCCTGGTTTTAATCAGCCAGTATTTCCTCATGCTCTTGTGATGCCACAGTTTCTTGGTCACAAACACCACAGGGGAAGGCTGCATTGTTTTATTAAAAAAAAAAAATTAAAAAAAAATCTGCTGACATTTAAGAAAGAGAACAGGGAGAGTTCAAACTCTGATCATTTTGTAAACACCAAAGATGCAGGACTGAGTCAGAAGCCTACATGGATCAGAAATATTGCTTAGATTTAACCCGGATGTGTACACAACAAAGCACCTTGGCCCAAGAAATCTGAGCTGCTAATAATCCACACTCCAGGTCATCCATGGAAAAAAGACTGATGAAATGCAGGCCCTGCACCTGTAAAGGCTACAGACATCTGTCATGTCCTCAAGCCAGCACAGGAGGCAGCTGGCTTTGATGAGTGATCAGGCACAGCACAGAGGGCTCTACCTTCTTTTCTTCCTCCTTTTCGCTCTTCCTAAAGTGTGTGGAGCAGTCCCTTCTCATGGCATTGGACCAAATCGCTCCAATCATGGAGTTTCTGCTGGAGGTTTTGGACACAGATGACAAAAAAGCCTTTGGGAGGGAGGGAGGAAAGGAAATGTGATCAGTTTTTAAGTCTAGAAAACCACTGTTGGACTCCAGGAAAACGTTCCATGAAGCTGTTGGTTCCAGCAGTGTGGGGCCTCCCCAGGGCTGCTGCATCCATCACTACTCTTTCAGGGTTTTGTTTGTGATCCTGCATGAAAAGGACATTCCCCTGTGTGCACAGGATTCCCTTCCTGATGCCACACTTCCTCCAGCAGCTGTTCCAAGCATGGGGCCCCTGGAGAAGCACCTGGGTGCAGCAGCACACCTGAAGCAGCAGTGGAGAGGTGGCTCACTGCTCCCCTTGGCTTGGCTTCCTTGGCAAAGCCACTTTTCTACCCCTTGCCCACCCACACAAAGCCTCACCCCAGCACAGGCAGCAGGGCCTGGGGCACACATCCACAGGGACATGTGCAGGGACATCCACTCAAGGGTGCTCCATCATTGTCTGTGCCAAGAAATTGCTTTTAATTAATCAGGGCTTCAATTATGTGCAGTTCTCATCTCTATACCCTGGTCCTGGTTAGCTTCAGCTCTACAGAGTCACATCTGTGCCAGTACTAATGAGCACGAATTTCCAAGTATTCATGTTTTCTTTCAGCCATGTTACCACCTGGAGATCTCAATTTATTTTATTTTCCCCTCTGTTAAAGAAATGTCTAGTCCTTACAGACGTGGGGGAAAAAAAAAAAGATAAAAATATGATCCAATTCCCTCTTCCCTCCAAAAATATCAGAAAGAAAATCATGTAAGTCAGGGCTCAAAATCAGCAATGTTATCTCACAGTTTTCCTTATGCTTCATGTTTGGGTTTTTTTTTTAAATTAGGTGCTTGTTGTAGAGGTAATGGCTAAATGCTGGAGAAATGTTAGATCAGAGCATCTGATTTCCAGCTCTCAAGATACTTACAGGGCTTTTTTTCAGATTGAAATCATCTCTCAAGGAACACACGGACGTGATACAAGGCCAGTGCTCAGCAAAATCAGATCGATGGCAATCAGAAGATTCCGAGATCTTCCGCCTCTCTCCATCTGGGAGGAGGGAGAGGCACTGAAGGGTTCAAATTCCAGGTCAGGACTGCAGATGCCACGTCCTCAATTCATCTCTGCTGTCAAAACCATCAGCCAAACGCCCCACAGCTGCTCACTGAGAAACAGCTTCTGTGTGTCGAGCTTGAAATGCTTTCAGAGAGCAACATGGAGGAGCCTGAAAATCAATTAATTATACAAATATTAGTGACTTCCTAAATGTGCTCAGTGCCGGGAGCTCCCATGCACCTCTGGTCCCCTGCACCACAGTCCTGGGGCACTACATTCTCTGGGAGATAAAAAGAGTAATTAAAATCAGGCAAAGAAAGCAACAGTTTATTTTTTTTTTCCTCTTTCTGCTTGTTTTTAGACAAGACTTTTTCAAAACCAGTTGCAGGAAAAGCAATCTTTGAATTAACAGGCAATTACTTAATTAGGTACTTAACTGCAAATTACATGAAGCAAAGTGCCTGTTTTATCTATTTGGAAATGTAATCTGGGCCCTGTGGTGTCCCTAACACAGAAATTCCCTCCTTTCTAGAGAAAACTTGTCTTGCACATAAAGCAAGAGATTCATCTGAATCCTGACTTTAACCATTTGGGGAAAGGGTCTTTGGAAGCACAAAAAGCAATTTCAGGGATAAAAACGAACGGAGAAGACACTGGAAATCAGACACGTTAAAGACATGTTGTATTCCAGTGGTCTGCATATTAAATGCATAAGAAAAAATGGGATACTTTGCAAATCAGTGATGGAAAAGGGTGGACTTGAGCAAGTAGTCTGTGACAATCCTGGCTGTTGGCTACTAAAACACACCACAGCTTCCTAGAGTTGTGCTGAACCCATCACCACCTGCTGCAAAACAGGATAACGTTTTTCCTGAAGCATGCTCAAAACCACATTCTGGGTAAAAAATGTCACCAGCTGACACAACCAGCCACATCGCAGTGCTCCTGCTGTGGTACCTGCAGCCTTCCACGGGCCACAAATCAAACCCCTTGGAGACGACACCTGAGGAAATGACTTCTATCTCCCTGGGGCCACTGTCTTGGCTCTGCACTCAGAAAAATTTGATGTTGGCCAAATTTTGCCCATTGTCAGGTCCATTTGACCCTCTCACTTTCCTTCTTGCCCAACATTTTGGTGTGACGTGGATCAAATGTGACTTTTTGTCCAGTTTCTGGGCAAAATTCAGCATCAGTGGAGCACCTGGCTCTGCAAGTGCCAGGTCTCCTCAGCTCTGGTTAAATTTCCCACGCAAATTGTTCCCGATCTCAAAGTTTTCATATTGAAGGTGTCCGAGCAAGGAATTCTACAGGCAGACTCATGCTTCTCAGGGGTAACATCAGCCTGTGTGAGGAAGAATTTCTCCACAGAAAGGATGATTAGTCATTAGGGCAGGTTCCCAAGGAGCTGGTGGAGTCACCGTTCCTGGAGGTGTTTGAGGACAGCCTGGAAGCGGCACTCAGTGCCACGGTCCGGTTGACACGGCGGTGTTTGGTCACAGGCTGGACTCGATCTCAGAGGTCTTTTCCAATCGATTTCTAATCAATTCTGGGATTAGGGGAAATGGCCTAAACGGAGACAGGGGAGATTCAGATTACATACTGAAGAATTTTTCCCTGTTAGGCTGCCCAGACAGGTGGTGGAGTCCCGGTCCCCGGAGCCGGGTTCAAGAGTTGCCGGGTCGGGCGCTGGGCGATGCGGTTTAGCATCTAAGGGGTTACAGCGGCAGCGCTGCCTCGGACTGCTCGATCTTAAAGGTCTCTCCCAGCCTCGATATTCCGGGATTGCATGAAGGGACCAGACCCCCCACACACACCCGGGCTGCCCACACGTGCCGAGCCGAGGGGCGGGGGCGTCAGGGGGAGGCGGTGTCGCGACATGTCGCGCTGCAACGGCGCGCGCCCCCGCGCGGGAACGCGCGTGGGATGCGGCGTGAGGGGGAGCGGGAGGGGGCGGGAAGGCGGGAGGGAAAGGGAGGGAAAAGCAGGGAAAGGGAGGAAAAGGGGGGGGTTTAACCCCCCCGTGCCCGGCGGCGGCGGCGGCATTTTCTATTCAGGCGGCGCTGAGGGAGCCCGTCGCGCCCGGTGCATTGTGGGACCGCGCTGGGAGTCCCGTTCGCGGGAGGAGGCGGAGGGCGAGGAGGCGGCGAGAGCCGGTGAGAGGGAGACCTGAGGAGGGAGGAGGAGGAGGAGGGGGGGTGCAAGGCGGGGAGATTTAAAGGGGAATTCGCCTCCGCCGTTCCCGCCGGGTCGGGCGCGGGGGGTGGCGCGGCGCGGCCGGGGCGCGGGGTGCCCGCCTGGCCCGGGCCCCGCCGCCCTCCCTCGGCCCGGCCCCGGGGGAAGGGCGGAGGAAGGAGCGGGGATGGGGGGGCAGCGCCTCACCGCGATGCGGCCGCTTTAAAAAAATTTGGCCGCCGGCAGCGGACGGGTTAAATTTTTCGCCCGCCGACATTTTTTTTTTTCCCTCCCCATTACGGACAGTCGGCGTGGGGGGGTGGCTGCTCCCAACATCCCACCCCGCCAGCGAGGGGTGAACCCCGCCCCGGTGACACCGTACCTGCACGTGGGGACACGGGGGACACCGCGGTCGGACACCCGCGGGCTCCGTCCCCGCCGCACCCCGGGAAGGGGCCGCTGGCACCGCCGCTCCGCGCGCAGCTTCTTCCTCCTCGTCCTCTTCCCCCGCCGCCTCTCCGGCCGCACAAAGAGCGGCAGCGAAGGCCCCGGGTTTGCCTCTAAAGGCAGCGGCTGGAAATTTAAGGTGTCCCGGAGCCATGTCTGCCCGCAGCGCTGCCCGCCGCATTCCCCGGATCGATGGTGGCTGCAGCGCCTCGCCTCGTGTGTCTCGGGCGGTCGGGCTGGCCGTGGGTGCGCTGGGGTTTGTTTGGGGTATGTTGCTGGCTCCAGTTCTCCCTCCCTCCCCCACTTTTGGCTCCTGTGCTCCCCTCTCTCTGCTCTTTAGGAAGGCAAGGGTTAAACTTTAGCTTTTAATATTTATTATGCCGCTCTTTTAAAGTAAGAAACGTCTGGGTTAGGAGGTGTTGTCTGCTGCTGGGGAGGGATGCTTGTCACTCACATCGCAATGCTGCATGGACTGCCAGAATCGCAGAATGTTCTGAGTTGCAGGGACTCTCAAGTGCCGTCAGTCCAGCTGCTGGCTCTGCACAAGACAGCCCCTAGAATCACACCTTGTGCCTGAGAGTTGTCCAAACTCTTCGTGAACTCTGCTAGGCTCGGTGCTGTGACCACCGAAGTCACCAAAACTTGGAATGTTGCTCCCATGGGAGTCTGCGAATTACACAGTTGCACGCAGCTTTAATCAGATCTTTATTAGAAGTTACCGTATTGTTTCACTGGGGATGTTTTCCATTAAATTAAATCATGTTGTTTGTTTCACGAGTTGTTGCCAAACGGGGGAACTGTGTCCTTGCAGTCCTCGAGGGTTCAAAAATTTCCTGGTAGGCTGTGGCCTCTGCATCCATCCCTGTGTAAGTAGGCAGGGGGTGCTAAGCTTGTTGCACTTATTGGTTAGATGAAGGATGATGTTTCTCTTATGTGGCAAGCTGCTTTTTATAGTTTTCTGGAATTAATTAGAATGAAGCGTTAAAAAAGAATGAAGAAAAAAAAATCCCTCCCTCCTTGAAAAGCTTTTGTCTCCTATTTCTGTTGACAGGTTGTTTTCCAGACACTTTTTTTTTTTTTGCAAGTGCTTAGTGTCTTGCATTGGAAGACAACGGCTAGGAACTGAATTCATTGCTCATCCAAGACACGTTCTTGTAACTAGAGTTTGGATTTCTGCCCGAGCCTAGGCTTTGGAAGATTTGTTTTAAATAAGTGCCACACCTCCCAGAGAAGGAGGGAAAACACAGTGAAGGGGAGTTGGGCTCCACATCAAAAGTTCTCAGGGAACTTAAAACTTCAGTTCCTACAAATTGCAGACAATAAATTGACTTAAAGGTTTATGGAACAGATGTGCTTGTTAATAAGTGCCATGGAGGGCAGATACAGCACAGTCTGTAGATTTACTTCTTTCTTTCATTTAGCAAAGCTGAACTTGGCAAATACGAGTCCCTTGAATTCTTCTTTTCAGCTTAACCTCATTAGGGCATGACCATCAGTATCAGGTTTTGTCAGTGATGCCTCTGAACTCTGTTCTTGTTGCTGTTACATAGGATCTTTGCTTTCTAAGAAACTACTACTAGACAGATTGCTTTTGGTAATTCCTGAAAACTTGTTCTCTGAGAAAGATGAATTGTATTTTATCACAGCCGTTCCTGTTTAGAAGTCAGTGTCTCAGGCCTCTTATTAGTTTTGGAGTGTGGTGGATGTGAGTCAGAGTGGAAAAACGTTCTAAAATTAGACATGCATTGTTAAGAATTTTATTAAATGAATTGCATCAGTGTCTTTTTACATTACTGTTTTAATGGACAATTGTCTGATTTTCCGTATCATTAGTTGACTAAAAAAGGGCTGAAGAGGCAAGAAACTTTTCAGCATTTTTTTGTCTGTGAACATGCTAAAAGGTAAACTGGCATGCTAAAAGGTGAAGCACTCTGCTTCAATACAGCCTCTTTGTTCTTCTGCTACCTGTGCCAACACAACACCAGGACTGTGTTTCCTCCCAAGGAGTACAGGTGTATTATGAAACTTCAGCTTCTTACTTCAGGACTGAATCAGAGCCATTATTTGAAAAGCATCCTATTTTTGAGATTAATATGTTAATGGCTAAAGTTATGACCCCACACTGAGCTGAGTGCAAACAGATGTCTCTGCTGAGCATGCTGCAGGATCAGGGCCCAGGCTGCCTTTTGGAAGTTGGCCTCTGTGCTCTGGGAACTATTATTTCTTTCATTACCTCTGTGTTAAATGAGGACGGTAAGTGTGTTAGATTCTTTTTTTTAATGAAAACCTTACGCAGCATATCTGGAAAAGAACTTAATTCTCTGATTCACCTGGCACAGTTGTAGTTTTAAATGTCAGAAGATAGGATGAGAAGTCATCCCTTTGTAGTCGTAGGGAAATGAGTTATGTGAGATGCGCACACCTGTCTTAACAGGTGAACAACCATAGCAAGCACTTGCACCATGTGGAAAACACGTTTTCTTGCAGGTCACGGGACTTTCCAATGTTCCTTTTTTTTTAATTGTTATTTTTATTTTTCAATAAGACTGATCAGCAGAGAAACTGATCCCGTTGCTCTGGGGTGGGAGAGGCCGGCAGTCTGTGGGAGAGAACCATGTCTGTTCGGGAGTCCTTTAACCCAGAAAGTTACGAACTGGACAAGAGCTTCCGTCTGACCCGATTCACTGAACTGAAGGGCACAGGCTGCAAAGTGCCGCAGGATGTCTTACAGAAACTGCTGGAATCTCTACAAGAAAACCATTTTCAGGAAGATGAACAGTTCCTGGGGGCAGTTATGCCCAGGCTGGGTAAGTAGTTGCTGCTCTGGACACGCTGGTTGCCCTTCTGCTAGGTTTACTTGGTGACACGATCACATTTGTGGTTTGTTTAACCAGTTTGAAAACTGTGTGTTGTATAATGCATGCACAGCATCCAGAAAGCTGAAGAATGAATCTCATGCTGTCATTTGTTGGCATCTGGGATACAAGAATATTATCTTAATTATTTAACATCCTGCAGTGCACTCAAATACAAAGGCAAAACACTCAGGAATGGCCATTGTGATGGCAACATGCTTAGGTATTGGTCTGCTCCTCCCTTTCCCCCAGTAGATGCTGTGCAAACTGAAATCCTCTCAGTTAATTTCTAGACTTTTATGTTCGTGCATTGCATTTGGAATTTGATGCAATGGATGAATGAATTTGGATGACTCCCAGGTGAATTTCCCATCTCCCTCCCCTCTGTTCCTGGGTCACAAAAAGTGAGCAAGAGAACTTCCTTGCTTCAGCGGACTGGGAGTGAATTGTTTCACAATTGTCATTATTCCTTTGAGTCCTTTCCTTGTTCCCCACTCTAACTCTTTTGCTCACCTGTAGAAGCTGCCTGGGAAAGGCTGCCTTTCCAAGACCTCTGTGTTCTTGCCAGCTTCACTTTCTCTTTGATATTTGCACAATGATGCAAGCAATAAGGGAAAACAACCTGCACAAGCCACCTACATGGGGAACAGGGCAAACGTAGGTATTTTGATACCAGCTACTGTACCTAATATTGATATAGATAAATTAATGTAGATAATGTGTTTAATGACACTTTTAATTCTGTTTGTCTATTTACTCAGCCCTGCATATTCAATCTCTTTGCAATGCAGAATGGTTTTTTTCCCCTCAATTTAGGAATATCAATGGAGCATTTATTCTGAAGTTATTATCAGTTTAGTGTTCAATAACCTTATTTAAAATTATATCGACATTGCTAATTGTCTATTAGCAGGCTAACAGGTTGCAACCCACTATTCTGGTAGAGATTGAATATAATCAGAGATTAGTAAGGCACCCATGCTCCTGCTTAAACAATGGGGATCTTTGTATGAAGTATCTAAGCAGCAATTGTGTGTGAAGCTGGGGTGGCACTATCATTTAATATTCCCTGGTAGAGGACACTGCCATCTTTTTTTCATCCCCAAATTGCTATTTATATGTATTTTTCTATATTAAGTAAGGTGTTCACAGCAGCATTTCAGTTTGACAATTTTCTAAAATCACCAGTAGTTTGATTTAGATTTCTTTTCTCTTACAAACTTACAGGCTCTAAACAATAATGGAACTTCTAGTAGACTTTTCTTCTACAGCTATATGAAAAGGTATAAAAGTAGATTTAAGCCTTCAATGTGTAGGTGTGATACTATGTAACAGAAAATCTGTTAATAATAAAAGGTGAACAGTTCAGATCTCTTTTAAAATATGCTTTTGTGATGAGTACCCCTTTAGCAAATGTGTCTTTGGATAAGTTTGGTGTGAGATTTGTCTTTGATGTCTTGTGCTTAAAAGGTATAAACATGTAACTTTGCCACCTGTGCATGGGCATCATGCTTTTGAAATACAGTCAGGAGGGAGGTTGCCAGCAGCAGGTTCTCCCCTTTTTAGTTCTCCAAGAGACATTACCCAGAGCAAACTTAAATACAACTGTGAGTAAGAAACTTTTTAATCTGATGTTTATTCTCAGAGCTGTTATGGATCTGAAATCAGTCATGGCTCTGAACAAATTCACTTGTTATTCAGACCTGTTTTGGTGGAACATTAACACAGCCTCAGAAGGACCATCATCCCAGCCCCTTGGTCTGTATGTCAAACAGGGTTGGTTTTGCAGCATTATGGCATGAATAGGTGAACTGAGGGCAAAACAGCTCCTGCACCTGGACCACTTCTCTGTAACTGCTTCAGTGCCCTTCCCTGGAGGCATAGTGGCTTGGGAGCTTCTCTGGAGATTGAGCAACCCTAAATTACTGCTTGGGAGCTTGTTAGTATGTGTTCTCTTCCAAGGCAAGATCTCCTTCCTCTCTAAGCAGGAGAGGCAAGATCCTCTCCACCTATACACTGATGGCCTGGCAGACCTCTGTCCCCTCAGATGACAGCAGCTTGTTCCATCCCTGTACAGGACACTGCAAACACTGCTTTGTAGCTCTTGCTAGGGTAGTGTGTTTCATTAATACATGGTGAAAAGTTCCTGTGTGACATCTGCTCCCTAAAAATGGGCTATTTTGAAGACTCCTGCCCTGTGGGGCATGCAGAGTAATTCCAGGTAGCTTGCTGCCAGCCCAGGAAGGAGGTAAGCTTCCTGCCATTGCTGCAGGACACAAGGCTATCCACAGGGGAGTGTGGTCAGCCAGCATGTTGTGATTTGTCACCTGCCCCTTTGGTGTGGGCTCTTCTGTGGCAGCAAATGCTGGGGGGTTCTAGTATCACATGTTGTGTTTGAAATATCCACTGCCAGGGAAAAGGCTGTGGTGCTCAGAGCTGTGGTTTTCTCCAAGGAGTTCTGTATCTCTCAGGTGCTCTGCAGCCTTCCAGCTGTGCCAGGCAAGGCTAATGCAGTTGCTGAAGCTCCAAGTGGGTGAATCATCTTTCACCAAGGGCCTGGGCTGTGACTTCTGAAGTGAGGGAATGTCCTTTATTAGATGCTGTGTCCCTTCACAACTGTCACTGTGTTTTTGTTGAGATCAGAGTGACAGGAAAACCTATTTGCTTTTGGCAATATCAGTGTACTTAGTTCCTCTTAACTTTAAATGTACTTACATAAAAACACAGATGTTTTTGATGTGCTGTTATGCTGCTGCAAAAGAATAAAAAACATTGTAGTTTAGTTCTTGCCTTGAGCCATTTGCACTTGTGTTCTGTTCCAACCAGGAGTTTTCTTTCTTTGCTTGTTTTTCCCTCTTACTTGCGCTATGTGCTTTTTCTGGCAAAGGAATTTGCCTTGTCTGTTTAGGCAATGTTAGGAGTTGTATTTCACAGACATGTTTTATGAACTCTTTTGTTAATAGCAGCAGATAATTTAGGGCACAGTTACCAACCTCACTCATGGATTTCTGTCTTTGCAGGAATTGGAATGGACACTTGTGTTATTCCATTAAGACACGGAGGTTTGTCATTAGTCCAGACGACAGATTATATTTATCCTATTGTGGATGACCCTTATATGATGGTAAGTTGGCTAAACTTGGTTCTTGGGTTTGTTGCTGATTCAGGCTTCTCACCTACCTGATGGCAATTCTGACATTTTCTTCTAGATGTGTAGTGCTATTTGTGTGATTAATTGCATTCAGAGTCTTTCCTAAATAGACATGAAAAGGGAAAGGCATAATTTCATCCTGGAATCTCCCATGTTGGTCAGGAATGCTGCAGTGCTGCTTTCTGTGTAGGTGAAAGTTGGGAGAACTGCCACCTTTAATTCAGATTTCCCTTCATCTCTTTTTCTGTGGGATTTGGTTTGAAAAGCCCAAAAGGGGGAAAGAGAACAGCCTGTGAAGTAGCAGAGAATGAACTCCATTTACAAGCAGAACCACATTGTAATTGGCCTTTTTTGAGGTATTGAAATAACCAGGTAACCTCTTAGAACTGGAAATACCTACATGTCAGTAGTTGGCAATAGCACCTGGCAGTTTCAGAGTGCCTTGTGAACACCAGCTTTCCTGTGGTGCTATCTCCACTTGACCATGGACACATGGAAATGACTGGTTGGAAGGTGTGTGCACTTTGGCCTTGGTTCATTCTGTGTTCCTGTCACATTTAGTCTGTCTCAACTGACATTCCTGCATGTGTGGCAGTGATCAGTATTGATTTGAACAGATCCTGAGAAACAAATAAGCTTTAAAAAATACTTTAATAAAGCTATAAGGAAATGTTAAATGAATGGTGCTAAAATTCATATTTTCTGTGGTTTGGATGTGGCTCATTGCTTTTCTTGATGCTTGTGTGACTGAATGTTTTATGTGCTGCTGTCAGTTCGTTTGCTCTGCGAGACCTCTCTGGTAGGTTTTGGACACAGTTTGAAATTGGGGCCTTTTTTCTTTTTTAGCATGCTTGACCACGTGTTGTGCACATATGTAAGCCTAGCTCCTGTAATTTCTCTTCCAGGAGAGCTCTCTTTCTGCAAACTGAGCAGCCAAAAATCTCAGGCTGGCCTCTGGAGTATGGAGTTGTTGAGCTCTCCTGGGAAATTTGATTCAAGTGGGTTGCTTTAATATCATGTGGGAACTTGTCAGGGACCAGAGGAGCAAAAATGTTTTGGAGATCTGTGCTCATCATTTGAGACGCTCTCTTCTCACCTTGTAACAAAAACTTGAGGGACAGTGTTGAAGGTTGTGGTGAAGGGGGAGGGTTGCTTTGTTTGGAGATACAAATGCCACAGGAGTAGATAGATGGGCCTGTGCCCAGATGAGGTTTAGGTCAGTGTGGTAGGAGTGGAATGTAAATTTGGCTTTAGTCCAGCTTCAGTGGTTGCATCACAGTTAACAGTCTGTGCTGAGATCCACATGCACCAGCAGCTGTAACCTTGGTGCTGTCTAACTCTCAAGTCCTTCACTTTTCATTCTTGAGGCATTTATTTTAACCTGGTGGCTGGCAACTTCCTAATCTGTTTACATATGTGTATTTCTTCTTAAGAGCTAACTGAGGATGGGGATTCTGTCTCAAGCCTTCTTGCTGATACCACCAATGATGATCCAGCAGGATGTTGCTCCTGGACCCTCTGCTCAGACCTCTCTTTTGAGGGCAAGAGAACCCCAAGGGACAGTATAGATTACCTCTTACTTGTGTGGACCAACATTGGTTAGAGGACAGTCAAATACAGTTTGCCACGGTGGTTATGGATGGCTGTTACAAGCAGAGGAATTGTGAGACTTGGGAATTTTGTGTCCAGGCTGTATAAAGGGCTGTGCTCTGGCCTCCTCTGCTCGAGACACGCTACTGCTACCCTGCTTCTCCAACTGCTTCAAGTCCAGGTGTCCCCAGACCCATGCCTGTTGTTACTGTGTACCAGTATCCACCTGCACGCTCTCCCTGCCCTTCTCCTCGGTCTCCTTACCCAGGCACTTCTCATCTGGTTTTGAGTGGGTGTTCCCTGACGTAGAGTGTCTTCCTTTCTCTGTGCACAGGGTTTACCTGCAGCTCCTTATCTGATCTCTCTTCCTAATTGGAGGAGAGGAAGCAAAGAGAGAAAGCCAGAAGTGCAAATGAGCTCCAGGCTGGGTGCTGTGACAGAAGGGATTAGGAAACAGCTGAGGAAGGCAAAACTGCTTGTGGACTCAGCTGAAATTCCTATTTCTGCTCCAGAAAACAGCTTTCACTCTTGTACTGCTTATTTTAAAACGAAGTTCTGCAGTTATATGCAAGATCATTCTTCCTTCTTTTCCTCTTTCTCCTTCACTTTCACTTTGTCCTTGAAAAACACTCAGTCCATGGGGAAAATTATCCCTAGGATGTACACCTGTAAAATCTGTATCAAGCACAGGATTTATTTAGCTTAAATGGTTTATTAGAAAAGTTACAAACGATCAAAAAAAGGTTTCATAATACGTATCAATCCACTGGGACTAGTACTGGATGCTGGCCTCTGTTGCAGCACTGTGGAGATACATGTTGGAGTACAGGAGCAGGGAACTGGCTGCTTTGAGAGAGTGCATCTTTCCCCTTCCATCCAGCTACCTTTTTGTTGCTGTTTTGAGAACTTTCACTCAAGAGAGGTGTCTGATTCTTCATCCTTTGCCCTTACAAATAATTCTTTGTCTTGCACACAGATCTTTGTGTTCCAGGGCACTGTGCAAGCAGGCAGGTGACCTGCAGGACCTGCCCAGGCTCACCTCTGTCTGTGAGCCCTGTGGGGTTCACAAGAGCCCTCAGACTTGGGAACTGCACTTCCCTGAATTTGTTTCCATAGAGGTTTTGGCAGTTGGCAAAAGCATTATTAGACTGACCTCTGACTATCAGAGGTATTGTCCTTATGCTTTTAAAAACTTATCTGTCATTCCTAACAGGGCACTAACCAGCAGTTTGCTTGGTAAATACTGAAGATAACAGAGAATGGCTTGATAGTTCCACAAAAGGGAAATGGCAGGCCTGTAGAAATTTAACAGCTAATATCCATCAAATAGTGCAGTACACAAGTTTTTTCTTAATAGTTTAAAATTTAAATTATTAAAATGTATTCCAGTTCCAATAGTCAGGGATTCCCCTGATGCCACTGAAAACTCTTGAATTTATGAAAAACTGTATTATATTTATTTGTGAGTTGGAGATGTTGTTTCATGTCATCAGCAAGTGAAGTAACTGCCTGAAAGTATTACCTATTTGCAAATTGTATCAAATAAGCATGTCGTTGCTTTTACCATGGTGCTGTTGCCTTTGAATGTAATGAAAAGCACAGACTTAAAATCATAAAGCTAGGTGTTGGTTACAGTTCTGCAGCTGTAAACGTAAAACAGCTATCATAGAATGCATGGAGTCTTCCAGAGTAACACAACAGAATTTGTCCTGTATTTTAAAATATCTTGCTGTCCCTTAGAACACACCCTGTATGAGGAAGTTCTGCATCTTCATCAGGAAACTTGATGTTTTACCTGTGCTGGGTCCATACCTCAGAAACCCTGAGTCAGATCCATTAATTTAGTACAATTAGAGTAACTGACCTCATGCAATGTGAGTGATGGCTTCTCAGTCCTATCAGCTTCCTGACTTCTTAGAGGAATCTTCAGCAGACAGACAGTTTTGTCTCTTGTACAAGTTTTTGTTAGTGGAAATACTCATATGTACACACAAGTCAGTAAAGTTGTTGGTGCTGTAGCAGAATTCAGCCTGATCTTGTCACCTGGAAAGTGACAGATAAACACATCTCTCTCACTGTGCGAGTGGTGGGAGTACACAGCTTCCCTCAGTGGTGGCAAATCCAGTTCCTGGGAGCCCTGAGCTTCCCTATTGCCTGCACATGCTGTCATCCCCAGGGCAGAGGAAGCAGCCCAGTGTGGGTGTGTGCTGGCAGCACAGCTGTATCCTCGGGGAAGAGGAGTTCTATCCTAGAAACTGAGGATTGCAGACATGGCCTCCAGAGTAGGGCAGGGAACAAACATCTTTCTCATCAAGGACCCATCTCCTGCATATTCTGATGCACAAGTTCAGCAATATGTGCTTTTTGGATTAACTTCCTAGCAGTTGTGAGTTCCACGCCGTGGCCATCTCTATCAGGATGTACAGTTTTGTGCTGGAATAAAGTTAACAGGAAAATACCATGTTAAGTAAACAGAGCTTGTGATCAGGGACAGATCTGTTGATCTTAACTTCAGCCTCTCAGATTGGGCATCCAGTCTGAACTCTGGGATTCCTATGGAGTGTGGGAGAGTGTGCTGACCATGACAGCTGGGATGAATTCTCTGCATACCTGTAAAAGGAAGGATACCTGCACTTCTAGGTGGGCACATAGCACAAAATGGATCATACCACATTTCTAGTTGGGTTTCTTAATGCTGTGGAGTAAGAAGCTGTGTCAGAGTGCAAACTCACACTGGAAGCTTTGCTTGTGGAAAATGTTTAAACATTCACCAAGAGTGCTGCAGATTTTTTTTCTTGTCTCTTTGTTTTTCAGGGACGAATAGCGTGTGCCAATGTCCTAAGTGACCTTTATGCCATGGGGGTCACAGAATGTGATAACATGTTGATGCTCCTTGGAATCAGCAATAAAATGACAGATAGGGTAAGACTTTTGACACTTTTTCTTGAAGGAAGAGTCAAACAGCCAAATGTGCTCAGAATGTATTTACCTTTAGTGTATTTTCTCCTCAAAGTTTGAAGCTGTGTAAAGAAGAGATGGTCTTATTGAGTGGCTTAGTTCATAGGATCTTGCCTCATAAGCATTCTGAGGTCATGTGCTAAAAGTTCAGTTTTCTGTGGTATTGTGATCTGCTGCCTTCATCCCCACCAAAATGGGGTGCCTCCTTCTATCCAAGGCCAGCATTTGATTGCCAATTCATCTATCAATCTGCATAGATGATGAGTTGATTGGGTTTTGGTGTTTTGTTTTTTTTTTTTTGTTTTTGTTTTTGGTTTTTTGGTTGGTTGTTTTGTTTTTGTTTTGTTTTTTTTTTTTTTTTGTTTGTGTGTGGGGGTGTGTGGGTTTTTTTTTTTTTTTTTTTTTTGGGTGGGTGTGTGTTTTTTTTTTTTTTTTTTTTTTGTTTGTTTTTGAAAGAAGAGGTGTAATTTGGTGTGTCTGACTGCAAGCACGTTTATTCTTAGAAGGATGTAAGTTGAAACTTTGATAGTCAGTGGAGCCCAAATGCCATCTTGGTTAAATGTTGCCTTTTAGCACTGCTCTGCTGTGGCTGTACCTGATTACAGCAGCAGGATAATTGTTCTGAGTTTCCAGAACTCTAATTACTCTTGTATGACCTTTTGAACAATGTTTCTTCAGTGTGAGAGTGCCTTTGCACCTCTTCTACACAGAGCTGTAAAACTGTAACTCTGTGGGATAACATGCAGTTTCCAGGAGGACAGACTCTTCCTAAGGGTTGCTTTTCTGTCTATTTGCCACGAGGGCGTTTGTTTGGAGTGGTTAAAGCCTTGGACCAGTCTTGTAATTACTAGCACTGCTGTGTATGGAACTCTGACTTCTGTTTTGATCTCTAGGAAAGAGACAAAGTGATGCCTCTAATTATCCAGGGTTTCAAAGATGCAGCAGAAGAGGCAGGAACATCTGTTACTGGTGGCCAAACAGTGTTAAATCCCTGGATTGTTTTAGGAGGAGTGGCCACGACAGTCTGTCAGCCTAATGAATTTATAATGTAAGTTAAATCACTAAACAATCAAAGGCACTGGTCTGAGGGATACAGTAAAAATCCTTTAAGCACTGTGTTGTGATCTTGTGGTGTGTCTCTGATGAATAAAGCAGTACCTTCTGCTTGCATCTGTCCTTAGCACTCAACAAGATGTCACATCTCTTTGTACATATTTGCTTTTTTTTTAAACAGGATGTCCTTTTACTTCTCCCCACCCCCCCAGTCCTTTTTGATCCTGTTCTCCTTTTGACAGGAGAATTAAGCATCTAATCTTTAAAGGTAGTGGAGATTGTTTTGAACATAAATTTCTGCCACTTATACATACATTTCTAAACCATGTCCCAATTATCCTGTTAATGGCTGTAGAGAACTACAGAACTGCTGTCTTTGGAGCATTCTGTCCATTTTAACAGCAGCTGATTTTGAATGTCCCATTGTGGCATGTTACTCTGTACAAATGAACCCATTCATGATCCTAATGCTGGATATCTTATGCCCTGGGTAAAAAAGGTACATTTTTTGCCTTATCCTCTCTTATGTCTCAAAAATTTGAAAGAAGAGGTGTAATTTGGTGTGTCTGACTGCAAGCATTGTTTTTTCCAAGAAAGAAGGATTAGCACTTTTTAAACAAGCTTGCAGTATTTTCTTCAATAATATTGCATGGCAATGAATCTCAAAGGGTAATTCTGAAATTAGTCCATTTTTTAACTGTGCAGTAAGATGTGTGGGTCTGTGAAAATGTAATTATCAGCACTTATTCCTAATAACGTGTTTGAATATTGCTGTGTAGTTAATATATGAATTCTTTGTTTCCAGGCCAGACAATGCAGTGCCAGGAGATGTGCTTGTATTAACTAAACCCTTGGGAACACAAGTGGCTGTAGCTGTCCACCAGTGGCTAGATATTGTGAGTACACTGCAAAAAAAAAAGAAATAGGGAAGAGGTATAAAGATGACCTTCCTCATTCCCTCAAGTGACAAAGTTCAGCTCAGATGGGAGTCATCTGTCATCTCCCTCCTCCTTCCTCCTTGATATGCTCCAGCCTTCCCTACTTGTGTGCAACATTCCTTTGGAATCAAGGCAGTTTACAATTTTGTGCTTAGTGAGCCCATCTTAATTACACCTAATTCTTAGTTATTTCTCAGTCATTGCTGTAATAACCAAAATTGTTTACTAACAGAACAACAGACTATCACCCTGGGCAACATTATGCCCTACTCCACCTGCCAAAGTAATTGGCAACACTTGCTGATGGCAATTAGGCCAAGAATGCTCTCTCTGTGTTCTTGGGCTTTCTGCTTGTGTACATGTAAGTTTATCTGCGTTTCACATGTATTGCCCTGTGCATTCAGTAAGAATATTTCTAGCAGCATTATGGATGTAGACATACTTCCATCTGTTACTTCAGGCAAAAATGTAACTACTGAACTGAAAAGTAACTGCAAAATTGGCATCTGCTTATGTTGTCTGGCTCCCAGTACGTGACTTCCGAATTATAACTGCTCAGTTTACACTCTAAAAAGATGCATCTCTTCTACTTTTGGGACTCCTGAGCCAAAAGACTGGCAGAGGAGTGAGCTGGAATATACTTTGGTTTGGCTGTTGGCCACTGCATTGTCAGATGAATTCTAATTAACACAGCTAGTGTTAGCAAAGTAGGAGAGAATCAGCTTAAACCTTCATTGGAGTCTGAAGTGTGAGCAACAAGGGAAAAATATTTTTCTCCTTCTTCATAGGGTCTGGCCTAGCAAGTTTGACCTCTTCAGAATCCTGTGTTTTCCACAGATACAAGGATCAGGGCCTCAGATAATCTTGATATGAAAATGAAGTGAAATAAGATCCCAATTCCATAGTATGTTTTCTGGTCATAATCTTACTTCTTAACATATCTCCTTGTTGTACTGATGAGCAGACTTGCAAATTAAGGCTATTCTGAATTTCCACATATTTCAAATACTACTAATTTCCTCAACTGTCAAACAGAAAAACATGGTCTGAAAAATGAGGACAGCCAGGAAATCAATACTGCTATTACTATATGTAAACAGAATATATCTTTGATTGTGGTAGGAAAATTTCTGAGTAGCTATGCTACCTTTTCCTTAGCTTTTTTTTTTTTTTTTTTTTTTTTTTTTTTTTTTTTTGGTGAAAATGCAGGGAAAGTGAAACTAGAATTAATTACCCATCACAAACCCACCTGTAAATCAAATTTTGGTGGGGAATTTGACTTCATATTAAAAAGTGTGTGGGAGAGGGTGTAGTATAGCAAGTTTATGTGTAGATAAGAAAGGCAAACTGGATTGTAGAGATATGCATGCTTAAAGGCATGAAAGGGGCTGGGACGTGCCCCTTCAGAGAAGAGAGGCTTTTCTCCTTCTTTGCTGTTGTCTACAGACCCTTCCTATTTGGAAATCCAGTCTTGCTTTTATAACCTCTTTGGGAGTTTTTGCACATTTTTTCACTCTAATTCCCTGTTGACTAACCCCAGTACCTTGGCTGCTGTAGTGGAGAGGAATTTTCCTCCAATTCATATCTTACCTGTGTTTGTGGCTGTTCTACCCTCAGCCTTGAGTTCTGCTTCCACATCATTTGTGATTTCCATTGCCATCACCTGACCAGTTTCTGTCCTGGGATCAGCCTCAGAACTGTTTTTGAAACCTAAGGCAGAATGACTGCTCAGATTTTTTTCAGTCATTCCCAGAGTAAGAATAATCAATATTCTGTCATCTCTGCCACATTTTATTTTTTGACTATTTTTTGGTCTCTCATTTGTGTAAACAAAAATGTCTGTCTTCAATTGGTAGATCTGGTTCAACCTAATATCAGAAACTCTGGTCCCGTTGCCATCATTCCTTGCTTTTTAACAATTTATTTATTTTGGCTGACAAGTCTTTCCCCCTTTTGCCATTTCTGGATTCTCTCATTTGATAAGACATGATCTTTCCCAGTGTAGCATCATTACCACTAGTAGTTCCTGCACCTTTTGTTAAGTAAGATGTTTGTTCTATGCATTTACTCTATGAAATGTCAATGTAAGTATTGTGGCTTCAAAAATCCTGTGAAGCCTTTCAGTTCTCTGTAATTTTATTTTCGTTGCAAAAAAAAAAGAGTTGAATCAGTGGCTTTGAAAAAGAAAGTAGTTGCTTTGTTTCATTCTGGATCTGGAATCACTTCAGCTTTGAATGTAACAATTACCCTTTATAAAGGTGCTGTTTCCTAAATTGTTGTGAAACCCTTCTGGGATGAAGAGCATTTAAGGGAATGTGATGAAGAGATAAGACCTTAACAGACACTGGAGAATGGGTGGAAGATGGTGGTATTAAATTGTAAAGGAGGCTTATGAAACTGCCTTAATCCTAAACTAGAGTGATTATATCCTGCCTTAGCATACATTCCTCTGACCAGGACTGGTGGATATCAATGGTCTGATCAAAGTGTCCACGTGTGAAATCAAGAACAATCTCTTAAAAACCCAAAAAGACAGAAATTACAAATTTCAACATCCAGCAACAAAGTTGTTTTTTTTGTTTTTTTTTTTTTTTTTAATTTGGCTGTGGGAGTTCAATCCAGAGAGTTGCCTTGAAGAAGTTCTTTCCCAAGGGTAGTTTATTCCACTCCACTCAGCTGCTGAAAGTAGGATTTGAGGTACTTAGTGCCTAATCGATCTTTACATGAGCTTTGCTGAGGTACAGCAGACTAAGGAGCACATCCAACGGGAACATTTTTCCCCTCCTGAACTGTTACAAAAAAGTACATTTTGGATTAAGGGTTTGAGTTTTTTTTAAGTGGTCAGGGTGTGCTTTAAAATGTACAGCTGAAAATCTAAAAGAAACGTTTTTATTTTATCCATTAGCCTGAAAAGTGGAACAAAATCAAGCTCGTGGTAACGCAGGAAGATGTAGAACTAGCATATCAGGAGGCAATGATGAATATGGCACGGCTGAACAGGACAGGTAAGAAGAGATGTGTGTGTTGGAGGGGAGAGATTGTGAGTATTTTCAATTCCATATCAACTTCATTTCACTGCCTTGGGGAATTGTGACACAGCCACTTTGTCGCTTTCATTCTGCCCCATTTCTCTGTTGTTCACTGTTAGCAAAACCAGTAAATTAAAATCAAACGCCCTCCTGTAATTACACAGCAAAAACACAAAGCTGCTGGATATGATTATGGCTCATGTGAGTGCTGCAAGTAACATCCCAGTGAGTTAAAATGTTTTAAAGCGAAAAATATTGAATTTGTTCCTTACTTTGTTGCATAGAGAAGGCCTGGCTGTGATAAGATTAAAATAATTTGAAATAGAATAAAAAAATGAAAAGCTCTAAACTTATGTAAGCTTTAATTTAAATTTTGATTTTGAAAAGATTTTTACTTTGTTCTAATTCGGTCTTGTACTATGCTTTCCACAGTGTGCAGTATGTTGGAATTTTTTTTTTTTCTGTTTGTCTTTTTTCTGTTCCTATAGTGGGTCTTTTGTTTTGATTTTTTTTTTCCTTTGAATTTTGGTAGAGGGAAGGTTCTGCTTTTACCCTAGAAGTTTTAATCCAGGATTTCCCTTCTTTATTCAAAGTATATTTTGGCAGAATGGAGAATTAAGTGTTTCCTTACTTACTTCTCAGTTGAAGGAACAGGCATAGTTAAATATCTCTTTTCCCATTTATTCAGTTTTCATTTCTTATGTCATCCCCCTGGTTTTTCATTCTTTGTCAAAGCCTTCCAGGAAAGATAAATGACCAGCATTGTCTTACGGAAAAGAACTCGGTCCTGCTCCTCTATTGGGAAGCGCCCAAAGAAAGTCAAAGTGTTCTCGGTTTTGTTTTTCTCTACTCTTGTCAGACACCTTTAACAACACTTAAATACTCCTAACTGGTGCTTTTGTCCTGCATGCACGGGTGCCCTTTTCCCACCCTGGAGCTGCAAATGTGCAGGAATTTCATGAATGTATAGGTGGGGAGGCTGGGTCCCTTCCCCCACAGCCGCAGGTTTTGTTCTTCAGCTCTCAAACTTGGTGTCCACATCTCAAGTTCTGATGTCGCCGTTGCAGGGGGCGGGGTAAAGAGGTGTGAGAAAACGGAGTGTGTCTGGTCCTTGCCCTTAGTGGGGCAAATCTGAGCTCACAGCCTCGCTGGCCCTCAGCTTTGGGAAGTTTGGATCTAAAGCAAACCCGTTTCTTAGACTGCCAGTATAAAGGAGTAGCATGTGTCTAATAGCCCATGCTCATAAATGCAACTTCCATGACAGATTTTCGGCATGATTTAATGTCTTAAATACAAATCAAATTTTTTAAGTGTTACGTGCACTATTGGTGAATTCCAGTTCTCTTCAAGCACGATTTCATTTCTTTTATTTATTTAACCCATCCTGGTTTGCATTAAAGGTGTGCAACTTCATTTGGACTGTGCACAATATTGTTAAAGCACTTTCCTGATAATTGGGTGTTTTCTGATGTGGTGGTGTTCTTTCCCCCCTCCCTCTCTTGTAGCTGCTGGACTCATGCACACGTTCAATGCACATGCAGCTACAGACATCACAGGATTTGGGATCCTGGGCCATGCACAGAACCTTGCCAAGCAGCAGCGGAACGAGGTGTCCTTTGTTATCCACAACCTCCCCGTCCTGGCCAAGATGGCTGCTGTCAGCAAGGCCTGTGGCAACATGTTCGGCCTCATGCACGGGACTTGTCCAGAGACTTCAGGTAGGTCACAGCTGTGCCACCTTCTTCCTTCCCTACACCTGCACCTCAGAATTCCATTTCAAACGCACAAATTGGTGCTGTGTGTTCAGAGTCACAGTTGGTTTGGCACCTGGCCAGGCTAATGAGCAGCAGCCACACAGCTGTTCACAACTGATTCCTTCAGCTGGACTTCAAACCACCATCCTGTCCTGAATGTCTTCTGCTCCCATAGGGATCACTATTCCAGAAACCCTGCAACCCTCCAGTCTGCAGTTAGAAGTTAATGATAACTCTGAATTCTTTTGACACCTGCTTTTCTCTGTTAACCCCAGAACAGTGGATATCTGGAAATTCCACCGCATCTGGCACAGTTTTCTTAAAAGCAAAGCCACTGGCAGTAGTTTTGCCTGACAAAGGATGGTGTTTGGTTTGTTACTATAAAATTTAGTGTTGGGTGGGCCAGTGTTGGCAACTGAGGCCTTCTCTGTCCACAGCATACAGACATCCAAGAATATAGCTTACAGTTTTTCTCCTTTACTTTTATTAAATCTGACTTTAGTGATTGTGACAAGCAGCAGAAAAATAAATGTTGCTTTCTGACCCGTTTATTACTTGAATTCAATAAAGCTGCCACTTGCAGCGACAGTGAGTACAACAGGCTGCACTGGAAATCTGGCTGTGGACAAAAACACTGAGTCATCAGTGTTTGATGAGAACTTGTGATGGTTTTTCAGTTGCCTTATTAAGAGTAGGCTCTTCTCTGATGAGCATGATCATTGTCATCTGCTGGATGTCTTTCTACTTAACTTTCATCTTGAATCTTCTGTTTAATTTTATTTTTTCTAATTTAGTCTGACTCTTCTTTCTCTTTGGGAAATGGAGAGATGTAGCAACGAATCTGTCTTTTTCTCTTATTTAATTTCCCTGCCATCTTCTGGCTCTTCAGAAGTATTATCCATGTTCTCTGCAGTTCACAACAGAGGGGGCCCCTTGAAGCAAAACAGTCAAAGATTTGGAAAAGAGCATCACAGTGAGAGCAATAAACTTTTCCCCTAGTGAATACATAACTTACCCTGATCTGCTGAGTTGTTCCTTGGCCCTCTGTGCTTGAGCAGACACTCTGTCCTACAGAGACTGTGTGGCTCAGATGATGTGTAATAGGATATGCAACGTGAACCCTTTCCAAATCCAGACTCAGTCAGAAGGGAGCAGAAATATCTGGTGGCAGCTTGGCAAGCTGTGTCAGTGAGGTTGGTAATACCGGTCAGATTCTTAGAACCCAGGAGCCCACATAGCTAGAGTGCCACTAGCATTTATTATTTGGAAAAAGCCAAAAAAATAGCATGATACAGAGCTGGAACTGCAAGGTGCTCTTCCAGGTGAGTGGCTGTAGTAGAGGTTTGGGTAGCAGTTGGTGTGGGAATGGTTTAGCTGCAAACCGAGTGTTTACGTCTTCAGAGCTGCCTGCCCTGCACCTTGGGGAAACCCAATTCTCTTTTCACTGCAGGAATGTAAAATAGTGTAGATGGATGCACTGCCAGGAAGTGGGAAATGCTTGACTTCAGAATCTCTTCTGGGAGTGAGAGCAAGAGGTCTTTGAAATGCTGAGCAGCTTGCAGTGTGCAGAGATGGATGATGATGGGGAAAACAGTGAGACAGATCTGGTTGGTGGTGAACTGCGGGTGCCTCAAAACACATCTGTCTGATGTGATCACAGTGCTGTGTTTCTCACATTAGAGGTGGCCACAGGGATTTGTCACAGGCCAGATCCCCCAAAGATCCATAGCCACGTGGATACGCTGGCCAGGAAGCTGAATACCCACCCACAGGCTTGGGGCTCACACTGCTGACACACACTGCAGGGCCTGGTGTGTGTCAGCAGTGTGAGCTGGGCAGGCTGTGCTGGCATGGCTCCTTAGCATTCAGACCAGGCTGTTTGCACATCTCCTGTCCTGGGCTTGATTTATGTGGAGGCCAAGGCCTGCCTTGCTGTGCCTGATACCCAGCTGTGGGGAGGCCTGCTGGGGCTGCTCAAGGCTCTGCTTACTCTAACACTGACACTTCTTCTCTATTGGCTTCAACTTCTAGACACTCTCTGTCTGTAGCTTCTTCATCTGGGAACAGATGTTTTTCAGCAGAGTGCACAGGCAGTAAGAAATCTACTGGAAAACTATTTGAATGGATTTTAAGGTTATTGTGTTGGGGTTTTTTTCCCCTATGTGCATTTGCTGGGCATCTGTTGACAAAAGACAGTGTTGAAAAGATGTATTATGTCATCTGGTCCATCCTTCATGCAGTCTTGCTAATGGTGTAGTCTCCTAAAATTGCACTTTTATATGATTCTGCACTCTCTTTTAAGGAACTCCTTGGTTGGTAATGGTTAAAGTTGCAGCTGGGCATTTGGTTTCAAAAGAATGAGTTGTTTGTTAGAGTGGCTACTTGCAGAGATAAGTCAGAGTTCCTCTGTTTGGGACATTGATACATGTATGTATTTTTCACTCCTAATAACTTTTGGATGGTGTCAGATGACTCTTTTAGTGTAGTAGAGGTATCTCAGCGACTTGGTGTTTGTGAAGATTGGGTGGAAATAGGCAGGTGGATGGTGGAAAAGGGCTGTGTCCGTGCCTGACAAGAGGCAAGGCTAATGATGTCATCCTGTTTTCTCATTGCGGGAGACAGCCATTAGCAGGAGCAAGGACTTGGTTTTGATTCATGAACTATTTGTATCTCTGCTCTTAATTACAGAGCTTTGTCTGGCTTGCTTTTGAAGTGTTCTGTGTCTACTTCCCTGCTTGAAATACTACTTGTTAAAACCAGCAGTGTTCAAAGCCTCTTCGAAGAAAACCCTTTTGTTCTTACCAAGATAAGCCAGGAGAGCCACTAAGTATCTACATCCTTTCAGTCCCCAAAAAGCAGAGCAGCTGGGGGTGCCAAGAACACAGACTAGCCTAAAAAACACCTTAAGGATTTACCCAAAGGGTTAAAGAGACTGTCAGTGTACCAGAGAAATAACTATAATCCCTGCATACAGGAAGCCTGCTGCTGGTTGAGAGTAGCCCATAGCCTTTTTAAGCATTATTGATCAGACTGGGACGTAGTCAGCAGGTGGGGAGTGATTTTTTTCTTTTTTTTTCTTTTTTTTTCTTTTTTTTTTTTTGGTCTTGCCAGAGAATGATAAGGGGGTTATGTGTACAAGTGACACAAAATTGCAGGGAGAGCCTGTGTGTGTGAAAATTGAGTGAAGATTACTTTTCTACTCTTTTTTCTTTCCTTTTTTTAACATACTTGCACATCTCCCTTCTGGCTAGTTTGCACCTTCTTTGCACTGCCACTTGCAAACATCTCCCCTGATTCACTTCCACCATGACATAAATTTCTCTTCAGTTGGATTTAGAGCCTTCCATGGGAATGTCACATAATTCCTTTGCAATTGATTTGTCTGTTACATCTGGAGTAGTTACAGCCACTGTCATTCAAGCTTATGAGTTTTTGTTGTTATGTTTGATGGAAATACCAAGATGTTATTTGGAAATGTCAGAGAGGTAGGCATTTTTTGGCTGGCACACTTTTCTTCGTACAGAATTTTTAAAAAATCACTTTCATACTTTACTCACCCTTTTAATTAACTCCTCATGTTCAGTAGGTGCTTCTTCATGGCCCCAAATGAAAAGTGTCTTTAGTCACCACCGAGGGGACTGAGTGCTCAGAAAAGCAAACATCGAGGTGCCCACTGTGCTGAAGTGTTGCCTGTGGAGGAGGAGGATGTAGCACCTGAGCCCAGGGTGACCTCAGCAGGTGGCCCTTTGCCCCAGGGCTGGCTCAGAGCTGGTGTGGCAGAACTTGAGGATGCTTTGGGTTGAAGAGAAGTGAGGCTCAGCATGTGCCCAAATTCCAGGGTGTGTGAATCGACTCTCTGTGTTCTCCGAACATTTTCAATTCACTTGCCAACCGATCTTCTTCAGTGCTTAAGGATTCTAAGAATGGAAGTGCTTTTGGGTTTAATTGTGGAATGGTGAGCTTGCTAACTCATTACTGTGCTGCTTCTGAAAGCCTTCATTAGTAAATGAAGTAATTTCTATTGTGTCTGAGAAAAAACATACAGGAAAGGCTAAAAAGGTTAGAAAATTGTCAGACAAAGGGGTCACAAAGGCAATCACAGGGAGCACTGGATCAGGCCTGTGCTTCATGTTCTGCCTCTTGCATTCTCAGCAGGGCAGTGGTCCCTGCTTTGATGAATGATTTCATTGCAGGCAATGGGATTACTCACAGAATCAGCTGCTGCCAATATGTGGTTACAGGTATCTGCATATGACCTTTATCCAAAATGTTTCTGTGTAGAGGCACTCTGCAGTCCTGTGAGGAAGGTTACAGTGCTGGTGTTGATTCAGTATGTCATTTGTTGGCATCAATACCACGTCCTTTTGCCAGCATCTTTTGTGTGTATTTGGCTTCATTTATATGAAACTAAACACTGCATTCAGGCGCGGACATCTTGCTATAGAGCAAGAGCTCGGACTTCTGTGTCTTTTCTTGGAGTCTTTGGAGTTCAGCAGACTCCACTGAAGTCAGTCACCAAGAGCTCGTCCAAGTAGGGCTCTGGCAGACCGAGGCTGAAATACTTTTCAGTCAGATGTTCTGATGCTCTGCTCTCTGTCTTTGCAGGAGGCCTCCTCATCTGCTTACCACGAGAGCAGGCAGCGCGTTTCTGCGCCGAGATCAAGTCCCCGAAATACGGCGAAGGCCACCAGGCGTGGATTATCGGCATTGTGGAGAAGGGCAACCGCACGGCCAGGATTATAGACAAACCCCGGATCATTGAAGTGGCACCACAGGTGGCCACTCAGAACGTGAATCCCACGCCCGGTGCCACCTCTTAATAGAGATGAAATAGCTGTTTGTTTTTGAATAGATCTATTCCCTTATCATCCTACAATTTAAAGAACTGTAAAAAGAAAAGAAAACTTGTTGTGTCTGCACATCTGGTGGCCTTAGGTCAGTTTATGAGTGGATACAAATAATAAAATCCATTGCCTTTTTTTCCTGTTACATTAACTGAAGATGCACCTAATCTTGAGGCAGCTTCTGAGTTGAGAATTATATTGTTATCCAATACTGTTGATTCATTTTGAATCTTTAGACACTTATCTCTTGCCGCATAGGCTCTTTTTAAAGGTGCTTTCACGTAGCACAGACATTACCAGTAGTAGTGTCGAATAGCAGTTTGTGTCCTTTCATTATGTGTATATTTATCATGAATCTAATTTTGATGCCTTGAGTGATATTCCAGAAAGGCAATAAATTGACAGGAGACACAGTGGGTTACCCAGTAGTAAGAGGTTGCATGATTGCATTCAATCTTCGATTTAAAAAAAAAAAAATTATTTTATTTTATTTTCAAAATTTTTTGTAAAGTTTAGTCTTACCAAGAGCATCTACGACCCTGGACATTGCTTGGTAGTGCACTCAGTTTAAACAGCAAGTGCTGACTTTTTGCATGGAAAGCGCTTCAGAGTCGAAGGAGTCATTTTGAATTTCATTATTTGTAGACCTGACAATATTTACTGTATTATCAATGATTGTTTTCTTTATTGATAGTAAGGACAAATAAATCTTTTTTTTTTAATTTTTTTTGCAACATGATTGGATGTGCTATAGTGCAACAAAGGTTTTGCAGACCAAAAGGAGGTTACTGTATAATATTCATTTACAATTCACTATATAAATAACTACACAAATAATTTTTAAATATAATCAAACTAAAATAAACCTCTGTTCTGTGGATGGTAGTGTTTAATACATTTTATATTTTGTATAGTGATTACAAGCCTTTTTGTTTCTTTAAAAATCAGCAGCTGTTTAGTATAATTCTTAGTATTATTTTGTTCTTTGCTCAAATACAATTTTCTGCACGCTTTTGTGATCTGTGTTTAAAACCAACATTGCCAACAATGCAGCTTGAACTTAAGCTTGTTATTCAAAATAAATATTTAATTTTTTTTATTGCTCTTGTATAAGTGCATGAACTTTTTTGATTCCTATCTGAATTATTCACTAGAAAGAGAAGAAATCCTAATTTTTAAAAATTTTATTGCATGTGTGATTATGTTGATGATTGTGATCACTCCTTGAATCAGTTCTTCAAGCTGTGATGTCCGGTGGTAACCTCGAGTAAAGCTGAGGGCAAGTAGGTTATCTCCAATTATATTACCCACTTGATTTTGTTTATTTTACTTACCAGCACCAAGTCTGCAACATTTTGAATTGTTTCCCCTGCAAGTGCTGCTGTGCCTGCTGTCAGCAAGAGGAGGGCTCGTGGAATGGATGCTGGAGCCCCTGTTAGCCCAGCCAGCACAGGGAGCAGCCTCACTGACCCCGCTCTGCCCCGACACTCCCTGCTGCCCTGAACTGCGCTGAACCCGCTCGTCAAGCTTCTCCCAGGTTCTGGAATCTGCTCCTTGATATTCAGACCAACAAGAAGGAAATCTTGGATAATTGTTACTGCAGCAAGAATTACAAAGGCTTCCACCTATAAAAAACGAGTTGCTGGTTCAGGTCGAGTCTTGCATCATGCACAGTTTAAATTTCCAGTCTTCCTCATAATAGCATCTCTGGCAAACCTTGGCTCATCTTTTTTCCACTCAGCAGTGTTTTCAACAGGCACCTTTTGCAAAGCAAGAATGTTTTTTTTTATTCCCCCCTTGTGAGTAGCTTAAACCACACATTTCCTCACGCTCCTTTTCCTGGAAAAGAAGTCTGAGAGTTGTGGGGTCACCACAAAACCTCAAAGCAGCAACCAAGTTTTTGACTTTGCTTTGAGGGAAAAAAAAAAAAAAAACAAAAAAAAACCAAAACAAAACAACAAACCGTTAGGTTTTTCATGGCAGTTCTGAAAATAAAGTATCAAAAACCAGTTGTGCAAAAAAAAACTGATTTAATTCCTTTTTTTTTCCCCTGCTGTTTTGTGATGTTTGTTCTGTTCATTTTCTCTATGGTCGTCGGCAAGATTGTATCTATATAGGTTATCTTAGTTTTAAAAATGGGTGCAGAACAGTTGAGTTCCTGTATGGGAGTGCATGCAGAAAGGTCAGTTGTAGTTGAAACTGGCACTGGATGTGTGTCAATTCCCTTCCAGCAGAAGAAGGTCCTTGTCGGATGCTGTTGGGTTTTTTCACTCGTTGTGATAATGGGTTCATCAGCCAGGTGTGAAACCAACACTTGTCCTTGCCTAGCCGTGCCCGGAATGGCTGAAGGTTCATCTCCAAGGGAAGGTGTCTGAAGGAGGCTGCTTCTCTCTGGACTTTCGGAGCAAGACTTCCAATCGCGGCCGCAGGAGGCGGCTACAAGGAAAACCTCACGGGGAGCCGATTTAAAAAGCTCTCTCCCAATGCTTCCTGATGGCTGGAATTTACATCCCAAAGCGCTTCCTGGTGCGCCGCTGAGTGGGTGATAACTTGGGAAATCCTCTGTGGGCATCACCTTTGTTGACAAAGTTTTATGATTTGTTTTGCTAAATCAGAGATTGGAGATCCCAGTGAGCTGTAGGAGGGTATATTGTAAGGGACTGGCAAGTCCTAAATCCTTCACTATTAAGCAAGACACTTAGAGATTCCTCTCAAATGAAGGGGTTTTTGAGATGCTGGTGTCAAAAAGCTGTGAGAAAGCAGCAGTGAAAAGCTGTTTTTAGTAGCCACGTCCAGTCATTTATACAAACATAACGTACTTTGTTCGTATACACAGGAATTTCTGCATGCACCAGCTCCTATTCCTGTTTGTAGCACTCCATCCAAGTTGTGAAAAGAGTGGAGAAAAAAATCTTTCTTTGAAAAGAAAGCATTTAATAATCGAAATATTCACTAGGCTAATCAACACATCAACACGCATATATTTTTGGAAAGTTTGTAAAAGTTGTCAGTTTTTAGACTGTTGTTTTCATAAGCGTTTTGCTTTCCCCCCTGCATCAGGGAAAAACAACACACTTTAAATCTGTGGCAGTATATAAAGCCAGAATACTTTGGTCCTTTTTGTCAGGTATCTTTTGATTTCATATTCTGCTCTAAACTCAGGATTGAACATTTTCTGATAAGGAGATAATGAAAGTTAATGTGACTGCTGCAGTGAGAGGGCAGCAAACCTGAGCTGGGTGGGCATGGTGGCTGATCTTTAGTGCTTCACTGGTGTTTCCAGCTGGGAACAGCCACCTGAGTTCATGTCTCCATTCTGACCACGAGGTGTGATTGCACCCCCTGTGACTGGTGCTTGAAAACGGGAAAGGTGATAAAACACCCTCTTGTTCAGCCCTTTGGTAGGTGTTTTTCCCAGCTGGGTGGTCGTGAGGGAGAATGGGATCCCTTTTGGGAGCTGTGGACATGAATAAGAGCAGCATATCCGTGAGGGAGACTTTTCCTTTCTGGCTCACTGGCTGCTGAGGTTGGCTGGCACTGGAAGAGCCGACCACAACTGGGGTTTGTGCACTCTCTGCTCAGAGCACTGGTGGATCCAGCTGTTCCAAAGGGATGTGTCAATAAGGAATGGGTGGGCACCTCCAGCTGAGAAGTTTGGGACAGCTGCAGAGAAGCCTGGCAGTAGCTCCTCCTTAGGATAAGGGTTGGCCAAAGCTTGGAATTCAGCAGAGGCCAGGAACTAAAGCAAAGGCCAAGGCAGAGAAGTCATCAAGACCCTTGACCCTTTCCATGTCCTTTGTCACTATGCCCCTTATTTTGTTCTCTGATTAATCCATATCTCCCTTTCCCTCCTTCTCCCTTCTAACATCCACAGAAGCCCTTCTTGACTCTGGTGATGAGAAATGAACCTGCATGTTGGTGGTGGATTTTGTTGTTATTGTCTCATCAACATCTGTTTTCCCTGGCATCTCAGTTAAAAAAGCTAATTTTGCTGAGTTGGAGCAGCTGCCACTTCCCACCACAGTAAATTAAGCTTTCAGAAGACCTCATCTTTGGAATTACAGTTCTGATCATAATGTGGATTTTAATAGTCAATTGAGATGCTTATTAAATTATAAGACTGTGCATTAGGAATGTTCCTGTGCTGCTGGAAAAAAAATCTCAATCGTTTAGTTTTTATTAGTTTTGTGATTTAATGAACAGAAAACATTAAAACAAAAAGCCAAATGCAAACCATCTGTATAAAAATGTTCTATAAAATTCAGGAAACTGACAGACATAGCTGTAAAAGTACTTTGCAGAGACACAGCCTCTCTTAAATGCCATCCATTTTAATACAATGATTAATGCTACGATCAGTTTCCTTAACAAAGAAAATTTCTCCCTTGTTTCTTTTCCTGGGTTCATGAGATTCAGCCTGTATTTCAATGATGCTTATCAATGGATTTGAAAATTATTCACTCTGGACTGTTTAGATGCAAAGGATGGGTGTTTTTTTTAGGCATCCACACACTTCTAGGGGATGTGGCTACACCACAGCAGCCTCCGTGTCCCCGTGTGGTGCCAGCAGTGGCCGCGATCGATCTTTTGTTGTGTTAAAGTTCGATCCATCAGCAGGAGGGTACAAATACAGGGCAGTGACCTCAGCCACCCGCTGCCCCTGCCAAGGTGGGCGAGGCTCCTGAATTCTTTGGTGTGTGATAGAATACAACAGGGCAGTCCAGTCGAGATTGCCAGAGAGGCTGTATGTAAAAAGGAATCATGGTATTTAATCCCCAGAGATATTAGGGGTTTTTGAGGCTCTTTTTGTTTAAAAAAGCATATATTAGGAAAGGATTCTTCATCCAGAGGATGGTTTGGCACTGGGACAGGCTCCCCAGGGAAGTATGAGAGCACCAAGGCTGACAGAGTTCAAGAAGCCTTTGGACAACATTCTCAGACACAGGGTGGGATTCTTGGGCTTGTCTTGTGCTGGACTTCAGGAGTTGGGCTGATGGTTCTTGTGGGTCCTTTCCAGCTCAGGATGTTCTATGATTCTATATATATTTATGTGTGTGTTATGTATATATAAAAGCATCTTAGTTCTCCTAAATCAGCACAGCCAAATCCCTACTTTTTGTTCAGGTATGGAAGACACCTTTGCATAAGATATTGTCAAACATGTACCTGCGGAAAAAATATCTACATTGCAAACAGGTCCATGCCACAATAGGCATGTGTAGTATTATTCTGCTTCATCTGTTTGTTAGGGCTTTTACCTAAACTTTGAAACAGATGAGATTTGTTGAGGTTCCTCTTTCAGTTTGGATTGTGAAAGCAATTGCAGCATACATCTAAATTATATATAGGCCTTTCAATGCAGTTATAATTAGGAGTTCAGTAATAAAGCTATTACTCTAGTTGCTTTTTTTTTTCTTTTCCCCCTCAATAGTTTGATTTGAGGGACTTTGAACTTTCTGTTTTCTTATGACTAAGTTTTCCTATGGCTCAGGAGTCAAAGGTCTGATTTTATTGGCAATGAAGGGTGCTGTCACTGCTGCTGCTGTTGTACCTTCACAGTCCCTGTACTCTTGCCTCTGTGACTATAGAAAATCATTTCGAGAGAGTTTTTTCCTGGGTTCCCGACCTTGTTTGTCCCACTTCTGTGAACAGCCTGTTCTGTTATGCCCCTGAAGGGAGTGATTCCACCAAGCATACTGTAGCCTGTACTCCTGCCTCTGTGACTACAGAAAATCATTTAGAGAGGGTTTTTTCCTGGGTTCCCGACCTGTTTGTCCCACTTCTGTGAACAGCCTGTTCTGTTATGCCCCTGAAGGGAGTGATTCCACCAAGCATACTGTAAGAGCCATAAACACAAATGCACCAAAGACCAGAGCAGTTTATGTGTAGTTTATTTAAAGCAATGGGAGTTTTACCACTTGAGTTTAATGCACCAAAGACGAGAGCAGTTTGTAAACCTGCTGTAGTTTATTTAAAGCAATGGGAGTTTTACCACTTGAGTTTTGAAGGGAACCAGCTTCCAGGATAGAGGTTATGTACAGAAACCCTTCCTACCCATGCCTTGGCTTCTGTTCATCTGCAGCACTAACAGGAAGCTTAGTGTATTGACAGCTGAGTTTTTGATCCACCAACACATCACCCCAGTTTCCAGAAAACCTGTTGCAGAATGGGAGCTGAACTTCCTAAAGCAGCTGTAAGCAGAATTTTGCTACACACCCTGTGATCAGCAGAGGGGCCTGCCTACAAGAGACTTGTGAAGGTTCTTCTTTGGAAACAGGCCCTGGAGTGCCCATGAGCGAGGTTTTTATGGCAGGTGTGAGATCTGTTTTCACACTGGGGCTGCAACAATCTCTCCAAACGTTTTCATGGAGGGATGCGGCGAACTCTGACGGTCTCCTTAGAGACAGGAGATAAGGCATCGATCCATGCCGGCCTCAGGAGTGCATTGTGCCAAGCGCTGCCCTCCACACGGGGCTGATGAAATTCACTGCTGGCAGAGAACGGGAAAAAGAGGGGAAGTGGGAGGACGAACGTAAAGAAATCCGCAGGGAAAATTCCAAGCTCTCCGCACGCCCGGCCTGGCCTCCCTCAGGCCCTTTTCGCCCGGGGGTGCTGCCGGCCCTCGGCTGCGGCGCTCTGAGGGCGCCGCTCCCTCACGGCCGCCGCTCCCTCACGGCCGCCGCTCCCTCACGGCCGCCGCTCCCTCACGGCCGCCGCTCCCTCACGGCCGCCTCCCGCCCCGCACTCCCGCCGCACCGCGGCGCCCGGCGGGACCCGTGCTCTGAGAGCACCGGCTCCGCCCCGGCTTCCCTCAGGCCCTTCCCACCGCCGTCCGTGCCTCCCGGCTGACCCGGGGCTCTGAGGGCGCTCGGGCTCTGAGCATGCGGCGGCTCCGCCCCGGCCGGGACTGCGCTGAGGCCGCCTGGGCATCATGGAGCGGCTCGGGGAGCGCTCGGCAGCCCGGCTGGACACCATCCTGCGGCACCTCTCCCCGCGGCTGGCAGCGGTCCCGGCTCCTGTATCCTTCCTGCTGTGGGATCGGGAAGGGGTGGTGCAGTACCTAGGCTCCCCGTGGGTCGGGGCTCCGCTTCCCCCAGCCCGGCGCGCTTTGCCCCTCGCTCCCCGCGCCCTTGTGGGCTCGTGGTTTGTCCGGCAGGGACACCGGCCTGGGAGGGACACACAGGGCGAGTCCTGCCCTGTGTCCTGGTGCTGGGGGACAGCGCCTCCGTGGCAGCCCCGACTGGAATTTCGGGGTCAGTACGTGACGCACCCCAAAGCCTCTCCCTGAGCTTGAGCCCCGCAGGCTGTGGGCAGCTGGGATGTGGATCTTGGCAGTGCCCCAGCACAGCCCCCCAGCCCCGAGCCGGAGGCTTCCCTGCAGCGAATTTTCCTCCTAGAAATTCAACTCCGCATGACTTAGAAGTTGCACGGCGAGTCACAGGTTTCGTTGAAAGGTACAGAGTCGACTGGTAGAGCAGCAGCAGGAAAAACATCAAGGTTTGGTTTGTGAAGGGGAACAGAGGTGGAAATGTTGGAGGCTGCCAACATAAGGCAAAGGAAAACTGGGTAGAAATAAGCTTTTGCGTTGATATGTCCCGTGGTTCCACAAGTTAAGTGGAGACTGCTTGCTGAGAATATTTTTAAAGCTGCTGTCATAAATGTTGCTTTAAAAAAAAAAAAGCTTTTTCACAGAGCAGAATGCTGACAAATTACCTCTGAATTATAATACATAGAAGAGGATGTGATCAAACAGGATGTAGAAGTTCTCAAATCCATTAAAAAATAAGAAGGCAGATGGATAGTTGTTGACTCTGACACAACACAAGTAGGAGCACAAAATTAGGAATAAATTACAGGAAAAACACCCTGGTTGTAACATACAGGAAGTAAGGAGAGGTGCTGCACAACCTGTTTGTGTTTAAATCTGGGTCATGATGCAAATAGCTTTGGACCAAAACACATCTGGCCTGGAGCAACAAAGGTGTGTGGGTAAAGTAAATTACAGACTCTAATAAGAATGATTTATTTGATACATCAAATGGTACATTAGTTCACTGGCTTTGTTTTAATATCTGCGCCTCGTGGTTTCAGTTGTCCAGGCAGCCCAGACTTGTTCTCTGAATGTTGCAAAGTGTCAAGAGCAAAACCAGTGAGAGGAAGAGGCACTACAAAGCCCGTGAGGAAGGTGCTGAAATGGAGTCCAGCACTGGGTGGACTTGTCTGCTGTCCCCCCACTGGGGAGGTGGAGGTGCTGAGGAGAGCCCCATGCTGGGGTTCAGCCAGTGCCTGTGTCTCCATCAGCTGTCTGTGGACATTGAGGAGCCTGAATGATCAGGAGTCCCATATTCACTGAGATTAGGCCTGAAATGTGGTGTATGGAGCACTGGTGCCCTCAGTTGAGGGATTCCTTGCTCTGGGACCTGCTGTGGCAGTTGCCAGCTGATCTCGTCTCCCTGTGCTCTCTGTCCTCCATCCAGTCCCCAACACCTTTTCCTCCCCATGGCTCATCATTTTTGCCACACATTTTTGCATGTGTTATTCTTCTCCCACTGTATGTGACTCTTGACAAGATAATGTTTAAGCTTCCTGGTGTGGGGATCATAGACACAGCTGCTGGGATGAAACCTATTTCTTATTCCCAAAGCATTCGTGGTTTCATGAGCAGTAGAGGAAAGTCAGTGGTTTTCATAAAACCCTGGAGCAAACATGCCTGTGCAGACCAAAAGATCAGCATGAAAATGCTCATTTTTGTTATGGATGACACTTCAATACCATGCATAAAACTCTTTTGAGACTTCTTTAGCAAGTGGGGTTTAATTGCCCTGTTGGTGAGAATGTGTCTCTGCATAAGAGAAAAAAAGAGCTTTTTTAAAACCTGTTGAAATTACTTGAAGTGGAGGACGAGCCTAAAGCTCTCCTCTCATCCTGCTGTCCCTATCATTTGGAAGGGACCCGATCTCTGCAGTAACTGAAGAGATGGTGAGGGTTTGGAACACTGTATGAGAACGTGGAACCTCTGGTTTAGTCCTGTTGCTTTATTGTTTTAGAGTATTTTCATTTTTAGAATATTTTTATTATGATTTATTATTATGGAAGCAAAAGGGAGAAGAACGTGGATTGAGTGTCCAGCACAGCCCCTGCCTTTAAGATGAACGGCACTGTAGGATCAAGGAACTCATACCTGTAGATAATGTTCTAATCTATTTTGCTTGATTGTATATTCCTTAATTCCCACCCCAGATAAGCATTCCTACTTCAGCCCAAGTCAGTGTTGCTCCTCATTCAGGGAGGTTTTGGTAAGCTCCATCTTCCTTGGTAGAGATGAAAGCAAAACAACCTTCAGAGCCCAGCTCTTTGTTGCCCCAAGCACACGTGTTGGTCACTACGCACGGCTAACGTGTCCCTCTGTGTCCCAGCTACACCCTGGACAACGATCTGCTGAGCACAGAGCAGAGGCAGTTCTATGAGGACAATGGCTACCTGCTCATCAAGAACCTCGTTTCTGACCAGGACATCGAGCGCTTCAGGTACCAGGCACTTGCCTGACGGGCTGGGGGGAACTCTGGGGAGCTGGGGATCGTTGGGTTCTTCCAACATGGATGTTCCCTCTGGTTTGCAGGAAGGAGTTCGTGAGGATCTGTAAAAGAGAGGTGAAGCCACCAGGAATTATGATTATGAAGGACGAGTCCCGGAGATCCCAGTTTGGTCAGTCTGAAAACGTGGTTAATAAAGTGCAGGACTTCCAGGAAGATGAAGAGCTGTTCAGATACTGCACTCTGCCTGAGGTAAAACAAAGGGTGGTGGTGGTGGTGGTGGAAGAGCCTCCATGGAGGTATCTGACCCTGCAGGCACTCCCATAAACACTGGAGTGAGGAAGGAAGATAAGTCAGCCTTTAAGAGGGTTCTGCATGAGCAGGGGATGGATGGAGGCTGGGGCAGAAGACTTAAAGCAGTGCTGCTCTTCCCCTGGTGTGGAGCCAGTCAGGAATGTGACTTGGCCAAACCATGCCAGGCTAGAGGGGCAGATCAGCCACACGTCCTGAATGTGTTTTATCCAGGCAAGCATCTGTCCTTGGGCAGGTGCAGCCTTGCAGCCACTGTTCATGTGGCAGATAGAGCTCTGTGGGAGCACCCTCCACATCTTCTCAGCAGCCTGCAGCACCATCTTCCCTCTTGGCCTCCTCCCACCATTCCCGTTTGTGTGCCAAGCCAGATCCTCCCTCCCTTGTGTCCTACATCCCTCCATACTCTCTGACCTCCTCCTCCTGTACCTTGCCCTCAGCCAAACATCCAGTTCCCAGTGCTTCCTCAGCAATATTTCCTCTTGTTTTTCATGTTTCTGATTTTTTTTTTCCCTAATGCTTTCTTCTTTGTAGGTCCTCAAATATGTTGAGTGCTTCACAGGGCCAAACATCATGGCAATGCACACCATGCTGATAAATAAACTTCCAGATTCTGGTAAGGAAAACTTGGATTAGAGTAAAATGGGTGAATTATTGTGTGCATGCCAGAATTGAACTTAGTATTTTAGAAATGCTGTAAAAAAATTAAACCCAAATAACACTGGAAATTTACGTAGCCATTTTGGTGATTGTTTTCTTTTTGCCTTGGTTTATTGAGACAACATGAGAAAACACAGGAGAGTTTTTGAGGCTACACAAAGTCTAAATAGTATGGCAAATGAAGCAAGTAGAAATGTCCTAACTGTATTTATTTAAGGAGCAAAATCAATGGCAAAATAAGTATATAAATTATAAATAAAAGGCTCTTTTGGTGTGGAGATGTTTCCATTTCCATGGGGGCAAAAGAATAACAAGCAAAACTTCAAGAATATTTATGTATGTTTAGACTTCATGGAAGAGAGCCTCTAGGGCAGAAACTCTCTGTGGAGGCTGCAGTCCATAAATTGAGATTTTTTTCCCCCCCTCTTTTAAAAAGAAAGCGAAATAAACATGAGCAGGGTGCAGCACAGACAGGGTTGGTTCTGCTTGTGTCACAGCAGTACATCCAGTGCCTGCAGACAGCACAGCTGTTGGAAGGTCTTTGTGTCAGGAGGTTTGTGCTGGGTGAAGTTCTCAAAAGTGGAGAGCAGCCAAAATGAGCGATGAAAAATGCGTGCTGGTGGTAAAGGCCAGCCAGAGGAGACTTCTGAGGGGTCGCAGAGCTTAAGCAGCCTCCTGGCTTTCCCTGTGTGACCCAAGAGCCGCACCATGGTCCGTTTTGGGCTGGGATGGCAGCTCGCCTGCTTGGCTTCCGTGGCTGGGCTGGGGCAGGCACTGAGTGCACCGAGCGTCTCCAGTGGGAAGCAGCAGCTCCTTAGGATGTGCCACAGCGGTTTGACACAAGGAGAAGGCTGTCTGACGTTTGATGAGGCTGGATGTTTCTGAACCTGTGTTGCAGACAAACAGACCTTCCTGCACCCCATGCATCAGGACCTGCACTATTTCCCCTTCCGGCCTGCGTCGCGCATCGTGTGCGCCTGGACCGCCATGGAGAGGGCTCACCAGGACAACGGCTGCCTGGTCGTGCAGCCAGGGACACACAAGACAGCCCTGAAGCCCCACGGTTATCCAGAGCTGGAGGTAGAGAGTCATGGAGGGCTTGGGAAGGGCGTGCAGGAAGGGGGTGTGTTTTGGCTGCGAAGGACTCACTGTAGGGGGAGCATGTGCAGGTCAAAGCTGAGGTTTTCTTTTTTTTTTTTTTTTTTTTTTTTTTCCTGTTTATGCAAATATTTACATTGATTGGGGAGAGTTTCTTGGGTGACCTCACTCCATGTGACAAGGGTAGATTTGCCTCTGTTCCCACCTTCACATGGAAAATATCCAGCGTGTTGTGGCATGACAGTATAAACACATGCCAACATTTTCCACTGCCCTTGCCAAGTGTGAGGGCTCTGTCTCCTCCTGTCAAATTGTTCCTGCCTGGTAGCATGTGTACTGTCTCCTCCCAAAGAGGAGAAGTCTGACAGTAAACAGCTGGATGGAATAAAATACCAAGTGCTATCTTCCTCTTCAGAGTGTGTTTCCTGGCCTGGCCTGACATGGTGATGGTTATACCAGGAGCAGAAGGCTGGACTCCAGCAGTGGCATCAGGCCACCCTTGTGGGGTTTTCCAGTGCTCTTCTCTGTTCTCTCCAGCTGAGAATGTCTTTGTCCAAATCCAGCTGCAGAAAATACAGAAAATATCATTTTTCTGTATGTCAGGCTTGAAGTAGAAGGACTAGTAGGCAATAGTCAGATTTTTAGCTTGGCATATGGAATATTCTCTCCAGGGGAAAGCAGATCCATGGCTGTCCCTGCTGTGCTCTGAGAATCAGCACTTCCTCTAATTCTAGCTGAGTGATTTCAGTTCAGCCTTTTTCTTCCTTAGGGTAAGACCAACAAACTTTTCCATGGGCTGCTTGATGAGGATGAGAAGATTCCCAAGGTTCACGTTGTCATGGAGAAGGGAGACACAGTGTTCTTCCATCCCCTGCTCATTCATGGCTCTGGGATAAACAGGACATCAGGTTTTCGAAAGGTAGGGAAACATCTCTTGATACAGTTTTTATATTCTTAATTTTTTTTTAAAAATCACCCAACTATCCCTCTGTTTTTATCCCCCACCCCCTTTGAATCCTTTCTCTGTTCATAAATATGTGGATGAATGTTTTAAAGAGTTTTAATCTTCCTAATGTACTTCAGCACTCTCTTGTTTATTTGTTATTTTATTTTTAAACATATGTGTTCTGTAAGAAGAGCGTGCTGTGCAGCTGCTTGGGAAAGGCAGAACAGGAGTAGAAATTAGATGTTGAATCTACGTTTAAATTAAAGCCTGTCTGGCTGCACTTGCTTTTCTGAAAGTTTCCTTTCAGCTGTCCCAGATATCAGGACTTCACCTTATCTTTTTTCCCTGTCTTCTTGGTATCCTGTTATCTCTGGATAACAGGAGTCTCCATCATTCAATAAAAAATATTTATTTATATGATTGCACGACCCATTTTTCTATAAAAGATTTGTTGACATGCATGATTATTTAACTGAAACAGGCAGAAGTGCCCTCCTTTGGAGGCCTGGTACTGTCTCAGAAGGGATTCATCCAGGCACTGCAGCGTGAGCTGCTCTGGTTTTATTTTGGTTTGCCTATTGTGTGGCTTGTTCTTTCAGCCCCCGTGGCAGTTTGTTGGTGGATTCAAACTAAGTGGGTTGTGACCCTCTGGGTGCAGGAACTAAGAGCCCTAACAGAACACACAGGTCTGCCCCAGCCCTGACTCCCTGATTCCACTCCAGCTGCTGATATTCTGAGATCAAGTAGTACAGCTCATGCTGAGGCAGTGAGGGGGAGAAGGGAAGGAAGAAGAGCAAGAGAAGGAAGTCATCAGCAAGAGTGTTTCTCCAAGGGGACACTCTCCCTTGGAAAGGAGGAAGGGTTTTGCTGGCATGATCTGTAAGGAAGGAGTGATGTGTCCACAATGTGGAATTCCTGAGTTTTTTTCCAGCAGTTGTTTGTAGTCAGTGTGACAGTGAGTGACACCCGCTTTCCTCACACAGAGCATCAGCTGCCACTTTGCCAGCTCAGAGTGTCACTACATTGATGTCAAGAACACAACTCAGGAGCACCTGGAGAAGGAGCTGCAGGAAATGGTTTGCAAGAAATACAGTGCAACTTCTGTGGAGCTCAAGGTGAGACTTGGCTCAGTGCCCTTTGTTCCAGACCAGGTCAGTTCCCTTTCCCAAGTCTCTCGTGTGGCACATTGGTGCTCTTTGCTGTGCCTAGCTTGGCAGATCAGGCTGTACCAGGCAGAGGTGCTTGGCAGGATAAAAGGCCTGATGTTCAGAGGATGACTAGCAGGCTTTTTTGGGGCCTTTTTCTTCATAATGCCTTGTTCACTGGCAGCCTCTTCACATTCCATGATCTCCAGAAATTCCTTCAGAAGCTCTGCTTGTAAATAAAAAAATGTAGTCATTTGCCCTGAATTCAAAACTAAAAGTTGGAGTAAATTCAGTGCTTGTCCAGTTTTTATGTCCACAGTTCTTACAGTTCCCCCTCTCAATGGTGGGTGGATTTTCCTTTTAAAACAAGTAGCCACACCTGATCACAATTACAAATGGATTTTTTTTGCTTAAATATAATCCCACCTCAGTTGTTTATACTCGAGGCTATAGCAGGTTTGTCAGCAGTGATATACATCTGCCTCAAAAAAAAAAAATGGGACTAATGGACTCTTGCTGAATAACTGAGATCATTGAGTAAAATAGGAAGCAAATGTCAATTCTTCAGGGATCCAGCCACTGAAAGAAAAATAAACCTTTTTACTGGGGTGAAAAAGTTCTGAATATCTTAATCCACAGCAGTTCCCAAGAGTGTGCAAAGCCAGTATCAAAGCAGTGAAGTCTATATGTAAAAGCAGCAATTTTATTTTAAAATGTACATGTTTTACAATATCTGGGGCATTCTGGAGGGGGGAACTTTCTTTTTCACTGTCACTGCAGGTCCCCAGCCAGGTATTAATTAGCATTGACTCCATGATTCTCAGAAGGCTGATCAATCACTTCATTACACTGTACTTATTAAGAAACCCCTTGCCCTTACAGACAGTCACGATACAGGCGGACCCAACTGGTCCTTCAATCCAAACACCATCACCACTGGCCAATTAAGAAACCACCCTTTGGTAAACAAATCTCCATAACACATGTCCACACCAGCAGGTACAGCAAGTGAAGATAAGAATTGTTTATCATTCTTTTCTCTGGTCTTCTCACAATGCCTGGGAAAGTTGTGCCTGTTGCTGGGGCCAGAGAGCTGCTGCCACATTTCACCCTTGGTGTTCTTGTATTTTTCTGTGTGTTTCCCCCCAGTGTGCCTGGGTGTGGTGGGGTGCCCAGCTGTGTTTTGCAAGCTGATCTTTCATGTCTGTAAAGCCACAGCTTGCTTGGCTTTCAGTTCCTGGGGTTATTTAGATGCTTGGTGGAATCCAAAGGGATGTGAAGTCTCTCCTTCTCCTGAGTGGAAATGAGGTTTTTCTTACAAACCCCAAAATGAGGTTGTTCTTACAAACCCCACAGAGAAGTCTCTGTGTTTTTGTGTAGCTTTAAGGATTTTTTTTAGCCAGAGTTGGAGTTTTCTCCCAGAGGAGTGCCCAGGTCTTATTTCACCTTCACAAGATGACGAGAACTAAGCAATCCTCTATTTCCATCTCTGTAAACTGGAATCCTGGTCACTTTTTTCTGGCCCTCAAGGTGCTTTTCCTTTGTCTCATTTTTGTTTTGAAGGATATGTGGAACTTCCGAGCACGGCTTGTGCAAGGGGAAAGAATCAACCTGTAGAAGACCCTGTGAAGAGCAGGATGGTGAACATGGGCCTCAGAGTGAGCTTCTCTGAGGGAAGAGCACAAACCATGCCTGGGCAGGCAGAATTCCCTTTGTTGATCTCTGTAGTGGTAACTTAGCCAAGTGCTGCACTGCAAAATCGTTCTATGCTAATTCAGAATAATTGCACTGAGCTTGGGCGGCCGATGTATGTCAAAGGAAACCTAACCTAGAAAAACAGATTTGCTGCAGGTGTCTTAGACAATCAAATCAGTCTTGAAAGAACACCTTAATTTTCTTGGTGTTTTAATTCTTGTTTCTTAAAAGTTTTTAACATGACACACCTTTAGAATGATGCTATACCAATGTAGGATTTTATGCAAGAATTTCCAGTATTTCCAACTTCTTTTCCTGTGCCAAAAAAAAGAAAAAAAAAAAAAATCAGAGTTTTAGACAAGCCCTCAGTGACATGGGGAGTTACTAGTGTTGCTGATGAAGATGTGGGTGCAGTGGTGTAAGGAAGTGGCTAAAGACAAAGCAGAGAAAGCAGCAGCCACTCACAGAGAAAAATGGGATTTATGGACAGGAATTTGATTGCTGGTAGAGCTCCTCAAGCTTGGCTTGGCATGGCATCATACCTGACCAGGCAGCTCTGGCACAGGTGAAATATGAGTCTGACAGTGTTGGGAGCTACTGGGCCAACAAAGCAGCCTCCCTCTGGCCTTGCACAACTGATCCAAGGCTGTGTGAAGTGAGGGAATCCTTTGAGTCTGGCAGGTCTGGGAGAAGGTGCCTTTTGCTGCTGCCAGGTTGAGGAAGTGTTTGGATGCTCCCCGGAACGCAGTGGTGGCAGGGTGGAGTGATGCACACTGAAATGATCCTCTTGCTTTTGACAGTGCTTTTCCTTGCTTTCTCAAAGATTCTTTTGTTTTCAGAATCTATTTTTTGAAATAAAGAATAAACCAGAACGAAACTGCACTTGAGGCCTGTGTTGTGTCATTGCTGCTGCTCAGAAACTGCACTGGGGGTGTCCTTGAACACCCCAGGGCAAATCATCAATGCTCAGCTTGTTTCCACTCCCCCCCAGTCCACCCAAAAAAGGACCAAAGGCTGCAGTGATGGGCTCTTGTGGCACCTTGTGCCTCGTTTTTTGATTCTTCATCTTCGTGCAGCATATCTAGGTTTTTTTGTTTGTTTGTGTTTTAAAGAAGGTGAGGTTTGAGCACAGTTAAGTGTAGGTCCTACACCTTTGCTGCTGGAGTGAGGTGTCTGGGCTGTGGTTCCCACCTGGAGCCAGACATAACCTCCCAGCAGCCTCTGGTTTGACCACAACACCAAGAAGTGTGATGAGGGGTCACTTAGGACAGGCCCCCTCAGCCCGGGTGATTTTGGCTGTCCTGGTTCCCCATGCCCTCTGTAACCCTGGCACTGATCAGCTCCTGTGGAGAGCATGGACCCAGCTGGGTGACTTCCAGTGAGTTGGAGATCCCTCTGGTGGCTTTGCTGAGTCCTCTCCATGGGGTTTTCGTGAGAACTTGGTGTATTCTGTCTGGTTCTCAGCACAGGATTGATGGAGATTTCCCTGTCTGGCGTCACTGGTGGAGCTGGGTTGACTGCAGGGGGAGCTGCGACCACAGAGAAGAGCTACAGGTGTCACATTCCCAGTTTCAAGACTGAATTTCTCTTACTATAGCTAGAAAAGAAGAAAAGGAAGAAAAGGAAGAAGTTTACCTTTGTTTTTAAAAATTTGTGCACCTCTGCCTACGTATTTCAGCTTACAATTGCCTCTTTCAGAAGAACAAACCCATCAACAACCTTGGAGATTATCCAAACTCAGCAGCTGTCCCACCTGATAAGACACTTGTGTCCTCATTCCTTCCCACACCTTGTTGGGTACTGCCCTCTGGGGCAGGCTGTGCTCCTTCTGCTGGGCAGAAACAGTTGGATGAAGCTGGATTCTCCCAGAATGGATGTGTGGTGTTTCTGGATATCTCCTCTGTAGCAATAATAATACCTTTGAGAAATAAACTTCCAAATCCATTAGGCAGAGCTTCAAGAGACAGGGAAATGCAGAAGCTGTTGAAATGCTTGGGTTGCTGTGTATTTTAGTGAAGCAGCACTTACCCTTTTAGAAAAGTTGCTTGAATTGAATCAAATTAAAAGCAAAACATTTATTTTGGTAATAGTGTGTTTCAGTTTAGCCCTGGCTTAGTGGGATGTTTCTTACAATTTGGTTTGCTGTAGGTGTTCAGGTTCACATGTTGGGGTATGTGTGTGCTCCTAAATTGATGTAACAGCATATCTAAAACTCTCTTTCCAGCTAACTTCATGATCCTGCAGGTTAGCTTAACCGTGTTAGTCCTTCTTGGACAAATTTTTTTTAATAGCAGCATCCAAGTTTCAAAAAGGCCCATGTAAAATTAGACATCTGGCTGCTTATTTGGCCATCTGCAGTTGCATGAAGCCCCAGTGTTTCAGACACATTTTTTTCTGCCTTGACATTTCACATGTGTTGGAAACAAAGGCTTCCTGGAGCTTGGTAAAAGACAATAAACACAGAGAAGATCTTTTGCTCAGAATTTATGTGCTATTTTCCAGACTAGCAGTTCAGAAATGTCAGATTTAGTCTGACTCCTGACCTTGCTGACAGTGGCTGCACGCTCAGCACTTTGATGTGAAGACACTGGGTAGGTGCCAGAGGAAGGATTTTGAATCCCAGCTTTGGCTTCTAGTGCTGTAGATCAAAAAGTCTTACTTCATGCAAGAGAAATGGGGAGGAAAATCAAGTTTAATTAACTACATTACAGTTTTTTCAAAGTAGATTTGACTCTATAAGCTGATCTGGGATGTAGGAGATCCTTTTCCAGCAGTCATTTGTAATCAAAGTGGCAGTGAGTGATGCCCAATGTCCTCACACAGCTGTCACCTCACTGGCTTAGAGTGCTACTACAGGGATGTTAAGAACATGATCCAAGAGCAGCTGGAGAAAGAAGTAATTGAATTTGAACATGCAAAATATAAAATGGTTTCTGCTCCAGACCTTGTGTTATTCTTAAATCACTGCCTTATCTTGTAACTCACAAGTAATTTTGGCCTTTCTGCTGATAAGGTTTCTTGCTGCCTGCCTGTGCTGGAGAAACATCTTTGCTCCACAGACAGCCCCTTCACATCCCTGGAAATCAGCCCAGGAGCTCTGCAAATCCATCTCTACTCATCACTATTCCCACCTCTAGGCTGCCAGATTTGATTTCATCCATGTTCTTTGCTGTCTTTGCAGTGGAAATCAACCCAGGTAGGACGAGTTTGTGCCAGCAGGTATTTAGACAGGAGAGGCTGTTAATCAATCCCTCTATAACTGGATTTGCAAGAGGACATAGTCTATAAAACACCCACCTGAGCACCTTCTCTGCTCACCACATCAATCCAGTGAGCCTTTTGGCTTACACCAGGCAGGGTTTTGTGCCTTGGAGCTTGTAGCTTTTAATTTCGTTTAGTGTTGTCTGTACATTTCTGTTTGAGACTTTGAAGAGGCAGTGAATAAGTTAATGGGTGTTTTTGTGGCCAAACAGATCTGCTCATACCAGGGAGAAGCAGGAAACACTGCATTCAAACATGTTCTCTAGGTTTGCTGTTGCTGGGTTTTTTTTGAGATTTTTAAATTAGGAAGAAATGAGCAAAGGTAGAGTAAGGAAAAAGAATCAATCTTGGCTGAACACCTGATGGACTCCAAAAACCTGACCTACAAAATCAGATTGCTGCAGCTACTTTGGGTAATCAAAGATTATGATGAGTTGTGCATTACTTATTTTTTCCAGTCATTCTCTTGATATACTTTTGGGCTGACACTCTATTAATGTAAGGTTACTAAACCTATAGTTGGTAAAATCATACTGACATAAAATTCCATGTGTAATTATGTGTTTAAGGGTTTTAACATTCTTCTTCTGCTCAAAATCAACCAGTGAATCTCTGATGGACTTCAAAGAAAACCTGACCTACAAAATCAGATTGCTGCAGCTACTTTGGGTAATCAAAGATTATGATGAGTTGTGCATTACTTATTTTTTCCAGTCATTCTCTTGATATACTTTTGGGCTGACACTCTATTAATGTAAGGTTACTAAACCTATAGTTGGTAAAATCATACTGACATAAAATTCCATGTGTAATTATGTGTTTAAGGGTTTTAACATTCTTCTTCTGCTCAAAATCAACCAGTGAATCAGTTTCAGTGTGAGCTTACATGGGAAGTGATTGGTACAGCTGATGAAGAACGTGGATTTTATTTTGTTTTTAAATATAGAAAAACCAGCTTTAATGGCTGCACTGGATTATTTCTGTGACTCAGAAATTCTGTTGTGGCTTGTGTGGCAGAACAACCAAAGTGAACCCTGGAAAGGCAGGTGCTGGGTCTGAGGCAAACATTGGGGTGCTGCAGCTGAGACTCGCCCAAAAATCCAGTAACTGCTGGTCCTGCAGGATGTTTGGTTGGGCCAAACCCATTTTGGAGACAGCTTTGGCCAAAGCACCTGCCAGTATCTCCTCATCTCCTTGCTGTGACCATCCTGACTGATCCCAGCTTCCCTGCTGTTAGAGTGAGGCACACAAATTCCAACACATCCATCTCCCCCACTCCTTGTTTACTGCTTGAGCTTATGCAAAGGACCTGGTTTGGTTTCTTCACCCTATTTTTGCATACAAGCATTGCTTTCACTCCCATGGAGATATGTGTCTACATATCCCAGTCCTGGGGGCACTTATGAAAATTAAACATTGACCCTCCTTTGACATTTTAATTTCTGCAGGAGCTCTCTTCCTTGGGCACAAGAGACAGGAACTGGCAAAAGTGTGAAGCTTTCAACATGCTGGCTGAAGGCTGATACCAACGTGGAATTCCATGGTGGTTTTGTGGACTCCAGGTGAGAAACTCCTGTTAGGTCTGAATGAGCAAATTCTGTGAGAGCTGAACTTACAGACCACAAACCAGTTCCTTTTGGTGATTCAGCACTGAGCTTGTGAGAAAACAAAAGATGTTGAGGAAGCAACTCATCCTCTTCCTCAGAGAAATACCATGCAGACCCAGGGAGTGTTTTAATCTGTACTCTATTTATTCTGATTGAGCAATCCACAGAAGACGTTGCTAAGCAATGTCACAGTAACTGATTTTGTCCCCTGGCAGTGACACCCCACTCAGCAAAGGGTACCAACAGGAGACTGAAATGAATGCTACAGGCCAAGTTCCACCAACAAAAGCACCAGTAAGACATGACGGCTGCAGAATGCTGAGGTGAATCTGTCCAGTTGCTTCAAATGAAGTAACTTATTTCTCTTCCAGCCCCTCTGCAAGAAGAGGCATTGACAAGACCACTGGGACGAGTGAGATGTTCAGTGGCACTTTGATCAAATCACTAAGTTTAGGCACTCAAAAATATCCTGTGATCCTACTGGGCATGAGCTAGGGGCAGGAAAAGGCTCAGGTCCAGGAAAGGCTGGTTAAATGCCCCAGGCATCCCTACAGAGATGTGCTGTCAGAAAAATGCCTGTATGGAGAGAGCAGTTCTCAGGAGCCACCTCTTGGTCTGAGACAGCTACTGTTCCTATTTAAAACACCAGAAAAAGGGTAAAACCTTTTAAATATAATCACTCAGCTCTTTAAAACCACTCACAAAGTGGTGCCAGATTCATTAAAATGTTTTTCAAAGTGGGAGCTACAGGTCTGTAGCCACAAGAGCTCTGTAGTGTGGATGGTGTGGGGGACAGGGAGCTCTGAGTTTCCAGCATAAACACTGCTGGCTTGCAGGGCCAAAACCATGGAAGGGTTTGTAACAGGTAAGCCAAGGAAAAACTCAGGACATCTTTGACATCTATTTCTAAGGGTTCAGAGGAGTAATTTTGAAGTCAATGGAGAATGCTCTGTGCCTACAACCCTCTCACACCCCTTTTTGTCCAAGAGCTGAAGACAGCTTGGCATGAACATATCTGAGTATTAATTTATAAGTGCTTATGGAATCTACAGTCATTTCCATTCATGATGATTTGGCACCTGATAGTGAGGTCACTCTTGTGTTGTTAGCTGGAAGGAACAGGCACAACTGTGCATTGCACATGAAGTCTTACTCAGTCAATTAAAAAAAGATCAAAGTTCAATATCCATGCAGTGGCCTGCTGGACCCTTGGCAGATGATCTTTTCATCAAAAACTGATTCCCCTACTGATTCATCACTAAAACCTGAATCCTCTTGGCAGTCCAGTATAAATGTGTTTCAGACACAAAAATCCATCCATATGTTGTGAAAAAAATCAACTCCAGGTCACTTAAGACTATTGAGAAATTTTGGTTGTTCTTCTCCTCTTGGTAGAAGTGTTTCTCCACCAATCTTCGGACCTTTTTTCTCCTGGAAACATGAACCATGGAGAAAATAAGTTAAATGTGTGGTAGGCATCTCCCAAACACTTCTCTGGCAGGAATTGTGGAGGGCTAAATTACCCAACTAAGCATTGACAGACCCTCTAGGGACCTTGACATTTTGACTTCTTACAACTTTGTTCAAATGCCATTTCCCCATGGTTAAATAAAACAAAGCTTTGAGAACAGAAAGCAAAAAGTAGCAGTCCACTATAACACAGCCTGCAGGCACCTGTGTGCACCTGACAAAGTGCAGAGCTGTTGGCTTTGCTGGGAGCTGGTAGGGGCACAGAACCAAAGAGGGGGACAAAAGTACCACAGGAAGCAGCTGGATGCTGAGGTGCTCACTCACACTTACCTTTAGCATCCCATCTCGCTCCCACTTGAAGAGGCCACAGTTACTGAAAGATGAAGATGGCACGTGAGGAACACTGTGCTGTGTTTGACACAGTATGAGGGGATACCACAGCAGCCCCACACCCAGCCCATGCTCCTTGGCACAAGGGCTAACATTCCCCTTTTGGGACACGGTTATGTGACTCACAACAAGTTACTTGTGAAGGGAGGGTACCAAGTCACTGTTTCATGAGGCTCATTTCTTACCTGCAGGGCTTTTTTGGAAGCCTGTCAAGGGAAATAGCTCTGCTTCCACAAGGACATTTGAAAAATCTCTTGATGGCATCATGCCAGAGGTAGTTGTGGTTATCCTGCACGCAGGTCTCCAGAGGCTTGAAATAGGTGTAATTACACTGTCAGGGAGGAGAGAGAGAGTGTGTGAGACCTGTTCTGGGGACTGGAAACAGCTGAATGTTCAGAGGAAAGCATCCCTGTCCTCTCCCATCCTGAGGAGCCCAGCAGTTGGATCACCACCCCAGGCTTTGTCCCTGCTCCTAATGCCATCCTCCCCTTGCCAGCACCCTGTGGTCCTGCTCCCAGCACTTTATGAGACACAAGTGTCCCTCTGTGCTATCCCAAAACAGGTAGGGAAGGCAGCAAGAGAGAAAGTTCAGCAGGGGCTGAAACTTTGGAAGGGGGAGGTAATGCTTCCCTTCCTCTCAGTACATTTGGGACAGTCATAAAGCTCCACTCCTATTCCTGATGGCCAAGTCCCTGGAAATGCAGATAGAGGATTCACACATCTATCTACCTTAACGTTTTCAAGGACTTTGCTTATTTTTTCATAAGATATGGGGAACTGAGGGTCCTGGTACAAAGCACTTCATGGAAGCAATGGAGAAATTCAGGACAGCAATACTCATGGAACCACTGGCATAAGCACTGAGCTGAGATGTTGAGCACAGCACTGAAGCCTTGCCCTGTCTCAGTCACTCTGTGCACAGGCTGCTCTCAGCAACAGGCATAAGGAACAAAACATCAATCCCTGCACTGGACCACAGCCAAGAGAGTGACAGATGGGAGTCTGCAGGACAGTCCTGCACCATTTTGTAGAATTCCACTCCCCTGCTGGTACCCTGGCTCCCCTTCACTCACTGTTTTACATGTCACAACTCTGCATTTCACTGCTTTAATGTTCCTCATCTTCTCTTCCAGTTCTTCCTTTTTCACCAGTGGCTGAAAGTATTTCTCCTGCAGTTCAGCCTCAACCTGCAGGGCACACAAAATGGGTTGTGAGGACACGGAGGGGAGAAGGCAATCCATAAATGGGTCTAGGGCAAATTATTATCAGGTCTGCTTAAAGCAGACTGCAGTCTGGGAGAAGGGAAACACAACATCTCTCGTGTTTCAAACAGTCCATTATTGTACTGTGCTGTAGCTCACCAGCACTGACACGAGCCACCTCTGACATGCATAAGTGGGAAGGTTTAACAGCAGCAGGAAGTACTGAAATGAGCACATACCATGAGGACAGTGCAGAGAGAAGTCAGGTAGGCAGAGGGAATTAATAGGTTCTTAGCCAAAATGTTACTCCCTGGAATACCTTAAAACAACTCTGACTTCATGCCAGTAAGTGTCCATGACAAGAGCCTTGTGCTGTTGGAGGTGCTGTAACCCTGGGGAAGTGCTCAGCAGAGACCCCCAGTGTGACCAACCCAACCTCTCAGCTCTCCAGGGCACCTGATGGCATTTCACAGCTGACATGAGCCCCAGATGAAGGTGGCAGCTGGCTTTATGTGGCCAAGATGTCAAATAATGAGGGACAAAATAGGCATGTGGCTCATTTGATTTTAAGGCAGAGGGATTTCTTTGATTATCCACCAATAGGAAACTTCACTGATTCTTCCACACACAACAAAAAAACTGGTGTCACCTGGCAACATGACCTTACCCTGGCAATGGCAGCAGTGCTGACTTGCAGGCACTGTGCCCTGTGTGCCCACAGACACCCAGCCCTACTCCTTGGGACAGTCTGGAGCCTGTGAGATGTTTGGGTGCCTGCTTCTTGCTGAAATAATGAGGAGTCCAGTCAGGTCCCCATTCTAAGCCCTCAGTCACAGCTGGATGGAGGCCATACCTCTTTTAGAACATCTGTGTGCATGGACTTGGCCTTCAGGATTTTCTGGAACTCTTCTGACTCCAGATAGGCCAGCTGCTCACGCTGTTTCTTTTGGGCAGGTTCCAGTTCATCCATTTCTAGGGAGAAAAAAAGGGTCAGTCCTACAAAACAAGGCACTGAGGGCTAAAACTTGCTTACTGCAGGAGATTTTGGAAGTCTCAGGTCTCTCAGGCAGATGTTCAGGTCAAACAGCAGCCTTTCATAGTTTGGGAACTTGAAAACAAGTTCAAATATGGCTTCAGAAAAAATAAAAGTATTTTTTAGAAATAACATTGCATCTTCTCTCAAAGCACTGTACTAGGAATTTTCACATTAGTCCCAGGAGTGCAAGCAGTGTTCCCTCACTGACTGATGAAGAAACTTTAAAGGGAATTAAACAATTCATCCAAGATCACACAGTAAATCATGAGCAGGCAAACTCAAGTTCCCACAAAAAATTCGGATACCTTCCCAGGTGGCAGGGTTCTTGTTTTCCCTTGGTGAAGTCAGCCTTGCACTGCAGAGTGCAGAAGAAAGGGAACAGAGATGAACACAGGGAGCTATCAGAGACTACATCTTACACTTTTCCACAGGGTTAGAGATTTTTTCTTCTTTCCAACAAACCCTTGAAGTTCCAAACAGACATAACTCGGCCTCTTTTTAGTACAGCAATTAAGTCCTTAACCCAGAGCAACTCCTGCTCTGTCAGTAGGACAGAAGCACATTTTTTTCTGTTCTAGAAGCTAACAGTACATACCATTGTCTGCTTCTGCACCTTGTGGCTGAGCAGCATTTTTCTCAACTCTTTCAACAATTTCTAGGACATCCTCAGCATCGGTCCGCTTCCTCTTGATACTGTTTGGGTCTGTTTTAGGAAGAATCTGCCCTTTTGCTCGTAGTCGTCGTATTGCAGCCAGCTAGAAAAGAGGAAAGAGCAGGGGAAGAGTGGCTGACCTGTCTGGCCCCCAGCTCCTACTTCCAAGGAAGGCTGTCAGCTGGAAGAGAGAACATCCACTGGCCTGAGCAGGGAGCTGGCTGGAGAGAGGCCCTACAAATTCCCAGCTCTGACATACACCTAACCTTCTGTGAATTCCCAAACCAGAAAATCACCTCTCCATAGGTGTTACCAGGCCTGGTGTCTCTGCAGCTGAGCTTTACCTGCTTCACAAATCAGTGTTTTTCAGAGAAATCAAATCACTTGAGATTTTCCACATAAATTAATAATAATTAGGAATAGAAAATTTATTACAACTATTCCTTCTCATACTCCCAGAATGCTAAGACTTCCTCATTCTAACTGGAAAAGTTTTTTGACAAACAAGTGAACTTATTTCTGCCAAAAAAAGAGGCAGTCTGTTTTGGCTGGAAAACAAAATTATCCAGACTCATGACACAACACAACGCTACCAGTTGCTTACCTACCTGTCAAACAGAAAACACCTGCCATACACTGCACTAGCAGTGCCAGAGTTTAGCACTCCAGGGATTTTAGGCACAAATCCTTTAAGAGATTGACTGAAGGCAAGATGGCAGCATGGACTTTGGCACTGACAGCTATCAGGAACCACAGGTATCCTGTGTGCTGGAATATAGGCCAGTGTGATCCCTCAAATGAGAAACTTCACTAACACCAGAACTGAGCTGACTCCTCTTCTACCACAAACCAAGTTCCCCTTAACCTCTCTTTAGTACTTAAAAGATCCAAAGAGCTGGTACCTTTTTGGCTTCTGCCAGGCTGTCTAGCTTTGGCCTTGAAGGAGGAGACTTGTCAAAGAAGAGGATATCTTCTCCTTCTGAGAAGCCTGTACCTAGCCTGGGCCTTTGAGGAGTTGACATTTTTGCAGCTTTGGGAAACTCTGCCCCAGGCACTGGGGAATGGAGGGAGGTCTGTCTGGAGGAGGATGGGAGAGCAGGAGTGCTGGCTTTATCTGTGTTCTGGAGAAACCTTGTAAGACAAGAATAGTTCATTCGATTAGGGACAAGTCAGAGATAGAATGGTTTAAGAAACAAATAGGAGGGAATGCAGACTATGATTTTTTACTATTTGGCTTTTGATTGCTAAAAGAAACACACAGCAATTTTGGTATTCAGGAGAAGAAAACAAGACTGGTAAAGGACTCACTGGGTCACTAAAATCAAAAGTGACTTGAACAAGTCACCAGAAGGAGTGAATGACCAATTGTTTTCAAAGCTAAAATCAGAGCTCTAGAGGCATCACACAAAGCTGAGAAGAAGTGAAAACACAGCTATCCTTATGGATACAGTAGCAGAACCCTTCCTGTGAAAGCCCCTGTGTCTTACCGCCTCTGAATCTCTTCAGATCGCTTTTTTCTGGCCTCCAGCAATTTCTGTTTCTGTTGCTTGATCAGTGCTGAAGCAGAGATAGACTGGAAATTTGCCCCTTGCTTCTTTTCAGCATCTAGAAAAAAATAATAAAGCAAAATAAAAAGCCACTTTGTTCAGAAGGAGGTAGAGTGTTTTTAGGAGTGGGTCTTCCTTCAGGCAAAAGGACAATACCTGTTTTGGTCCAGTGTTTGGAGAGGTTTCGTGCTCCAAAAGTTGGCTGTGCCAGCAGTTCCCTGAATTCTTCAGAACATTGCATGGGTCTCTTTGCTGCACCTGAGTGGAAGAGGCAGAAATACAACAGATTTGACATGAGGAAGGGAAGCAGGCCTGGCTTTTGAGATGTAAAGTTGTCTAGGTTGGAAGAAACCCTTGCAGGTCAGCTGACCACTTCCTCAAAGCAAGACCAACCTTTACATTATATTTGGCTGCCCAAGGTCTTGTCATTTGTCACAGACATTTCTATCCCTTCAGCATCTCAATCACTCAGCTCCTCATCAGCTTGGGCTCTCTGTGTTACTCCCACCATTCCCATTTTTAGGATGCTTGACAGTCCTGAAGGCTCCACACTTCATCCCTGATGATGCTAAAAGCTGTATGGACATACACTATGTTGTCTGAAATGAAGGCAACTAACAGATGGAACTGAAAGATGTAAATAAGACTGAGTGGTACCTAGAAGACAGTTTGAATAATCTGTCACCTGCTATCCAAGGAGCATAAAGAGTGTAAAATTAAATGCTTTACAGAAACCAAACAGAGGCAGGGAAGACTGATGACATCCCAAGGGCTACAAAAGGAACATGCTTTGACAGAAAAGAAAAGCACTAGAAACAAGGTGGGTTTTCAGAGGTTGCCTGCATTGCAGACCTGACTGATTTATACTTCGTATTCCTTAGAAGCTTTCAAGGTGACAGAAATAATTTATTTTAATCAAATAAAATAAATCCTTTGGTTCAAAGTTCTTGAAACTTCCAATTCCCATTAATCTGGCAAAGATCTTCTGTCACTGTCCAAAGACAGAACAGGAGACTTTATCTGGGGGCAGTGATGAAAAAAAGATGCATGAAGCCACACAGTTGCTTATTACATTTGCCTTGAAACTGTGATCTCAAGAGGGAAGAGGAGTTTTGACCAGCTGAGGAAGCTGCCTGCAAATGACCCCTTCTGAACAAAGTGACTGCCAGGTTCAGTCAGTGACAGAAGGCCCTGGGACACATCTACACATCAAGCTGGAAACACCTAAAGAGTGAAGAGACTGCTTGAGCAATTGGGTACCAATTTTCTGCCTGGTTTCCTGGACAATTGCATCAGATCCTCTCACGACCAGGTTGGAGAGAGTGGTTTGAATCTTCCTTTTCGGCACAGCAGCTGATGCACTGGAAAGAGGAAACAAATCCAGAACATCAGAGTTTTCCCGTGCTTAGAGCAAGGACAGAAGCCTGAATACTAGCCCAGTAGAACAACAAAACTCCAGCCACCCTAAAGGGCCAGCTGTCTGTTTTTTGGAAGGATGTGAATTTAAATCTAAATTCCAGCATAATGTTTAGGATCTCCCATTTCTCCCTTTGTTGAGATATGTATTTCCTATGCATTGCAGGAAAACTAAACATAGATCAAAGCTTTGCTTTGCTCACAGGTTGTTCCAGGGATGGAAAGGAGGTTGGAATTGCTTCATTACTGTAGAGTCACACCAGGTATCAGAGGGCAGTGGTAAGGGAATAAAAGCTGTGTCCAAGCATAGGGCTGGATCCAGCTGTGATCCAGCTCTTTCCACATCTGTCTTCATGGGATTTGGATAAAGGACCTGGCCCCTATGAGATGCATACTGATCTTGGTCAGTCCTGTTTCCTCATTAACCCAGAGTGACACTGTATTATTTCAGCCAGGGAAGACATGAGGAGATACAGCAAACACTGACTCTGGGATTAAATGCAGTAAGCTTTAAGAAAACACAGTTACAATCTCAGAGACTCGAATGCTTGGGATCTCATGATCTCCAAGTCCATTAATCTACTGAAATACAAAGCTGCCTGGCTTCACACCACAGTATTAATGTAGAGGTTAAAACAACCCTTACCACATCTTAGTACCAACTTAAAATTTTCCTGTCAAACAGCAGCTCTGTTACCCCATGTGGCCAGTGGGGTTATGCCAAGTGTGGGGCTTTATTCCTGTCTGGTGAATGTAGTTAAGGCAAAGGCATTCTCTAAATGCATAGACTCCCTTAGACATAGCTTCAGGCTCCCTCGTGTATGTGAGGGAAATTCTGTTCAAAAGCAAGGGAAATAAATGGTTTATCTTACACTGAGGCTGCATATGCTGCTGAAGAGACTCCTCCATAGTAAAACCCATCCTGACACAGCCTCTCCTTCAAAGTGGGATTTTTCCGACCAACTTTTTTGGGAATGCGGCCACCAGAAAAGGTGGACTGCAGATCTGCCCGCTTCGAGCTGAGCTTCTTGTACTGGGACTGGATGTGATACTGGCAGTATTCACAGTCATTCTGAAAAGGAATGGGAGAAGCCTGTTACAGAACACCAGCAATTACAATTTCCTTCATTCCTCTCACCCACGTGCATTCTTGTATGGCTCAAATGAAGTAACATCTCTACTCTGGTACTCCAGCATTTGATCAACTACACGAAAAAAAATGCCCATACTCAAGCAATAAAAAACAAAGCCAAAATTGCCTATACTAATCACTGGAAATAACCTTGTGCATCAAGGAATTTTAAGGCCATTCCTTGAAGTAAGTCCATTTCCCATCCAGGACCTCTTGCCCAGATTCTGTATTCTTGACCCTACTCAGTTTTACGTACTGTATGCACAGCCTCCTCCTGGAGTGGGTCTGCAGTCACAGACTTGACTGGCTACAAGTACCATCTGTATTTTTCTTCTTCCCACTTCCCACACTTCCAGCTCCTCCCCAGTTCTTCATTCCTTAATTTTTTCTCCTCCTTCTGGCACCCTACTATCTGCACAACCCTTCTGACTCAGACAAGGTTCCTTTCAGGTATCACAGCATCACCACAGCAATAAAGTAACATAATTCACAAGTCCTTTTAACTAGCACAAGTCATTAATGTCCTAAAAGAAGGATCCCAAAACTTTTTTGTCTCATTTCGGGTGCCCTACATTCAGGTGTAAGTATCCTAACAGCTTGCAGGTATGCTGGACAAGGGAGCTCATTGGGTGAAAATCATTCCAAAACACAGCCATTCCAAAAAAAACATCTTGTGTTGTTTTTCTCTGGATGAGTTTTCTGGTGCAGTGCATGGAAGCTTGCACTGGAGCAAAGGAGAGTGAAAGGGTGTGGCATCATGGTTCAATACCATCTCCTTTCACTGCAGCACCAGCCTTGCATTCAGGGAAATCCCCTGCACAATGACAACACAGAAACAGCTCCTATGGGTTCCATTTCTCACTTTCTCCACCCACTTGAGTTAGTTGCAATTCAAGATCCAGAAACAAGTAAAAAAAGTCAGAGTATCAGTACAAAATCAGCAGCCAGATTTTCACCAACAGCTTAGGAATACCCTGGCTACTGAGATACAGACCAAGTTCACAATCTGTGCACAAGGATCACCGTTCTTCTTCCTGGCTTTGCAGGTGCCCATATCCAGAGCTTCTCCCATGAGGAGGATCTTCTGGGGATGGTCAACGGACAAACACACCTAGACAGAAATCAGAACACTCTGGATAGGCTCTTTCTAGATGTCACTGGTTTGTCTCTGATCTGGGTCATACCTCTGGTATTAACAATGCAGTCTTAAAATGCAGGCCTAGCTTAAGAAAGCTGTGTGAAAGGCATTTGAGTTCTATGCTCAGAGCCTCAGGAAACCAAAAAACACCTAAGGCACTTCTAATTGTGCTGTAAATGATCCTGTACAGCTCTTGGCTCTGATACCATCATGACCCCCACATCCAGCAAGGGATGAGAGGAAGAGCTGTACCAGGGCTTTCTGTTCTCCAAATGTCTTGGTCCAATCAAAATTGAGTCCTGTGCAAGAAGAGTGTCTGCTTCACACCACCAAATACAGCAGGGACTGGGTCTGTAGCCAAGGGACAATTTCAGAAGTCAGATTTAATGCAGTAATAAATGGGAACATTTTAGCTAGGAAGAGCCATTCTTGACAGTTAAATGCAGCCCTCCTATTAAATCTGGTGTGCCTTTCTGCTCGCCAACGGGACTATCTACTGCTTATTCATGCTAATTTAAGCAATTATATAGCTTAAAAGACAATTAATGAGAGCCTTAATTTTTCTATTTGGAGAATTTAACATGCAGAACACTACATGATCAGCTACTAGACTGAAATTCCCCTTGACAGAAGTAACTGGAAACAGGTTCCATTCCAGTGCAATTAAAAATATATTAATTTATTAGCAAAATGAAGCAAACTTAAATGTTTTTCATGTTCTGCATTTATAAATAATCGATTAAACAAGTGAACTACTATGTATCAGCTGACATACATTTACATGTTTTTTTAATAAATCAAATATTGCTGCCTCTGTTGTGATTTTTGAAGCAGAAACATTTTGTAATCGTATCTCATGCTTGAATTAGAAGAGAGAAAATGTGGTGCTCCACCTTTTTCAGCTTTGAGCGACCTCTAGGCTGAAACAGGTGTTACACTGAAGTAGCTGAATAAACTGAAATGAAAATACACTCTATATTTGTGGAAGAGCCAACTGCTACCGAGAGCAGATTAAAAACTGGAATAAACTCTGGGTTTAAATGGTTAATAGGACTTCTTGAAGTTCAGTTTTCCAGGAGGCCAGGAGCAGATACACACCGTGCAACTACCTGAATGCAATTCCAACTGTGGGGCAGACTGCTGCAATTTCAACCTGAAGATGTGCTATAAAGTGAAATCTCAGCCAAATATGAAAAGGTTCAGCTATAGGTTTTTATCTCCAGCTGAATGAAAAATCCTCTCACCTCATCTGAGCCTTCTTTAGGTTTCATGGGGTTGGCATTGAGCAGGCCAATGACGGTGCCTTGGTCGGTCTTCCAGTGCTCCTTGTGGACTTCTCCAAACAGGAAGAGCGAGACGCACTCACCGAGGTCCCGCAGGTCGTTCAGCCGCCAGATGCTGAAGGTCCTGCCCTGGAACACATTCCCTTTCCTTTCAGCCGACTGCATCCCCTCTGGCTGTTTCTTTTAAAGAGCTATTCTGACTTGCCCCCTCCCAAGGTTTTCATGATTTAGAAAAGCACAATTTGTAATCTCAGTAGAGCTTACATACAGTACCCTCCAGCCATCCATGTTGCCAGTTTCTGGGGTCAAAAAAGGCCAAAATAGCAAATAATGCTGCTACTACCAACCTTTCTGATATCAAAGCTGGGCAGCACACTTGTTTGTTGAATAAAGAGGTTTTTACCTCACTGAACTCACAAAACCATGGCCTATCCAGATCACTTTAATCAATGACTTTCTATAGGCCACAAACAATACTGGATAAAACCAGACAAGCCAAGATCTTTGCTACAGAAATTTTCCATTAACTACATAAATTGGCTGATTAAGCTGAAGATCTAGGGAAGTTTCTCAGGAAAGACCACCAGCATTTCACTTGAACTGGGCAAGGGATACAATGAAGTTACTTACAGTATTTGCACTCTGAGGAGTGACCTTCTTCACTATGACTCCAAATGTTACCCAGTCTATTTCCTCCAGATTTTCAGTAGCAAGTTTGTTCTTCAGCTGAGACAGTCGGATGAGCTTCCTGTTAGCCATTTTCCTGTCCATTTCGGCTGAAGACACGCGGGGTTTTCTAGATCCAGTGAAAGCAAGTAAAAAACAACACATCCATTGGCACAAATGGACATTCAAAACCAACCAGCACTTCCCTGGGGAGACTACATCTTGCTGCAAAACACCTCTGTGCCTTGCTTCACCCTGAGGTCACTTGAAATGAAACCCCCCCATAACAGAAAGCTACTGATGACACTGTTTTTGTCCAAATAGCTGCATGGCAACTCAGGCCCTAGCCTACATTAACTCTGCTCATTTCAGACTAACCAAGAATGGCCGACTGAGCTGGGGGTACAGCTCGGGTTCTGGTGAGGACACCGTGAGGATTCGGAGTCCTCTTGTGGCCACAGTGAGTATAGGGATGCTGAGTGGCTCCTGAGGCTTCTGTGTGCAGCAAGAACTGGCTCAACAGGAGCTCAGCTGGGCTTTGTGCACGGCCACTGCTTCCCTGCTCTGCCACTGAGATATCCCAGGGAAGGCAGTGCTAATGAAATTAGAGCCTTTCTGTTAGAAAAGAGCACAAGTGAATACAGAAACATGGTACTAAGCCAAAAGTCAATGTTACATGATTACTGACCAACCAGCCAGTGCTGTGGCTTTGTGTTAGACCCCTTCATGACAAGTGACCACCCCTTCATGACTAAGCCACATATATACATTGTGTTTTCTTTGCCTTTACTGGAGGGGTTGTCCCCAGACAGGGCTCAGAGCTGGGCTGCTGACCTTAATCTCAATCCTGAGAAGGTTTCCACAGACACTGGCTGTGTGGTTGCACTGGAGCATGCAGGCACGTGAGGAGTCTTCTCTCTGGTCACCTTACCGGGTGTGCTCCCTACGGCAGACTTGAGAGGCTGGAACGCCAGACTGAGGACTTGGCGTGGAGGGGGAATCTTGTTCTCTTTAGCAGAAGAAAAAAGACATAGCTCCCATTACAAAGAATACAATAATTAACTTAATAATTAATTAACAAGCTCTCTGCCACTGTGACCAGATCACTCTTGGTGCACTGAGTAGTGTAACACTGTCCTGGATGTGTCCACACCACTGCTGGGAACTATAAGGTTTCGACAGAAGCTCAGTGTCTTTAGTAAAAGGTAGACTGAGAATGGTACCTGCTGAGGATGCTTTGGATTTCTTCATTCCTTGCTTGGCTGGTGGTAAAGGATTGCCCAGCTGGGCTGAGAAGCATGGTGACTCCTGCAGCTTCTGAACTTTCCTTTCCTTTAAGGGTGGACAGGGAGATTTACCTGGCCAAGGGAACAAAAAACTATGAGACTTCAGGATCTGGACTCACACTCTAAGCAGTGTTCCAAACTGTAATTCCTGAATAACAAGTCCAAGTCACTGCCCCACATGGAAACCTTTCAGCCAAGTTGTCAGCTGAAATAGCACCAAAGACTCTTCCCCATGACAACTTAAGACTTTGGATGTCACTGCAACCTCAAAGCTGTGGAAAGTAGAAACATCCCCTGTTTTGCAATCTTTCCATGAAGTTTCATTACAACATCCAGCACACTATAGCAACAAACACAGCTGAATATTCTGGGTGTACCAACATCTGTCAGTACAAAGGGACACCTCCAGAACAGTCAGGAGCACTTAGTCATGGAACCTGTCCAATGTAGAATTAATCCATGATGCAGAGACCAAAACTGATTTAATCTGTAGCTGTAAGAAACAACCTGTCTGTGAATACACCAGACCACCATTCCTCCTTGCTACTTTAGGATTATTTTACGTTCTGCCTATAAACTCACATGGGTAAGCCAATAAATCATAAATCCATTTAATTAGTTTCATTACCAGGAGTCTTCTTCTCAGGGCCTGAACTGGATTGCTGCCCAAGAGCAGTCTTCTGCAACTGCTCCTGTAATGTCTTCATCTGTTCTTGCAATTTTCTCAGCTCAGCTAGGAAAGAAAGGAGAAGAAAAAGGATAATAAGACAGCAGGAAGCCATTGCACACAGGGATTTATAAGATCCCTGGAAGTCTGGCAGTTCTACTGCATCATGGAAACTCAAGGGAAGACTTGAGTCATAATGCAGATTTACTTCATTCTGCATAGCTCATAGTGAAGGCAAACTTTTCTATACAGCCTGGAGCTGGGTCCTCTCATAAAAATATTTTACTTCATTATGGTGTGTTCCTTCCCATGTTGAATACAACCTTCCTGCTCACCATAAGACAACTGAAATGGCTGATGATTGCACTCCTTAAGAACAGTCAGGAGCACTTAGTCATGGAACCTGTCCAATGTAGAATTAATCCATGATGGAGAGACCAAAATTTAATCTGTAGCTGTAAGAAACAACCTGTCTGTGAATACACCAGACCACCATTCCTCCTTGCTACTTTAGGATTATTTTACGTTCTGCCTATAAACTCACATGGGTAAGCCAATAAATCATAAATCCATTTAATTAGTTTCATTACCAGGAGTCTTCTTCTCAGGGCCTGAACTGGATTGCTGCCCAAGAGCAGTCTTCTGCAACTGCTCCTGTAATGTCTTCATCTGTTCTTGCAATTTTCTCAGCTCAGCTAGGAAAGAAAGGAGAAGAAAAAGGATAATAAGACAGCAGGAAGCCATTGCACACAGGGATTTATAAGATCCCTGGAAGTCTGGCAGTTCTACTGCATCATGGAAACTCAAGGGAAGACTTGAGTCATAATGCAGATTTACTTCATTCTGCATAGCTCATAGTGAAGGCAAACTTTTCTATACAGCCTGGAGCTGGGTCCTCTCATAAAAATATTTTACTTCATTATGGTGTGTTCCTTCCCATGTTGAATACAACCTTCCTGCTCACCATAAGACAACTGAAATGGCTGATGATTGCACTCCTTAGCATAAAGAAGTACTTCCTTATATAATCAAATACACAGCCTGGACACAGGAAAGCTGTGGCCAGCTCTGCTTCCACAATGACTTCCACACTGGTAGGGCAGAACCTCCTGTCAGTAATCCTGAGGGGGAAGGAACTGGTGTGCTGGTGAAAGATGCCAGGATGGTGTCTGATGCCCTGAAGACTGAGGGCCCAACATTGCTCTTCATCAGACAAGGCACAGGCACACAGGCAACCTTCCCTATACTGCTCAGCACAGCTCTGTTAGTCTCCCTGGCTTACTTAAGTCCTCTGTCTTTCTTTTGGGAAAACTGGTTTGGTGAGTTTGGCCACTGGATGCTGAAAACTGAACTTAGAAACTTTCACAAGGCCTTTCAGTATTTCCTCTCCAGCCATCATCAAGAAGGGGCAGGCAATGCCTCCTGCCTGTTAGCTTTCTAGAGACAGAACACATCAAACGAAACAGATCAAAGATGGTGTTGCAGAAACCTTGAAGTTCTTCATTGGTTTTCTCCTTTGCCTGACTGGGAGCTGAAGTGGGGACAGCTTTCTGTGCCTCCTCCTCTTCCAGCAGGTCATCTACATCTCCAAACAGTGTAGCCAAGTTCTCCTTCTGCTCATCAGTCATGCTGTCCTCAGCATCAACCTCCTCAGTGTAGGATGCATCATCTTCTGCATCAAAGAGCTCATCGTACTCATCTGGTTTTCCATCTTCATCCTCAGGAGCATCCTCCTCCTCAGGAGAATGCCTCTCCTCAGTTGCTTCATTTTCTTCCAGAAGGGAAGCCAACAGATCCAAGTCATCATCAGCTAAGGCAAAAATGAGACTCAGAGTTATTTCTGTCAAGTTAGAAAAAAGCAGCTAAGGAATAAACATCCAAGACACCTTGATTACAAGCTAATGACAACTGAAACTAAATCAGAGCAGCAAATAGCATTAAAAAAAAATATATATATATATTTCAGGTTTAACTAAAGGCATCTAGAGCAGCTTCTGGCTGTGAGGCCAGATGGAAATATAGTTGCAGATGCTCTCAGCTTATGGCACTGGCTGGCAAGTCAGCAGAAAACTTGCCAGCTACTCAGCACTGGCTTTTCCTCCTATGCAGTTCCTTGAACAGCAGCTGCTGTTACACAGAAAAGCCTGGAACCTGTAAACATGTAGCCAACAGAGACACTCATGTGGCTTTTGCCAAAGGAAGGGGAAGAGGGATATGCAAGGCAGGCAACAAAGCACATCCTCGGATACAGTGTGCTCCTGGAAAAACGCAGAGAACAAAGAAAGAGGGACAAAAACGGAGAAGAGATAAGTACAGAGAGAAGAATGGGACAGACAGAGCAGAAGTGAAAGTCTGAGCAAACCAAGAAACTGAATTTTCTCCCTTACCGTCCATAGTTTCACCAGGATTTCTTCAAGAGCCCCTCAAGACAAAATATTCTGTTATGGGGAGAACAGAAGTGATACTGTTAAAGATACACATACCGTATCTAGAAATATATATTGTGTTCAGGCTCTTTGTTTCACAACTTGCAATCTACCAGCTTGGTTTTGTTTACAGCCACAGATGAGAACTCCACTCAATTTAAAACCCTCACACACAGCTTCTGCATCAAAAGTCTGACCCATGCTGAATCTGCTGCAGTGTAAGGACACTACTTTTATAAAAAAAGCTCATTACAGACACAGAATTTAAGAAATGCCTACCACATTCTCATAGTAATAACCATTTCCACCTCACCTGATTACACTGAGTACGCCATAATTACAACTAGCATTTAACTAGTTATTAAAGTTTAACAGTGGTTATTATCAAAGTGTACATTCTGCATTTCTCACAGCTTCTCCATGGGTCCGTGGAAAAAAAATCAGCACGGACGGACATGAATGGGCCAGGGAAGCTTGGATAAGAAAGATGGGATATCCACTGAGGCCAAATGAGTCACAAACTCGAAACCGTGCTTACAGACTTCCTGCTGCAGAATCTTTTGTTTCGCCCGCTTTTGCTAGTTTTCTCATGTTCCAAAACATTCATTTTCAGCAACACTGCTTAACTCGCACGAGCAGGCAAGGCCGCCGCGGACCCCGCGCTTTTCCCCTCACGCTTCTCCGCTCGGCCGCCTCCCTCACCCAGTAGAACCCCGACCTCCTGCGGGGCTCCCCGACTCTCGGCTCCGTGTGCCCGGGTCGCTCCGTGTGCCCGAGGATCTCTCCGTGTGCCCGAGGATCGCTCCGTGTGCCCGAGGATCGCTCCCCGTGCACCGCTCTCCTCACACACCCCGCTCACCGCCGCGCGCGCCGCCGGTACCCGCCAGAATTCGGACCGACCCCGCCCCTTCCCGCGCATGCGCGTACGCGCCATCTTTAGTGCTGGCAGCCGCGGCGCTGCCCGGCGCCATCTTGGCTGTGGGCGGGAGGAGGAGAAAGGGTGGGCGCCCGCTGAGGCGTGGCGATGGCGGCCTGGGGATCGCAGAGTCTATGGGATTGGAAAAATCCTGTCGAGTCCAACCTATAACAGATCACCTCCTCTCAACTAGATCACGGCACTGACTGTCACGTCCGGACTTTCTTTAAACATCTGCAGGGACGGTCACTCTACCAATGTCGAATCACCCTTTCTGCGAAGAAACTGCTCCCACTGTCCAGCCTAAACCTCCCCTGCTGCAGCTTGAGGCCATGTCCTGTCATGCTGTTGCCTGGGAGAGGAGCCCGACACCCACCTGGCTACCTCCTCATCAGTTGTAGAGTGAAAAGGCCTCCCCTGAGCCTCCTTTTCCCCAGGCTGAGCCCCCTCAGCTGCTCCTCCTCAGACTCGTGCTCCAGCCCCTTCCCAGCCCCACTGCCCTTCTCCGGCCACTCCCCAGCCCCTCAGTGCCCTTCCTGGGCTGAGGGGCCAGAACTGAACAAGGGATTAAAGTTGTGGCCACATCAATGCCCACAACAGAGCGAAGAATCACACCCTTGGTTCTGCTGGACACATTATTCCTGATAGAGGCTCTGGGTGAGCCCATTTAGCTGCAGAGTTGCCCGTGTCTGGGCAGAGTGGCCTCAGGAAGGGGTCACAGCAGGTGCCATCCTCATCAGGAAAACCTGAACAATGTCAACACTTGTTTTACACCCCCAAGTTCAATCCTTGTTATCTTCATATAGAGTGGACAAAATTTTGTAGGTTGGTTAGTTTTTCTTTGGTACAACTGTAATTCTGTGAAAAATAGGTCTGAGGATGTACAAGCTCATTGCTGGACTGCAGTTAGTAATGACAGCAAAAAATAATTTTCTGTGTAACATGAACAGGTTTCTGTGTATTGTGGCTTTATTCTTTGCAGTTCCTTGCCCCTCCTGATTTGTACTATTAGACCTGCTCTTCTATCTCTCTATGAAGACCTATTTCACCTAATGCCCGTGTTTTCCTGTTAGCACTCCTGTGCTAACATCCCTTCTCTGAAACCTCCTCAGATGATTCATTCTGATTTGACAAATGCGTAAGTTATTCCTTCTTTGCCCTTTTACATTGATTTTCTGTGTTTTCATTAAGGTTAATACTTCTCAGATGAAATCAGCTCTATTATTCTGTTAGTTTGCTTCTGGCCCAGCAGCATTTCCATCAGATTTTAATCATTGCAGAATCTGTAACTGCCACAGCTCCCATAATAAAACTGGACTCAGGGTAAAAAAAGCCTATAAATCCTACTGTCAAAAGGAACCAATTAAAAGCCAGTAAGAGATTGCATCTGATGGGACTAGTTGGAATTGATGGAGAAGGTTGTAACGAGGCTGATGAATACCTCTTCACGACAGTCAGCTCTTGTGTTACCTGAAATTATGGATGAAGCTATAGATGAGCTATAACAAAAAACAAGAATCCAGAGTCTAAAAGTGATAATTAGAACAGTGACAACAAGCCAAGTAAAAAACTTACTCAAATTACAACAACAAAAAGGGGATTTTCTCCTTTTTGTTGAGATAAAAACACCTGGGAGGACAAGAATAGAACTAATCCACTACAGTTGTTTCTACACAAGCTTTTCAGACATAGGAATTTGAAATCGTGTTCCAGTCTCCCACATACTCACAGAGGCACAGATAAATTTATAATTGTAATAGATTTATTTTGATATGTGAAAATCCACTATACTCTTTTTAAATTAGGTTACATCCATCTCAGTGCTTTCTACCACAATACTGTACAAGTTCAAATGCTTGTATTATAATAAAGAAAAATTAAGACAACATCATAAAAATTAACGGTTCTATAAAACCAAGTGACTTGAGTAAAGCAGGAGCTACATATATCAGACTAGATGATCCGTTTTAAACCTTACCCACATCTGGCTAAAGCAAGAAGTTACATAAGCCATCAAAAATTTAACATCAGATTAGTATGGTCACAAGGGCAGCAATGAAATGGCCATCTGGAGAAAGATCAGGGTTCACTTCAAATTCTCGATGAATACAGCACTATTCCATTTTGCTGAAAGCTTCTCAAACAGCTTTTTTCATATATTACTTTCCTGGTATATAGTATATAAGAGATGAAGTATTTACAGGCTCACATGTATTTTGTGTATATATATATATATATATATATATATTTGATCAGCAAATATCTCATCTCTCCTCCAGCTTCAGTGATTCAGCCCTGTTCTGCAGAGTAGCCATAGAGCAGAGCACTTCAGGGAATGTTCCTGAAAGGTTTCATAGCAGCAGACACACTGCAAGTTCTGTAGCACATCCATGTTGTTAAATCTATGAAAACTCCTTCACTAAAGCAGATTACAACAAGATTAGTGACTAGAGGACATGGGAAGAGTTTTACCCTTTTCCCATTGAATTAGCAAAGCAAACCCCTGAAAACCTCCTTCATAGGACAAGAGCTGAGCATTATTTGAGCAAGAAGGAAAAAACTCCCAAGTGTTTGGCAGGTGAAATTCCAGAAGACAAAGAATTGGAGGGCATCACTCAATTAATGCAGTCCATAACGTGAATCTGCAGTGTGTCCAAATCAGGTAGAATTTCTTCACATTTAGGACATGAATAAATTGAAATATTCCGCTGCTCTGGCCAATCTTGACTATTAGTTCCTGCAAGCAGAGAAGATAAATGATGAAGTATTATATTACCAAATTTTTCTCTCTGCAGCTATCCAGCTGCTAGAATACCCAGAGGGAAGCTGTCTGCAGCCAAACAAAGCTGGTTTAACCTGAACCTGACCCCAAGGGCTGGAGAAGGTGCCTGCAGTACCTCTTTGGACAAGGTGAGGTGAGTGCTCCCGATCCGGCATCCTGGCTCCGTGGCGACTCTGCATCTCTGCCAGAGAGGTTCTGTGGATAATAAACAAGTCAAGGATTCTGAAAACAGACTCCTGTCAACTGGTCATGCATTTAGTTCACAACTGCTGCTCAGAAACAGGACCTAGAAATGCCCCTGCTTTGTGAGATCATGCCAGAGGTCTGCTGAAATCAGGGTCATGCAACTGACACCAGCAGCGGGATTCGGGCAGCCACACACCTAGGGATCTAGGGCACACTTCTCTGGAAGACTCCAAGGACTCTCAGCTGTTCAGGGAAAACTGAAAATTTGCTTTAAGTAGAAAAGCAAGTTATACCATAAAAAGGACTCAGTGTACAGGTAATGTGAAATGTAACTCGATTCCACTACCACAGAACTCAGAACTGTGTACTCACCACTGCCTCCTGGAGAAGCAGCAGATATCCCTGGCACACACAGAGCAGGATTAGCTGCAGATTCACAGCTAAAACTGAGACCAAAACCCAAAGAAACTCAAATGGATCAACAGGGAGAATTTACCAAGCATGCATCATCCAAAATGAAAACTTACTAAGACACCCAACTAAGAACTAACATACTTTACAGAGATTCTACCAGAAAATGGAGAAGTCAGCCAATTCATTTTTTTTCTCCTTTTAAATTCAAATTAGGCAATAAATGTCTGCAAGTTACTTGCCTTTCTACTGAGATGCTCACAAAGACCATGCTGGTCAACACCACTACACAGAGTAACAGGACAGTGCAAAGGCAGTTCAGCCAAAGTCTGTTCTCACCGGCCAAGATCTTCAAAGTTTTGCTGCTCTTTTAGTAGGTATGCCAGCTGGACAGCCAACTGCTCCTTCTCCTCATGGATCTTCTCTCTTGCTGCCCTCTCAGCATGGAAATCAGAACAATAAACCTCCATCTGATCAGAGAAATGAAATCAGGCTGAAAATTTGTAACTTTGACTGAACCGTATTTGTATATTACATGTCAAAATCACAAATCTGTATCATAATCTGCATCTACTCAAAACACTGCAAAGCCAAGACCTGCACTTCTCCCAGAGTGAACAAGACCTAACGCTTTCTGGACTCTGTAAAAGATACTCCTCCAATTCTGAGTGTCTTACCTGGGACACAGGTATTGCCTCTGCAGTACAGAGGCAAAAAGGAGGAACAGACAAGCAGTGAGGAGGTGACTTGATTGATTATACACATAAATCTGTGGTTCAGATAGTGGAACCAGGCCAAGATGCCAGTTCTGTGCCTTAAATGTGAGGCAAACCCTTTTTAGTCACTTAACACACGCTGGTTTGAGTAAAATCATTCCTAAAACATACGCAGTGATTCTTAAGCCAGTGGTTCTAAATACACATCTACTCCCAACCTGTGTTTGTTGTGCCAGACTCCAGCATACACAGTTCCTCCTACAGAGCCCTAGAATACAGTGGGTAAAGGCTCTGCAGGTGTCTGCAAGACAAGCCAAGTAAGGGGTGTTATGCTTTGAAGTTGAGAAAACCTATTTAGCATTCGAGAGTGAGCCATTAAATACCTCCTGGTTTCTCAATACTGGGTGGGGGAAGTAGCCAGTTTGTGAAGAGCAGCTGATACCTGAGCACGGAGTATGGACATTGTTTCAAGGTCCTCCTCTTGCTTAGCAATTATCTGCTTCATTTCATCTATCTGGAGCTGCTTTGCAGCAAGGGCTTGTTCTGCCAACTCCACCTTTGCTGCCAGTTGTTCCACCACAGCTTTATCTACTTTGTCCAGCTGCAAAGAAGAACTGTGATTACGAGATGAACTCCGAATATGAACCTCCTCAAAGTGAAAGTTTGCTTCTTACTCCTGTCCTTGGAAAAGGTTCCCATTTTGGTCACCAAAGGAACTTGAACTAAGACAGCAGTGGTGACTGATATTTTACCTTAAATATTAGTTTTGAGCTTTCAAACTGCATTGTATCAAGCTAAAAGACAACCCCCTAGTGGACACTGCAAAAGACGTTTTCCTAGCTTCTGAAATGACACAGAACAATATGGCACTTCCATGGTGGTTCAGTTCCTAACAAGACCTCACTGTGGCAGGATTTCTATTTAAGAATACAAAAATGTTTATAGATTTACCTTCCCACATTTTTATAAATGATGCTGCAGGAACATGATGTATCCATCACTTCTGTCTAAGGACTGGACTCTCTGCTGCACTGCACTGCAGATTAGACCTTACCCAGAAAACACCATGGAAGTACTCATGTGTGGATAAAGTTTTCTGTAACTGACAGCACAGCATCCATGTTTATCAGAGCAGTGCTGCTATGTTGCATGTAACTATGTAAAAGGGATGACAGTTGTTTCCTGCCCAAATTTGATTCTAAAGATGTTCTCCCATCCTTTCCCCCTCACCCCTAATTAATTAATGATTTCTTGTGATGAGTTTACCTCTTTTAGTTTCATTTCATCAATTTTTTTTATTGCCTCAGTGAGTTCTGGAAGGATTTTGCTATATGAATCCTGGAGGTTGTTGTATCTTGCCCTGTTTATGACAAGAAAAGAGATGAAGGTTTGAAACGGTTCTCTGAAATCTAAATAATGTTAGAACTTAAAAAAAAGCCACTACCAGCTCCTTGCAAATCAGTGTGTATTTCTGGTGAGAAAAAGTCATGCCCCATGTCTCAATATCTCTCTTCCAATGAGTTGTGTGCTGCTCTGTTCATGGATTGAGTGCAAACCAATGTGCAATTGAGTGCAAACTAATACCCTTACTGATCATCTGCATTTCATATTGAAGAATCCATCACTCGGTTTTTTTATATGAAGCTCACAAATTTTGGTCAATGTAACACTCTTCTTAGGAAGACATCCAAGTCTTGACTCAGACTTCAAGTGAAGGAGAATTTACCAGAATAACCACACACAGACTCTGAAGACAATGAGAGCTTCTGCAGCAGCTGAAGATGTGTCCTTCAGGAAGTTCAGCCTCTCTGAACAGCCTAGACTGACATTTTCACACTCCTTACACGGACTGCACATGAAAGGGAGCAGGGAGCCAAAGCAAACAGCCTCTCCTTACCTCAGCCTGACCACACACTTGACTCTCCTAGTGCAAACATACTGCAGGGATTGCAAACCTCTTCATTAATGTCACTTTCCCAGCACTGTCACCACCTGACTTGTCCCTGCCCTCCGGGATGTGTCCGCATTTACCCCTGCTAGTCAGTGGCACAGCTGTTGTCACTTCTCTGCTTCCTCCACTTGTATGTTACACCCAGCTCTATTCCACCTTGGACTTTATGATTAAAGGAAGATACAAGTCAGAGTTGACAGCTCAAGTATTCCTAAGTGAGGGGTTCAGTAGATGAAAAAATACAGACTCCTACTTCATAATCTAAACACAGTATAGTTTCAAAGGGTGCAGAACACAAAAGTAGTATTTCAGATTCAATTCCCCTTTGGCTGGGTTATCTTGGACTTTGCTTCTTCACTGACAATACCTTCCTGGAATACAAAACTAAGTCATACTCACTTTTCTTCATGTGTCTTGGCTTGTTCCAGCTTGACTTCTGCCTGCATGCTCTCCACCTGAAGTTCCAGCTTCTTGATGGTGTATATTAGCTGCTGCTTCTCCTCCAATTCTGATGCAGCAGCCAAGCTTTTTCTTTCCAGTACCTGGCACCTGACAGAAAAGAAAAAAGGTTGATCTCTTCTGTTCACCCCCTCCTGATGGATTTTTCCCAAGAGGCATATAGCAAAAAGAGTATTTGTATGGTTTGCTTTAAAGGCTTATTTTGATGAAAAACATGGAAAGACAAAAATCAGTCTATAGACAACAATCAGAAAACAAAGCTATAGAAACCAACATTTATTTTCTTACTATTATGAATCTCAAAGAACTGGGATTTGACAGGAAACTAAGCAAAAAAAGTGAAGGTGTTGTAACCACTTTTATAACCTACACAATTTTCTTCAAAAGCCCAGACAGCTCATGTGAAAAGGTTATAGCCAAGTCCCTTGGCTTCTTCCCCTAAAGCCAGAATAGGGATTGATTATGTGAAGGAGAAAACAGAAAAGATTTTTCTTTCCATCATGAAGGGTCACAACCCAAACCTTATAATTCAAGGCACTGAGGTTCTATTTGCAGAACTAGGCTGGCAGCTCAGAGTTTCTGACAATTGCTGTATTTCTGCACTTCATCACTTACAAAGAAGGAGCACTCTTTAACAGCACTTCTATGAAACAGTTATTTCAGTTGGTATTTGTAGAGCTGGCGAGTTTCCCAAGATGGGAGTTGTCATACAAGTATGTACTGGGTGTCATGACTTTTGCTCTTCTGAGCCTTACTTTTCTTGAAGTTTCTTCTGAATTAATTCTGCTTCTTTTAACTTCTCATGGGCTTCCTGAAGCTCTTTAAACAGAGCACAAACTTGCAGATTCAGGGCTTCTACTTCACTGCCAACCTTTTAGAAAAAAAAGAAAAAGAAAATTACATATGGACAATTCAAGATAGTACAGTTACAGGCTAAGAAAACTAAGTAGGAAGTCTCACTCTAGAGAAAACTGCCTAAGTTAGTTTGCACAGTTACAGTCTGTACTCAGCAATAAGGCCTCATCTACAAGGCTTCACAATTATTCCACACTGTACACCCCCATTGTTCCACTAAAGATTTACATTTACCACAGAGGCAGGTAACATGAGCTGTGCTGACAGGAGCCTCTGAAGAAACACAACAGTGTACATGGAAATGGCTGCCAGCACAAGCACAGGTGCTGACCTCATGTCCACTTCCATGGGAAGTACTGGGCCCAGGCTGTAACTCAGGCTGAGTGGAGATAAGAGCACTGGAAAACATTAATTAACCAAGACACCATCTGCTTTCCCTAGGAAGGGCATCTCTTGGCCTGACTGCAGATTGGTCTTGTTTAATCAACCCAGCCCTGCCCTGCAATACTTCTCCTGAACTTCAGAAGGGCACAGGTCTCCAGCAGGTCCCATAGCATATTTCCAAGTCCCATGCAGCACTTCAGAAACTCACACACCTCACATACCAGCACTCTAGGATGCCTGTATTATGCAGTTGCACTGAACCAGCATGGATCTCCAAGGCCATGGGATTGCACTCTCACCTCACACAGAAGCTTACAGCTGCAGGCACAGAAGTTTAAGCATCTGACTGGAGCTGAAACCCAACCCCAGCACTCTTTCAAATGTTAATTAAGAACATTAGGACTAAGTTTCTGCCTGGAACTGCATCTCAATCCAAAATAGTTATGCCCCACCATTGTAATCCCACTAAAAACATGAACAAACCTAAATCAGGTGCCATATGAGCTCCACATGTAAAGTCTCTTTTACAGTATGCTGTCACTGGATTCTGATCCAAAAGCTGACCTAGGCAGCAGCAAGGAAATTCCCACAGTCTAGATGATTTCTGGAGGTAGAAATTACTGTATTTTTCTCTGCTTACTGGGCATGGCCAGAGCAATGTGGTATCACTGCAGTTATGCCAAGCCTCCCGAATACTTGGCCCCCAATCCCACCCCTTTGCAGTGACTGGTGTAATTTGGAACCACCTCTAAGACACATCCAAGTTCACTTCCATGACCTGTGCAGGACAATTGCCCTTTGCTCCCTGAGTGCAAGTGGAAATCTAGACCCTGAGGTTGGTGACCTCAACAAGTCAGCTGTATGTTGTTATATCTTGACTGAGGACAGGAACTTACAGCTTCTGAACTCTCTTCCTGTTCAGTTTGTGTCCCACTCTCCAGGCAGTTTCTGGTCTCCTGCTCCAGCTTTGACAGTCTGGAAAAGAGAAGGAGCCAATAATGATGGATTTGGCTTATGCTTCAGGTGAGATTGTGACTATACAAGGATTTCATGCAAGTGATGACTCTCTTTGTAACATCACAGCCACAAAAAAACCTACAAGGCAGAATGGAAAGCACAGACATGCAGGAAGGCCTGCACAATCATGGGGGGTCTTGAAGAACACAGGACACTGTGTACATTTAATTAAAATGGATGTATAAGTCTGCAGGTGTGATGAAGGTCATGACATTCAGTCCAAAGGGACTGATCTTTGGTACAGTCCAAAACTGCCAACTCTTTGGAAATAGATCATTCTGTTCACTGAATCCAGGGATTAATATTGTCTCTGCTTTCCTGCGGTATTTTCAGGGACTGAGGTTTCTAAGAATTGTTTGGTTATGGCTCATTACCTCTTCTAGGAAGACCACATAGAAGCAATTACTGTGACACCAACCTTTCACAGCAGATAATGTCTTACTCTGTTTCTTTGAAGTGGGGATCTGGAACTGCTTGGGGAATTTGCCACTCCTGAACAGTTGTGCTGATTTACACCCACAGAACTGAGCTGAGACAGACCCTCATACAGGTCTTGCTGTGAAAACTCTCTCTTAGGAAAGTTTGGAATTAAACTTACTTTAGACATTTCTAAGGAGCTTTTGCAAGCTCACACACTGCTAAATGTAGCCTGCCAGCATCACGAAGAGGACTATAATCCTGTTTTAGACACAGTGATTTGGTTAAGGCCACATACAGAGATGATTCATACAAAGCCAAATAACTATGGAGGAGTGAATGGAGAGAACAGCCTCAACTAGTCATCCTATCTTTCTGAATAACCCAGGGATAATTCAAACCCAAGAGGAAATGGGCAATTTGACTTGAGCTGTGGCACTTCAGGAAATCAAAATAAAATCCCTTGCAAGAAAACTGTATATAGGGTTTATCCCTGTACAGACAACCACAAAATGTTATTACAACTGAGTGCTCGGGAAATTCCCCAAATCACACTTCAACTTGCTTATCATTCAGAGACTTGGTATCTGCAGCAGCCCTGAAAGAAAACAGCTCCAAATGTTACAGTGCACCTACTTCATACCTCTCTCTGTGATCCTGCAGCTCCTTCTCAAGATTTTCCCTCTTCTGAGTTTCATTTCTAAGGCAGCAGAGCAGCTGGCTCACAGTTAGCTCCTCAGACTCCAAATTCTTAGATTCATCTGCAGATTTGCTCCTGCTTCAAATCAAACCAGATGTAAATAACAACAGCTACCCCTTCAGCAGCACACTTCCTTAACCCTAATGCTGGAATCCAGTCTGAGAGGCCACCATTTCACACAGTGCTGGAAACCAGTGCTCTGAGCAAAGGGCTCATTCCCAACTGCCAAGAGCCAAGACCAATAGCCACAGCAGTGAGTGCAAATGAAGGGCACAGGCAGTCCCCTTCCAGCTGAGGGAACAATTTAGCACTCAAGCAAGGGAAGCAAAAGCAGTCATGACATTACAAAACCCAATGCACTTATTCTGATCTATTTTGTAGCCCTTTCTGCAAAATGCTGCTGTCTATTCCTACAAACAACTTTTTTTTTGCAATAAAGCATGGAACATTTCTTATCTCTGCCTTGCTCCTTTATGAAAAAGAAAGCATATCCCACTAAAAATGGTCATCAGAAATCTCTTTCTTGTTCAGAAAAAAATCTCTTTAACACTTTACCCTCTTCACATTCTATAGCTCTTTTCAAAATCATATTTTGCTACTGTAAATTGAACCAGAACAAATACAAAGCTCCAAAAAATAGGATAAGTGATAAAATACTGTGTTCTATTATATCCATTTTTATGGCCATCTAGACAGAAAGTCAAAATCCCCAAACTGTATGGATGACAGGCAAGTTAGACTGTATATTTCAGAGTCCCAGCTGTAAAACAGCCTGTGTTAAAAGGTCTGCTTTTGTAGTTCAGAAAAGAAAGCAAAGCAGTCTTCTGTGTGCTTCTGAGAGCTAGAAACCTCTGGTGAGCAAAATTCAATACCCAAAAGACAGTGTTCAGCCAGGATATTTTAAGTAAATAACTTTTATCAGGGGATTTTTAGAGCAGTTCTACCCTTACAGAAATAAATCCATCCTGAGTGGATCACATTTCATTGAACCTGTTAACAGCACCCGTATAAAGTTTCAGCACTGGACAAAGACACGTGGTGACAGTGGAAATATTTTAAGAGGTACATATGCCCCCTGTTCTTGCAGATATGGCCCAGATTCTCCTCCAAAGGTAAGCAAGTTCCACAGGGAATGTGTTCTCATAATCAGTGTTCTCACAAGCCACAGCTAACAACAATACTTGCAGCTCAGTCTGTGGTCAGCAACTCTTTCAGTTTTGTCCACAACTGTAACACCTGTCGCCCTGATTTTGTAAGACTTTGTTAAGCCTTCTGATGTTTGCATTCTTTCAACAAACTTTCTCACACACAGTTCTGTAAATAACCTATGTTTTGCATTCTTTCATGGAGGTGGAGAGAATTGATGGACCCTTGGTCTGTCCAGTGGCATTGGAGAGGTGGCACTGTCACCCTCCAATCCACTGTCACCTTTGGAAAACTATAAATGTTGGAGTCAGAAAATAAAGTTTTTCTTCTTCTTCTTTTTGTTCCCCTCGAGAGCAGCAGTGTCTGTGTCATCATTTCGTGTCTTATCACAACAAACACCTGTTTTTTTTTTCCTCCTTCAACTTCTTATCTGCATGCTGAGGGACAAGTTTCTCTGATACTACACTAAAGCACTGTTCTCCCTTGCAGTGACATAGGAGTGACAATGTGGAGCACAGCTTTCTGGCCTGCTATGTCCTTAGCATTTTCTGTATCCTTCCCTTCCAAAAGCAAAGGCACAAAGTAAATAAGAGTTCAGCCAAAACCATCTAGCTGCTAAACTGGGCAGTATCCAAAGTGGAAAGTTGAACAGTATCAGATGTCTATGTCCACGAGGAGTAAAGGTTCAGCCAGGGGCAAGAAAGTCCCTTGTGTCCCGGAGCTGATGTAAAGATCAAATTTTGAGAAGTAACCTGAACAGAATGCTGCTATCTTAAACCCAATAACCTAAAAAGCAAGGACTGTATTGCACTGTGTGTCTACCCCATCATGGATACACTTCATACCAACCACACTCCAACAGGGTCAGATCTGAAAGACTATAAGGCCTCTGACTCTTACCAACATCAGTATAATTGGGACAGATACTCTACTAGTTGGTCTCAATGATTAGGAGGGAAGAAGTCTCTGCAGCCTCTATCTCTGTCTTCTCTCTTTAGCCTCCCTTAAAAGCCTGAAGAGTTGGCAAGTCAGAATGTCCATAAATGCCTGGCCAACTTGCCGGAATATGCATTCCATCTTGTCAGCTAGTAAAAATTGGAAGAAAAAATGTCAGAGAGCTGAGGGTCTTACTGCATGCTAGGAGGTAGAGCTACAGCAATGGAGGGATGCAAAGCCAAAGAAAAAGTGGATTTTCTAGTGCCTTCCTCATAGAAAGGAATTCCCTTATATTGAAAACAAAACCTGAGGCAGAGGTCTGAATCACACATATCACACGAGAACCTACGTACATGTAGACAGCAACATTACTGGGCATTTCACCACTATTCTCTTGATGTTCATTTGCAGTTCTATTTATTTCCTCTTCCTAGGAGAGAAAAAATACTATTAGCTTGGTATTTTATCTAAGCAGGAACAGCAGGACTTTATTTGTTTGAGTTAAGGAATGAAGAAAAACAGGAAGAATTGCTATCATGGCAATACAGATAAATTAAAAAAACTCCCACAGATAATCTTCATGTTTGGAAATTCTTAATTTAAATACTTAACATGCCTTTCCCTGTATCTCTTCCAGCTTGATTAGAGAATAGGAACAACAATGAGATTTGCCCTTCTCCATTCCTCAGCAACTTTCACAGCCACTGTCGCCTGAGAAGATGACTGGGCACCACACAGCAAGTCAATGGCACTGCAGGTGACTTTCAATATAAGCCTGGAAATCACTCTCCAGCCTCCTAAAAGAACCAGTTCTTTCCCACTACAAACACCACTCCTTGACAAACTCCCCACTCCTACAAACCCCACTCTGTAGCCCAAAGGAGAATCCTTCTAGCTAATAAAAAAGAGAATGTTTTCTCTGACAACTCCAAACAAATTTTAATTACATTAAAAAAATTGTTGCACATCTACTTTCCAGAGGGAGGACACGGGGAATAGAGAGGTAGCAGAGGCCTGCATTTTCACATTTCAGTTTGTGAAGGTTTTCCAGATACAAGAACAGTAAAAAAAGTACATTTTTTTGCCTCTAGGGAATACTCTCTAGAGTTTTGCACTTAAGTTTTGTTTGCCTGCATCTCTATTTATCTGTCAGTAGGAAGTAAGCCCCATTTTCAAAAGAAAATGCCCCATTTACGCACAGGTATTGCACCTTAACAAAAGGTATTACTGATGTTCCCAGAAATTTCAACTAAGACAAGACTTAACATTTTTAACTAGTGCAACAGAGGCTATCTATGAAATTAATTTGCTTAGAGCTTTAAAGTGGAAGGACAAAAACAAATTCCAAGTCCTTTACCACTACCTTTACACTATCTTGTAAGACACAAGAACTCTACGGCAGGTAATGTAGGAGACCAAAGAATGACAAAATTATTTAACCTGTGCTCCTGTTGTTCCCTTTACTTACGTTCATCCCAATCTCCACAAAGGAATCCTCTGCTGAGATGTTCAGTTTGACCTGCAGCTCTGAAATGATGGCGAGCAGATCTGCCTTCTCAGCCTGGAGCCGCTGCACCTGGGACTTCAGCTGCCTCACTTCCTTCCCGGGAGCCACGGAGCCCTCCTGGGATAAACACACCCTGCATGAGCCAGCCAAAAGGGAACACCGGCCAAGGAGCACACAGCCTGAGCACAGCAGTGTCCTGCATCCCTTCTTTTCTGCTCAGGCTTGCCTGAAAGCCCCACAGTACAGACCCTTAAAGTATGTTCTGGTTCACTCAACAGCAAGAAGTCTAAACTGTGAAACCAAGTAAATCAAATACTGGGCATCCCACTGCTGGAAAATATGGGACTGGTTCTCTGAGTGCACACATAATATGGGTGTAAATTTTTGCCTGAATCTATGCCTTTTGCTACCACACAGTGTATCAGCCAACCTCCAGAATGACTGCATTTTTTCACCCATACCCCTATTCCTCTTCTCCTAAATCTAGCCAAGATCCAAGGAAGAAAAGACCAGTGGGCAGAGAACTTTCCCACACACCCCCTTTCTTAGCCTCTCCCCACCCTTCAGCTTCTTTGTACCCCATTTCCATGTATAAATCTTCCCAATTCCTTGACCTTCATACAAAGTCCTAGATACCTTCCACAAAGTCTCTGTTCCTCAGAGATTTTCTTCTAACTTCCCTCTGTCCAATCATGATCATCTCCTTTGCCTTCTGCCTTTCCCCTTTCTCTAGGTTACTCAAAATTCTCTTTTAAGCCTCTACACAACCAGCAAGACTCACTTTTCCCTCTCCTTTAAATGCTGCTCCCCATTATGAAACTTTTCCCTGTGAGTTTGTTTCTTCCTCATTTTGTAATCTGAGCTTCCACCTCCTGATAATGCCTTTAGTACACCACATACCATCAATGCAAATTCTGAACAATTCCTGAAGTCTGAATTACATTCTCAGATATGCCAAGTCTCCAAATTATCTCTGTGTTGACAGTGCCTCTCATCCCACAATACCACTCTGCCCCTCTGACCTCCTGCTGCCTCTGATTTTGTGCTTAGACTGTAAGAGGATGCATTTAGAGTCAGTTCCAGGGAATGAGAGAGATTTTAGATTTCTCAAGCAGGCTGGAAAACTCTGGCAACAGCACACTTCAGGCATTCAAAGTACAAGAAGCTCTACAACAGACAGAAAGATTATAAATCTGCTTCTCTTTAAAAAATATTCCAGATTTATGAAATTCTGAGCAATTTATGAAGTCCTGAATTTTCCTGACAATCCTGAAACACAGCTTTCAGTCTGTAAAGACCATGTAAGTAATACTTACACAATCACACTACTTAAACATGACTTTCTTCCCCTTTGCATCTTCTGACCTATTGGCCTATTCTGATTTACATGCTGAAACATTTCTTACAGAGTTCCATCAAACAGTCAGGAAGAAGGGAGAGTCTACTAGTGACTCTGTTGAGAAAAAGGTTAATACACTCATTTTTCATCAGACAACAGAGAATCCACATGGGTCTTGGAGGTACCAGACACCAGAACGCATCAGTTTGGTTCTGCATGAATTTCTTAATTAACTTTTCACATGACCATTTTGGACACAAAGCAGGTTTTGTTTTGATCAGCTTTGCCCACAGATGCCTTCAGTACCACCTGCAAAATGCTGCCTGGCTACTGTGCAACCACCTGCAACATTAGAAATGATGTGTAACAGAGCCAAAGGCAGGACACGGAAAGAAAGCTCAGTCAGACTCAAATGGAACAGCAGAAGCACAGATCTAATTTAACCTCAGCAAAAGAGCTTTCATAAAAGAAGACTGATACAATAAAAATAGATGGCACATAATTTTTTTTTTTTCTTATTTACATGTCAACTTCTCCCTGGAAACATGCTCTTGGAAACATAATACAAAAAGCAATTAAATGATCATGAGAGACAGATAATCTAACAAGTAAAGGGAAGGATAAAGTGAAAAGATATCCAAGAATAAATGAAAAATTAGCAAGAAATGCCAGTTCTTATTTGTTATGTAAAAAAGCTTAATTATTATTGTTTACTAAATGCTAGCAAAAAAAGTAAATTATCTCAGGTGTGCCATAATTTTCTGTTACTACACTCTGAAAGGCCTCACTTTATAAAGTAAGTCAGGTGAAGACCATTTCCTAGAGCTAAGGATAAAAATGGAGACATTAACAAATCTCCAAACCATCACAGTGTGACGAATCCTAGAATCATAGAAAGGACTGAATGCTCCAGACTTCCAATTCAAAAGCAAGTCAAATCTATCCAATTCCTTATTTACCATTTCAGCTCCTTCTTCTCTTTCCTTTAAGCTCTGAAGTTGCTGCTGTAGCTGTTCATTTTCAATGCACTTGGCCTGCAAGCACTGCTTTGCCTCCTTAAACTTTAACTCATAAAATTCTCGCTCTTCTTTCTGCTTTTCTCTCCAGGTGGAAAGTTCCTCATATCGGTCCTTCATAGCTTGGTTGTGCAACTTCATGGCCTCTAAATGGTAGCCAGAGAGAAGACATTGAATCACATCAATATTCTGTCCATGAAACAGCAGATTTCCACTACACTGAGCTCAGCATTCTTCAGCATCAAATGGGCTGGCAATAATTGGGTATGAAATATGAGCCTCTGTCTGGCGTACCTTAAATACCAAAACTGAACTTATCATAGTCTGTTAGCACTATAATAAACAGCTTGAAATCCACTGCTGAGATCACATGCCCACACTCTTGACTTTTTCCTAACCAAGAAGCCAGAAGGATTGTTCACAAGAGATACTTGGTACCTTGCTGTGTGTGGTATTTACATGATCAGCCCAAATGAAACTGCTGAACTGAGCTTCTGAAACTACTGAGACTTGGCAGGGAAAACATCCTAGACTGGTGAATTACTGCATGGAAACAGATGCTATCAAATCAAGTGTCTCAAATATGCCCAACAATGCTCTCCCCCAACATTTGGTTAAGATTCGATTGCAAGCATTGAAAAAATATACCAAACAACTTACAGCCACGTCAGTTCCCTGTAAGTAACAAAGTCAGTATGTAACAGTATCACTCTTGCAAAATGCTTATAAGATTTTTAGGCAGAGTCAATGAAATTATTTTAGACATGCCTTTTTTAAAGCAAACAACTCAAAGCTGGTTACTCAAAAATCCTTTATACTTGTACTTTCCAGTAACTTCCATTACATCCTGATGTCATATGATAAACTGCCCATGAATCCTTCAGGTTATGAAGAAAAATATAGTCTGGAGAATGATTCTGCAAGTTATGGCTTACAGCAGCTGTAAATATGTCCCAAAACATTATCTTATATAAGACCTTTTAGCAAAATACCAAACACACTTCTACAAACAACTTTCCTGTTAGATTCCCATGAGACAGAAAAGTTGGACCACGTCCAAAAATGATTCAGGAAGAATTTAAACACCGGTGTAAAATCACAATACAAGAGATATGTGACTTTATGCTCTGCTGTCAAATAAACAGTGAGATACCTCTGTCTTTTACACAGAAAATTCTCAGATCCCCCAGGTTTTGCTCTAATCATTTAAAGGAAGAAGTAAGTGACACCTAAATTCCAGATCCAGAAGTAAATGTATCTCACACGAAGGACTGAAATCATTAGGAATTTTCAGGGAAGGCTACTGGTTTCTCCCAGATGTACCCTGCCATAGCCACCATTCCTTTTTGAAGTATGGAAAGTAGAGTACCCACCCCTTCCTAATGCAGCTTTGGCAAAATGTTTGTAATGGATCAAACAGTTCTACAATACAAACAAAAGAAATCTTTTAAATCTTTTAAAATCTTTTTAATATGAGCAAATAGCACATCATAGGAAGAGATTTTTCATGTCACCCTCTAAAATACAGTGCTTTGGCAAAATGTTTGCAATGGATCAAACAGTTCTACAATACAAACAAAAGAAATCTAAATTTTAAATATTTTAAAATCTTTTTAATATGAGCAAATAGCACATCATAGGAAGAGATTTTTCATGTCACCCTCTAAAATACAGTGCTTGTATATAAAACTCAGAGCAAGGAAGTCACCCTTACACTGGGCTGTTCTCCCCCTAATCTACCACAACAATTCAATTTGATGTGTGCTACCAAATATCCCGTTGATGTGTATTATCAAACTGGCATTGTCACTTGCTAAGTTGTTTATACAGCGAATGCTACCCAGCAAGGGCAGACAAGCACAGAATTCATACTCATAGCACAAAACAAACCCTTCAGAAGAGACTCAAGGCTCTTGCATTTTAAGACCAGCTCATGTGTGCATTCACCTTTTAACTCGTTGTTCTCAGTGATTAGTTCTTTCATCTGCTGCACCATCTCTTCTGGGGTGTAGGTGTTAAGGGCTGGGGCTGCCATGCTGTCCACTCCATTTTCCATTTTACTCTTGGAATGCTCTCCATTTTCAGCAGGACGGCCCTTCGACTTGCTGGACATCTCTGAAGCAGCTGTTTACAAGGTTTGCCAAGAGCAAACTTTCAATTTCTTGCCCAATTACAAAGAAAGCATAATCACACACTCATTTTATTAACATATCCGAGCCACATGCCTCGTCACAGCACACAGGCACCTTCAATCTCTCTAACCCCGCTACACCAGAGTACCCGTGAGTCTACATCAATCCCCCATGGGCCTAAAACACTTGATGCCCAAGACGCCTTTCGGGCTAACCAACCCTTCCTCAGGAGCCCATTTCTCTGGGAATGAAACGAGACTCCCGCTCCCTTCCCATCCCTGACAGCACTCGGGCCCCGCCGCCCGCCCGGCCCTGTGGGCGCCCCGGCACCGCCTTTCACGCTGAGAACCCGTTTCCGCTGACTTTTAACTTTCATTTTCGCTTTCCTGTCCCCTCTTCCCGTTCTCCTGCATACCCCACCGCGGTGTTGGGGAGGCTGCGGCGCCTGCACCCGCCGCTGCCCAGGCACGGCCGCTCCGTCCCTGGGCCACACCGGCCCCCGGGAGCCGCAAGACGGCGTTTCCCCGCCTTGCCCTTCCTTCCCGCAGGCCCACCCCGGATCCGCCGAGTCACCGGGCGAGCCCGGCCATGGCGACCGCCACCCCCCACTCTGGGCCGGCCTCAGGGACCTCGTCCCCACTCACCCCTCACGGCGCGCCCATGGCGGCAGCGGCCCCGCTCAGCTGACGGACGGACTGCCCGCCCTCCCCCGCCGTCCCCGCCTCCTCCTCCGCGGGGACTTCCCAGCCCCGCGCCTCCGCCTCCCGGGCGTGCTGCGTTCGCTTCCTTCTCGCTTTCCCGGGTCCTGCCCTGAGGGCCGCCGACCCAGCGCGGGGGGAGCCGTGTCCCCTATGGAGCTGCAAGGTGGTGTGGGGAGCAGTGCTCGTCAGGGGAGAAGTCCTGCGGGTCGATGAGGTTGGGAAACCACTCTGAGATCTTCGAGTCCAGTTTATGGTTGAGCACCGCCTTGTCACCCAGGCTATGGCACTGACTGACGCTTCCAGACTTTCCTTTACGGTCACCTCCAGGGACAGTGACTGCACCACCTCCCGTTTCAATGTCGAATCACCCTTTACGTGAAGAAATTCCTCCCAATGTTCAGCCTAAACTTTCCCTGGAACAGCTTGAGGCCACGTCCTTTCGTCCTGTCGCTGATTTTATGACGGCAGAGCCCGACCCCCTCCTGGCTACAACCTCCTGTCAGGGATTTGTAGACCTATAAGGTCACCCGTGAGCCTCCTTTTCTCCAGGACAAACAAACCCAGCTCCCTGAGCTGCTCCTCACAGGACTCATGCTCCAAACCCTTCCCCAGCTCCATTGCCCTTCCCTGAACCCCCTCCAGCACCTCGGTGTCTCCTGAATTGAGGGACCCAGAACTGAGCACAGCACTCGAGGCGTGGCCTCACCCCTGCCCAGGACGAGGGGAGGAATGGCTTCTCCCGGCGTGAGGCAAAATCGAGGGGTGGGTGTGAGGTGTACAAAAGGGAACGTTATTGCACGGGACATTTTAGTGATTTTTGCCACAGGATCAAATCAGTTAGGATTCGGTGTCCCCTGAATTGAGGGACCCAGAACTGAACAGAGCACTCGAGGTGTGGCCTCACCCCTGCCCAGGACGAGGGGAGGAATGGCTTCTCCCGGCGTGAGGCAAAATCGAGGGGTGGGTGTGAGGTGTACAAAAGGGAACGTTATTGCACGGGACATTTTAGTGATTTTTGCCACAGGATCAAATCAGTTAGGAAGGGGTTTGCCATGCTGTGGGGATATAGTCCATTAATGGCTGTCAAACAATGTGGTTGGACTCCTTTACATGGCAGATTCCAGGGATGGGGTTAGCTGGGGTCATTCACCCTGCACAGCCCCGGTGCTTTGTTGCTGTATTTGGAAGGATGCAGGTCTGGGAGTACCTCAACTGCCTGTTCTCAAGTAACAAAGCCAACCAGGACATGTTGGTTTGTTTGTTTACAATATGAAAAATTATAGCCATTGTAGCTAAAATGTGTTTCCGATGTGGAAAATACCAGTTTTTCATTAAATAACCTCATGGCTCAAAAATAAGTTGTTTTGATTTGAAAATGCTGCTTTGCCATGTCCTAGGAGTTGTGAACTGTCTGTTGTCTAATAAAATCATGCCTTTCCATGGGTTGGTCTCCCCAGCTGCCCTCCAGGTGCCACAGGCAGAGATTTCCCAGGATGAAGGAGAGAAGTAAGGTGCCCACTGGATGTTTGAATGGTGGACACTGGCAGGGAGCAGTCCTTTTACAGGTTCAGCATTTCAATGGGGTGCAGCTTACAAATCTCCCAAGAAATAAAGCCAGCAAACATTTGGGACCACCTACATGGTGCAAAGAACAGGTCTGATAGAAGATTTATGCATGCTGAGTCCATAATCCATGTGCTTTTTGCTTACACTGCTAATGAACAGAATCTGTCTCCTTGATGATAGAATAAGATCTTCTCTCTGGGAGGGAATATGATTTTGGAATTGCTGTCGTCTCCCATCACTGCATCTGTGGCTGGATGTTAGACAGGAGTGTATGGGAGTTAGAGGGGCAATAAAGAAACATTCTGAGAGATTGAGGAACAGAATTACTAGCAGCTCATCATGGCTTTTTATTTGAGCTCTGAGCTAAGTTCTTGCAGACAGCAAGACCTTACTGCACGTGCAGCAAAGAAAATTGAGTTTTACTTGTCAGGAGAGTTTAAATAAACATTTGGGTGTTTTGTTGTTGTTGTTGGGGGTTTTTTGCATTTTTTTTTTCTTTCCCCACTCCTGACAGCTGTTTGTTCCCTCAGTAATCCCTGGTCTGGTTATAGTACCCAGATTTAATTTCTGGGAACAGATCTTATTTAAGCCACACATACCCAAGTTTTGGGGGAGCAGTTTATCTTTTCAGTGTGTGCTTCTCTGCCAGTAAGATTTATGTATCTGACAATGCTTTGAAGAGATCCAAATGCAAGAATAGTCCTTGTTTGCAGTTCTAAAATGGAGGTGGGCTGCCTGGAAGCAGAAGTCATATATCTGATTATAATTGGAATGAAACACTTTGCTTTTTAAAAGCCAAAGAAAAATTTGAGTCCTTATTGATACGGAAAGGAGATAAATAACCAAAGAGGCTTTGTGAAAAATAAAAAAATATGAGACAATTTATTTACATGAAAGAAAAAATGGCTTCTGTCTAAGGAAGATTAAAGTGTTTGCACAAAACTCCTGTTGCACATCAGCCTTGTGGGAATACAAGGAATAAAGCAATTGTTTGGGCCCACCTATTTTATTCATATACTTTTTTCTCATGTGATGAATCCTTTTGTCCATTCTGAGGTTACAGGTGACACACAGAAATGAAATGTGTGGGCTCTGTGTAGGAAGGAGATCTGTTCTGCCTTTCCTGGTGAGTGGTCTGAACTGCTGGGCTGAGTTAGGAGTAGCCCATCTCTCTATGCTGTACGGCACATATAATAAATATTTGGAGGTAAGAGGTATAAAAGTGTCCAGCTTTCCCCAAACCACTCCATAACATTTGTTTGCAAAAAAAGACATTGATCAACTCTGGGTCTGAGGGCTCAGATGCAGTCAAGTTACTTAAGAAATTTCCTTGTGGCATCTGAGCCATGGAAACAGTCTTTGTGTACACCTTGACTCCCTAGAAAATGTGGGATAATTCACTTTAGCTTAGTCTGAAATGATGAAGAATTGTGCTGAATTATCACAACAGTCTGGGCTAAAATCTTAGGTATTGTTTTTGCACTTATCTGGAAGCTGAGTCCTGAGAATCAGCCAAGGCTTGAACTTTGGGAAGCTTTGGTACAAAGAACACCTCTCTATGAATATCTCTATATATATACACTCAGGGCTTACAATTTATCCATCTCTGTCTGTCGTGGGTTATGTGGAACTGATGTGCCTCTGCATCTCTTCTGCTGGCTATACTCTTTCTGCCTTTCAAGTCTCAGCATTGCCTTCTTGATTGTTGCTGCAGTAGCTGCTGGAAAATCCTAATTTTGACCAGGATCCCGTGGATAATGTACAGACATAGCCCAAAGACTGACTTCTCTCTCAGGACACAAGAAATATGCACTGTCCTGGTCTGGATTGTGTCCTCTGAGCAGCTCAGGTGCCTAAAGAGGCTTTGCTTTATTCTGCCACAGAGCTATCTGCATGTCTGTGGAAGAACTACTAACCTTGACTAATACCTGGGCCTCTTGCCAACATAAATGCTGGAGTGTTTGCTGTGACTTCAGATTTGCTGATTGAGCTTAATTTCCAGCTGACAGGTAATTTGAAAACACCATAAAGATATGTTCTTTGCAGGCTTTGAGCAGATTAAGTGGGGGAGAGGGGTTGTTATAAAGCACATCCAACTTCTGCAGTCAGCAGTACTCTGTGATGAATGTCACCATAACCTAGAGAGAAGTAAGATGATGAAATGCATTCCTTTCTTCCAACAATTAAGTGCTACCATGGCCTGGAGAGGACTCAGAGCCAGCTGGGAAAATTTACATTAATCATAGTCAGGCCTTAGATGATCATCTACAGTAAAACAGCTACAAAGAACATGAAAGTCAGATGTATGATATGAAAGTTTTTCTGCCACTGACAGATTGTAGGACAGGTTAAATCTGGGATCATCATAGATTTTTGATTATCAGCCCAGTATTGAATCTATTGCTGTTGATACTGTTCTTACCTTCCAAGGGAAAATCATCAAAACCGAAGTCCAGGAAGCCAAAAGATGACAGAAATAAAGTAGTAGAAAAAAAAAATGACCCAAGGTCCTGTTTTCAATCTAATAACCCTGCTGTGGGCAGGATATGTGAAGCAAGGGTAGTGCCAAAGAATGTGTCTAACTAACTGCTTTTGGCCCATTGTGAGTTCAGTGCAGTGTGTTGTGTACTTCTTTCCCTCCCACATGTAGCCAAATGGATAAGTTCTTTTACAACTGCAGTTATATAACACTCCTGTGCAATGACACAGGAGAGTAAAGATGCTCTAGAACAATATTTAGATGATCTAATACAGAGACTGCTGGAATTTAGGGAAATTGTAATGTCATGGTTTTATTTTTCAGATTTTTCCTTCTCTAGTCAGTTGCATTTGGATTGTGCAAAGTTGCTGGAATTCCTCACCAGCAGCTCTGATTTCTTTCTTGAGACCAACTCATTCTGTCACCAGTCAAAAATATTATCTGTAGGGTTTTTTCTAATAAATTTAGTGATTTGAGTCAAACTAGCAAAAATATCCCACTTATGGACAGTCTAGCATGAGCAGCAGAAATGAAAAGTATTCCACACTATTTCCTCTACGTATCTGGCCCTGCCTTAGGAACTCTGATGACAAAGTAATTTTCTGCCTGTCAGTAAGCTGGTTTAGAAATTTTGTAGAGAAGAGCAAAATGTTAACCACAGGTCTGATGGTTTTGTGATTTTGTGTCTGTCATTGCAGAGGAGATGAACTGGCTCCTGGCTGTGGAATAACTACCACAGACAGCACTGTAGGGTCCTTGTTCAGGCTGTCTTCTCTTTCGTGACTGATCAGCAGATACTGGTGTCAGCTCAGGATGCAGTACATTTCACTCAACAGCTGCCATGCCAAAAATAAGATGGATAAATGTGCAGAAAATCTAAAAACCAAACTGACCACCATCCTTGTTTTCTCTTCCCAATAGATGGCAGCAATTCTCTTTCCGTATCGTCATCTGTTGAACAGGTCAGGAGCTCTAGAATACCAGAAGAATTAAAAAATACAGGCATCTTTGCCCTTTTATTTTGCTCTTTCTGAGTGTGAAATTTGCACCAAGAAGGCAGCAGACTGAGAAAATGTCTGAAGCCCTTGGAATGTGGCACTGCTGCCAAGTACAGCCGTGCCAGGAAAACACAGGCAGGTCAACGAGCAAACGTGACCCAGGGCTCAGAGATGGGGGAGGGAGGTTTACTTTTATGATCAAAAATAAAAGTGAGACTGTTTTAGGGTTTAATTGAGAAGGAATTGGAGAGCCATGGAAGAAGGGAATGGAACATGAGGATTCCAGGTCAGATGGAGAAGTCTCGGACAGCCAAGGAGCAATGTCAGTGCACCTTGTGGAGGAAGAATCACACACAGTGCACTGTCCAGCACAGCAGGCTCCCCTTGGAAGAACTTTTGTATAAATCTCCAAGAGGAAATTAAATAAGAATGGAGCTCAGGAAGGCTCTCTTCAGAAAGTACTGTGGCAAAAATCTCTGGCAGATAAGACTGCTTTCTTTATCCTGAAATGCACCTGTGTTCCTCATTAGAAGAGAACAGCTCCATACCACCAGATGGGCCATGGGGAGGGATGAGCCAGGCTCCCATCACACATTATGACATAAAGAAAACATTGCTTCCTGGCTGCAAAGATATGGTCAAAATAAAAATATTTAGATTTAAGATTATTTAAAATATAAAAAAAGCGCATTATATTATTTTAAAAAGCATAACTCTCAACTATAGCCTGGAGGCAAATGAGTTCTTAATGAATTTTGGCACTTAAATCCTTTTAAAAAATCTCTTTCTGATGTTTTCAGTCATATATGCCCTTTATTTTCTTTTTACCTCAAATGTCTTGCTAGGATTTTTGGTTGAAGTGCTCTTTGACTCCACAAGCTGCTTTCCTGCTAAATGTGGAAAATGTCACTCTAGTGGGTTGTGTAATTGCACTCCCCACTATTTCTCTTTTTACACAATCTGGAGGAGGGAAATAGTCCTACCCCAGTGAACTGAGCTGCACTAGCAGTTTTGATGGGATGCAGCAAGGACAAACCACTAAAAGGAAAATTCCAGAACATTATGGAGACTGTTACAGTACAGAGTTTCCCAATAAGACACCCCAGATCCCACTCCTGGTAGGAGCAAACTGGGTTTTTTTCTAGAGCATCTTGTGGGTCTACAAGCCATGAACCCGGAGCAGCACTCCAGGGGACATGGGACCATATCCTCATCTTGCTCTTGAGATACTGTGGTTTCTACTGGGTGGAAATGAAGTTTGCAAGCACATCTCAAAAACTGCAGCATTCCCCTGATCCTTTAAGGGATATTCCCATGTTGCAGCCTTTGCTTGTCTCTGTGATGACTGTAGGAATACCCCAGCATACCTGGGAATATGCTGCTGCAAGGAGGCTTGGAGTGCAGTTTGTATGGTGTTTAAGCCTCTTTGAGACAGCACTGCCATTGAAAGAAGTGCAGGTGGAAACATACAGACAACCAGAGCAGAGTGAACCAGCCCAGAGGTTTTTAACCTGGATCAGTTTTTACCTAAAGCAGTTTTGCTTGTGCTGACTCAAAACATGCTCACACGGTTTTGATAGTATGCTGGGGAGAAGTAGCCTTTGGACCTATTGGAACAGGTCCAGAAGAAGGCCATGAAAATTAACAAAGTGCTGAAGCACCTCTCCTGTGAACAGGCTAAAAGAGTTGGAGTTGTTCAGCCTGGAGAAGAAAAGGCTCTGGGGAGACCTTATTGAAGCTTTTCATTACTGAAGTGGGGCTGGTAAGAAAGATGGAGAGAGACTCTTTAACAGGACTAGGACTGACAGGATAAAGGAAAACAGTTTTAATGTGAAAGAGGGTAGATTTAGAGTGCATGTAAGAGTGATTTATTTTTTTTTTTTTTGCAAGGAGGGTAGTGAAAATGGGCCCAAGTTGACCAGAAAAGCTATGGATGTATGCCCCATCCCTGGAAATATTCAAAGCCAGGTTGGATGGGGCTTTGAGAAGCTTGATCTAGTGGAAGGGGTTCCTGCCTATGGCACTGGGAGAGCAGTGAATACTGGGAATAATTTGGTTTGCAAGAAAAAGTAGAGGACGAGAACTTTTCTGAGGCTATTTGAGGCAGTAAACTCAGACTGAAATTTTGTCAGAAAACAAAATGGTTTTCAGACAGCTGAGGGCGCTGAGCACTTCTTAAGTGAAGTTGGCGTTTTGCAGGTTTGGGCTTTAAGTTGCAGCACTAAAATGCTCTAATCACACATAGCACTGCTGATGAGCAAAGCCTGGGCAGGGGCTCAGGGTCCAACACTGCCAAAAGCTGAAAAATGAAAGACCCAGAGCTGCTTATGTGTTTCAGTGCAAGCATAAATGTATTGCCTTAATTTTAATGGCACCTTGAAAGAACTCTTTGATCACTGATTTCCCCTTCTGAAGCAGCAGGGTTTTGTTTATTTATTGCAATTTTCATAAAAGTAGAATTGGAGAAAAATGTTAGGCTCATATACCTGTATATTTTTATTCTGGTTATCTTCTGTCAGTTTTCTCTCATCCTGGTTTTATCCTTATCACTGAGATCTGCATGACCTTTGACAGAATCACCACCTATAGCTGTCCCAAATTTCCCAAGAAATGGCCTCTCTTGTGGTGGAATCTGCATTTTGGGCACGTCTGTTCAGGTCTGGAAAAAAGACACAGTGATTTCATTTCACCCAGACTATAATGCATGATTCTTTTTAGGGATTTTTAATATAAATCAGATTTCTCTGGATTCTCATTTATCTTGCATTGATTTCTCTAGCTTATTCAAGCTTCTTAAAATCATTCTGTGGTTTTTGTTTATTCACCACTTTTTATTAGTAAATCCTTAATTCCTTAGTGCTTCTAAAGCTTCTTAGGGCATGAAACAATGCTTCTGATTTTTAACTCTTATTACTTCTAGTGGTATGAATAAAAATTAGTTTACTTTGATGAAATACACTTAATACATACACTTATTTTGTTAAAGTCAAGTAATTACTGCAACTAAAGTCTTTCTTACTTGCATACTTCGTGTCTTTAGAAGAAAGGTTAATCTACTTACTGTGGCAGTCACTTCTGCAATTTTTTCAGCTCTAAAGGGACATATTGGCTTAGAAAGTTAAGGATTTTTGAGTCAGTCAGTTTCCTTGTTTTCATCCACAGAAACTTTAATTTGCATTTTCAAGTACTGGTAATTAAATTAAAGGATCTGTGACTTGCAAGGCCGTTTGACATTGGGCATGTAACACATCTCTCAGTGTCTTAGGTTACAAGATGTGACTGGGGGTGTGTGTTTTATTCCCGTCTGTTAGAGGTGGAGCAGCTATCTTCCGTTCATTGGGCAGTTTTCTTTATCTCTTCCACAACCAATCCTCCCTCCAGGGAGATCTCTTCTGTTCATGGCCATTGAGTGTCCCTGCATGGCTGATGAAAATTCCATCATCCCACTGGGAGATGCTCTGCCGAGGGGAGGAGCCAAGAGTTCCTACCTGGATAGAATCTGGGATTTGGAACAACACAGGCAGCCTTTTCCCACTGGATTCCTATGGGAGCAGCTTTCTTCTCCACTGGATTCCCAGAGGAGCAGCTTTCTTCTCCCCTACATTCCCAGAGGAAGACCAGGCTCATCTACACCACCACTGGACCTTCAGAGGAAAACTCCACCCTTCCACAGGATCCCTGCTCCAACAGAACCACAGCTGGCACTGCAGGAGGGCTGAGCCACCATGGAATGGGACTGCTACCAACACCCTGACCCACAGGCTGTCAGGTCCTATTCTGACTCTGTCAGTGGTTTATTTTTTTTGTACTAATGAATTTGTATTTTTAATTTTCCTAGTAAAGAACTGTTATTCCTAGTCCCATGTCGTTGCCTGAGAGCCCCTTAATTTCAAAATTGTAATAATTCAAATAATTGTAATAATTGTAATAATAATTGTAATAATTACATTTTCCATTTCAAGGGAGGTTCCTGCTTTCCTTAGCAGACGCCTGTCTTTTCAAACCAAGACACTTAGGTACATGTGAGCATGGTGAGTTCCCCACATGGAGATAAATGTCCTAATTTAGGGTTTGTATATGACAATGTGATGGTATCTCCTAACCTGAGCTGTACAGAGCCTCAAGGCATGGCATGGGCCACCTTATTTTTTGTTCAGGTTCCCTGGTACCTAAGACTCTACATTTTGTCATAGAACAAATGTCTCCTTCTTTGTCTTCTGTGACCATGCAGCCAGGCTGCAGCTGGCACAGGAACTTTGGGAGGGATTTGCTGTGCTGAGCACAGGACTTGGCTCCTGAGCTGCTGAGCTCCTCAGTTTTCCCACTAAGGAATGAAGCACAGAGAAATGATTCTGCAGAGAAACAGCAGAGCATGTTTCTCTTGTCCCACTACTCTCTTCACTGAGAAAACATAATTTCTCGGTACTCATAATGTGGGATTCCCAACCCATCTCAGCACTTCCAATAATATAAAAAATGCTTTTGTCAACAGATAACTTCCTCATGGTAGAGCCAGGCAGCACAGGGACCATCTATTTTCTCCACGTGAGGAAATACCTGGCTATTAAAGGGAGAGACATGCAGAAATCAAGTCCGGCTGCCTGATGAGATGCAGACTGATACCCAGATGTCAAATGGTTGAATCCATGTTTCTGCCTGTCAAATCTACTGGGGGTGATTCAAACTGGATTTTTCAAGGGGTAGCCTGTGGCAAGTGATATCTCTTGGGTGTCTCCTGCTTAACATTTTGTCTATCTTTGGCCTTTGGGTGCTCTAGGCAGCACCACGGCTGTCAGACCCAGGGGGCTGTTTGAGGGGAATGGGCCTCTGGGCAGGTCAGGATCTCACAGGTGTGACCCATGAGCTCTGTGGGATGCAATGACACAGGACAGAGGCATTTTATCCCTCCTGCCAGCCTTTCTGCCTCCCTCTGCCACTTTGATCTCTCTTCAGCCAGGACCAGATCCAGGTGGGGTTGATGGCTGGAGGGTCTGTACCCAGCTGCTCCACTGGAGTCAGACTGCACGTCCTGAATCAGGCAGCCTTAGTGGCAGGTCAGGGAGGGGATGGATGCCACAGACAGCCACCAGTCTAAATCCCTGCAACTTCCTAAAGTGACATCCAGCCAAGGAACAAAGCAGATGAGGGAGCGGACCTTATAATCAGGTTTACAGCTTGATCAATTATTATCATAGCTGCAATAAGCTAGTTACAGAGATGGGAACAAGCTGGTGTCATAGGAAGTCAGCTATAAAAGGTGTGTTTCTAGACATGCTGAGTTCTGTGAAGACAGAGAAATAGCCTATTTAAATAACTTGTTAACACACAGGTTGTAGCCTCAAAGCTGCTGCTTGCTTTATATGTGTTTTATTTTTCCTCTCATTTTCACTTACTTGTTCCTTTCCTGTCTTATGTAAAGGGATATTGTTTTCTTTGGGTAGATTATTGGATAATATAGTGTACAGGAGGTACACACTTGTGGTTACTTCTATTTGCTCAGCTCCCTCAAGGTGAACAGGGTGTGATGTAGACCCAAACAGGAATCCAGGCAGTTTCTTTGCACTAATTCCTATCACAGAATCATAGAATATCCTGAGTTGGAAGGGACCCACAGGGATCAAGTCCAGCTCCTGGCCCTGTACAGGACAAGCCCAAGAATCCCACCATGTGTCTGAGAGTGTTGTCCAAGCACTTCCTGAACTCAGACAAACTTGGTGTTGTGACCACTTTCCTTGGGAACCTGTGCCCAGCCATCCTCTTGGTATGGTGCTTACTGTCTCACTCGCAGCCATCTCTTCTTATTTCTGTTTTTCCCTAGTTACCTGATTTTTCTGACTGACCATTGGGTTAGAGGGCACACAGGAGAAAGGATACTTGGCCTCAACTCCATGCTGAAGAGAAAGAAAAGTCAGTCTTGTGCTTGACTGAATTACATCAAAACTTCTGTCTGTTCATTTATTCAAGAGACAATGAAAGGGAAAGAAAATTTAAAAATTTTTAGGCACTTGCTCTCACTGAAGGGTTAGGATACTACTCGTTTGACTATTACATTATTTTTTCCTTATGCATTTCTTAGCATTGCGATGTCAGAGTAGGGTTAAATGACAGAGTTCCTGTCCAGGTCCCATTGCTTTGACTTAGCCTGTCATTCTCCAGGAAGGGGACCTGTGACAAAATCTGAATCAAGCCCAATGTCAAACATCACTAATTATTTCTGTTTACAGTTTTTGTATTGTTCATCACTGTAGGGTCCGAGTTCCCCCGATGCTGTAGTAAAAACCTATGGATCTATACACAACCTATTCTATTTTCTGCAAAGTTTTTTTCTTGGCCTGATAACTTTCCCTTTGAAACCATCTCTTTTTTTTATAGGCTGTGCTCTGGGTGAGGATTTAGTACAAATCTCTTATTTAAAAGCCCCAGTAGTTGCTCCTTGAGGCCACATCTGAGCTCAACACACTGCTGCTGGCATTACAGCTGGACTTGGTGAGTTTTGGCAGAAATAGCATGTTCCAGAGTAGAGAGAAAATATGGGAAGGCATTTCAGGGTCCTGCAGGATTTTTGTATAGGATATGTGAACTTAGGGCTGGGTCAGGACACCTCAGGAAGGTAAACTTTTTAAGAGGCATTTTCTCTTCTTTATTCTTTGAAAACAAAGGGCCATCTAAGATTTTGGGCTGCCTGAGACTGCAGCCAGTAAAGTACATTCTGGGATTAAACAGGGGAAGATTGTGTTTGGGAGTGAGAGCTAGGTTAATATATTACTTCAGTTTTGCCCCTTGTAAGCTCTTCAGTGTGTTATCTCTACATACCAAATCTCAAAGAACTTCCTAGATTACAGGCAGCTCCTGTAAAGGTATCATTTGCCCAAACCATTACCCCAGACACATCTCATCCTTGAACCTGGGAAGGAGGAGTAATGTTGAATGTAACTAGAGGAATTTGAGAGAGAAAAAATAACTGCTATGGGAATGATTTTACACAGATTAATGTATTTCATGGACCACTTGGATTTCAGGTGGCTGACTGCTTTGGAATATGCTGTTTTCTCCGTGTTCCTGTTCTTGCCACTTCCATTTTTCAGCACTTGTTCACCACTAAGCTCAGAGAGGCAAAATCAATAGTGCTCCAACATTAATAATTGAGCAAAGTAGGCAGCCAGCTGAGTAAACCCCATCTCACTTGAAATCAGAGCAGTTACTCCTGGCTTGAGCTAATATATCTGAGAATTAGGTGCCGGCTGAGGTGGAAAATGGGATAAAAACACCAAAATAAAATATAAAAGCCAAACAGCTGGCTTCCCCCTGTGCTGTGCTGTCATGATTCTCACCAAAGGAGTGGCAGAACTGAATAAGGATTGCTCTCTTGAATCATTCTGTATCGGGATGCAATCAGGCAGAATGGTTTGAAAGCATCTTTAGTTTGTAGGAATGGACTCTACAGGGACCTGAGTGCTATTTCCAGGTTTCATCCTAAAGCATAAATCATGTACTTGTTGACAGCTGATCATATAAAGAACACAGAGAAGAAAAGAGTCTGAGCTTTTAACTTGGGGAATGGAAAAAAAAAAAAAAAGAAAAAAAGAAAAAGCAATAAACACACTACTGGAAGTGTTTCTGAAGGGCATTTGGATACTCTCTCAATGCAGGGTGAGAACCCCACTTATGTGAGAGAATGCGATGCTCCACAACATCCCCTCACTGAAATGCTGCCATTTCTGGAAAATACTGGAATAAATTCCTAACACCCCTGGTGAAATTACACAGTGCTTAAGGGACAGGGTCTCTTAATCCCAGTAAACCATTGAGCAATAGGATGGCACATCAGATTGTCATATCACCCTGGTGGCTTCTGCAGTTTATGAAAGTTGCCTCCATGATGTCTTCTTTGAAAGTACTGGGTTTGGGAATCTCTAGATCAAACCTGCTCATAAATATTGAGAAGAGGGGGCTTCTCTGAGGGATAGTCTTGTTTTAATGGGGCAGAATATCAGTAAAGGTATAAATCATATCTGAGACAGCAGGATATAGCTGGCAAAGGAATTCAATGAGACTTAATGCCAAGATGTCAGCAATCCAGGAGATGCATGATAGTATCAGTGCAGAGCCAACAGATAAAAAATACCATGTAAAATTTTCCTTTCTTTCAGGGAATCTCCTGGGTTTGTTTTGCAATGTGTCTAGGAAAAGTGCTCTGAATCCTAAGTAGTGTGAGGAGGCAGACAGCCTGATTTAAAGGTGTTAACATATTGCCAAGGGATGGGAGCATCCACAAGGACAGCACTCTGGGGTGGTGCTGAGCACTCACTGGATCAGGGCTGTTCGGTGCGTGTTGAGGAGGAGCTGTGTGATGCACCAAGTTATCCCATCAGGAATTGTGCCATTTCTGCAAGGAGTAAAAACTGCCTGTGATCTCTGTGAAGGAGAAGAATCAAGAAAACATTATGACCTGGTGTATGGGGGAGTCCTACTACTGAGTATCAAAGCATCCTTTAAAGGGACGACACAAATTCCAGGTGGGGACCCGCTTTGTTATTTGTTTGAAGACTTTAGGAGTGAGTTTATGAAAAGCTCAGCTAGGGCTGCATTTCAGCAGGGTGGAGTTTGTAGCTTTTCTCCCAAACAGCAGAAAAAGATCAAAACATTTTATTTTCATGTCTTTCAATGTGTTTTTTTTTTTTTAAATTTTTTTATTTATTTCTTTTCAGTGGCCTGCAACACAAGAGTTGTGGCACAAAGAGATAGTGATAGTCAGAAGCAAATAAACAAAAGCTTTTCTAGATAAAGCCCATCTGTATCTCCTCTCCAAGCTCTATCTTTCCCCTTTGACTTTTTGTACAGCAGTTGGCAGTATGTGTAAATCCAGAAAAGCCTTGCAGAGCCAGGGGAAACCCAGGAGGCAATTAATTCATCTTGAAACAGCACAGCCTAAACAGTGACCTGGTCTGTCTATAGAAAATTTAAGTAATTATGCTGCCAACTTGCCATCAGGGCTGGGTTTTTATGAATAATTTTTTGCAGTGAGCAGCAAATACTGCCTTTAAAGATGTGAGAGAAGGAGCAATTGCACATCTCTCAGCTGCAGCAACCACTTCTGGTCTTGTGGGTGCTGCCCATCGCTCTTGGAGACCAAGGTGGCTCCAGCAGAGACCACTAGGTTGAACAAGAATCTCCCACCATGAACTCAAGGGCCAGAAGAAAGGAAAGTAGAGGCTTGTTTGTCCCTGATGATCCTCCTGGATGTGTGCAGCCTGGAGGTGTACAGCTGGAATGGAAAATAAGACCATATAGCATGATTCAGCTGATCCCAAACAAAGGTTAGGGGCAAGGAATTCCTATGTGAACAGAGGGAAGGTTTGCAGGGAATTTCCCCTGGCTGCCTTTCAAAGTTCTGGCTGCTGCATATTGACCTGTGAGGCATTTGTTTGGTTTGGCTTTTATCTTCTTTTTCTTCCTTTTTAATATTTTTTTTCCTTTTCGGTTCTTGTCTGTTTTGTTTCTGAAAGAATGACATCCTGGCCCTCACATTTCTGGAGGCAACACACACATTCCTTGCAGCTCTCTGTTACCAACAGGACAGAAGATATTCTTCATAATTACACATGATTTGATCATTCCAGCTTTTCTACCTCTTCCCAGAAGTTTTATTATCATAATTAATTTTTCTGGCATCTACTTACAGCTCTAGGCATTTTCCCAAACCTTTAAATACACAGTTAGCAGTTCTAAACATTTCATTGCTGTATTTTTCCTCAATTTACTAGTTATAAATTCTTTGCTAGTAGTCTTTCCTGCAACATGAGCTTTATTCATGTAGTCCCCATTACTGTAGTATCATCATACTCCAGGATCTCTTCTTCCCCACAGCACCGTGATCAAAGAAAATGGGGTTATCCCTAGTTACAGATGAGAATCTGGGGTACAGTGGGACTAAGATTCATCTTTTGGTGACTTGCCCAAAATGCCACAGAGGCAGGAAAGAGAATTACACTCTGGTGTCCCAACTCCAGCTCCTGCTGGGCCAGCTAGGTTTTGCTGTCTTACAACATATTTGTCTTTCACAAAATGTTCTGCCATTTCCAGTCTATGCAGAACTTATCACTTTCTCAAATGCCTTTAAGGAAAGATGAACCAGGAGGGAAGTGATCCTAAGAACCAAGGATTCCTCTTGTCTTCTAGCTTCTGGATATTGGGCAGAAAATGATCTTTTGCTTAAGGGAGATCTGAACTCTGATCTGAACTGTGGAGTATTAACCATATGCTCATTATATCTGTATATAATTGCACTTTTCCATAGTAAGTTTCTTCGATCTCAGAGGGGTGTAAGAGAGATGATCACAAATAATGTTGGGTTTCAACAGGCAACCCAAATCACATTACAGACATCAGTTTCAGCCTCCTGTTTGTGTCAGTGAGGGTTGGTAGATTATTGAAATGAGAAACTCCAGTCACAATCCAGCACAACTCTTGGTGTGATTCAGTGTGATCCCTCAGTCACCACACAATGGGCAGAGCTGTGCATTAGCCTGGACTGCATGTCCCCAGGAAAAGCCATGTACTGCAATGGTGGAATTCATCCTACCTCTGTCAAATTAATTGTACAGGCTGCCACAATTCCACAGATTCTCACTTTTCATCTCTTTAAACTCAACCTCATGTAATGCTCGTGACACAACTCACAAGATCCACAGGTATCCTCAGTCTGAGCCCAGGCCACTTGTGCCTTGTTTGCTGAAATGGGAGCAACAGCCTGAAAACAAAGCTGCTGATGGAGATGCCAAAATCGTGTTCTTTCTCAGACAGAAACTGAGTCAAAAACCAGGTTTCAACCTATGCAGAACTTGGCCAAACCTTACTATTAATTTGGCTTCCAGCACAAGCAGCGCAGTACTGTAATACAAAACTCCCTTGTGGGTGAACCATTTTCCACACACTGTTGGATTATAGCTGAGAAGGATTAGAGATGTCCTGGGGTGGGCAGCTTTCTCCAGTGTCAGAGAGGGAGCTGGGTCTCCTGGCTCAGCACCCTGAGTCCCGGCCTGGTTCAGTGTGAGCAATCTGGGGTCTCCAATCCCATCAAGTTGTGCTCCTGAGACTGTCACAGGAGGGAACTGGTCACCAAGTCCACCACGGCTGGAGACAGCATCTTGCCAGGCTTAGACATGGTGACAAGTGGTACCCAACAGTGTCCTAAATAATTTCACTGCATATACTCCAAATGTACTTTTATCAATTAACTGGGTAAAGCCTTAAAACAAACAAATAAACAATAACAACATAAAAAATCCCCCAAACAAACAAACAAAAACAGCCCCAAAAGAAGAATAAAAAGAACTTCAAAGCATTTCACTTACATTAAGCTATTTGTCTATGTCAGTCTGTGTCAGCCAACAGATATTCAGCAATCCTTATCTCTACACCGTTGAGCCTGATAAAGATCTAATTGCCTGAGAAATGTACAGCCCTTGGGACTGCAGTGGCAAAAGCAATTTCCTTCTGCACAATGGAGCCTTAACGAAAACACCTCCTGCTTAATGAAAGCCTGGAAGATTAAGGGACAAAGGTAGGGGCGCGGAGCTGGGCTGCAGCCAGCGGGGTCTGTGTGGGATGGCTGGGGGCAGGAGGAGCCCCAGGCAGAGCAGGAGGTGCCTGTGCCATTCCTGCTGGGGCGGGGGGCCCTGCTGCATGCCCCAAATCCAGGTGACACCGAGGGCAGCCCCTGCCTCCAGGTGCTGTCAGTCCTGCTGGCTGCGACCAGGGCACCACCAGCAAAGATGGGCTCAGCCCCCACAGCTGCCTCCACTTGCCCAGGAAAAATCTGGCCACTTGTTGCAGAAGCGTTTGGAGGTGAAAGGATTGAGGACAGAAAAAGTGTTTGTAACAACAGTGTTTCTTTGTTGGAAGTTAAAGAGCAGAGTTTAACACAGGATGCAAAGCTGACCCTGGGGTGAAACATCACTGAGCGTCCTCAGAGGCTGCCTTCCCACGCATGAGCCAAACTCAGAAAATCTTTGATGCATTAGTGTTCAAAAGCAAGAGAGAGGGGGGGGGAAAGCCCTACAAATTGTTCTAGAGAGAGAATAAAACAGCAGAAGCAGCAAAAGAGTTTAATGTGGATTTTGCAGCAGATACTGATAAGGGACAAATTCCCCATTTCCTTTCTGGTTTAGAAATAAGATTTCATGCACACAGAGATAGTTACGGTACAACTAATGAAGCATAAAGCTGAGTGAAAGGCATCATGAAAAGCAAAAGTTCGGGGGGCTGCTCACAACTCACAAGAAAAAGCTTTCTTGCTTTTTTTCTCCCCACAACTACAAGAAAGAGGACTTAACACCTGTGCTTGCTTTACTCTGCCATTTTTCACGTTTGCAGTTGTTCTCAGGAGAATCAAAGTGACAGATTTATGCAAAGCTGCAGTTTGGATCTTTTCTTGCCCCGGAGCAAGGCTTTTATCCAAACTTTTCTTTCCCCCTTCATGAGGGGATGGTGAATAGGAGGAATGCATCACACTTAAAAACAGCAGAGAAAAAAAATCTTTCACAGCTGTTTCCAGCAGCTGAGATATATTTAATCCAAACTAGAGATTAACATGCACCTCTGTGGAAGAGATATTTCACCTCCCCCTGTGGTTGTTATCACCTGTGTAGCAGACAGGGCTTGGAGATGAACTCATGGTGAGAGGATGGAGGGCTGCGATGGGAAAGCTGTGAGCAAGTGACTTTGTGCTCTTATTCCCAGAAATTCCTGCTATGGATTGGCTCTCCAAATAAGGTGGACAGCTTCTCTGGGCTGTCTGCATTATGAATGTAATTTCTAAGTGCCTCAGGTTTGCCTGTGCCCAGCTCCAGCTCGCCTCTGCACAGCAGCGTTTTTAGCAGGTTATCTGCAGGGTTTTTAGCAGGTTATCTGCAGGAAGGAGCTCTGCTCTAACTGCTGCGTTCGAGATGGGATGAGCAGAGAAGATCTCTCCCTCTGTCTCAGTGCTACGTGCACGTAGATGCAAATGAGTAATGGTAAATCTTCAGCAGCACAGGAACTCCTGCTGTCTCTTCAGGGCGCTGAGCCATGAGCAGCAGTTTGGAATGTGCCCTCCTAGTGAGCACTTATGTTTTATCTTCACTGCTCAGAGTGCAAATGTCCTGAAATCCCATCCTTGAATCTAAAAGGGTTTGAGGCAGAACCTGGGAGGCAGAACTATTAACACAATGTCCTGAAATCCCATCCCTGAATCTGTAAGGGTTTGAGAGGCAGAACCTGGGAGGCAGAACTATTAACACCTGTATGGACTTTCCTGTGGTGCTTGTCTTCATATCACCTGAGTGCTGCAGACAAATTAATGGATGTGAATTCACAATCCCTTTATGAAGTAAGGAGCTGGTACCCATGTGACCTACCAGGCTTGGCATTTTTGTCCCCAAATCTTATCATTCCAGTCAATCTCCTTCTCCATCCCCATGTTTCAGCCAGATATGAAAGTCTTGCCTCTACTCAGAGGAACAAAGTTTTCTACACAAGAAAAAAAATAGGCATTACTCTTTAGACTGCCATGATGAAGAGAGCATTGAAATCTTTTCTACAGAAATCTCACCCAAGATAAGCATGTAAAATGTGATATTTCAGCCCAAACAATTAATGCAATCCAAGGAGAAGCCAGGCAGCTCTGATGACAGGCCATATAATCCAGCAAATAATTTGCTTTGGCTGCTGCTGCTGGACTTTGTAGGCTCCAACAGCACCTGTTTTCTACATGTGTCACCAGCCCCTGAAATGGTGGCCAGGGGACAGCTGTCCTGGCCTTGATTTATGGCTTTGCACTGGCTGCTGTGTGTGTGCAAATGCAGCAATCCCTGTGCAGCAGCACGGCCGTCAGTCCCTGCCACTGGGTCATCAGCAGCTGTGTGGGTGAGTTTCAGCTGAGGTGGCTTCTGGAGCTGTTTCCTTCTCCTTTGCAGTTCTGACGGTGTGTGTGAGCATCTCATTGCCAAGGAACTCGGGAGCAGAACTAAATTACCAGTAGGAACCCATCAGCAGCATTGCCCTCATCACAAGCAATCAAGTGAATTCTTCAGGAATGTTGATGGCATTGCCCAGTTCTGGAAAAAAGACATTCTCCTGAGTCAGGAGGACAGTTGTGCTCAGCACCAAGCCAGCTGATTGCCATGAGAAGAGGTGGATTCTCCTCCTGGAGAGGAGCTGGATCAGAGCCCATTTCACTGCCTTGGCCAGTGCTTGAGTTAACTCACTGGGTTAAGTGCAGCCTTTTTATCCTTTGCAAGGGGTAATTTCTAAAATCCAAAGAAACCGCCTGCACAGTGGTGGGGGATGTACTTTCATGTCTGCTGTTCTGTGGATAGAACTCTATTCTAGAGAATGGCAGAGATGAACAAGACCTTCTTAAGGCAGAAAAATACAAAGCCCATATGCTAATAGAGCAGGGCCTTAACCCATTTTGTGAGTTTCTTTCTGGGTGGTTTGATGCCCTCTCAGCAGCAGTGAAAGAGAGAAACTTGCTGCCTGGTGACTGGGGAATAGGTGGCTTGTGAGGAGTGGGCACATCTCATGTGAGTGTTGCTGGAAGCTGGTAGGAAGTTTATCACTCTGCACTGTCATAGTTTATAAGGCCACCCCAGACACAAAAACTCACCTCCCTCTTCTTGGTACTTGATTTTAAAAAAGGCTCAGAAATTGATGTAGGTGCAGGGATGTCCATGAGAAAAAAGGTGGTTTGGGGGTGATGGGGCAGGCACAGCAGCTCTCTGGCTCCAGGAGGGTCAGGAGCACAGGGAACAGCTGAGAGAGGATATGAGGCAGGGCATGGCATCAGGCTGAGCCCAGCTTTCTGCAGGACAAGAGGCAATGCAAGCTGGCCAGAGTGAGAGTAAAAGCTGGTGTTACAGAAGGTCTGACAGCTCCTGTGGGGATGTACAGGTTTCTCTCATGGGGTTTGTACTGGGCACCTCCAGTTGGTGGCTGTGTAAAAAAAAGAAAAAGGTTTAGTGTTCTTATTGTTCTTTTTTTCCCTCCCTTTCTTGTCCTTATTTCTTGAGTTTTACCATATACACTTAATTTAGTTAATTTAATTCCTTCATTTGCTCCTTCTTTGCTTTAAATTTTCTTGACAAGCTACTTCCCTTACTGCCCTCTTCTTCCTGTCCTGAGTCTCTTTCTCCCACTTCCTCTGCCTTTTTCCCACTGTCTTTAGCTTTCTCTTGGGCTCTGCATCCCTGTGTCTGCTTCATCCCTCATTATTTCCTACCCCTTCATCTGTGGGGCTTCCTGGGGTGCAGGGTCACTTCTAACCCCGGCAGCACGGCCGTCAGTCCCTGCCACTGGGTCATCAGCAGCTGTGTGGGTGAGTTTCAGCTGAGGTGGCTTCTGGAGCTGTTTCCTTCTCCTTTGCAGTTCTGACGGTGTGTGTGAGCATCTCATTGCCAAGGAACTCGGGAGCAGAACTAAATTACCAGTAGGAACCCATCAGCAGCATTGCCCTCATCACAAGCAATCAAGTGAATTCTTCAGGAATGTTGATGGCATTGCCCAGTTCTGGAAAAAAGACATTCTCCTGAGTCAGGAGGACAGTTGTGCTCAGCACCAAGCCAGCTGATTGCCATGAGAAGAGGTGGATTCTCCTCCTGGAGAGGAGCTGGATCAGAGCCCATTTCACTGCCTTGGCCAGTGCTTGAGTTAACTCACTGGGTTAAGTGCAGCCTTTTTATCCTTTGCAAGGGGTAATTTCTAAAATCCAAAGAAACCTCCTGCACAGTGGTGGGGGATGTGCTTTCATGTCAGCTGTTCTGTAGATAGAACTCTATTCTAGAGAATGGCAGAGATGAACAAGACCTTCTTAAGGCAGAAAAATACAAAGCCCATATGCTAATAGAGCAGGGCCTTAACCCATTTTGTGAGTTTCTTTCTGGGTGGTTTGATGCCCTCTCAGCAGCAGTGAAAGAGAGAAACTTGCTGCCTGGTGACTGGGGAATAGGTGGCTTGTGAGGAGTGGGCACATCTCATGTGAGTGTTGCTGGAAGCTGGTGGGAAGTTTATCACTCTGCACTGTCATAGTTTATAAGGCCACCCCAGACACAAAAACTCACCTCCCTCTTCTTGGTACTTGATTTTAAAAAAGGCTCAGAAATTGATGTAGGTGCAGGGATGTCCATGAGAAAAAAGGTGGTTTGGGGGTGATGGGGCAGGCACAGCAGCTCTCTGGCTCCAGGAGGGTCAGGAGCACAGGGAACAGCTGAGAGAGGATATGAGGCAGGGCATGGCATCAGGCTGAGCCCAGCTTTCTGCAGGACAAGAGGCAATGCAAGCTGGCCAGAGTGAGAGTAAAAGCTGGTGTTACAGAAGGTCTGACAGCTCCTGTGGGGATGTACAGGTTTCTCTCATGGGGTTTGTACTGGGCACCTCCAGTTGGTGGCTGTGTAAAAAAGAAAAGAAAAAGGTTTAGTGTTCTTATTGTTCTTTTTTTCCCTCCCTTTCTTGTCCTTATTTCTTGAGTTTTACCATATACACTTAATTTAGTTAATTTAATTCCTTCATTTGCTCCTTCTTTGCTTTAAATTTTCTTGACAAGCTACTTCCCTTACTGCCCTCTTCTTCCTGTCCTGAGTCTCTTTCTCCCACTTCCTCTGCCTTTTTCCCACTGTCTTTAGCTTTCTCTTGGGCTCTGCATCCCTGTGTCTGCTTCATCCCTCATTATTTCCTACCCCTTCATCCGTGGGGCTTCCTGGGGTGCAGGGTCACTTCTAACCCCGTGGTAGTCTACAGTAATCTGTCCCTCAGTAACCTCTGTGCCTTGCCCCTCTTTGCCACAAGTCTCCCCCTCCAGATGTGCGTACACATCTGTACACGAGGCACACACAGCCCCAAAGCCAGGACACTGAAGTCAGACCCAGTTCAAGGAAATGCCAGCTTCAGTGGGATTCCCCACTCCAAATCCAGAGCTCCTTCTGTGTTGAATGAGACATGGGATGGGAAGCAGCTGTTTTCCTTACCACATCCCATGAAAAATAATCAGGTACTCCGTTGACTAGTGCAGTTTGAGACAAGATAATTATGCTGAAAATTAAGCATCCATTGGTTTGTAATGGAAAATATTTTAAATAAAAATTCTTTAAATTATATAAAGGTGTTTTGTAATAGAACTGTCATATGCCATGAGACAACTTCACTGGAAAGAACATCTATAATGAGAAACAAATCACACTGACCTTTGCCGTAGGCTTGAAAGCAGGTTTCTTTGGGGTTGTGGGGACTCATTTGCCCTCCAGCAGTGGAAGAATTAAGATGTTATGTTTAACATAAACAAGAGAGGTTTAATCCCAAATCCTTGTGGGAGAGCACTTTGTGTTCTCTTAAAAGTTCAGTAATTCCATAAGCAAGATGGACAGTTGGGTTATTTTAGACTCAATGAAAGCAGGGGAGGGACAGAAGGGACGTCAAAGGGAATTAACTCATCAGAGTAAGAACCCAGTTGTGAAAACTGAGCAGAGAGTGAGCTCAATTGCATTAACCATACACGGTGCCAAGGTCTCTCATTGTAAGATGCCCTTTTCCCCTTTTTGCTCTGTCCAGCCAAAGTGCAAGAAGAAATGTTTGTCTCCATGGGATCATCCCAAGCTGGGGCTGGGCAGCCTTCTCTACACAAGTGCCCATTGCTGCTCAGGCAGTGATGGCATGACAGCAATGGTTCTCATTTCCATTTGGGCTCTGAGGACAGGTGCTGGTTTCTGAGTGATGAAGGAAGAAAGGCTGCACAGGGACATTTGCTGTCTCTGATGATCTGTCTCTGCTGGATCTACCTGCACGTCTTCTCTCTGCACTCACAAAAACAGAGTGGGCTTTGTTTGGGAGAATCTTGACCCTTTTGAAAGGCAGCCCCTTCCCACAGCTCTGATGTGTCCTGCTTCTCTTCTGCTGGGGGCACAGACAGAAGTCAGGCCCAGCAATCTGTTACCACTTAGCACACTAATTCACTTTAGAAGACGACTGTGTCAAACATGTTACCTCCAGCTGTGATTCAAAAACTGAAGAAAATTCAACTCCCAGGAAACATAGGAGGGACAAGATATAAATCCAGAAAACTTGAGCAAAGACAAAACATTTCACATCTCTGTCTTTTTATTTCCAGACAAGAAGCCAAAGTCTTGTAATATGACTGTTACATTAGGACTTAGATATGTAAGCATCACTTTCTTCATCACTCTGCTGTGATCCTGTAGCTGAAGGGAGCCAGTGTGAGTGACTGGGTGCTGGAGAGATTATTGTCCTGGCCCAAAACCAGACCAGAATTGCCTTCACTTGATAAGTGAAGCTTGGATTGAAGGGCATGTTGTTCTTTGCCAATACAATTTTTCTTCAGGAGTGACCAATGAAAATTGTTCCATACTTGTGTAATGCTGGCTAGCAGAATAAATGTGGTTCTTGGATAAAAGAACAGAAAACCAAAGAGATGTGGTGGTGCTGCTCTCTCCCTGGCTCTTTAGAAACAGGCTTTATGATCCTGAGTTCATCTCTGGTGTCTGCTAAAGAAAAGAGTGTTAAAAATCTGGGGCAATCAAGCTGTAATAATGTCCAGTTATCCTGCCACCAAGCAAAGGTAATTGTATTCAATTTATTGAAGGGATTACTTATATTGGATTATAAATGCCAAAGCTGGGTGAGAATATCTAATAAGAGGGTTTTTTTTCACATAGCAGAAAACAGCATGTCATGAACCTATGGATGGAATCCCAAGCCAAGCAGGTCCAGAAGGAGAAAAAGCACAAGATTTTAGCATTGGAACAACTGACCAAGGGATGACCTATCTTCTCCACCACCTGAGATTTTAAAGTGAGAATTGTGTGTCTTCCATTATCTTCTTCTAAATTCAGTAATGATCATGACACAGGAGTCCCTGGGTGACATCCTCAGTGTGGACAGGTTAGATTTCATAACAGTCCCTCTGCCTTTAAAACCTCTGATGCTTAAAAAGTGCATTTACCTGAGCCAGGGTTCACCCCAGGGACAGGGGAATTAGATATCTTTATTCCCTTCTCCCCAGCTGTGGGAATGCTCTGTTTGGATATCTTTCCCATCGCTGGTTGTGTCAGTGGTATGTGTTATGCAGATGTGTGTCTACTGGGAGCCACGTTCAGACAGCACATTTCACACTGATTTATGAACAGACTTATGAGCACAGCAACTTCTGGCCTCTGCTGACTTGGGCTGGAATCAGCTTGCATGTTGTTGCTATTCTCGTTCTCAGACCTGCAGTCACAGCTCAGGAACCAGCTGCTGCAGAAATGCAGAGCTGAGGAAGTCCTTGCCTCAGAGCTCTTCTGTAAACAGGGGGTGGAGGAGTAGGTAGCCAAGGGAACCCAGGGAAAAGATGGGAGGTAAGCATGTCCAGTCATGATGAGCTGGAAAACGACCGGGTGTGGCAATAAGTTGGATAGGCAGTGGTGGGCCAAGGCTGGGTCTGCCCAGGAAAAGATGCTTCAGGACTCCAGGCAAGAGACAAAAAACATCTTTGTTGTGTGAACGGCAGGAAAGGGAGAACTTCTGGGATACAGGGCTAAAGGGAAAGTGTCGACACAACCTTGAGAATAGAGAGGTCTCTGTTCTCAAGTCTAAAGTGAGGATGTCATCCAGGTTGTAACTTCAAGTGATGGATAAGAGAAAAACAGTTCCTCTTCAGACACGATGGGTCTGAGATGAGGACCAGATGTCCCCAGATGTCAGGAAGCCAGGCTAAGATGGGAGTTTCAGTAGGAGAACACAGCTAACAGGACAGAGGCCCAGATCCAAAGGGAGCCGGGCTAAGATCCTGAGATGTAGGGGAATGCAGCTAACAGGACAGAGGCCCAGATCCAAAGGAAACTGCATTTGAATTGGTGAGGTTTGTGAGAGATCAGGACAGAGGGGAAGGAGAACAGGACTCAGTGACCACAGTGAGGGCAGAATGGAGAAGGGGGATTGGTTTCAAACTGAGAGTAGGTTTATATTAGATATTAGGAAGAAACTCTTTACTGAGAGGTGATGAGGCACTGACACAGGTTGCCCAGAGGAGTTGTGGGTGCCCCATCCCTGGGAGTGTTCAGCATCAGGTTGGATGGGACTTTCAGCAACCTGGTCTAGTGTAAGGTGTCCCTGACCATGACAGGGGGGTTGGAACTTGGGAATCTTTAAGGTCTCTTCCAACCCAACCCATTCTATGATTCTGTGAAGATGGAAAGAGGAAAGGGTAAAGGCCAAAGAGGACAAGAAAGGGCAGAAAGATACAGTGAAGGTGTAGCCAAAGATCTCCATTTATGCCAACTACCTGATCCTTCTACGCACTTTTTAATTCAAATTCTGATTGATATTACAGAAAGTCTTTTTACTGCTGTGCATAAAATAAATATTTCCAAATTCTTTGAGACAACAGTGTATTCCCAGCTGATCCCAAAAGACAGGTCTAGTTTCTTCATGGTCATGATTACTGTTCAAAAGAAAAAAACATTAATAACTATGGCCAGGGAAGGTGTTTTGTTTTGTTTTGTTTTGTTTTGTTTTGTTTTGTTTTGTTTTGTAATAGGAATCAGCCAGCCCAGTATTGGTACAAAAATAGTTAAATACAAGGGACCAAATTTCAAACTTATGAGAAGAATGTCAACTTATGTCAACATATGAGAAGAATGACTCAAATTAGAGAAGCATAGATAGAAGAAGTTAGCAAAAACATCTCTTCCTGTGTGGATGCTAGCATGGCCAAATACTCATCTTTGTAGGTCACTCATTTTAAAGAGCAGTGCACAGGGGGAAAAAAATCTGGGTTTGATATTTTGTACCCTGGACTAGAAAGGAATCACTACAGATATATAAATAAAAGACAGCTGGGCTGAGGTTTCAGATCACCTACACCCATCAGAAAGGCAGCCAGTCTGAGCACTGTGCTCTCCTGTTGGATACCTGGACTAATGCTCAACTCAGTCAATACTTTAGAGGCAAAGAGAGAGCAGAGCAATGTTTTATTAAAAGGTTTCAATCACCCACATTGCCACAGAAACAGCAGAGAAAATTACATAGCCCAGGGGCAGAAATATTTGATTTAAATATCTGTAAAAATGTATGAAAAAAAAAAAAAAGAAGAGCTCCTGCCTGGGAAAATCATGAGCCTGTCTCAAAGTCTACAAGACTATCTAAGCAGAGGAAGTGAATGAATAACTGTGGCACATGCATGAGTGGCTGAAAGTGCAGCCTGAGCAGTAATTGGCTCTATTGGTGCTTCTCTGATTAGCTGGTTTTGGCTGCAGCACTTGTCAGACTCACGCTGAGTTCACAGTACAAAAGTATTCACACTGCACTGAAGAACGTCTCAGATCAGCCGGTGGATCCCTGCAGAGAAACAGCAAACACAGATCTGAGGGATGCAGCCTCCAGGGAGGGCTTTAAATCCTTACTTCATGTCACTAATTCCTTGTTATCTAGAGCTGGAAGAGAAGGGACTCCTGGAATGAATTCAGATGCTCCTGTTACTTTTCACTACCTCAGAAATGAAGGAAGAGAGAAGAAAATTGATGGAGCTTCTGAGAAGAGAAATTTAAGAACAAAATCACACTAATCACTGAATGTAGGTGGTTTGAACTTTTTACCAAAATACCCATCTGAGTTGCTAATTAACTGAAACAGCAAAGGGATCAGCTTATTGGTATGGGAAGGAAAGGTTAGACACTAATAAATCTCCAGAAATACTCCTGACAGGGAGAGGTCTCAGCTGGGGACATGTCACAGAGGGCACGGGAGAAAATGAGCCACCCCAAGTCCTTACAGTGACCCTGGGCACAGCACCAGCAAACATGAATGGAAGAGACCAAGGAAATCAGGCACTTCCAAATAAGAAATATTTTTATGTATAGACTTGCACACCTACTGTGTCTGCTCCAGGGTTATGGCTAAAACCCCCCCCCTTCAGCTCATCCAGCTCTAAAATCAACTCCATGGATGTCTGCTCTATCCTCAAAATGCTGACATGACCACTCTGCAGAATGACAGAGAAATTCCACAGAGCCTGAATTATTTGCATCCACACTCTGGTAATCACCACCAAAAAGCAATTTGGACAGCATCAGCCAGCACCAGAATATGCCAGCAAATGCTGTTGTGTTTTCTGAGCTGGCTCACTGATCCCAGCACCCTGAACAAATATAAGCAATTTAGGCTATTAATAGCAGCATTAAGGAGAGACTTCCACATTTTGCTTGTGAGCTGCCTGTCCTTTCTCACCCTGTCCTCCCTCCCAGCTAAATTATGTTGTTTTGTGGTGGCTCTATGAAATGTGAAGAACAGCAGAACAGATCACAGATTAGATCAGATATGTCCAAAGCAGTTTGAGGACAGATGACCATTATTTACTTGCAACACACAGTAAGCAGAGATGAAGGTTAAATGTGAGGCTTCTTTACCCAGAAGATATCAATCTTGTACATATACACACAGGAAATAGCAACTGCATTTCACTCAAACTGAGAATTTGGTTCCCAGGACAAAACCAACCAACCTGTGGTTACAAACATCTCCTCAGCTTCTTGGGGCTCTGCTAGAGAAGTGGCATAAAGAAGAAGTAAAACACTCCCATGCTGCTGCCCACACTGACCCCAGGATTCGTGTGGGTGAAGCTGCCAGGCTCTGACACCAGTGACACCACTTGGAAAGACATGACTGACATGGAGACACCACCCTGCATGGGCTGAACATCTCTCCCACCACTTGCAGCACTTCTCTCTTTATTCTTTGTCAGTATCCCAAGATACCATTTCTCATAGAAAACTGAAGTTCATATCAAAGCCTTGCACAAAATGCCTCCAAAACTGCCTCAGCTTTATCTGAGGTCAACATCAGCATCAATTCTTTGTTTTACTCTTTATTTTTTATTTATTTATCTAAAACCTACTGAAAGTGGTTCTAAAACATTCTCTACCACAGTTTTTCCCTTCAGATTCCAAAGAAAAAAGCATTTTTTCCTAATGGCCAACACTAAGAAATACTGAGCTGGTTAGTCTTTTGGGATTTCTTGAGGGTATTTTCTTTAAAAAATTCAAAATTGTCTTTAAAACTATTTTCCTGAAAGTTGGAAGCAAGTTGTTAATCTTCAAGAAATAGGGAAAAAACTCAGAAAAACTCTATCTGCCCATCTGAAATATTTTTTTTGGTGAAAAAAATCAAAATCTGTTTATCTTTTAGCAAGAACCAACTTTGCTGTTCATTCATAAAGCTATGCTGAAATATATTGTAGCATCTTCCCATCATGAAATATGAATACTGCTTTGTAAAACTCTTCAGCACACAGATGAGACTGATGAAACTATTCCAGAGGAAGACACTTGTCACTGAAGCTGTTTTGTCTCACTGTTATGAAGTTGACTCAGCATTATTTAACTGATGATTCATTATTTTGCACATTATTTCAAACCCCAGTCCTGCACAAGGACCCTCCTATACTAGGCACAGTGTGAATGTGGAACAAAGAGGCACCTTCTGCTTCCAAGAGCTCTTAGTCCTTGTAGAGGACTGGAGAAGCAGATGGAGACAGACGGAAGGTGAGATTACAGGAACCAGCCATGACATGCTGCCAGACTTTGAGTAACCTTTACAGCCAGGGAGAGATTTAGCTGTGACTGTGTCTCCATGATATCCATACCGAAAAAAATCCTCCAGAAGATTTTAAGCATCCCATGCCCATTCCTGACTATTATTCCTAGTGAGATCAGACGTGGGAAAAGGAGAATACTGAAATAGAAAGAAGCTGTTGGAGGCTGTGAGTGGTGCAAGGCCCCCAGGGATCCTTGGGAGAAGCTCCACAGCAGTTTGTATGTGGGGAGAGGGTCAATCTTTGAGCTATCTGCCAAAAGCTGCATCAGACTGCTCTAGGATGAAGCAGTGGGAAGTCAAAATATATTGAGAGCTGGCTTTTTACTTTTACCTTGCTCACCCGATGTAGTTTGGAAAATGATTGCAGACTGGTCTCCTACATTCCAGCCTCATTTGAAGTAGAAGTGTATGACTAGAGTTACAAGTTTCTACAGAAACACATCTTAAGTTTCCCAGGATTTTCTTTCCTAGGGGATCTGTGCACAGCCCCACTGGGACACTTGCACTTCCAAAGCCCTACGAGCCACCCCTTCACCTTTCAAAGCCCTGGGTGCCACGAAGTGCTCACCCCGGGTCCAGGGAGTGTCTGGCAGGAGCTGCACTTATCCCGGAGTGTGCCTGGCTTTCCCATCTCTGCTCTTCCACATCTTCCCTTTTTGCAGTCTCCGTCCTGTCCACCTCTTCCCTTTGCATTCCTCCTCTTTGCAACTCTGCCTTTGCATCCCTCCCCTTTATATCCCTCCCTTTTCGCCTCCCCCTTTGCACCTCTCTCACTTACAGCCCTCCCCTTTGCCTCTCTGCCCCCTTCGCATCTCTGCCTTTTCCCATCCCTCCCCTTTGCATCTCTGCTCCTCGCATCTCTGCGCCGTACACCTCCTGCCCCTCGCCCCTTCCCACTCCTGCCTGCCTGGCTCTCAGCCCTCTGTGCATCTGCCCCTGGCACCCTCCCTCCTGCCCTTTGCACCCCCACCCCTTCGCATCTCCTCCTCGCTGCCTCCCCGCGCTCTCGCCCGGCCCCGGTCCCCCGCAGCCCCCGGGGCAGCCGGCAGCGCCTCCGGGCCGTCTGTCCCCCTCTCCGAGCCCCTGACCCCCGGCCCTCCCTGCCCGCCCGGCCCGGGGCCGCCCGCGATGCCGCCGGTGCCGGTGCCGGTGCCGGTGGTGCTGCTGGGGCTGGTGCTGGCCCTGGGGGGCCGGGCGGGTGCCGGGGGCGGCTGCCAGCTGCCGGCGGAGTGGCGGCCGCTCAGCGAGGGCTGCCGGGCCGAGCTGGCCGCGATCATCGTGTACGCGCGGGTGCTGGCCCTGCACCCCGACCCCTACGGCGCCTACAACTACCTGCCCTGGCAGAGGGGCCCCCCCGGCGGCCCCCAGCAGGCAGCGGGGGATCTCTTTTACTCGGCCGAGATCGAGCTGCTGTGCGACCAGGCGTGGGGCAGCATGCTGGAGGTGCCCGCCGGCTCCCGCCTCAACCTCACCGGCCTCGGCTACTTCTCCTGCCACTCGCACACCGTCATGCAGGGCTACGCTTATTTCTTCTTCCTCCGGTGAGTGCCGGGCTAGGGGGGTCCGGGGAGGGGTGGGGATGTCGCATCCCGGCTCCGGGGCATCTCCGCCCCTGCCCGCAGGGTTCGCTCCGTCCCGCTGCGCAGCGCCTTCTGCTTTGCGCTTCCACCCTCAGCTTCACAGGGAAAGAAAAGCCCGGAACGCCAAACTCCCGTAGTATTCCAGCACTGTCGGCCAGCACATGCACAGGGAGCTGCTGTTGAGTAGCTCGTGGGTGCTGCTGCTTTTGTTTTTACGGCGGGACAGTCACAGAGACAGTCACTTCGCCTGTTTGCCGAAGTTTGGCGTGGGAGTTTAAAACCCATCCCCAAATACTCACCCGATAGCTTTCCATCGACTCTCCCGAGTCCCAGCCAGACCCCGACTTTGGGCTCATCGAAAGAATAAGAAAATAAACCACAATGTGGGAACAGAGCCATCTCCGTGACCTTTCAATTCGAGAGCATTTGCGAAATACTACTCAGTGGCTTGTTTTGAAATACTTGGTATATTCTTAGACTGGGTGCACGACAAAACTCATTTTGATGCTGTCTAGGGCTTAGTCTGCAGCAACATCTTTAAACACATTTTATTGACACAAGTTATTTATTGACTGCTTGAAGGAGTACTTAAACTCTGGGCTCAAGGGCAAAGTGATGCAAATTCAGTAAAAACTATGGCCCAAAATACAGATTTGCCTCCTTCATGGTGTCTGCAGGGTGGAAGGAGCAGTTTGGTCCTTACTGCTGCTGCCTGATCCTGTCCTTGTGGTGGAAATTGTTATTTTGGTGCCAGGAGAGCTGAGAGCTACTTGCAGGCTAAAAGTCTGGGTGACTTTTTGTCGAGCCAGGCTGAAGTATGACAGGTGACTTCTGCAGGAGAGAGAGTGCTGTTCATTCTCACAGTGGGCTGCCCCTGCAATCTGTGTTCCAGAATGGATGAGAACTACATCCTCCTGCCACATGGAGTCAACTTCCAGGAGGCGATTTTCCCTGACACCCAGGAAAACAGAAGAATGTTTGCCAGCCTTTTCCAGTTCTCAAACTGCTCACAGGCACAGCACGTGTTGAGCTTCTCCAGTGACTGGGAGATTCAAGAGGACAACCGGGTAAGGGACTTGTTTGCTTTCCAGTGCTTGTTTTCAAAGTGGGCACAGGCATTATTCCCATGTCCTTTGTGAACATATGTATATGAATGCTGAGCAGCAGGTCCCTGATTTTCCTGTTCCTTGGGTAGTATCACTAGCAAAGTAACACCCTGATGAGGAAATATTAAACTGTTTTCAAAGCTGACCTCTGTGTTAACCTCTTCAGCTTCCCATGGACCTGAGCAAAGCTTGGTATCAACTTGTTCATGAACAATAGGTTAAAAATAGTATTACTTGTGATCTTGTCGTCCTCCACCCAGATAATTTCTGGGTTTGCTATCTCTAGACCTCTTTTTTTTTAATTTCAGCTGAAATGCTCAGGAGCAGATCATTGCTTTTGAACTTCTGTGTTCATCTCATGTAGTGAGAGCAGTGCCTGGACCATGACAGACTGTAAGGGATTATTCTTGCCTGACTCCACATAACAGCATAAACATCTACTGAACTAATCTCCCTGAGCTGCCTTTGTAGCAGCTGGGAAAAAAAAGACTCTTAAGGGCACATTTCACGTGAGTGATGAGGGCAGGGTTCCTCTGAGTGATGCCAGCACTCACTTCTGAACAAGACAGATGAAATGTCTCTTTCTCCTTTCAAGGAAGGCCACAGAAAGCAGTTCACCTTCTAGGCAATCCTCCCTTAAGAACATCCAAAGATGCCCACTGTTGGTGGCTTCTGAGTCCCTTTATGGGATTGTAGTGTGTGTAATAAATGCAGGATTTTAACAAATGCTTATTTGGCAGAGAGGAGCAACATGTCATATTCTGGATGTACATATACTTTTGAGAGCTGGTTTAGTGCCAAACCATGTTTTGTGAGGCTGGTGGTTTCACCTGGTATTTGAGAACATTTTAAGCACCTCTCTAGGTCAGGATGGACAGGGCAGGTGTCATTGCTTGTGTCTTCTGTGGATTTACCCAGGGCATGATGTTTATGTATGACAGCAGATGTGTGAGTGGCTTGCTTGGGAGATGGATGGAGGGAATTCAGTAGCTGGCTGAGCCTTTTCCTTCACTACCTGGCCAAATGCCAGCACACAAAGTTTGAGCTGCTGTGTGGCCATCTGGCCAGTGACACAGCTCTTCTCCTTGGGATGCCCCATGAGCAAGTATTTTCCTGCTGCTGATATTTTTTGGGGGGGAGTGTGGAATGGTGCTGTGTGGGGACAGCAGCAGAAGTTGATATTTAAGAGGAATTCAGTTATCCTACAATTAAATTGCAGAGCTGTAACCCTGTCTGGGCAAGAAGGGGGAGGTGGAGAGCCCTGGTGCCAATCCCTGCCTCCTCCCTCCCACCCCCTGCTCCCCAGTGCCACAAGCAACATACTTGGCAAGTAAAGGTGCTGCTGCTGCCAAATCCACAGATTTTTTGTCCAGGGGAGCAAAGTGGCATTGGGAGGCCACCAGATCCAACTGCCAGTGTCTGCTTGTGACAGATGCCTCTGCACTGTTTATTTCGTCATGCTGAGCTAAATGTAGGGGATCTTGGTGGGCTGGAGCTCGTTTGTGCCAGCAGTGAATCTCACCAGTCAGCCCTAATGGAAATCACCAGGCAGAAACCCCCAGGGTAAGTTGGGGCAACCCTCAGCATATGTATCAAAAGTGCATTTCAGCTGTTGCACTCTTTGACCCGTGCAGCTGTGAGCAGACTGGGGGGGATTAGAGCTGCTGGTCCCACTGCTGGGGCCGGGGGCTTTACACGCTTCAACCCCCATCCATCCAGTGAACAAATTCAGCACTACTGATGGACACTTTGTCTCGCCCTCATAATGAAAAGTAAAAGCTTCCTCTGCACCAGTTAAAAATAGATGGGGCTGACTGTGCTCCCATTCAGCTCCTGCATCTGTGTTTGCCCAGCCGAGCGCCAGCTCCCGGCGCCTGCGTGCCCCAGCCTGGGCCTGCAATATTAGGAATTTCTTGCTGCTGCAATATTAGGAATTTGTTCCTCAGCTCTTCCCAGGTACAGCTCTCTTTGCGTTTCCCTCTTCTCTCTACCTGCAGTGGTGGCTTTCCCAGTTGTCACTGTGTCTGCTCACATCCTGTCACAGTGTGCACAATTTCCGTTTCCAAACGTGCGCGGCCGAGCTGCCCCATGCTGGCTCCTAAGCTGAAATCTGTGTGTGTGCCAGCTTCATGGCACAGACAGTGAACATAACTCATAGCATTGCTCTTGAAGTTTTTGAACAAGAACTTCTTTGGGAGCCTGGGTACATCCAAAGCAGGGTTCTGTGATGGTGTCAGGTTGGGAAGAGCTTGGACAGAGAGGGAAGGGATGTCTGATGAGGCTCATAGTGTAGTGAGGAATCAGGGGTCTCACTAGCTGCTGTGTACTGACAAAAATTGTTACTTAAAATACATCACAGATGTTTTGTGCAGTCAGAGAGGAGAGGTGGAAATGTTGAGACATTCCGAGCAGACGGCAGATGGGATGAGAGTCTCATCCCAGGAGTTCATAGGTAGGGTCCTTCCTTCAGGTGTTGGAACAGCTGCATGCAGGGACAACTCAAAAAGCAGCAGGCCAGAGGAAGTTTGGAATAAAGGAGTGATGAAATTTTCTGCTTACAGAAAAATACATACTCTGAAAGTCTTTTGGAATCCTGGTCTTGATATATTTCTGGGGTGGACCCTTCAAGGGAGACTTTGATGCTAGAAGCACGTGCAGATGCAGTGGATAATTTCTGTTTGCAGCTCTGGGATGCTCAGCCAGAATGTGAGAAAATCCCATGATGGATGAGTGTCTTTGCCTCGTGTAATACTATCCAATCAAGAGGTCCCTTCTGCAGGGTGTGCTTGAGCTGGCCATGGAGTAGTGACCCAAAAGTGACCACTGGCATCTTGTCCTCCTGCTTGGCCTCTTGTGTCTGCAGTGCTCCCTGCATGCAGGCAGCCTTGTCTGGGCTGCCCGATGGGTGAAACGAGGAAAACACTGACAGCTCCTTCTTCCAGCAAATGTGTCTGATAATGGTAAAGAGAGCAAAGAGACGTGCAGGAACTTTTTGATGCACTGGGATGTGCCACCTGCCTTTTCCATCATGGCAAAATGTTTTTAATTTTCAGAAGGGCCTGTGGCGTGTGATGAAAAGAGGTCAGACCCAAGGCACATCTTACTGAGTATAATACTTTCCTCATCCTGGGCCTGCTGCTTTTTGCTGTAAGCTAATTCCAGCTGCATTTTTAAGCCCCTTGCAGGCTGGGCTAAGAGCCAGATGTTGCTTTCCATAGTTTTCCAATAACCCTGCAACCTCATAAATTCACTTAGGCGCTTGTTCTGGCCATTTCAGAGTGCAATGATAGCTCCTGCCATTGTTTCTTTAGGCACTTGCATTTTGGCCTCCACGTTTGCAGAGGCAAATACTAATGTGGCTTCATCTTGAATTTGTCTCAGCCTCTTAGTGATGTTTGCAGATCTCTTGCTTTACTCCAGCTCATTGTTGCAATGGTTTCCACAAGGTTGTTTCTAAAACCAAGGGATGATGCAGTATATTGGTATTTAAATCTAGCCCCCCTGCAGAGTTTCACCATTTTAGTGCAAATCTAGGAGCTGTAATTTCTCCTTCTGGCCTTCTGCAGGGTTGTGTGATCTCAAAGAGGAGCTTGTTGCTTTGTCTGCACACAAGGGATTACAGGAGAAGTGACTTGAAGTCTGGTGAGATAAGGACAGTAGAAATCTCTAGCAGCACTTGTAGTTATTGTTCAGAGGGGCTTGAACTGGTTTTTTCAGCAGGTTGGTAAGGAAGTGTGTTCTTTTGGCCTCCCCCTTTATGTGTGCAGGAGAGCTGCAAAATGACCCCACGTGCATCACAACAAGGGATTGCTGTCAAGGTGTCAGCCCAATTGTGAGCAACAGTGACAGCACTGAGATAAAGTCCATGAAATGAAGGAGTCCATTAACTTCAATTAAGCTCAGAGATTGTGAGGGGAGACTATACCTCTTATTAAGCCTCTCTCCCTGCATTGACTCAAGCAGCAGAACCAGTTACCTCAATTGATTTAGATGAATGGACTTGCCTTCTGAGAGACCTCCAGAGCTTTATCTGGAGTGTTATCTCTAACAATAGAGCTTTTATGGGAGTCGTCAGTGTCCCAAATAAAAAGCAAGGTAATTAGTGGGTTAGCCTGGCAGTCTACAAATATCTGTTTAGTATCTTTGGATTTGGATCTTCTTCTCTAGTGATACCATGGCTGCTGTAACAGACTAATGACCTGGCTGGGACACCTGGAAGACTTTGGGGCAGCTGAAAAGGGAACTAGATAAGAAAAGCAATGCAAATGCATAAATGGCCTTGCCATTACTGTGCAAAGCAAAAATTAAATTAAATTACATTTTTCCTCTGTGGAAGTAGAGGAAATAGTTTCAGAATTATTTGTATTTTAGCAACTCCTGTGTGCATGGACTGGGAGCCACTGGGTTGGGAGAATCCATGAACCCATCTGTGGGCAGCAGCACATCTGCTGGTCCCAGCCTGTCTCTTCCCTGATGCTCCCAAACAGGTGAATGGCAGAGGGTCTCAATCAGTGACACTTCCCAGCAGCACGAGGACACAAGCCACAGAGAAATAGCCACTTGTACTAGAGCTCCTTGCCTGCAGAGAAGGGCTTATTCACATGATGTTTGCTATGGGGACTTGTTTTGATCCATCTCCCAGGCAGCATGCCCCCAGAGAGGGGGAAGAAAGGGGGAAAGTTGGGGAAGTCCCCAAAATTTTTCAGACCACCCTGATTTTGGAAGTGATTAGATAGTGTCATGTCCAGAGAAAGCCTGAGCTGCCTTGGATCCATGGGCCAGAGGTCTTCCTGTGGTGGCTGAGATGGACATTGCTGATGCCAGAAGTGACTCTGCTCTGTGAGTCTTGCAAATCCTGGCCACTAGGAAAAATAAGCTGGTAACTGTGTTGTCCATGTTATCCACAAAATTAAAATGAAAAAGTAATATTTTTTTCTCTTATTAAAGTTAAGACCTTCTGCTCTTGCAGAGTTCCCTCTCTGCTCTGAGTGCTGGGAGATGAATTTCAAGACTGGAAAATGCTGCTCATGTAGACCAGAGCCAGCTGTTTTAGGAGAAGAAGCAGTCTGAAAAAGAGCAGGTAGCATCCAGGCTTGGTGGAGACAGTTCTCTTTAATTGCCATGTACTGAGTTTTTGTGTTTGCTTGTGGCATGAGCTGCATAAGACATTCTCCCGTCTCTGGTCTTAAGACACTAGGGTAATACAAAATAATCTCAGTTAAAACCAGTGCTACGTGGCAAGGGCAGCACAAAAAGACCTCAAAATAGAATTGAAGTGAGGTCCAATATCTAGAGGTTTGAAAATCTTCTTTTACATGTGGTTTCCTGCCCTGCCATTGGTTAGAGGAGTTGTTTCTCCATGAGCCTACTAGCATGATAGAAAGTGCCATCACTTCTGGGTTGTTTTCATAGTGATTTACAGAGCTTTTGTTTTCCTCCCAGAAACCCACCCAGGGCGAACCCCCTCCTGTTTCCTAAATCTGTGTTTAATTTGAGTACATTTAAGCAAGATCAGATGAAATGGAGAACTGCTGACAAGTGTCTGGGGCAAGGGAAGACCATGAGACAATTGGTACATTTGGGTAACATCCCTAGGAGTCTTTTGGCACAGAAATGGCATTGATTCTTTCCCAAATCTTCACACCCAGGCTGTGGTAGGGGACTCTTAGAGCTCTGGCTGGCATATCCCTGTCAGTTTTCTATCTTTCCACATGCACACAGGCTGATAAAACACAGAGTAAAGGATCACAAAGGAATACACAATAGCCTTATCCACAGGATATTTCCATTGCATATGGTCTTTATAATATTTGTAACACCCAGAAGGTGTTCTGAGTGGTACTTCCCAGGAGAAAAATGGGCAATATCTCTGGTTTTCAGTTGTTTCTTAGAGGCACATTATTTCTGTTGGGGTTGGTTGGTTTTCATACACAGTGCAGGAGGGATGACCTGATGTAACGTGGGAGCCTTGGATTTGGTATCATTTGTGAACAGTCAGAATTGGGATTGAAAATGGAGCTTTTCCCCACCCATCTGAGCTCTTGTCCCCCGTGGCAGCCATGGTGGTGGGGAGGTGCTGAGGTGAGACCCCACTTAGCACCCTCCTGGTACCAACAGGGGAGCCCCAAGGAGTGCCACAGCTCCTGGTGAACGTGTCTGGACCATTGCTGCCTATCAGGCAATGCAGATTGCTCCAGAGCACAGCTCTCTTGCTGTGTCTCAGGCACATCCAAGTACACGATATCCTTTAAAATATCCAGTTTCCAGCTCATCGAGCAAGGAAATGCCAAGACAACCAGGGGTATGTGTGTGCATGTATGTGCTGCTGCCTCCTCGAAGGGTGAAGCAGCAATCCTTCCAGGAACTGGCAGGGAAGGGAGACCCACATGGCTCCAGGCCTCTTTTAATTATCCAGAGTCACACTTCAATGAAGTTCTGCCAAACGCTCTAATTAATTCCATATTCTGTGGCACAAGGCTGTCTGCTGCTGTACTTGATCTTGGTGGTGAGCAGGCATCTGACCCCAGCCCCAGGACACCTTTTGGGTTCTCTGCCTGGCTGGGGGCCACGGGGGCAGTTGGTAGTCATAGGCTGAGCTCTGCATGTTGAGAGGCACAAAGGTGGGGCTGAAGGAACCCTGTTGTCCCTCCTCTCTTTCAGATCCAAGGCTGTCTGCAGGGATGCCATAGCCTTGGGCTTTCCAGCCCAGACATGGCTTTTCAAGCCCAGCAGTGCTTTCTTAGCTGGATGAAGAGTTTTTTGGGAGCCCCTGACCTTTGGAAGCCTCTTAGCCAAGGGCCAAAGCACTGTGTAGGTAGGAGAGATGGGATTTTGATTGAGCTGGTCATGTTTCCTCTGTGCTAACACAGAAGTGGCTGAGGGGGGTGATACCTCCCTCAGGGGGGCAGTGAGAAGGTTGAAGCCCACCCTGAGCATCCACATGTGAAGATGGGCTGGGAATTTCAGCATTGTAGTGAACAGTAGACCTCTCATCCGTCCTCCCTGGAGATGACACTGTCATGGGAAAAGTGGCAGCTAGAAGACATGAGGAGGTTGACTTCAGTCCACTGTCTCCTTCTCCGTGTGTGAGGGGTACCTCTGCTTTCCTGCCCTCCTGTTGATGGCCTCTCCAGAGTGGGAAAGTGAGAAGGGACATCCCACCACTGTGAAAGATGAAGGGAGAGGTGCAGGGGAAGGGTTGGTGCAGATCTGGGCTGTGAAATTGAGTTTTGCAGGGCAATGGATGCTTGAAAGAGCTTGTGTCCACAGCTAAGTCATGTACCTCAACAGAGATTTGTGTACTCAAGGTGCTCCCCAAATGTCCTGGGAGAACATGTCCCAGGCACATGTCCTGGGACATGTTCTCCAAGGAGAAGAGTTGAGGCTGGTGTTCTTAAGGTGTTTGTATCATCTTACTAACCCAAGACAAAACAAAATATGCAGTCCAAAGAAGCAGATCATGGGTTTTTTGGATCCAGTCATGCTTACAAGTCATACTTGTCCTATGACATTACAGTCTCAGAGGGTGGAGGTGCCAACTTTGCCTGGGAGCCACTGAAAGATGCTCAGACATGAGTCCTGGCATCCTGCTCACCCTAACACACTGGGGTTATTCCAGTGCATTTGACTGGGCTGGGAGCAGGAGGGGGAAGCAAACATCAGAGCTGGCTGCACATGGCTCTTCACCTGCTTGGGTTTCCCTAGAGCTTGTTTTGAGCCAGCTCTTGAGGAATACACTCAGAATGATTCTCAGGCAAATTTTCTGGAACCAGATCTGCCAAAATTAATGAGGGAGGTACCCATATTATGTGTTGCTCAACCCAGTTAAGGGAACCACCATGCCCTTCTGTAAATCTGTGAGTATGTAGATGAGTTGGGTGGTTTTTGTGTACAAATTGATAATTTGTGTTGGTCAGCAGGTGGAAAGGATGATTCATGTAGGCCAGCAGTCCTGGACCAGGATCTCTCCTGGATGAACACGATGCTCCTACAGGCACAGTGGGCAGACTTGTCCTTTGGTTTAGTTGCTGTTGACCTTGAATCCAGGGAAAGTATTTTCTTTCAATTTCTCTCTCTCTCCTGACCCACCTGTGAGGTAGATACAGAAAAAGATGGAGCAAAGCATTTATTGAAATCAACGGCCACCAAAATCCAGCTGCCAGCTGGCAGACAGGACACCTGTGATGCTGCCTGTAACCAGATCAGCCACTGTGGCTTGAAGGGAGATGAGATCTTTTAATCTGGGACATATTTTCTCCCAGCCCATGCATTTTGATGTTTATTTTCACAAATGCCAAGCCAAGCTGGCTCTGAGGCAGCAGGAGTTCGAGTCCCTAATGGAAGCTGCAGACAGAGCCTTTTAAAGCCGGTCCTGCCTCCGCCAGCCAAGTACCTTTCCAAATTCCCCTGGAGAAGTGTCCTTGCCCTGTTGTGCTCAGCCAGGAGCAGCCATGTGGTGCCAGGCTTGGCTTGGCCGCTGGCCCTGGCAGCGCTCAGCCCCTTGCAGCAGCTAATATGAAGTGACAAACCAAAGTGCTGGTTTCGAGGGACTGGGAACATACGGTTTTGGTGGACCAATTGCAGCTGGTTGCTGTGCAAATCATTGCAGGTGCCTCCAGAAGCTAATGCTGTGACTCCCTCTTCTTGCTGCCCCAGTCTGTCAACTTTTCTTGGAACAAGGCTGTTAGTCGAGTCATCTGTAAAAGGAATGACAGCAGGGAAAAATACACTGAGGGAGAAGCAAGTTTCCATGACACTGTAAAATACAGAAGGAAAATAATATGACTAAAAAGCCAGGTCTGAATTTCTGCCCAAAAAAGTTAAGAGCAAGCAAGGAAACAAATATTTCCTGAGAACTGAAAGCATTTAATGGACTTTTTCTGCAGTATTTTTGCATTTCCTAGATCAGTAAGGAGCCAGTAGCAACTGCAAGGGGGAATGTTGGTGCAGTATTTTATATTGAGACAAGATGTGGGACTGAAATGCAAGCTGGTATTTACATACTGTTATCCTCAAACTGACCCATCTCCTTCACTGTGCAGGGGCAGCAGGAGAGCTATTTCCATTCTGCAGAGCTAAAAGCAAGGCAGGTGTTGGGCTCTGTATCCCGGTCCAGTGGAGACAATTCTTTTTGCTTCCAGATTCATGCTCTCTGGGATTAGAAACAACTGTCTGAATTATTTTTCTTGCCTGTAAACTTAATTGTAGAAATTCTGTGCCCTTCCCCTCCTGTGACTTCCAGCCTTATTGCACAGGTAGTGCTGTACTTTGAGTAGGGAGTTTCCTTCAGCAGGGTGACACGTGAGCAGCTGGGGTTTAGTTGTTTATCCAAACTGAGCATGTTGGTGCTATGAAGTCTGGCTTCCTTCTTCAGGTGGATGGTGTCTCGTTTCTTCTTCATTTCCTCAAAATGCAATGAGTTTATTGCCTTCATTTGTCTTTGCTGTACACCCATTTCAGAGCACAATTGTTTGGCTTTCTTTTTGTATTTCCAGAGCCTTTAAATGGGGTACAAACACAAATATGTTCTTCTGGATGTTATTAGATTTTTTTTTGTTGTGGAAAATTATTTAAATGCTTAACTGGATGGTGGCTGGGGAGAAAAAGGAGGGAAAGTCAAAGTGGAGGAACAGCTTGTACTGACAATGGCTCAGGATAGGAATAGAAATTCAGATACTTAAAGTCCTAATTTCTCTTACACGGGAAAGATAGAAATCCCATTTCAGAGCCTTTGAAGCAAAAACACAGTAGCCACATCCACTCAAAATGCTCCATTTTCCACCTTTAAAACAACATCCTTGGTTGTAGAAGATGAGCAATACTGAGAAAGGGGCTTAGTCACAGTAACCATAGGGCACCTCTGCCACATGCCTGCTCATACTTTAAAAGAGTTCTGAGGTCTGGGAGAGAGTTTATTCATGATCTGTAAAAGTTGTGTTAAGTGAGAATCTGTGTGTACACGGCTTATCTGTGGGCAAGAACCTTACTTAAGTACCTCTGCTGGGGATTTTTTCTGTGAGTAGAGACAAAGAAAAATAACATTGTAAATGAGAGAAAACTAAAATAACTCATGGGAATAGGAAATGAAGAAACAACCCACTGAAATGTGTGGCCAACTGATGTGGTAAAATCTCCATTATTTACAAAGCTTGGGTCTAGCTGGGAGATTGAGGTGGGTCAGAAGAAGACCTTCTCTGGCTGCCTGCCTCTGGAGGAAGAGCTGCTGCAGGGCTCATGGCATGGCTCTGGGAGGGGCTGTACAGGCTTTCAGAGCCCCCTGTCCCTGTCCTGGTACTCTTCAAGCTGGATGTTTGTGCTGCTCTCTTTGGAGAGGGTTTATGTCCCCCGCTCTGTGACTGAGCAGCTCCAGGAGGTGCCAGGTAGCATCCAAAGCTCACCTCCATCAGCTGGATTCAACACCACCACCTGGAGGTGAATTTTTCTAAAAATCACTTCCAAGTTCTCTGTGCTGTGCTGGACATGAATGCTGGTGTTGTGAAAAGTCTCTGAGGATTGGAAAAGAACCCCAACTTTTAAGAAGACTCTACAGAAGGGTTGTTACTACCATCAATAATTTGGGTTTTGTCCTTTTACACATTTTAGGCTCAGGCATGTCTTGTTTGAGTTGAGTGAGCACTTCATGATCTGTCTCTTGAAATCCTAATTGAGCCTGTGTTTTCTTAAGTCTTGGTTTCAAAGTGCAGAGGAACAAATTTGATTCTTGATTCTTTTTCCCAAAGGTGCAGAATCATCAACTAAATATGTCCTGGAAATAATACTTTGTGCTCAGATCTTTTCTGCCGTAATAAAAATGGCTTGAAACCACATCCAGTGACAAAATCCTCCTTTATTTAACTCATGTCTGAAACTACCGATGGGAAATGTCCTGGTGCTCCCAAATCAGTGGCACTCTGGAGCTGCTGGAACACATCCTGTCCTTGCAGACAGTCATTGCTCAAGAAACACATGGCAGATGTTGAGGATATGAAGGAGCACAGCCCTTCCATCAAAGCATCAGGCCAGAGAAGGGCTAAAAACAAAATCCCAGACTGGAGGCATCCCTGAGGCATTTGCCTGCCTGTTCTGTGTCTGGACTTCAGGATCAGCCTCTGGTTCTGCTCACTGTCAGGAACTCTGAAACAGGAGAAGCCTCCTGTGGTCTCTGCTAACCAAGTGGTGTTTATCACGCTCTGGTAATTGCATTTGCTATGGTATTTACAGCATTTCCTATGTTTTGAAACAGAGAAATCTCAGGCTTGCCCAGGGCTCATTGTGTACTTTAATCTGCTCCTAAGCCCACATGTATCTTTAAATATTAACTTACACATTGGCAGTGTCCTGGGGCAGCCTCAACCCCACACCTGAGCTGGAAACATGGCTATTGAAGTGTTAATGTTTGCTCTCAGTATTTATCAGGTGCAGTATCCTTTTTTCCAGGTCCTAGGAAATTTTTTTTCTCCTTTTTTTCCTTTTTCTTTTTCTTTTTCTTTTTTCTTCTTATTTTTCTTCTTTTTCCCATTTCTTCCTTTTCCTTTTCCTTTTCCTTTTCCTTTTCCTTTTCCTTTTCCTTTTCCTTTTCCTTTTCCTTTTCCTTTTCCTTTTCCTTTTCCTTTTCCTTTTCCTTTTCCTTTTCCTTTTCCTTTTCCTTTTCCTTTTCCTTTTCCTTTTCCTTTTCCTTTTCCTTTTCCTTTTCCTTTTCCTTTTCCTTTTCCTTTTCCTTTTCCTTTTCCTTTTCTTGCAGTTTCATCTGCAGTCAGTATTCCTGACTTCTCTAGAGCAGCTCAGAGATTTGGAAAACGTTGCCCAGCACAATATGGGAGTGGAAAAATCTCCCAATGTTGCACCCACTGCAACATTAGCCCTACAAATAACTTTTCAGATTCTGCTGGTCTCTGGGGCAAAGACAATATATTAATTGCGAGAACAGAGGTCATTTGAGCTCACACTGTGGCCACATATGAACTTATTTGTGTCTAAAAGGGACTGATGTGCTCCTGGGCTGTTTATGCCACAACACCTTGACCATGACAATGGCTCTGTATCACTGGCTTCTTTTTCTGGATATAGCAGTTCCAGCTTAGATTCAGTGGATGAGGAAAAGTCCAGAGCTTGAATGAAGCACTGCACCATGCCTGGAGTCCTCCTTCTGTATCTGTTGCTGTGTGGAGCAGGTGGCTTGAATTTGGCTGGAGCTTATGATGCATTTTGGAGTCTTTATCTTCTTGCTTATAAAGCCTTTTGGATAAAATTTGCTGCGTGCACGAAGGATGTAGAGTTTTGTTTTGTGGGTTTAATCCAATACTCTAAATTGCTTTAAAGCAATTTCTTGTGTTTTGAAATTCTGGAACCTCTGTCTCCTATTTTTGTTAAGGCCTGTGGTCAGTCATGGACTGATTTAGAAAATGGTGCCAAATGTGTAAAAGAAATTTTAAAAAATCTTTATAAATAATGCTAGGAAAAGAGAAAAAAAGAGAGGACACATATGTTATCAATACTCTACCGAAAAGGAACATTGTCTCTGACACAGAAAGCCTTTAACTCTGAAGCTTGTAGAACAACTGGAATAATATTTCTAATGCAGTCAACATTACTGGAGCAGTCATGGGGCTGTTTGAATTACTTCAACATTGATTTTAGGGCTTTTTCTGTTTGAACTTCAAGTACATGTGACTCTGAACGTGTTTTTCTATGCATTTTATGATTAATATTCTGGCTTTGGATTGGCTTATTGGTTGTATGTATTTAAGTATTAGTTGAATGGAGTCAAGGAGTTTGTCTACTTCAGTATTGATCTTAGAATGTGAGCAAAGGTTGAATTTCATTACATACAACATTCTGAAGGGCTTCAGCCAACATCAGAGTGGGGTACAGAATTTCTTTTGTTAGGTAATTTATTGTAAGAAGTCCTAAGTCAGGGATCCATGGAAGAGTACAGGAAGAGATTTCTAGCTGATGCTCTCCCATTCTCCAGTGTTTTCAGGTAAAGAAATCTCTGTGGTGAAGTAATTTCCATATATTTATTTCTTTCTATACATTCAGTGACATCCAGTCAATTTATCTCCCATAAAACTGTCCAGCCTTCTGTTGAGAATTTTATTGCCTTTTTGATTTGATTTCCAACTTTTAGATTGCTTTCAACCTGTTTCCTACTTTATTATCTGATACTCCCAGTTCTTCTGCTGGAAGATGTTGTCAGTCTTTATTTTCTCCCTTCATAGCATTCATGGTTGTGTAGACCTTTATCCTCAACCCTCTCACAGGACAGGACTCAAAATTACAGACCAAGCTTAATGTCTGAGCCTCAGAGAAGGTTGTTCCTCCCCTATCCTGGATGGGAATCAGCTACTTCCAACACTCTGCAATGCAAATCCTTGAGAAAAGAGGGAGTAAAGCCCCTTCCCTGGCTGTCTGGGACCTCCCACTGCTATTGCCACAGGGAAATTTCAAAGTTTTGCCTAGACTGTTGGAAGTGCCAACAGGGAAAGCAAATATTTGTGTGTAAGACTTAACCCCAAGAAGATTAAGTGCAGATGAATGTCAGTAGTGCCAGCAACCTGTGAGAGAAAGTGAAAACTGAGAAGGATGTAAAAACAGAACATGGTTCAGAAAAAAAAAAAAAGCAGAAAAAGAAAGAATAAAATGCAAAACAGATTAGAAGCAAAGGAAAAGGAAAAGGAAAATTTCTATGGGGTTTTTTGCTTTCCCAAAAAGGGCAGCATGAAGACCAGCAGGACAAGCATTGCAGCAGGGGCTCATTGGTGTTAGCAGGTTGGGAGGTTCCAGGGGTGGGCACGAAGTAGGGAGGGGGTAGAAATGAGGGCTGCAGCTTGATGGGATGCTACATGGACAATAGATGCCTTTGGAAATTGGGAAGGATCCTGGAGGCAGTGAATCTCTTGCACGGTCTTTAGTTCCTACCTCTTCAGTTCTGGAAGTCAATTGGTAGCTGGGGAAATGGTGATCCGTGGGAAGAGGTTTGGATTTGTGAAGCTTGGCCCATGTTCTATGGGAGGAGAGCTCTACTGCTTGGAAAGCATCCATCTCGGGAAAATCATAAGTGGTAGGGCTGTCTAGACTAGTCAGGAAGGCGTGAACAAATAACCAGAGTAAAATAGAAGAAGAAGAGAAGAAAGTGTGATTCCTCACCTAGAATTAAATGAAGATGTCAGGGAAAAAAAGAATGACTCAAGGCTTCAAAGGATGCAAACAGAAGATGTTCTTAGCTGGCTTGACTCTGAGGTTAACAAGGAGAGGAAATTAGACGTGCTCATGGCTGGATTTACGTGTCGCTGCTGGAAGTGGGTGGGGAGATGCGTGATAGGAATGTTACAATTAATTATTGTAAATCTCTTCGTAACAACTGTGTGGGCAGTGTGCAGGTGTGTGTGAGGACCTTGGCAGCCTGACAAAAATGTAATTATTGGTTATGGAGGTAGCAGCGCTCACTCCCTGGCACTTTGTCAATCAGCAGAGTGGTAATTAGCCTTTGCTAGGGGACACGGTGTTTCTCTGAAGAGGAAAGTAGAACCTCCTCAAACACCTGGATGTGGTCTGGTGAGAGCACGGGGGGAAGTGTGTCTTACCTGGGAGACAGCAATTACAGCAAGGATTTCCTGACTCAGAAATCAAACCAGAACTATTCTGCCTTAAATATTTTTCGGTTTTGACCTGCAGCTTGAAACTGGCAGCAATCTGTGTCCATATAATCCAACTTAAATACAGTGGTTTTTTGAAGTGAAGTAGATCATTAATCTTTAGTTAACCAGGGGTCATGATAGATTTTCTATCATTGAAAAAGGGGTTGGAACTCTTTTCTAGGAAAGATATGCACCTGCTGAAGCAATTTGGTGAGCAGAAGGAATGACTTCCAACAATTTTATAGAGGAAGTCTGATATAATCTGGTTTAAAGAAAACTGATTCCTGTTGCCTTCCTTGCCTCAGAGGGGACAGTATGTTATTTTCTAGTTTGGCTGACAGAAAATGTGGGGCTTGGGGCTATACTACATATAATGGAGAATTTAGTGTCCCTGCCCCAAAGCCCATTCTTAGGGATTTGCCTCCCTGTGGGTCACAGGAAATCATGTACAGCCACATTTACAAAGAAATCTGAACCACAGGAGTGAATAAGAAGCAGCCTTGAGAGGAGGGTCAGAAGCTGTCCAAGCCACCATCTTTCCAATTTCTAGCATAGCTGAGGAGTCAGGGTGAGAAAAAGCATTGCTCTGTGGAGCCTTTTAAAGTTTCCCATCAAATGCAGTAAAACACACTACAGAGCAGCTTTAAAAACAAGGGGAAAACAAAGGCAAATATATCTCTGACACAGAGTGACAGCCAAGAAGAGCTTGTCAGGCCTGGGTTCCTTCAAAGATGTGCACTGAGCCCTTTCACACTCTTAGTGCTGTTTGCTGAAGTATTAAGGAAGTGGGAAGGCATCCAGAAAACTGGTTCAACTCAGCTGACACGCTGGAGTTTGAAAAGGACCAGGAAGGAGATGGTGATCTGCAGCACACTGCTGACCTGCCACCAGCTGGGGACACAGTGATGCAAAACACTGGTCCTGCTGGTGCAGACTGTGCTCAGAGGTGTCCAGCAGCTGTTGAAAGCAATGATGGAATAGCATCTTCTCACAGCTGCTGCAGGGTTAGGATTTTTTTGGTCCTGATGAAACACAGAGACAGATTTTTGGGGTAGCCTTCAGGAAGCTCTTGACCCAGTTGGCTGCAAGGAATGAAAGTGCCCCACAACTCTGTATTGAGTGGACATGGAAGAGATGGACAATCTGTAACAGTGAATTGATTGTGATTTGTCCGAGCTTCTGCAAGCTTTGCAGATGCTGTGTGAGAATTACTTGTGAGCTGCAATGCCTGTAGTGGTAAAACTCATAACAGACACACAGAGTGAAGACTGAGGAGTGCTCATTTGTGGTTGCTACAGACATTCTTTGTCATGGCCATTATGGTAACTTTATTGTAATTTAACCACATTTTTAAAGTCCAGGCAACCCACAATTGTAACCACTGTGTCACCACCCGAGATTCAAAACTCAGCTCAGAATCAATGAGGTTATAACTGCATATAACCCATTCCTGCAATTTAACACCAAGGGGGGGTTGGCACAAGAAGGCACCTATCTTCTCAGGTAATGCAGAATTTATTATAGCAGCCCTCCCTTTTCCTCTTCCCTTTTATGTGGTTTTGTATAGCTCTCACAAACTACAAGTTATACCTAGAAAGCAAAGTAATAAATGAGTTTGAAATAGGAAGCCACATTCACAACTTTTTGGATGAAAGTAGCTTTGTTAGTTTAGGGTATTGGTCTACTTTGAGAAGTGGTAGAGGTGGAACATTGCTTGTGAGATCTTCTTGCACCTGAACTTCAGGGGCTAAGTCTAGTAATTGGATCAACTGATGTTTAAGTTCAAATATCCCTATAATGTTTGTGTTTCTTTATTGTTGTTACATATGCATCAGTTCTAATTGACTGAATTTTTTAAAAAATAATTAAGCTTTGAAATACCTGGGAATTATTCCCTCAGCAATCAAAGGATGTGACATGCATTTTCAACAGTCTTTATTACATTTAAGTATTTAAGACACTAATGTAAAACGTGTTTACACCTTCCCTGCAGTGACACCACGGACTCCAAAAGGCATGACTAAGCTGTCATGAGCTGTTAGACATATGGCAGCTTCTTTAGCTGCTACCACATTACTTTTGTTCTCCTTTCTGTTGCTATATTCAAATTGCTGCCTGGCCATGTAAGCAAGTCTTGGACTCACAGCCTAGAGTCCATAGCAAAACATCTTCTCTGGTCTGTCACTCTCAGCCCCAAAACCAAAAGGTCAGCCACATTTCATGACACTTTTTAGTAGATCTGAACATCTGTGGAACTCAGTGCAGCTCCAACCTCAGAGTTGTTCTGGTTGTATCTCAGGAACTCACTTCTGAACTGGAGTGTCTAAATAATTTTTATCTGCCTTTAAGGCATGGACAGTGATTAGCAGAGCTGGGAGTCAATGTCATTGTATCTACTGAGTTCTTTTTGCTGCGACATCTGCCTTCCTTCCCATGTAACTCTGAAACCAATATGCCTGTCTGTCTGTCTGTCTGTCTGTGTTTCATGTGTGGTATTGTGGAGAGAGCTCATTACAGACAAGCTCAAGTGTAGCCAGCACTTAGCTGCAAGTGTAAACACATTATGAACGTCTGTGCTGCATTAGGATCTTTCCAGAAGACATTGAAACACAGCCAAGGTGGCTTCACAGGCTCAGTGTTCTCCCAGCACTTGTTGGTTCAACTGTTCTTAAAAAATGTAGGAATTTGGGAGAGCCTGGATGTCAGCACCAGTAAAGATTTGCAGTGCATCAAGTGGCAGGAAATAGGTGAGTTGATTTAGAGCTCACCAGCCTCCTCCTTGCTTGAGCCTTCTAGAGGAGTTTCATGGAGAGAAACGTGGTGAGCTGTGGTGGGAGATGGCTCTGGGGAGCCACTAGCTGCTGTTTCTGAGTTATAATTGGATTTCACAGTCCCAGAGCTGCACTGTGCATCCATCCCCACCTCCTGTCCCCAGCTGAGTTGCGAGGGGCCTCCACTAGCCCAGTGAAACACCTCCAGAGCCTCGAGCTGGCCCATCAGGAAGGATGAGAGGCAAATGTGAAACCAGTTGCATTGCAGGTTTGCAATGGTTGTGAGGTCTCCTGTTTGAAGTTTCCCAAGCCACGGAGCTCAGGCAAAGCACCTGAGGGATCAAGAGATGTCTTAACTTGCCAGATATGTCAAATCACTGCAATCTCCATCATGACAGGGAATAAGTCTGGTGAGTAGGAGACACGTGATTTTTCTTGACAACTGTTGGTTCAGTTCACAGAGAGGTTTTGCTGCACAATGAGTGGATTCCTCCGGAGGAAGCACAGCCAGACTGCTCCAGATGCCTGTATGGTGTACACCAGCTCCTAATGGGAACATGAGGGATCCACAGCTGGTCCTTCCCACACCTTCTGAGCCCTTTCCCTGTCTGTTTGCTCACCCCAAACACATCTAGAGCTTCAGTCTACTGGTACATTCCTCTTGCTCCAGTTGACACATGTGGACACAGCCAACAGCACAAGCCTTTTTGGGGTGTCTCACCTGAGACCTTGAGTTTTAGGCACACAAGTCTCACTGGAACTTGCAGTTACTTGTTTCTTCTTCCTCTCTAGTCTTTCCTTTAAGCCTGTCCACCTGACACCTGCTCTGGCCTCCTTACTGTTCAGACATGGGTCAGCCCACCAGGGTCTGGCATGGCAAATGTGACAGAAGACATGGAGAAGTACAACATTATCCATGGCTTTGTGAGGCATTTCTGTGTCCTTTTGGTAGAAAACGTGACCATCATACCTTCCAGGTGACCAGCATTGAACTGAATAATCTCAGGAGATCAGGAGCATCTTCACAGGATCACATCATGGCATTTGCTCTTAAGTTTCCAAAAGCTTGATGTCTCAAGCAAAACTCAGCTTTGTTTTGTCCACAGGCAAGTGCAACCTCTGCTTCACTCTGAGTTTGCATTCAAAGTCTTAAAAAAACCATGGGTTCATCAACATGTTCATAAGTTTTTAGTAAGCTGGGATACTGCTTTCTGACAGCTCTGTTTAGGCTGACATATGGTCCTGCCCTTTCCATCTGTGCAGGAATGTGTCTCTTCATTTCCATGAAAAGCTCCATGGTGAGGAGTTTCCTTTTATTCCTGCACATATCCTGAATTGCTTCATAAAAGTCACTGATGATGAGAGCTGGAATTATCTTCAGATTTTGTAACTTGGCTAAAAAAGTCTGGCTGCAAGCTAAATCTTCACGCATAAATCTCAGCCAGGAAATAATTTAGTTTCTCTCTTTCCATCAAAACAGCAAACAACTCGGCCCACTCCCAAACAGTTGCAAAGTTCTCAATGGTAAAAGGGTATTTTAGGAAGGGATTAAATAAAGAAATGTTACTAAGTGGCAGTCTCTAGGGTGGGGAGAATGTGGAAGGAAAAACATTTGGAACTATGCAATTTATTAGGATTTTTTTTCTGTTTGTTTTTCTTCACTTGAAATGCCTCACAAATATCTGGAGGGAGCAGGATAGATCATCAGTTTGATTGACTTTCAGTAACACTGACTGCCACGAGAAGTGTAGGGGCTGTATGCAAGTACAGGGATGTATTTATTAACAGGATTAAACAGAGCGAGGCAGAACTGAGAGATCACCTGGATGGGGCTCAGATTAAACAAATTGGTCATCCAGTCTTATCAGCTGAGTTTGTGTTGCACATTACATGTACTAACGCTAAACCACATCTGGCTGATGAAGAGAGGCCTCAAATATCTGCAGGAAAAGGTCTTTACCATTCCTTCCAGAGGCTTAGTGCCATGTTCTTGCTGTGCTCTTCCAGATTAGCTCACACTCCCCTTGATTTCTGAGCTAGGTAATGAGTGAGAATAAAAGTTTTCTTCCATTCCTGTAAAAATGTATTCTTCTGCTGGCTTTTCTGCTCGTTTACTGACCCTTAGGTCCGGAATAATGAGAGGAATGACCATTACCACGTTGTTGCCTAACCACTCACACCCATTTTGTTGGTGAATGGTGCCTAAAGAATGGTTTGTTTTGTTTTCCATGGCCCAATAAAGACAGTTGCTAGAAGTTGTCCCTTTGATCATGCTGGAAAATTTGGTCTTGGGACCATGGATGTTGCTCATGTATCTGAGCCATATCTGAGCCATGTTCACAAAGCCAGGATTTTCCCCTTCTTGGATAATGTGGACTTAAATGCCTTAATCAGTGACATAGAAAGATACAATTTTTATATTAAAAACTTGTATTGACTAAATCCCTCAACACTGAAAGTTCAATCAATCACATTGTCCAGTGATGGGCAATTTGTCCAGGATCCTAACTGAACAATATGTTTGCAGATTGCAGGAGACAAGAGAGCAGTTATGGGCAATGCCTAACAGCACCTAAGAAAAACATGGTTTCTGGGCTCATACTCTGAATTTGCACAGAGAAGCACTGTGGCCATTCTGAATGCAAGTCAAGCATCTGCCCATGAGTCCTGGCTCTGCTCCTGCTCCTGTCCCATACACACCATTCAGGCTTTGAATAGAGACCTTTCTGATTAGGCTACAATGACTCAGAGACTCTATAAATCACAGTTGTTCTGTAATCCCCATTTTTGGAGCTAAGGAATGGAAGCCAGGGAAGCTATTTACTGGACTACTTGCCCCTAACTGGTTATTGTCCTCACTGTAGAGGAGACCTCCAGTCCCATTCCTCTGATTAGGACAAGCACCTTATCTGCCCTCTTTGATGAGGTGTGAAGTGCACGTGTTGCTTAATGAGAACAAGCTGTTCAGATAACACAGAATGATAGAGGTTTTGTTCTTCCAACATTATCATCGCCAAAAGACAAGGCGAGCGCCCTAATTATGGGACTAGACTGGAGCCCAGCTCCTGACTTCCTCCGAGTGGGTTTGCCACTTTGTTGGCTTTTTCTTTTTCCTTTTAATTTTCTTTAATTTTGGCAAATTTAGGCAATTTTCATGGAGTTGTGTGGATGGTGGCTGGTGTGGGTACTGTGATTGCTACTGCAGGAGGGGTGTGAGGCAATCCAGATCATCAGCTCCTCAAAGCTGTCCATTCTCTGGCCCTTGATATTGGTAATGTGATGCAATACAAAGCTGGTGAAAGTACAGATGTGTCAGAGAAATATGGGAAAAGCATAACAAATTCCACAGAAGAATTTTGGACTGATAGAGAAAATTAATTTCATAATCATGTTTGAAGCCTGTGCATATACAAACAGTAACACAGCCTTACACAGGGATGCATTTGCTGTCTGTCCCTAGGTATTTGGCCAGGAACAATAGCAGATTTTACAGGTAGAAAGACATAACAGCAGGATATGATGAGATTTTTCAGACCTCGGTGCAGTTATTCACAAAAGAGCCAAACCCCAAGGCAGTCCATGATTGAACTGTAGCTCTAAGGTATCATGATGTGCTCACTGTGCAGTGGTGTGGCACTTGCTATGTAATTATCTCTCTACAGCACAATTATTAACATAGGATTAAACATTTGAGAGCCACCACTGCAACATTAACCAGCAGTGGGGTGTGTGCTCTATAATTTAGATGCTTGGAGGAAAGAGTTCACCACAGGGCATCCTCCAGCCCTGTGAGCATTTTGTCCTGTGTAACTGTGGCTGCAATCCTCCTTCTGAAGTCAGGCTGGAAAGAGTGCTGCAGGCTTGTGTGTACGGGGAGGCCTGACTCATGCTTCCCTTATGACCTTATTTTCTGCAGGCATTGTAGGCAGCCCTGTGTGAAAAGCTTCTCCCTGTATAAGGCAGTAAGTTGTGCAGCACTTGGTGGGAATTTCTGGTGCTTCTGTGTCTACGAAATGCAGCAAAGCGGCAGGGAGAGAATTTAGCCTCTAAATATGACATTGGATTTCAAATATAATCCTGTATTTCCCTGACCCTGTATTTCTGTTGAGAATTGAAATACTGGCCCAGGAATAGAACCTGATCCGAGGAATTGTTCTGGAGTGAAAACAGCTTTTGTCTCCTATAGAAAAGTCATCAATGCCCCGAATGCTTAGGGCCATCTGAGCACATGCAAGCAGGAGGGTGCTTCCCTAAATACATCTTTCCGCATTGAAAATTGCCTATTTGCCAAATCCTGCCATCTTCAGATTAGCCTGTTGCCCATTTATCTCACCCAGGGTGGTCTGGGGCCAGTTCAGGATTTACAGCCCACGCAGCAGCCGGAGCTGTGGACAGGCTGCTCTGGGCTGCCTGGTGGGACAGGAATATCTCTGAGTAGCAGCCAGATGTTTGTGCTTGGAGCTGCTTGTTCAGAGCTGCTCATCAGTCTCTCAGGCATTTGGTCCCTTTCTTAGCACTGACATTATTCAGAGAGCGCCTGCAGATCACAGATGTTTGTTTTCCCTTCCTTTTGTCTTTGCTTCTTCAACCTCACCAAGGCTTTTCCACTTCATGCCGTGGCAACCTGTGGAACTTCCGTGATTGAATGAGGGCTGGACCTGGTCCCCAGCCCTTTTGGCTCTGTCCTCAGCCCTGCTGGCATGGGGCACAGCAAACAGCTCCTTGCTGAGGTCCCCTCTGTGCTCTGGGCTTGCAGAGCAGCTCAGGAGCAGATGCAGATGCCTTTTGTCGAGCCCGTGTGTTTCACCCAGCCTGACTTCAGTGCTGCTGCCGTCATTTCCATGCAGGATTCACAAATCCCTTCCTGCTTGCAGGGAAAGGCTTCATTAGAGCCTCTTGTCCTGCTCCTGCCATGACAGGGGCATATCCACTGCGTGCGTAAGCACTGTGCTGGAGTTGTTTCCATACTATTCAACTCAGTTTTAGTGCCTGATTCCCTGCTCTAAATTAGTTCCTCTGACTCATCCTCCAGAGGAATTTCTGTCCCTGTAAAGACTGTAGAAAAAGATCAGAAAGTCAATGTTTCCTACCCAGGTGTGAGGTTACCTATTTTAGCAGGTTGATGCAAAGACCACCACAAGGGACCCACCAAACACAGATAAATACAAGTCTGAGTGTGGTCCCCGTGCTTTTCTGGACCCAAATAGACTTGGAAAATAAAGTGAAATGTCTCTAGAAGTTCCTATGGATGCTCAGGAGGGATGTGAACATTTCCCCACCCCAGTGGCACCATAGGGCAGCAAGTTGCCCTGGGGCACCTTCAGTTCCTCTTTGGATCCAAAAGCCGTGCACAGCAGCAGGGCACGCTCAGGGCTTCCAGCTGAGCCTTCAGCCAAGGAAATCCTATCTGTCTGTAAAGGCAGCTGAGCTGCAGCAGCTTGTGTGCAGTGTGAAGCCAACACATCCAGAGCACAGGGATTTATAGGGGAACTTGACTTTTATAGCTGTTGCATTAACTTTAAACATTTGCCTTTCTCAGCGTGGGTTCTCCCCCTGTGCATTCAAGTGCCCCTGGGTATGATATATTGCCTGGGGAGGAGACATGGCCTCAAATTACAGTAAATGTCCATTTCTTTGCTTTCTTGAGAGGCAGCATTTAGTGCATTGCAGTCACGCTGTGGCCATTTGCCAATACCTACCCACAGCCTGCTGGGATTTGCTCATTTCTCTCTTTCCCCATTTTGACTTATAGGTGACAGAGAAACAAAGGTTCTCTTCATATTATACATAACATTAATTTTATTATATATTTACTGATCCCAGTTCTTCCCTCCTCAGCGACAGAGGATGTGGGCTCTGAGCATTTGCACTCTGAACCTGCTGAGGGGTACAGGGAGGTCTGGCATGGCCTCACCCCCAGGAGGTTCTGGGTGCCTTAAGACCTTAATCAACCTTGTTTCCATGTGTCCCCTGTTCTCCCACAGTCCATTCTCCCACCTGCTCTTCTGTATCTCTTACGTCCATGTTTAAGTAAACCTCAGCTTACAGACATCCCGGCAGCACTTGCCACAGCAAAACATCAGACACCTCTGTCAGGACTCCACAAGTTGTAAAACATTAGACTGAAGTAAATCATAATTAATGTAAAGACCCAAACCAGGTATAATGCTAGTTTTAACCTGTGTTGCTCTCATGCAAATTAATAGTGGTAAAGATAAATATTTTCTTCACCATCTGATTCTGGTTCTCAGCTTCAGCTGCATCTGGGGATGGTATATTTGGATATACTGTACTTCCCTCTCTGCTACTGTGCTATAAAGTGTATGCCCTCTACTTGACAGAAACACTAAAATAAAGGCTGTTTCTAGAAGCTGTTGTAACACAAGATAAAAATCAGTTCATTCAAAATTTTCAATAAATAGAAGCAAATCATAAGATGCTGTGCTGCTCTGATCAGCATTTTCTCCTTTTCTCCTGAGTTCCCATCAGTGAGAAGCAAGGACACAATACACTTTGATTTTGGGTCTTGCTGGTTTTATCCCTTCCTTGGTATTTAATTAGTCTCTGTGTGTATGTGTGGGGGAAATGGTGATCTAATCCTACTGAAATACAAGCCAAGTAAAACAAGTTTAGATGGAGACATGGTCACACAGCAACTTTCAGTCAGAGAACAATACACTTGGGGTAAGGTATATTAGCAAAGTAGTTTTAGGCATATCAGACCTAATTGGTTTTATTCTGAGAATAGTAATACTAGGTGGGAAAAAGCTAAGTTGAAAATTAAAGCGGATAGCAAGTTTTGGTAACTTTGGTAGCTGTGGTAATGGAAAGGTTCTGTACATATTGTTGGGGAAAAAAGCCTCTCACAGAGACTTTTAAAGCCCTGCTAAGACTGCAATCACTCTGAGACAAAAAAAAAAAAAAAAAAAAAAAAAAAAAAATTGGCAATTTTACCCATTCAGCCAAAACAAAAAGTGCTTCACCATAGTAAAGAATTTCTTCCTAATATGTAACCTAAGCGTGCCCTGTTTCAACTTCAAGGCATTGCCCCTTGTCCTGTCACTTTCTACCCCCTAAAAAAAAAAAAAAAAAAAAAAAAAAAAAAAAATTGGACATTTTCACCATTCAGGCAGAGCAAAATGCAGAAATCTCTTAAGCAGCCTGTCTTGTAAGGTAGACTTAAACACACATTTGCTTGTTAAAACCACGGAGAAAAGATTTTGTTTGTCCTTCCTCAAAACATTTTCCTTTAAGCTCAGCTGGGAAGTGCATTTTAACATTCAGGATCATTTGCCTGTAAGTGAGCAGCTCAGCCCAGACCTGCCCTGTGTGCCCTGCCCAGGACCAGCATCGGGAATGTTCCTCACGCGTGCTGCTGTGAGGAACAAAGGCAGGCGCTGCGTTTGCTCGGGCTGTGTTCGTGCCTGGCACAGAGCTGTGCTGCAGAGCCTGTGAGCAGCTGGCTGCCCTTGCAAGGAGCTTCCCACCAGTGCTGCTGTGAGGAACAAAGGCAGGCGCTGCGTTTGCTCGGGCTGTGTTCGTGCCTGGCACAGAGCTGTGCTGCAGAGCCTGTGAGCAGCTGGCTGCCCTTGCAAGGAGCTTGTGCATGCCCTGTAACGGGGGTGGAGAGCCAGGAGGGGTGTCCTGGCTGCTGCCTCTGCTTTTGTACACCATGGAGACACCCCACGGCTCCTTACTCCCCTGGCCAGCCTGAGAAATTTTGGTGGAGGGAGTCCGAGGAGGGTGATGTGAGTCTCAGCAAAGAGGCTGGCAGAGTAAACCCTGCGAGGGCTCCCAGACCCTCTGCATCCCCAGCCCTGACCCAGGTACACCTTGCTGGGAGCTGGGAGCGCTGCTGGAGCTGGGAGGCTGCTGGGAATGCAGGAGGCACAAGGGATGGGGCAGGTGGGGCTGAGCACCGAGCTCGGAGGAGGAGCAGGAGCTCGGCTGCTCCTGCTAAACAGCTTAGTCCGAGACTTGCCCGCAGCTCCGCTCCCAGTTCACGGCTGCATTCCTGCGGCATCCAGGGAAGCGCTGGGAGGATCGCGCCCAAAGGAAGCTGCGGGAGCGGCGTCCCCGCCTGTGCGGGGACAGGCAGCGGCTGGCCCCTGTGCCTCCCTGGCTGCTGCGCGGCCAGAGCAGAGGAAAGGAGCTTGGAGATGCCCCAGAGTGAGGTCGTACCCTCTTGATTTATTTTTCTCTTCCTGGAGACCTTCTGTCTCCCACTGCCTGGGCAGGGAATTTAGGGATTTACTGTCAGGACTGACTTATCTGCTCACTTGGCTCGAGCGAGGTGCCTGTGGTAGGCAGTCTGGCTCCTACCCTGCACCTTTTTTTCCCCCTTTCTTGTCTTGATTAGTGTGGTTTCTATACTCGCTAACCCATTGACTTTTTTCCTTCACAAGTACATGGAATAAGGTGTTGATCCCTTCCTGGCCACTGGCAGTGACTGTGACGACAAATTCCCATCCCCATTTCCAATCCTGGCGGAGGTGACTTGGTATGACTGTCGCTTGCTATCTTTGTTTCCATCCTCTCAGCAGCTTCTCAGGCTTCATGGCTCCAAGTGCCAGGGGAAAGCAATGCCTCAGGACCAGCTCTAGGTGTGGTTTTGGGGCCAGGAACCTCTCTTCAAGTACCTCCACGGCAGAGGCTCTTTTCACCAGTCCTCAAGTGCCCTGTAATGACCCTGCATCCTGTAAAACCTCCCCCAGCCAGAGCAGGGGTGGAAGGGCTGTGAGTTTGAAGGGGAAGTGTGGGCTTTTGAAATGGATGCCAGCAACACCCACTGCAGATGAGAGCCACCAGCAGTTCAGATACCGTCACACCAAGTGGTGATTTGATACAGGCCAGAACAAAGCTCTTTTTTAAAGACCCCCAAGTGCACATGGACATGGATTTGTGTCTGTTTCCAGGGCAAGTTTCTCCAAACTCCAAGAAAATTATCTGTATCCTGCCCTTGCAGCCTGCCCTGGGAAGTCAGTGCCATTCAGATGCCATTTGATGGGACTCATGGTGACATCCAATCCAGTCTGAGATGGTTATCTAGGCAGGAGTCTCCAAAGGTGGTCCACCTAAGGGCAGTGTCTAAGGTAGGCAAGATATCTCCTCTAGGATGTGCCCATTGCTCCCTGATGACTGTTGGGAAAGATGGCTTGCTTTGACTAGCTGCATCTAAAGAGCTTAAAGAGAAAATCTGCTTTTAGTGAGGAGTCAAAAGAGGAAGAAGAACACCTTGAGAGTGGATGTAGCCTGGCAGAGGCTTCCTGTATGAAGTGCTTCATACCCCAAAGAAATCTACATCTCTAATATTTTGAATGAACTGGAGAGCTGTGCTACAAACTTAACATTTCCTGTGGCAAATGCTGACCCAGCATTCATCAAAATAACAACAGCCACAACAATTTCTTTCTCCATCTAGGAACTGTGCATCATGCTAGGGTGAAATCCCAGCTTATCTCCATTAATGCCAGTGATATGGATGTGTCCTAGGGACCCCAATTCTGTATCTCTGAAAGTGCTGTTCCTGCAGCAAGCAAAGGTGGTTTAACTCAGCACTGCCATGCCCCCACCACTTCACCCAACACGATGCTTTAACAGCGCTGACAGGGGCTTTTCCACACTTCAGCACGAGTGTTAGTCTTGGCTGAAAAACCCCAGTAACTGGAGGTTAAGTCACTCCATCCCAAACCCAATACTCCCCCCTGCCAGACCTCCCCCATTATTCATTGATTCCTTGTCTTTCTTTCCATGCAACACACTTGCTCCAACAGGAAAGAGTTTTAGGTAGTGGGACTCCAGTGTTTTCTAGGAGTGCTGCCGTAAGGAGCATGCACAAGGAGATAACTGAGACTCAGCATCTCTCCCTTGGGTAGGTGAAGGGCAAGACTTGGGCTTTGAGTGATTTGAGTTCTGTAACACCAACTTCAACCACTTATGGACATTTTGTGGTGGATGAACACTACCATCACCTTATCCATGCACCTTTATCCACTGTGCCCTCAAACCAAGTTTCCAGAAGGCAGGTGTTTGTCTGTCAATAAGAAAAGTGTGTATATAGATCACTTCAGGGTGTTTGGTAAGGGGTTTGCATGCCTAAAATGTGATGATTCAAAATTAGTTTGTTGGGTTAATGATTGGATTGGATGATCTTGGAGGTCTTTTCCAACCTCAATGTTTCTGTGATTCTATTCTATTTATTACAGTGCTGATTTCTTTGGCAGTTTTTGTAAGTCTAGATATGGTGAAACTTTAAATTGAGTGCATTTGTGATATGGTCTCTCAGACATATACTCAAACATATTTAATAAGCAGTTTCACAGCTGTAGGCTGTCTGGGATAAATCCTCAGGATCTGCATGGTTCTTGTGCCACCCTTCCCATTACATCTCTGGTACTGCTCTGAACTTGAGTGTACCACTGCTGAGCATGCCTTCCTAACAAAACTGTGGAACAAGCAAAATGCAGACAGATCTTCAGATCAAACAACTCTCCTGAATTATGGATCATTAGGGATTTCAAATTTTGAAGGGAATTTGGAAAATGACCTATAAGGTTTGCCTAAGGAGCCATTTCCTAGTCCTTCTCTTCATTTCCAAAGCATCCAGGTAGCAACCTGGACTGGTTGACTGCTCACCAGCATGTTCAGCAGCTAGGCTGGTTATCCAGGCTGTGCTGGGCTCACAGCTGTCACAGTTACACAATTCTCAGCACCAGCTTGAGGATAACTTGGTTGCAGCCAGGTGAATCACAGCTCCAGCAGTAACAGCAAGGGCAGGACAGCACTCACACTTAAACATCAGCATCATCATCACCACCATCATCATCATCCCCACTGCAGAGTCCTGTGAAAAATGCTGTTTGTAACCAGCCAGTGAGAATGAGAGGACTCCACCATGTTATTTTTCCCTATGTAGAAGGAACAAAGTGTTTATTTTCCAGCTGGTAGTCTTGCAGTTGCAGGCAGGCATCCAGTTATCAAGCTGGGCTCTTCCTATCACCTACCCTGTTGGCAAACAAAGCCCTGCATGTCAGATAGTGCCTCATTTTTTTAGAACTGTGCTGTTCCTATGATGTCTCTGGATATCTCCAGATAATTTAAGCCCTGAACTGTGTGTTTGAGACTGGAGAGTGAGGACAGTAGAAAAACAGTATAAGCAAATGAGCTGGTTAGCTTTTTGATAGTGTTTGAGAAGTTTCTGAGTGGCTCTGTAGAGCAGGTCTACCTCTGCTGACAATGGACCAACCTCAAAATGTTTGGGAGTGTCTGTGGGATGAGGATAACACTATCCCTGATGTCTGCTATTCCCCCATCAGCCAGCCCACACAGATGAAACGCAGTTGGGTTCACACAACCTCCCACTTCAGCAGCATGAAATGTTTGTTCCTCTGCACTGGACTCTGGCAAAGGCCATGCCTATCACTGCATCCATGGAAAATGCAGGAAATCCCTCGTGAAGTAGAGTTTCCACCTCATGTCTTCCCAGCAAACATATTTCCCTAACTCAGTGTCCTCCTTTACAGGGATTTAAATTCAAGAAGTGTTCTGCTTGAGGTTTTGCAAGGATTTGGCAAACACAAAAGCCAAGATGTGCTGGCTGTTTTCAAAGACCACGTGGATTGAGCAGAGATCAAAACCAAACTCTCTCCTTTTCAGTACAAGTTCTGTCCCTCTATCTGTGAGCTCCCATCTCGCTAGCATGTGTTTATAAAAGAGCCTTAGAGAGAGAACAGTTGGGGCAAGAATTTGCCATATAGCAAAACCCTGCAGTGCTTTTGCACAAGGAACAAGAGCTTCCACGGGAGTGGAAGCAGTTGCTGTGTTTGTGTTGACTGGCCATGGTTTCCCACTGCTGGGGGTTTCCAAAGCAAATGAAATGTTATTCATCAAGGCAGGCTCCCTCCCCAACTTTCAGTTGTTGAAAATACTACAAAGTAAGATGGAAAGAAACATGTAATCCTTCATCATCACAGTCAGGATTTACTTGTTTATTTAGATTCCCTGTCTGTTCCAAATGTTCTGCCAGAGAAAGCCCATCCAGACTCCAGGAGTGCTTGACACACATAGAAAATTTTCTAGATATATTTAGAAGATAAATCCAACAGAATCCAGTCCTCACAGTGCAGCAGCAAGATGAAAGTCCCACATGTGTAATAAAATATCTCAGGATGTTTTTTGTAGGGGAAAAAAAAAGCAGGAGGCATCTGAGGAGAAATTGATTTTGATGTGGATCTTCTAAATCAGAAACTTTTTGGTGGAGCTGTCCTTGAGCTCCAGGTACCTCCTCTTTTTCTGCCTGGAAAATGTGTTCCAGGTAGAAAAAAATGGAACTTGGTGTCTTTGTGGTCAGTAAAAGGAGAGAGTTGTGTTCAGAGGGTGATTCCTCCCTCTGCCCTAGGAGGTGTAAATCAGCCCCTGGAAGGGCGTCTCTCCCTGCAGACACTGCAGGGGAAATGCAAGGAGAGGAGCCCAGACCTGAGTCTCACTTTTAGTGCTTAAGGGAAGGCAGCTGAATCCCCTTCTGAGCGAGCTGTGTGTTGGGAACTGACCACTCAGCAACCCCAGCTGGTGTTTGCCATCCCACTCCTGTTGCTGCACCTTCAAACAAGAAACCAGTGAGACCATAAACATGAGATAAGAGAGATCTTTTGGGTCATCCCAGGACCAGGTAGTAGAAGATGAGCACTTGTCAGCAGATGTTTTGCAGTTGTACCATCACCCAGCCCAGTGGATTTGACAATGCCCTGTGAGCTGTTCTTCTAGTGATGCCTTGGGAGCAGCACCTTTGAAACCACCTGTGTTTTTTATTTGCTATCTAAGAGCCACTGGCATGAGTGAGCATCAAGAGCTTGATGTCCCTTCTGGGGGCAATATTGCAGTAAGTTGTATGGGGTAGAGTGGGAGGGCCAGTTTTCAGGCAATGACCCCCTAAATAATAACTTCTGTTAATGTTATGGGATCATGGATGCTGCTAGAGGCTGCTGAGATCTTACCCTCTAGGGTTTTGTCTTAAACAATATAATGGGGTGTTTAAGATACGTCTGTTTTTGGAAAAGCAAAATAACCAGTTCTGGGTTTGGCAGGTGCTGTCCTTATTTCACATGTTGACATAAAGAGCAAAGAGCAGGCTCTTATCAGAATCTGGGGTTTCTGAAGGGTTGCTAAGCTGAATCAAAACTAGAGTTTTCCAAAAGTGACACCCCTTGACCCAAACTCCAGTTTAGTGCCAGAATTAGGGCAGCCTTTCTCCATAAATTCGATGTAGCCTCAGTGCACTGGACAGATCTGACAAAACAGTTTATGAAAGTAATTTTGAATCACTAGTATCATCAAGATCTACAATTTTGGGTCTTAACTAAATCCATAAGTGAAAGAGAGGATTCTACTTAAAAGGATACAAAAACAAAGTAAAAATTCCCCCCCAAAAATCATTCAGCTTTTGAAAAGTTGTGAGGTGTTTTCTGCAAAGCCTGAATTAACCCTTGCTGTGATAACCTTTTGTGCAAAGCTCACCTGCTGCTGTCCCCACAGCTCATGTGTTCCTCGGTGCAGAAGGCCCTGTTTGAGGAGGAGGACAGGGTGAAGAAGCTGCAGCAGAAAGTGGCAGCGCTGGAGAAGCGCAACAGGCAGCTGCGCGATCGAGTGAAGAAAGTCAAGAGGTCTCTCCGGCAAGCCAGGAAAAACTCCAGGCACATGGAGCTGGTGAACAGAAAGCTCAGTGAGAAACTTTCCTCTGCAGGTGGTCAAATGCCCTATATTAACTCTTTGAAGCAGGAGAACTCCCATGGTACCTACCTGAAAGTATAATGCAAGGGTAAGTGCTCAGGCCATGGTAGTGGCGAGTTTTGTCTGCATTAGATCAGGGTCTGGCCCTGACACCTTCTCTATGCTGTGCTTCAAACCTTGCATGGAAAATGAATCTGAACTTGCTTTAGACACAGTGCCAGATGAAACAGGAATGCCAGCTGGATTTGGCACGGCCCAAAGCCGTGTCCTTGCTGCTCTCAGTGGACACAGGGCCCGACAGTCACCTGTGCTTCTCCTTCCTCACCCACCTCCGCCACCAGCTTTAGGTTGTGTTTGATGGAAGTGCCAGCCCAGACCTCTGGGCCATTGCAGGCACTTGACACAGGAGCTCTTCCTGCCAGTTTACCTCCTCCTCATGGGCTGGGCAAGCCAGGCTTGGGATCTATAGAGGAATGGGGTGGGAAGGATGAAGGCATGAATGTCCTTCGCTCCCTTATCACCCCCAGGCTCTCAGCCTTGCTTGAGCTTGATGAAGTCTACATCCAGTGCCTGGGCTATGTCTGGCACTCAGGCAGTTTGTGCCTCTCTTCAGCATGGAATATAGATGTGCCCAAATTGTCTTAATTGTCTTTGTTCCTATATATCCTTAAATATTCTAAATTGAATATATAACAACTTCTATTTTTCCAAGAAGTGCCTCAAAGCACTCCCTCAGGTGCCTTTCTCACTGGTCAGCCAACTGGGTTGGAAACCACATCATTTTGGGACTGTGTCTAAGACCTAATCCTGCAGTCAGGAGTGGACTTAGCCTATGAGTGGGTGTTGGATCAGGCCCAGCAGGCAATTTCAAATCCCATTCTCAAGCAGGTTTAAGTTACAGTGTGGACAAAGCTTTGAGTTTTGTAGTCACTGAGGTATAATGGAGGTTGCTGGGCAGCCTCATTTAGTTACATTAAAAACCTGTAGAGACCACATCAATATCAACAGGGCATTAAAATTTTAGGTAGTTTATATATGTATATATTTTAAAATCCTATAGAAAATATTTTTATTACACATTTGATATAGTCTAATTTCTTAAAATATGAAGTAAAATCTGTTTCTTGGTTATCTCGTAAAAAAGAAAAGTCCATCATATCCTTTATTAGGTATTTACAAACTGACTTCTGCTCAAGCAGTGTGGGTTTAGGCCTCAGTATCCGTGGCTGATAATGTTAATGCTTGAAACTATCCCTGCACTTGGAAAAGCCCATATCAGCTTTCAGATGGGAGCTTCAGTCCAAGCAGAACACAGAAGCTGACTCTCATTACCTTCCAGTTTTGCTCCTTTTGGAAATACTTTTATTTTTTTTTCCCTTCTTAAAATAATATTGGCATTTTTTAAGATTCTGAGTCCTCCACAAGCTCCACTGGTTTCAAAGGCTCCACCTTCCACATCACCACAATTTGAACTGTTTTCTGCTGGAGTCAGCAATGCTGTTTCCTGAGAGTAACTACAGGACTCAGGCTTCCCTAGATGCCATCAAGAGATTTTAACTCCAAAATTTAAATCCATAGAAAAGTAACTACTTTTTATTGTTTTATTTTCTGGCTTCTAAACTACTGTTTAAACAAATGAACTGGTTTTCCTGGGATAGGTATTAAAAGCTTGTTTTAATTTTTTGTTAAGAAAAATATTCCCTCTGGTATTCATTCATGTTTTATAAGTGTTTGTAAAAAGCTGAGAAAGTATAATTAATATAGTTACACCTTTGTTATTCTTACAGATTTTCCAAGCACAGAGTTGAATATCTTTTTCTTTTGGCTGGTATTTTTGTTGCTTGACGAAAAGATTGGAATTTTTTTCCTGTTTCCCCCTTTGTCTTCCTTAAAAAAAAAAAAAAAAAAAGTAAACCATTTTGTTCTCCTTGTAAGTTTTGTGAGAATTTTGTTTATTCTGCAAAGAAAACAAAAAGAACCTCCCCAAATGCAAAGTCCAAATGCAACCCAAAATGCTCTCACTAGGTACAAAACCCAAAAAACATTGTTTCCTTGTGAGTTTTTTCCCTTTCATTCCTGCTTGGGTTTGGATCATTTCCAGAGATAAGGACCAGCAGTCAGATCAGGCCACAAGTGAACCCTCTTGACAAGTAACAGGGGATGTCAAACCTAAATAAAAATGCCATTAAAGTGTCAGCACTGATTGCCTGTCCCTGCTGGTGACAGTATCCAGAGAGTGACCAGGAAGGCTGCACATGCAGGAAACAAGAGGAATGAGGAATTTGGGTTCTGTCTACCCAGGCTGGTGCACGTCACACAGGGTCTGCCTGACACATGGTATAATTTTTAGACCCATTCCATAGCAATTTCAGGGATCAGCTCATCTGGAGACCTGCAGAAAGGGCAGAATTTCATGCCATTTCCAAGAGTAATGGCAAGGCATGGTTATGTCCCTCTTGAAAAGCTGTGGGGGAGGGACTGAGATGCAGAAATGAAGAGGAGGTTGGCATAGCTGGGTGGGTTCACAAGAGATGGTGTAGAAACCCAAAAAACATCCTGGTAAAAAACAGAAGGACAAAAAAAAATCCCCATTTTGTTAGAAACAACAGCAAATGTGTCAGCCCCCCTTGAGAAGTTCAAAGATGCTTTACAAATTAGTAACATCTGCTTTTTCAAAACATATCAGGAGCTTGAAGGCTGCCAGAACATCTGCAGGACCAGTGCTAGGGGTTTCCAGAGCAGCTGGACACAAGTGGAGACAAGGATGGGATTTTTGGCATCTGTGTTCACTGTGGGGATGTTTTTGTGGACAAATAAATTTTTCCTGATGGATACAGAGGATGACAAGAAGGGAAAGAGCAAAATTAATAGTAACAGGACAGAGTAACTGTATGAAGGAGAGAAGAGAAGAGAAGAGAAGAGAAGAGAAGAGAAGAGAAGAGAAGAGAAGAGAAGAGAAGAGAAGAGAAGAGAAGAGAAGAGAAGAGAGGCAGAAAGAAACAGCAGAGGGGAAATTGTTCTCTTAGGATTGTCCCTTTTTAACCATCAACCCTTTTGTACTATTTCTGTCACAACTTCTGCAGGACTTGTGTGGCTCACCAGAGTATAAGTGGATAATTCAGATGGTGATCTGCACCCAAAAATACCTGAGTTTTTAGACTTTACAACTGAATTTTCTGTTTTTTTTTTTTTTTTTTTAAAGTGGATGTTTATAGAACAAAGTGTATCAAATAAACTCTTCTCATAAATCCAATATCATCCTCATTTAAAAACCCTACCTGAATAACTGGGGAAGAACCACAAAGTGAGGTAGGATTTATGGGGCGCAGACACTGTTAGTAGCTTTCTTTGCTCCTTAACACCAAAACCATTGGGAAAAAAATTACTTCCTTATGTTTGAATAATAATTTAGGGAAATAGCCATGTTATTCTGTTTGGGTTTTGGCAGAAGGGGGTTTTGGAACCAAAGAGCACATCAGGGTTTCAGAGTTGTATCAGTAAAGCCCATTTCTAATACACAAAACCTCTCGCCAAGCTAGGTAATCTCCCATTAATGAGGCAAAGGAGCCCAAATTAATTTCTGAAAGTAGGAGAAAAAACATAGAGGAAAACCGTAGAAAGCAGATAAAACTGAAAACATGTGTCATTCTTTCTTATAACAAATCCAAGTGATTGCAAGGAAATTTCATTTTCCTCCCTATTTAACCCCAATTATTTTCATTTAATCACAGACATGCACCTATTTCCCTCCAAACCAGCCTGCCTTGCGTGTGAAACATCGTTTCCAGCATGTGCTTGGGTTCAGGCATGTTCCTAATCCCCTCAAACAAACACAGCGAGCAGGACAGCACGTCCCAGCACATGTGGCACTGCTGGGAGGGCTCTGCAGGAAACCAGGGCAAGCCATCCCAACAGGGATGTCTGGGAAGGCACAGCAAGGATCTGGTGGGGCAGGAGCAATGCTGTCCTTGTGAGGAGTCATCTTTTGGGGGATCAGCATTTGGCACAGATGATACCAAGCTGGGTGAGAGCTGGGAGTGTTGATTTGCTTGAGGGTGTCCCTGCAGTGGGAGCTGTGGAAACCCAGGGCATTGGGAATATTTCTCTGTCTGCTCTGGGGTGCCCTCACCCCCAGGGAGCACTGACTGTGACCCTCATTCATAGAGAAAGTTTCCTAGACTTCAAGATAGACTAGAATTCACAAAAGTGTGAAATAGATTATATAGAGTAGTGTAGGTGCATCATTTGGTGGGAAATTTAGGTTTTGGGATTTTTAGTGTGTTGTGGATGGGAGCAAGATGGGGGGCACAGAGTGTTGTCCTGGGCTTCTTCTTCATGCTTCTTCTTCTTTCTTCTTCCTGGGTTTGGGTGGCATTTTGTAATTGGGCAGAAAAGTCCACATTGCGGGCTCTTTGGGATCAGTTATTGGGTTAAAAGTGAAAATAATCTAGGTGTCAGTTCTTAATTGGACAGTTTAGTCTTAAAAGACCTTGTACCAAGAGATTGTTACATTTTGTGCCTTCTAATGAAAAGCTGCCAAACTCACAGTAGTGAGACTGTTTTACTGATAAGAAATAATAAACACTTGAGTCTGAACGTGAATTACTGTCTCAAGTGCCTTCAGTCCAGACCCAGAGAAACTGACCTGAAATGAGAGAAACTGAAAGCCCTGGCAATGAGCTGGACAGGCTGGTTCGAAGGGTTGAGGCCAACTGCATGAGATTAAACGAGGTGAATTCCTGCACTTCAGTCACAGCAACCCCACCTAGCACCACAGGCTGGAGGAAGAGTGGCTAGAAAGCTTTCCAGTGGAAAAGGACCTGGGGGTGCTAGTCAACAGTGACTGAACACGAGCCAGGTGTGCCCAGGTGGGCAAAAGGCCAATGGCACCTGAATTGTACCAGCAACAGTGTGGCCAGCAGGACCAGGGTGGATTTTGCTCCTGTGCTGGCCACTGGTGAGGCCACACCTTGAACCCTGGGCTCAGTTTTGGGCCTCTCAATTGCAGAAAGTCCTTGAGGTGCTGGAGTGTGTCCAGAGAAAGGAATGGAGCTGGGGAAGGGTCTGGAGCACACGTTTAATGAGGAGAAGCTGAGGGAGCTGGGTGGCTCAGTTTGGAGAAAAGGAGGCTCAGGGGACAACTCATGGTTCTTTACAACATCCAGAAGGGAGGCTGTACAAGGATCTTCTTGCAGGTAACAAATGAGACTACCAGAGGAAACAGCCTCAAGTTGTGCCAGGGGAGGTTTGGCTTGGATATAAGGAAAAATTTCTTCACCACAATTATTGTCCTGCCCTGGAGGAGGCTGCCCAGGGAAGTGGTAGAGTCACTGTCACTGAGGGTGTTGATAAGATGTGTAGATGTGGTACTTGGGGACACAGTTTAGTGGTGAACAAGGCAGTGCTGGTTTACCTGTTGGGCTAAATGTTCTTAAGGGTCTTTTCCAACCTAAATTATTCAATGATTCTATGACTTTCTTGGTTTTCCATTAGTTGGGTTTGGTGGCATCACACCACTCCTGAGGTGCCTGATGGTTTCTCATGGTGAGAGTGTTCCAGCAATTGCTGGCTGCTTTGGTTAATGCTGATTGCATGCAATGGCATCTCCCCCTCTGGTTATCTGCCTGTGGATAGTAATTTTTCTTTTTACTGAAATTTTCCACAACAGAGAGCTATTTCTCAGAACAAATTTTAGGTGGTAAATAATTGTTTTGCAATGTTAAAATATAATCAGTTAAGTGGCATTTTCTTTGGCAATCTCCCACTTTGGAGTCATGACAAAATTTGGCAGAAGTCCCTTCTATGTACCCCTCGTCCCAAGAAAAATCAGCAGGAAGACTTTGAAATGTTTTGGGTTTGCAATGCACACATACTCAGCAAAGACTTTGTAGTGCTGCACAGCTAAAACCCCAGAAAATGCACTAAATGAACCTTTCTGAACCTGTCCTTCCCTGGACAGCCCAGCTGCCATGGATGGCAGCACAGCCAGCCTTGACAGGACTGATAAAAGCAGATTTTTATTGCGTCTTAATCTCCTGGATGCCTCTGCAGTGCCCAGGGGTTTGTGTATGTGTCAGGGGTGGTGCCATGAGGATGAGGATGCTCCAAAAAGCTCAGAATAAGCTCAGAAAGAGGAGTAGTTACAGGAGAGACACTGGAGTTGGGAACACACAGGGCCAGAATTGCTCTTACAGAAGTGGCCACCGGTACCTGGATTGGAGACATGGGAAAGGTCCTGGAAAGGGACAGCCATTTGATATGCACTGTCCATCAAGAGTCTGTGTAAGGGAGCCCAAGGATGCCCCCTGGACAGAGACAGCCTCTGTCACTCATGTTTTGTATCAGCAGATGGCCAGGAGCTGCACAGCTCCAGCTTTAGCTCAAGTAAAGGACCAGCCTGGAGAGGAAGGAAGAAGTGATTCCTTCTGTGCTGGGAGTGGCCCAGGCAAGCTGACCTAGAGACACTGCTCACCTAGAGACACTGCTCACCTAGAGACACTGCTCACCTAGAGCCATTGCTGACCTAGAGATATTGCTGACCTAGAGACACTGCTGACCTAGAGACATTGCTGACCTGGAGATATTGCTGACCTAGAGACACTATATATCACAGTCTGGGAACAAATGCAACAAAATACTTCATCCTTCCACATTTCTGACCTAGATATTGCTGACCTAGAGACATTGCTTTTGGGTGGCAACCTGGCAGCATGGTGAAGAGTAGTGGTGTGCTCAAGCCATTGCTGTCAACACCCAGAGCACAAAAAGCGGCCTGGTTCCTTTTCTTCATTTCTACTTGTTCTTACAGACTCTTGAGATCTTTTCTGCAAGAAAGGCAGTCAAAAGGAAACCAAAAACCACATGGTTTTGGAGGGTCACCAGCTGCCAACACACAGCCTATATATCACAGTCTGGGAACAAATGCAACAAAATACTTCATCCTTCCACTGACTACACTGGGTCCTTAAAATGTTCTAAGCAAGACTTTGCCTCCACTCAAAGTCAAGCAAAGGCAGCAAGATGCATGTAAATCACTCAAACCACACAGCAGTTCTGTGGCAGGTCTGCATTAGAGAATTCATGGGCCCTTAAGTTTGGCACCTGCTCCAGTTTCTAGAACTGTCACCTTGTTGAGTGGGGCAGGAGGGGAGATGCCAGCACATCAGAGATGTAGAGCCTTGCAGAGTGTGAATCAGAGCAATCTGCATTAGGTGCCAAAACTTGGATTGCTTATTTACAGGAAAGCAACTTCTCAACAAAAGGGAGGGAACAAGCATCCTCTTGGCTGGGGCAAAGCCCAGAGAGGTCTCATCTGTTTTCCAGTGTCAAGAGATCTTTTGACAGCATTTGACTATTAAAAGGTTTTACACAGTGCCCATACAGAATGTGAGTCCTTCTCCAGGACTGCCATGGTCTGGGACTTCTTATACACCCAGACTGCCCAGAAGGAGACAAACTGGGAAAACCTTCCTGATGGAAACCATGTGGCCATCCATGGAGGAGGAGGAGCTCTTGGGCAGGTAAAGCAGCACTCCAGGTGGAGTCTCAGGACATCTGGCCAGAGGGGCAAAACCACTTCTTTTAACCTCCATAGCCCAATTTCTTCATCCCTTTCCCACCCAGGAGGTAAGAGTGAGACTGATGCGAAGATGCTCCCATGGGGTCACTGGTGGCTTGGGAAGAGGTCAGAGGGATCCTTGTGTGGAGCTCTGCCAGGATCCACCAGGGAAGGGCTGGACCAACCAAGAAGGGAGGAGGAAAGTGCAGACCAGCAGGTTGTCCCAGAGGACATTTCTGTTCCACTTGCCCTGCCCAGAAAAAAGCAGAGAGCCTCCAAGGTCAAAGGCATTTGTTATCTGCCATGCCAGTAAACCATGAGCTGCCCGATCTCTGCTCACCATCCAAGGACAAACATGTGGCCACATCAGAAGGGTGCTCGCTTGAACTCTTCCCATGCATTTCCATGGGAACAGGGCAACTGTTTTGCTTTCCTGTCTTTAATATTTCTCTTATGATTATTTCTGAAATACTCTGCTTGCTGGAGGCTTGGCCTAAAGAGATAAGGAAGAGAAAATGTCACAGACTGTTGTCAATGAATTATTTTTCCCATTTCTTGATGCCAGGAAAAGCAGTTCTTGCTGTGGAAAAGCAGATTGTGGGTTATGCTGTCTTCAAATTACTTGTTTCAGAGATGTTAGAAAATGCAATGTGCACCTATTAGTACAGTGTGTTAGTTGGAAGCTGGCAGCAATGAAAACCATTTCTTTAGTAAAAATAAAATATCTCATAACCTGATATTTCTTTTCTTGTCCATACCTAGGTGATTCATGCTCATTTCAGGATTACAATCCATTCTTTTTTACACATACAAAACATTTAGCTCCCCATGAACACAAGAAGAAGAGCTAACTCCTGCCTTAGGAAGTGTACCTTATAATTGTGTCTGGAAGCAGCACTGCTCACCAGGAGAGCAGGGCAGTTGTGGCTTTATAACATTTTCAGTAGCTGCATTGACACTGTTCAGGTTGAAAGTTTCTGTCCTGATGCTGATCTCTGCCTCAGTGCATGGAAAAAGTACTTTCCAAACTGGGAACTCTTTGCAACTGAAAAACATTTTTTTTTCTCTAAATATTTCTGCTGATATCTAGTCTGTTACTTCTGTGGAAAACCCACAGCAATTCAGGAAGGTTACAAGCAATGGCTGAAAATTCTTCAGCTGCAGACAGTCAGCCAAATCTCCTTTTAACCACTGGTCACTGGTGGATCCCCAGCATTGTACCATGGCTGGGTAGAACAGTGCAATTGATGGGCCCAGTGCTTCCACTTGCTGACAGCCTCTGCCAGAAATCACCATCTGTAGTTTCATCCTGGTGTCACCTGGGAAGTCCATTCTCTAGCCACATATTTGATACCTCACCCTACAGAGACAAAAGCCATCATCAGTCTGAAATCGCTCCAAGACAGAGTGCATGGTTGAAAAATAAGGAAGAAATTCTTTCCTGCGAGGTAAGTGGCACACAGACACAGGCTGCCCAGAGAAGCTGTGGATGCCCCATCCCTGGAAGTGTTAAAGGCCAGGTTGAATGGGACTTTGAGCAACCTGGTCTAGTGGAATGTGTCATTGCTCAGAGCAGGGGAACTGGAAGTGCAGTCAGAGCTGTGGCAGCCTGTGGACAGCTTTGGGGTTCCAGATCCAGCCCTGATCAATGGAGGGTGGTTAGTGCTGCACTCGGAGTGCCTGTGGCACATCTTCGTTCTGTGCACTGACTCAGGGGCTAAACAGGCTGCAGAAAGCAAATGTAATGACACTGTTTAATGAAAAGATAATGGAAGCTTTCCAGCCACATCATTACAGCCCATGCAGAGACAAAATTCCCTGTTCTCCTAGAGGGATAAAATCAAGTGCATTGTCACGCTGGGGATCAAGCTGATCTGAGCTTTGTATTCCTCATCTGCTGTATTCTTAATTCTCATTGCTTTTAATTGACTGCAGATTTTCTTTGGTTTTGCAAATTCGGTTTTGAGGCAGATTCTTTGTATTCTTTATGGAACAGGCTTCATGGGATATGAGCAGGGCTGGTGGGGGGCTTTGCACTGCTGGTAAGTAATGATATTTTCTCTGCAGCAGGAGCCAGGGTCAAGTGAGATGCAAAGTACAGTGCTCACTGATGAGCAAGGAGTGGGAGGAAGCAGCATATTTCCAGCCATAAAACAGGGGGACATTAAGAAGTTACAGGCAGCTTGACAACACAGAGCTCGTTAGCCCAGTGGGTAGAAAATGCATTGCAGATGCAGCAGCCTTGCTGGAAATCCAGAGGGGAAGAGGTGGAAAGGAACTGTTCAGGCAGCAGGAAGCTGCCAGTGGTGATGGAGGGCAGCCATGCCCATGCTTCTCATGAATGTCACATCACAAAATAGGGAGAAAATCATCCTTCTCACAGTAGTGAGAGTCTTCCACCTAAAATGTTCATCTGGACACCAAACTGACAGCAAAGATAATGGGACATGAGTCAAAACTCTGGGGACATGATGAAAGACCTCCAAACCCGCAGAGGTTTAGGCTTTCACAGCAGGAGGGAGCCCAGCATGTACTCTAGCCACTGGGCTGAAGTTCTCTTTTGGGGTATAAGTAGGTTTTTAGGTCTCCTCCTAAATGACTTGCTTGCAAAGTTAAAGGAAATCTGAGAAATGGGAACTGGAACCAGGTTTTCTCTTCACATTTTACTGTTTTCTTTCTCACATTCTTCTTCTGTAGGTATGTTTGCTGAGGGGCTAAGTTTTCTCTTTCTGAAAAGATATATTTGGAGGAAGAACCAAGGACACTGCAGATTGATTTTCTGAGCTTTGCTCAGACTCCATAATACAAGTGGCAATTTAGTAGGATAAGCTCATTGCTTTTTTCACTTTTATGGATTTCATTAAGAAGCATGAACAGGCAAGAATTCCTCTAAGCAATCATATTACCAGCCTAATTTGCTAGACTTTCATTAAAACAATTAAAGATAGAATGATGCAATGACCCAGTTCAGGACCCAATTAAGACTGAATCAATAAATCAGTAGGTTTAAATCACCACCATAAGGCCACAGATATTCAAAACAAGTTATGAGGCTGAAGCTGAACAGAATTACTGAATTACATCACCATAGGAGAATTTAAAGAATGAAATGCTTTGCAGTTGAGGTGCTCAGCTCATCTTACTACAACCAGCTTAGTGTCAATGGGCACAACCTGGTACAGGTCCATCAGCTGCTGGGGACCATGGACCAACAGCCCTGCCAGGCCATCCATGGCTGTAGGTAGCCCTGGACATATGGACTTCCAGGAACAGGTGTCAGGACCCTGTCCATCTGTCCAGCCACATTTGGTGCTAAATCATCTCATCAGTCTGTCACCACCCTCTTTGCACAGGTAAGTGAAGCCCCCAAGGTGTCCTGCTGACAAACTCAACCACAGCTGTTGGCTCTTTCCTGAAGGTCTCTGACTTTCTTCCAGAGGAATTGCTGGTCAGTTCTTTCCATAGATTTAATGGGAACCATCAGTAAACTCAAGCATGTGGTGCCCTCTGCATACTGCAAATACCTAGAGAGGGAAGAAGTTCCTCAGTTCAAGCCTCCAAGATGACTGTCAGTGGACTCAACAGTGAACTTGATGTTTGGTGGCAACAAAGCCACACATTGGCTTCAGAACTCAGCCCTAGCTTGATCATGGATGAATTCCCTCTTTAGATATTGTGACCAAAAAGTAATTTAGATACATGCCAAAATCCTAGCATTTGAGTACTGACAAGGCACAGCAGAATAGTACCAAAGCTTCAATTAATGCCATGTTTCCCTCTGCTTTAGCTTGATAGAGACACTGCAATAATATTATACATATAATATAATATAATATAATATTGCATTCCATTGTATGGTATTACCATATATTATAACTCCAAGTGTGTGTCCATCATGTGCCTGTGTTCTGTTTGTTAAGGAGTTCATCTGTCAACTCCCATTGAAGGTCAGTAGGGGCTCACCATGACAATAATTTTGGTTTTTCTTTGTAGTGGAACAGGGATCTGATCCACTTAGGTGCTACACTGAGCTGCACTGGGTCAAAGACTGGGGGGGAAAGTTGCATTTCAAATGCTACTTCGAGCAAATGCAAACTTGAAGATGTGATATGTGATTCTTAATATGGTTGGTACCTGCCCAGCTGGTCTGCAACGAAAAGATGCATTCGTTTGAGATTTATTATGCATTTCTGGTCACTGTTAGACTGCAAGCTGAGGCACAGATGTGAACACAGCTCTTTCTTCTGCCCTAAAGAGGGAAAATGAAAAACATACAAGAGTCTATATGGCGCCAAAGAAAGCACAAAGTTCGTGAGCTTGATGGGAACAACAAATTGCTTCTCAGGTCTATTATTATTAATTTCCCTAAACAAAACACTTTCATGAAGAGGGTAAATGAATCATTAATTGACCGAAATTTTTCCAAATATTGAAATTATAAAAAGAAAAACTCCAAAGATTAAAAAAGAAAAGAAACTCTTGAAATCAGGATAAGCAAACAGGAATTTATCCCAATGTCATCCAGAAAGCCCAAACGCCAAACAATCTGGAAATACTCAATTGAAATACTTGCAGTGATAATCCAGATGGTCCTTCTTCCCCACCCCCATAGATATAAAAAATGGTTATCACCACAATAATTCGGCATGGTTGAGAAGGCCCACCAAACGGGCTCAGATGTGCTAGGCAGGGCACACACCCACAGTGATGTAGGTGGATTTTCTCCCTGAGGGATGTCCAGAGCTGGGAGGAAGCATAATATGGTGAGAAGAGCACATCTTTTTATCCCTATGACAGCTTAGATGTCCTGGGATTGCTTTTGGGCAGTGCTGGCCCGTGTTGTCTCCCATGGAAAGCTGCCCAGAGGGATCCTCACAAGGCTAGTATGGTTTTGTGGATTCACAGAGCTGGGAAGGTTTGGCCTGAAGGAGGAGATTCAATGTAGGCATGATCACAGAGGGTAGGACTGTTTACAGTGCACAAGCACTGATTTGAAAGCTCTGTGCAGAATTTATCTTCCTCAGCATCACCTGTTCCTGGACCACAGGGGTCTATGCCTCCTCAGGCTCAAAGCTGTGCACCTACACTTTCTCTGCTTCAACAGGTATCACTCCTTCAAAACTCCTCTTGACTGTGAAAGAAGAGCTGCCACAGACCCCTGGATCCCTGGTTCTGGGAAAGGACAGTTCTGGAGAGCAGGAGTGAGAAATGGTGTTGGTGTAGCACAAAGAAAGGCTGATGTGTGGCAGAGGCCAGGCCTCAGTGCATACCAACACTCTGAAAGCCTTCAAAGGACAGACCCCTTCCCTCCAGTGCAAACATGGCTGTGGATTTTGGCAAGGTTGCAAGCAAAATATTTTCTACAGTTGCCTCTTGGTCTTGTCTCTCTGGCTTCTCTGTATTGATGTTTTATCTCCCTTGTTGCAAACAGCCAAGAATTTGTGGCTGAGCACATAGCAGCGAGGAAAATGTACAAAGATGAAGTGAATATTGACATGACATCATCAGGATGTCATGCATAAGGATTGCAGTGGTCATGGGGTGACCTACCCAGTCTCTCTGGGAGCTTGGAAGAGCCTGGTGGGCTCTGAGTGACCACTGAATCTATGGAGGATCCCATGACTTCAAAACATGAGAAAGTTTTCCTGGCTGAGATTTTAATTCCATGGTGAAATGTGGGATAGACCTTTATCTACTGTAAGTGCCAAATTTGAGCTAAATCCAGCTAACTTACACACAGGTGGGAATGAGGTCCTTAGTGTGAAAGGAATGTCAGAGTTCAGGCTTATGTCACGTGTGAAGACTGCACTTCCCTACAGGATCTGCTGCTCCTCCTGACACTGCAAATCACGTGTTTGTGCCTCAGTGTCACACACCACCTCCAACAAACTTTCAGACAGCATTTTTGTACATGGACGTACTTTTCCAAAGGTGTATCTTGCCATGGATGTGCTTTTCCCAGAGCACAAACTGGAGGTTATCTCACCTGTCCTGGTACAACCCACTATCAAAATAATTCTGAGAACACAGCTGCTCACCACAGCTTTCAAATACTTACCATGTTGGTTCTGGGGGTTGTTCATGTTCAAAATAAAAGCTTTCTAAGTAATTTGCCTTTCTCTTTATATTGCTGTGAGTTGGCCATCATCACTGCTGTTTGTTTCAACTCTGTTACTGAACCAGGTGTCTAAAATTACCTAGCTTTGGCCTCAAGCACAGGCCCACCTCCCTGCTGGGCATGCTGGTTTTGCCACCTATTTTAAGGGGGGAGGAATTCTTGTGTGCCAGTGAGTGAAAACCAGAAGATAAGAAGCAACAGTGGAGAAAAATAGGAGGAAAAAATGAAACGTAAGTCATAACACACTCCAGGAACATCGACTGGAAGAAAATTAAGCCAATGATGGAGCACACTCAACAGTCCTGGTAGAGCACAGCTGACTGCAAAGGCACTCAGAAATTTTCACTGACGACAATCCTGTCTCCTGTGATGATTCCCACCTCAGGGTGTGCAAGTCACCAGGGCCAACTCAAACATGCAGAAGTCTCCAACAAGTATGTCCTTTCCTCAGCCCTACACAGATATTCTCAGTGCCCAGGAGACAGCCACGTCTCCATATGTTGACATTCAACAGCATTTCCATCAACAGCTTTAGGAAAAATCCAAAGGAGAAATCATCCTTTTTATTCATTTCCCAATGGAGTGAACTGGGGAGAAAGAAAATCTTATTATTCTCCTTTGGGACATAAAGGAACATCATTGCATAAAACACAACAGGGCAGTGGAGCAGCCACAGAAATTATTCACTCCCCTTCTTGCATGTGGGTGGAGACTCATGCACTCAAAATCATCAGACTTCACATCAGGCTGTTTTAATTGGATTTATTGGAGGAAAACAATTAGTCATCCCTTTAAATTGTCATTATGATAGAAATCTCGATATGTATACATGATTGTCAAGGCAGAGAACCACTTGCGATGTAGCCCCATTAACAATTTGCAGAACTGCAAACTCATTACGCAGATAAAACTTTTGCAATGCCTTAATACATGCATGGAGTAAATACACATTCTCCCTTCTTTTTGGACATGGATGCTGTTATGAACTTGTTATCAATCACAAGACCTGCAATATTAGGCACACTGACATTCCTTGATTAAGATTAAAGCCTTTGTAGAAAACATGCTTGCATTTTCATTAGAAGTCAACTGAGGGATGTTTTGCAGTTGGGGATATTTGGGGAGTCACTATTCTGGGCAGTCTAGGCTCTTTTTCCCACTGTTTTCTGGCTCAAATAAAATATCTGTCTTTAAAAAAGGCCCAAACTGGCCAAAATATTGTTTCTCAACTAGAGGTCAATGTACACCAGGTCACTGATGTTGTGTTGACCCAAACGTGAGTCGCACCAACTGAGCTGCAACCTTCCACACTCTTCACTTTGGGGTTCATGCTTGGTCTAATGAGACTCAGCATGTGTGATGCCATGCTGGGCTCAGGGGATGCAAGATGAGAGATGGAAAAGCTCAGAGCTGCTCCAAGCAACCCCCTAGGAGCTCCCACCCACCAGGAACCACAGCACACATCCACCTCCTCATGGAGGCTCACACCAGGTGCTGCCTAGGCAATCTGAACTCAGGCTGGTTTACAGCTGTAGCTGATGGTTTGTTGTGCTGCCACACAGTGATTTGGCAATGGCACAGCCCTGGCTGGGCACCAGCCTTGAGAGGGGGCTCAAGACTTCTCAGTGTTTTTGGCCACATGGAGAATAATTTTCAAGGACTGTGCCAGCAGCATGGTGCTTGCTCCCCAGGCCTGCTGCTTGGCATGCCCTTGCCAGGAACACAGAGCAATTCCCAGCCCTTTCCGATGACTCTACTTTGAGTGTGGGGAACTCAAGGATTTTCCACACAGCAGCCACTCAGGAGCTGGGACCAAAACCCTGGTGATGCCCACAAGAGTTTTGGGCTGGAGCAATCCTGTACCCTGCCTTGGAAAGACCAGCACAGATGAAAATGGGTCAATGACTAAGGGAAGGACATGGTTTCCATGTGCCAGAAGGAAAAGTACCACACCAAACTCTTCCATGGATAAACGGTATTACTTGGAGGTTCAGGGATTAAATGGTAGTGTTTAGGTGGTGATACTTTGGAAAGGATGGAATAGTTTAGCTCAGCTCTCTGCCCTATTTTGTGCAGGCAAAGAATCACAGCATCTTGGTCCCCAAAATGCAGTTCATTCTGCAACAGGTGAGAAAGAACTATCGTGTAAGAAGAGAAAAATACTAAGAATGGAGCGAACCAATCTGAATTTTCACTAGGAAAAGCAAACCAAAAGGAAAAAAGGAAAAAAACAAAGAGACACACCAACACGTTTCTTGGCAGCTCTGAGAGTTAGTGACCCAGGGAAGGAATTTTTGATGCAGATCAAATTTGTAAGTGTTGTATTAAAAAATGGATTCTCACCTCCCCAGCTCCCTGCTTCTGCATCTGTGTATGCGACTGCTGCCTAATTTTAAGCTGCTCTGGATGGTGACTCTTCTGTACATGCTGCATAGCACTCAACAGAAAGACAAAATACATTACCAGGCTTTGCAGTATCTTGTTTACAAAACATCAGCTTTTGCATTTACTTAAACTTAACAATGGATTTCGAGTTACAGATACATTGAGTCATTTAAAAGCAATACATGGAAGTAACTCCCTCAGAGAGAAGGTTGGGTTGATGTGGATAAAGAAAAGGCTTGGGAAATACAGAAACAGTGAACAGTTTAATACATGCAGTGCAGTATCATGCATTTATTGGACAGTTGATGCCATCATTAGTTCAGCAGTGTTTTTTCACAATGTTTGCGAGCACACATGCCCTGATTCCACTCTGGAGTATGGAAAAACTCTAAGAGCCATTCAACTGACCTTAGCATTTGTGAAGAGGAGGGGGGAAAAAAAGCTCCCTGGACAGGTAAGTGGCACTATTTGTGGTGGGGAAGGGGGTTTTGAAATCCAGAGTCCAGGCTAAAGAGCCTCTGTCCTCTGCTACAAACACTATTTACACAGCTTTGACCCAACCACACAAAGTCAGACCAAAAAACCTGGACCAACTCTTGATGACCCACCAGAAGGATCTGTGATCCCTGGGGCCACAATGTGCACGTGCACACACAAAAACACACGTGTGTCACAGAGAGCAGAGCACCACACAGGCTGGGAAGGCAGGACCCTGCTGCAAGGATGTGAGGGAAAACAAAAGGGCTTGGGTAAACCTTGCTGCTGGGCATGAAATATGGGATGACTGGCTTACCAGGGGAAACAAGAGTTCATGCAGTGTTTGTGGGCAGGTTGCTGTTCCCTCACTCAGCCATTGCTGACAGTGATTTGCCAACTAATCCTCCACTCTTGGTCTTGATGCTGTTTTCCTTGGACACCATAGTTTCCATGTGTGCTTCTGCTTTTTGCTTGAATGAGTGTTGGAGTTTCTGGAGTAAATAAGCACAATAAGGAAGGCAAAACTTGCTTCCTATTTATAATTTTTGGGATGCATTCACTCCCCAGTTCAGACAGGTAAATATTCATGGCAGCAAGAACAGGAACAATTACATCAAATGAGAACTTCCATATGCAGAATGGAAGCTACTTCTGTAGCTGCTTGGGGCTCAGCCTCGAAACTTATTTTGCCAGCAGATGAATCCCCTGATTCTTTGGAAAGAGCAAAAGCAACAGGCTATAACCTGCATGATCTTGCTGGCAAAGTCAATCTGGTGTTTTTATCTGGTGCTCATTCAGTGCTGCTCAGGGCTGGAGCTGTTATCACAGGAGGAAGTAATAGCACAGGTTTCCCTAGAGCTGATCTTGTTAATGCCAAGTTCACATCAAAGGGCAATATCCTCTCTGCTTGCCAATGGCTGAAAGCTATTTGGCTTTCTCTGGAGGTTTGCTTCCCTAAAAATAGGAAGGGGACAACCTTGGGGCCAGCTGCAACTGCATTTCATGGGCACCCTGGAGGCCCATGTTCTGGTTTGCAGAAGGTTTGGGGAGAAAAGCCTGAGATCAGGAGTTATGCTCACCCTGGGACAGAAAAAAACCTTCGGACAAGACCTGAATTTCATCAGAACCAGGCAGGGACCCAAAATAACTGATAATAAAAAAAAATTCTGACAATAGCCATGGAGGTATGCAGGACACATGCACAGCAGAAACCCCTATTCATTGCCTACAGCAGAACTATATGGAGATGTCTACCAGTGGGATCACACCCCTTTTTGTGGTTTGATTCATGTCAGGAATTAACCAAATATCTTGGTTTTATTTCAGCACCACAACCATAACACACGCACAAGGCATAGGTAAAATCCTACTTTTTCTTTTTTTTTTGTTTTTTTGTTTTTTTGTTTTTTGTACCCACTACTCTAATGGCACCTGTACAACAGAAACCAGGACAGAGGAGACAGCAGCAGCAGCAGAGTGACACAGTCTCAGGAAAGCAACACTGCCAGGTTTTCCCCACACTCCTACTTCCCCACCAGCCGTGTCGCAGGGCCAATATCCATTTTGTGCTGCAGAAGGGGTGATCCAGCAGAGAGTTAGGATGCACTGGGAATGAAGTCACATGCAAAATCATCAGCAGAAGCCCTTGCCACTGCAATACTGACTTTCAGCTCGCAGAGTTCACGGGCAGCCTGTCCTCACAACTTCTTCTGCAGGCTAAGGGGCCAGCTGGAGCTTTTCTGGATTTTTTTGTTTGTTTTGTTTTCCAGCAAGAGCACTGCTGTTGGCATCAGAGATGGCCTCTGTGACTCTGGAGGTAAAAATCAACAATCAAAGCTGCAAGCAAAGAAAAAGAAGGGGAAGGAGCTGAGGAAAACAAGTTACAAAGGAAAAACCCATCGGCACCAGTAAAGCAGAAAAGGGTAACAAACAGAGTCCAGGCTGAAGTCCTCATGCAAGTAGCAAATCACAGATTGTTTAGCAGGACAGTTCATTGGAAAAGAGCCCAGAGTGATTTTTCTACCTAGTCCCTGATGGCAAGGCCAGCTGGGGATTTGTTTTGAAGCTTCTACTGTGGGGCTATTCAGCCTTTCCCCCAAGTCCACATTATTTTCTCTGCCTTTGCAGTGAAAGTGAGTGAGTGGCTGAGCAGAAGTGGGCTGGGGCAGGGGAAGGACATGCAAAAGCCCTGGAGCATCCCTGGTAAGCAAGGCTGGAGTGTTTGCCCTAACAGGCTGTGCTGCCAGGGTGCAAATGTCTCCAGCCCTCCCCCAGAGGTCTGGCCTGGGTGCTGCCAAGTCCCCCCTGTTAACAGATTTACCCAGATGTAAACTGAGAAGTTTTAACCACGTGATGCTTCAGGAGAGATCTCTAAGCATGTGGTGAACCTGGGTCAGGTCTCCAGCTGTGTTTCACTGATACCAAAGAAGAGCTCCCCACCACCAAAACTCTAGCAGAAAGAAACAATTTTGCTCATAAGTGCTTCTGTTCCTTATCTTATGATCCCAGCAGTTGATAGCAAGCCAAAGAGAATGATGATAATTACACAACCAAGGCAGAATATTACTTGCAGAAACAAAACCAAATCACACAAATTCCAACAGTGGAAGGAAAGAATACCCCTTCCAAGAAAAAAAAACTCAGAAAGCACCCAGCAAGGAGGAGCAGCCAGTGCATGGGAACCCCCCATGTTCAGGACAGCATTTCTACCTTTGCTCCTGTCACTGCTCTTTGTTTTGGAGATGGAAATCCATTTGCTTTTCTTTTCTCTGCAGGATTCACTTGGATGCTGTATTTTGATCAGTGGCCACAGCAACTGCTGAGGTCAAGTTCAAACCAGACCTCAGGTTTCAGAAGAGGAGGCGCAGAGGGAACATTGGAGCCCAAACCTTTAAAACTGCTCTACAGAGACAAAACAGCTCCCTCACTAAATCCTGCTTTTGGTTGCACATGTGTAAATGTGGGGAACTCCACTGATGCCAAACTGGGAGACTGTCTATTTACAACCTGCAACTGAAGCAGAACAGGGCCAGCCATGCTTATGAAATCATGGGAGTTCAAAATACCCTGAATTTCTTGGGGTTGGAGTCTCTCAAAACTAAAACTTTCTTACTCAAGCTGGTAAAATAAAGTGGCCTTAGACTGAGTTTAAATTGTGTTCTACTTGTGTTTTCATGCTTTTGCAGCAAAACACAAAGAGCTCAGATGTAAATGCTAATAATAAATAATAATAAAAAGTGTGTGGTGCCAATGGCCAGTGTATGGGGCAGAAGTGTGACTTGCAGCAAGAAGATCCCCTGACCTTCAGTCTGCCCAAATCTTGGTCAGAAGTCTTCACTGTGGAAATTATATGGAGTTTTGCTATGAGCCCCCAACAGTTCAGTATCTGCTATCTTTCCTAAAACAAGAAATTGAAGTTGCAGCCTTTCCTGTGTGAGCACCCATGCCAGCTGCAGCATGGTGGGATCCTCAGGGTGCACCCGGGGCTCACTCAGGTGTGCCACTGCCCTGTGGAAACAGGGAGCAACTTACCACAGAGGAAACTAGAGAAACTTGGTGCAACAGCTCCAGGTGCCACCAAAGGAGTGGCTACTTCAAAGAGTCAGTGCTCACTGCCACCTATTTTCCAGCATTTCTTTTTCCCCAAGGCTTTTTTTAGTATAATGGATGAAATCCCAGCTCTGCCTTGTAAAGCCAACCAACCAAAGCTGGAGCAGGATGTAGAAGTCTCAATGAAAAATACCTATCTTATGGCTTTTACCCACACAAGCACTATTGCCTGACACATTCAGCTCTGTCTGTGACTGGTTTTCAAAATTTCTTGTGCAGGATAGGTGAGGCAAGCGTGGCAACAAAGCACGCTGCAGGGAACTGTGCCTCTGACAGGGATGGACCTGTCTGGGATGTGAGGGGCTCAGAGTGCCCAGTGAAGGGCATCTGTCTCTGCCACCTGCCTCCCCTCTCACCTCCTCAAAGCAAAATCAGATGGGAATTTCATTGAGGCAACCTGGAGGGAGCCCTTTAGCAAACTGGGCAAATTTGCTCCCCTCTCTGTTTCAAGCTGCTTTAACGCACAGCAGCACAGCAGTTGTGGAGGCTGCTCCTGAAAGATGCACCAGCACAAGACCCTGGGAAGTGCATGCATTCAGTAATTAAAAAATGGGTAAATTTGGCTTGCTTTGGTGTATGAACTTCTGGGGAGGAGGGAGAGCCAGTGCCACCACTGCTGCCAGCTGTGCCTGTGCCTTTCAGCGAGGTCCTGCTTTCCCAGCTCAGCACTCCTTGTCAACCCTCAGCCTGATCCTGATGGAACTACACTACACCAGATCCTGCCTTTTGCACCCAAGACCCTGCCAGTGCTTTACAGAGGGCTTCAAGCACCCCCCCTCTCCTCTCCCCACTTTTGGCTACTCTGGGAGGTGCTAAGCATCAGCAGTGCCAGGCAAAGCCCCAAGGAGCTGTGGGTGCTGGGAATCTCTCTCATGAAGCCCTTGGGCTGGATGTACCCCATGCACACTGTGGGGAGGATGGTGAATTTAATGTCTTGCTTGAGGGCAGCACAGCAAATCAGTGGCAAAGGATGATGATTCCCACCCCTGTATCTTCCTTTTTTTCCCCCTCTGTTCACAACACACAGAGACTGGAAGGAGATGGGGGCTGCAGGATGAGACTGTCCTGTCATTTCCCTTGCACAGCTCTGGCCAGCTCCTGCCTGACTCCGTGTACCTGCCTCTCCTCTGATCCCCAGCACGACAGGAATGAGGCCAAGGATGAGCTGACTCCCAGCTGGTGGCAATTTAATTCTCCCCATGGATTTCAAGAAGGAGGATGGGGGGAAAACAGCAGTTTCTTAATCTGAGCAGTAACAGCTCTGCTAAAGCCAGACAGACTTGCAGTCCTATTTGAGGAGCAAGAAATGGCATGCCATTGAAATCCTCCCATGTTGCAAAGTTAATGCCAATTCCTACCTACAGAAATAGCCTATCCCCCAGCAAACTGGAAGAGGGACATTACTTGAAGTAATTTTTAAAAGAAAAAAATATGCTCAGGAAAGTATTTCTATTTAAATAATCCAGTTGAGATGTTTGTAGTTAATGGAAAAAAAATACAACATATACTGTTACCTACACTGAGAAAAGAGTAAATCACTGGGGGAAAGAATGAGTGTTCATTAGTTAGAACATTGCTAGACTCACATACATATATATATTCATATATATATATAGATAGATATATATATATGTATATATATGTACAGCACCAGAGACTGTTAGATTCCGTTCCTCCTGGAGTCATTGCAGTTTGTGATAAATGAAACATTTCAGAATTGCAGTATAAAATATGGCCATAAAAAAATCTTCTTTCTTCTAGTCCTTGGCCGGGCAGGGCGGGAGGGCGCCGCGCCCCGAGCCACCCGCCCGCTGCTGGCGCCCGGCGCTCACTTGCTCCCTGTGTGCACTGTGGTCACTGTGGTGGCTCTGGGTCTCCGGTCCCCTCCTACCGCAGAAACGCCTGAAGAAGCAGATGAAACAAAACTACAGAGAGTGGATGGAGACATACCTAAAAGGAAAGCCAGAAAGACAGTTAGAAATGTTTTTTTTTTTTTTTTTTTTTTTTTTTTTGGAGGCGGGAACTTGGGCGAAGCTGAGTTTGTTTTGTAGCGCGCTGCGGAGCGGAGAGGATTGCAGCTGGAGAAGGGGGTGCTGCTCTTCCTGCAGTGGGTGGCTTGGCTGGGTACCTCCACAGGGCATCTTCTGCCCGTGGTCATTCACCTGCTGCCACCAGCAGCAGTGCACACACATCTCACAGGGACTCAAGGCCCAGTTTTGGTATAGGTTCAGCCACACCGATGTCACAGTTCCAGGGCTGAAGACAAAGAGTTGTGGGGTTCAAAAATCCCTCCAGCACTGTACTTGCTGAGAATAATTTCCTCTTGGGCATGTTAAAGATGATTAAAGATCTCACCATGGCCATCTAGCTAAACAAAGAGAGCTGTGCACCTGGGCTAAGCACAGTTCTCTGGGAAGAAGCTGATAAAGAAGTACCGTGGGTCAAATTCATTGCTGAGTTCCAGTAAATCTAGAGGGAATGCGAATTTGTGTGACTTGGACATTACTCTAGTGACAGCTCACATTGCTCCAGGCTTTGCTGGGATGTCTCCAGGATTTCCAGCTGAGACGTAGGTTGATGTGAGTTTGAGTATCTCTTGAGTACCAGGATTCTGGTGCAACAAAAGCTGTTAGGTGGGGACCTGGCATGGTCACCTTGCTCTGATAAGATGCAGGCTCAGAGTGATTAGAAATGCAGTTCATTTTTCCAGACTGGTGAATAAAGGATGGATGAAGCCTACATTAATATATTCTCAGACTGAAGTTTGACATGGCCTTTTGACTCTTCAGGATCTTTTTGATACTTGTTGGGACTTTTAACTACTTTTCCATGCTTCAAGGAGGCATTTCAATCTCAAGGATGACTATGCTGTACCTATACTTGGCCACATTCCATTTCCCACTGACATTTGACAACTTGGCATCACACTGCAATTTATCTAGTACATTAAAAATACAGAGCTCTAGGACCTATAAATAATCTAGGCAGTCCAATCATGACTAAATTGAATAAACCAGCCATGGACTGAAAATCAGGCCAATACACTCGAGAAATCCTGACTGATTCCCTTAGGGATCCCTTCCTGTTTCCTGAGAGGTAGCATAATCCAGCCTAATGCCTGATCTCTGCTCTGCCCTACTACAGAGGTTTTGGATGCAGCCTGACATAATCTACTGTCAGGCAAAGGCTTAATTGTCTTCAGTGATGTGAAATTGCTGCATTTGAAACTATTTGGAGAGTTCAAAAATTGTCTATTAATAGCATCAGGCAGCATTCTAATGTGTAATGGTGGCACAGCTGGATCATGTAATTTGCTACATGGGATCTTTCTCATTCAAGGAGTCTGTACCCAGAGAAAACTGCTGAGAAATAAAGAGGTAGAAGAGACACCTCAGAGATTTCCTTTTTCCTATCAGGAGGTACTGGGTGGAATGTATTTGATATGTCAGATACCTCTTAACTCCTTGTATTTGCTGCTGGCTCTCCTCATTAGTTCTCTGGGGCTCCAGCATCTCCTAACTCTTTAAATTGTTTTTTTTTTTGAAGAAGAAGAAAAGCTCCTCTGCATTGTCTGCCAACCTGGACTTAACCTGGGATGCTTGGGAATCTTCCAGTATCTTTCTGCCTTGTATTTCTGGCATGTAAAAACTCATCCTATCTTTACACATCTGGTTTAATCCTTCATGTCCTGGTTGGCTTCACCACTGCAAAATATGGTTGGATTCTGCACAGGGTTCTGTAGTCATTAAACAGATTTCTTTCTCTTCCCACCCTTCCTGTTAACACATGTTTTAACTCTTTTCAGACTACTGATTGCCATTAATTAACACCATTTGAGATTAATCAAATGGATGGATGGAGATAAATCACTCACCAGTTTAACTGCATTAATCACCCAGCAGTTTAGCAGCAAAGCTGCTAAAGCTGCTCTAGACCTGACTGGGGTCCAGCCTTGCCATACTGCAGCAGGAACCAAAACCAAGTGATGTTTTTCCCACACAGGGGGTTTTCTACATTGCTGCATGGCCAGTGCATGGTTGGAAGTGTTTTGAGGATGGTCAGCATCACTCCTTTGCAGGTGCCAGGCATGTGCCAGGAGCACAGTGATGTTTTTCTGGCAGCAGCTGTAGGATTTGGCGCTGGGCATCACAAACTGGACACTGGGTATGAATCCCCACAGGCCCAGTATCCAGAGGGAAGGGGCTCTCCCCTGGCTCAGCCACAGCACAGACTGCAAAAATATCTCACAGAGTACCCAGAAGGCAGAACCCCCCTCAGCTGGGGGGAAACTGCACCCATGGGAGCAAGAGGAAACAGCTTCCACACAGAGCCACCAGGACTGTGGCTGGTGGAATGTCCTCATCAAGGAGCAGGGGATGGCAAGCAGGGGTGGCAGAAGCAGAGAGCAGCATTATCCAAAATCCATCCTGAGCAAGAGGTGCTTTCAGCTCCAGGATAGTGCAAGGTACAGGCAAAGCATTCCTTTTTAGTGTTGTACTTTAAAATAACCCCTCCAACTGTAAAGTCCACATCCCTCATTTCATGATGTAAAGTATCTACAGATGGACAGGAGAGCAAAAAATAAATGCTCAGAAGCCAGAGAACAAACAGGCTTCATGGCAAAGGTTACATTTCTGTCTTCCAAATAATCCCTTTGCTGCCATGTCCCCTTCCCTGGCATTCAGAAAAAATATATATCCCAAACATCTGAGTCCAGTGGGCAGCCTGCAAATATCAATTACAGCACGAAATAAACACGGCAGAGGGCCAAGTCCCACAGTGGTGCACAGAGTCTGAATCCTGCTCAGACAAATGAACCTCTTCATGCAGGAGCTTAACTTGGCCTAGGAAGAGAGAAGCTGGGTCTGACTGGCAGGATCAGTCTTCTCCACGGAAATGGAAAGTAAGGCAATTTTTAGAGAAAAATGCCCTATCATAATACTGTAAACTCAAACATAAACAGTTTGAATAAACTTCTTCAAATTTCAACCAAACACAAAACTTTGTTGCTGTGGGGGTTCTGGGTCTCTTTCCCAAGCAAAAGCCCTTTTTCTCCACAAGAAACCGTGATTTTTCTCTCAAAAATCACCAAGTTGAAACCTCTTTTTTTTTTTCTTTTTTTTTTTTTTTTTAGTGCGTAGACTTTTCCAATTGCAACACAATTTTTCTGGCCAGCCAAAAATGACGGCCCGTTTCAAATCCTCATTTGGACCTCCTGCTTGCGCAAAGCCAAACCTACGGGCAGCGAGGACTGCAGCCTGGGGGGAAAACGGGGATCCTGTGGATTTGCTCGGCTTTCCCGGGCTGTTGGCTACTCACAATCTTTCCGCGTGGCCGTGTCGGGGAGCGGCGTGGCGAGGCTGAGGGTGCTGGACACGCTGGCGCTGGCGCTGTCCAGGCTGCTGCCAAGGTGTAGCCGCCGCATGTGCCGCACCACTGCCGTGGCATTGAATGCTTGCTGCAGAGAAACGGCAAGAAGGAAACGGGGAATTAAAAAAAAAAAATTGGAGGCAGAAGGGGTTACTTGTGCTCCTCTGCTGGCTGCTCAGAGTGGGGAATAAGCCTGGTATCTTTCAATTTTTTTCCTGAATTTTAAACTAGAAAGGGCATAATCAAACCTTTGCTGTCCTAGTGCTCAGCTGGGATGCAGCAGCCTACAAGAAAGTCATGTTTGACAAACCCATCCCTGCCCCAACACACATTTCTTCATGTCCCTGCGTGGTGCTGACCCCACTCCACCAAAAACCACAGGTGATTTAGCTATGAGCAGCCCTGGCCCCATTTCTCACACTCTTTACATTTGGTACTTGGCAAACACCATCCTGCATAAGAAGCCCTGCAGGGTCATGTGTCCTAAGCCTGGACCAACAATTTTGACCACAGTTTTGAGCCACAAAAGCACTACCCTACCACAGGGGTGGCTGTACGGCAGAGCTGTGAGTCAGTGTCACCCCTCAGGACAGGTCACTTACTCTCCATTTGCTTTTTGCAAAGTTCTTCCTGATCTGAGCGCTGACCGACTCGTGGATGTTTTTGTTGAGTGCTGTATCTCCAGCGATCCTGAAATGGACAGAGCAGGCACACTTTAAGAGATCTTTTCCTCCCCTTGAATACTCTTACTTTTTCCCCACATCTGCTCCCAGGTGTGACTGCACCTGCAGTGACAATGATTTCATTGCCAGATGGGCTCAAACTTCCCACGGCTGTCTCTGCTGGCAGCTGTGGTGGAAAATCTGGGGCAGTAAAAGCCACTGTAGATAAGGTTTGTAGGTCTGGCAGCTACAAAGAGGTATGGGCTGATTTTGGTGCATGGCTGCTTTCTATCGCCATTACAGCTCCAGATGAAAACATTCTACCTTTTTTTTTTCTTTTACATCCAAAGATTTAACATCAACAGCCTGAGACTACTTTTAGCCTCAGCTATGCAGAAACTTCCAGAGCCACTCCAACCTGTCTGATTTCTGTTTGCACTGGAGATTTTCCTGCCCCCCTGCAACGTACATAGTCATTCATCATGATTAATGTAGATTTACAGCAAAGCAGAGACATGGACACTCATTGAAGCAGCACAGGCTGCACAAAGAGCTTAAGCTGAGCAACACTTAACCTAAAATAATTGATTGGTCTTGCATAGTTTCTTTAACAGATTAAGATATATTCAAATCTTCACTAAACTCTGTTATTTCAAGGGGATTTTATTGATTCATTTAACTCCTCAAGGCATGAGATCTGTTGGAAGAGCAGGCACTGCAGTGAACTGATGTTGGGCCATGTGCTGGGGTAATTAGAGCTATCTAATGTAGGTGATGCAAGGAGGCAAAGATTGCCTTGTATGTTGTACGTGATACTTTCAGAAATAAATATTTTTAGCCACAGTGTAGAAAAACAATGTGCATTAGCAATAAAAAATTTTAAGAAATATAATAATCCACCAGAACCAGAGTCTCCCAGTCTGAGGAGCTCCAACAGGTTAATTAGAAGGTCTGGGGGACTCAGCAGTCATCTAGTCCTTCTGCCCACCCCAGCTCTGTCAAAATAATTTTGATAAATATTTGACAAACCAGTCCCTAAAGATCTCTGAAAGATGGAGACTCCTCAGGCAATCTATTCCACTGCCTCACTATCTCCTAGAAGACATGGAAAATAGTTTATTCCCTTTGTCTTTGAAGCATCCTTTCACATTTTTGAAGCCTGTTATCATGACTTCTCTCAATCTTCTCTTCTCTAGACTAAACAAACTGATTCTTTCACTGTTTCTTCATAACTCATGTTTTCTAATCCTCTGATCTAGTGAGCTCCTCTGAACTTTCTCCAACTAGTCCACATCTTCCTTCGAGGGCGGCACCCAAACTTGCTCTGTTTTCCAACTAAGGCAGCAGAATGGCAGCATTGCTTTGTGTTTTTAAAAGAAAAAAACCTCTGCTTACATACCCCAGCCTGCTGCTTCCATTTATGTGTCCCGTGCGTTGGAGACACCCCTTTCACTTTGCCCAGATCATTCCAAACTGCTCTTCTAAGGACATGTTGCTTTTTCTGCCTTCATGTCCTTGGCACATCTAAGGAGTGCTGAGACCAGCCTTCTCCAAATTGCTGCCCACCTTCCAGCTGACTGCAACCTCCCAGGATCTTCATCAGGGAGAGGAGAGGAATGACTTACCCTTGGCAGGAAAGACTAAACCCTCATGCCCCAGGAGTGGAGACACACCAATCCCAGCCTTTTGCAACTGAGCTTATCTCTGTTGGGTTATCCAAGAGTGCTGGAGCCAGCAAGATTGTGGGCAGGAAGGAGCAGGGCTCACCCACATGGGGAGGGCTCTGTCTCACTGCCATGGAGCCTCTGCCTCGAGCAGACAGAAGAGCTGGGCAAAGCACAGCTCCCAAATGGCACCTGACTTCCTCTCTTGGGTGCCTGTGCTGTGGATAAAGGGAGGTGTTTGGCTGAAAACTGGATGATCTTCAGATCTTTCTTTGAAGATGATGCCTTCTGATCACCTTTCCCACTGACAGCAAGGCAAGTTGGATTTCCTGGATTTCCCACTGGGGCCAAAGGACCAAAATCTTTGTGAGGCACTAATTGGTTCATCATATTCACTGTTCCATCCTCTGCCCTGCACAGTGAATATTGCCAGGCTCAGCACAGATGCTGATGGATCCCAAGCAGTCCACACTCCCAGACAGGCCCTAGCAGAGTTTCCTGGTGGGAATTCAAAGTGCAAGCTTTGTCAGAGTCACCCCAAAATTTCATGAGCACTCAGCTCTGTCCAAGAACAGCTCCTTGGTGAAGGCAGGTGCCCTCAACACACACCAGCTGGGAGCATTGGCTGTCACACTACAGATCTCAGAAGAAACCACAAGCCAAAGCATCCCTTCAGGAACTGATCAAAGAGACCAAGACAGAAAATTCACTTACACTTGCAAGGGACATTTTCCCACCAAAGCTAATGATGCATTTTGCTTTACAAACAAGTTGTTTAACAAACTCTGTAAGAACAGGTCCTATTGCCCACCTGTCAAATCATATTTTGGAAACATAGATAGAACAAGTTCTTGTGGCATGATGCTCTTGCAAGCTCTTCCAGAAGATTTTTCTTGCCAGTTTCCACAAGGATTTGAAAATATGTTTTTGTAATATGAAGCTTTTGATTGGGCGTGTAGCTCCAATAGAGGTTATTATTATTATTATTATTATTATTATTATTATTATTATTATTACTTTTAGTTTAGGGATAATTTTCTGCAGTGCTGGTGGTTTCAATAAGAAACTTCTGGTTCCAATAGCTCACAAACTGACTTCTACCACCCCTAACTCTATGTTCACTGTGCAATTCTTGTGATTCCAGGAAAAAAAGTCTTGGTATTTGGTTTTTTTTCCAGATAGGCAGAAGAATATTTGTTTACTTCACAAGGGGATGGAGAGACATCCTGTGAAGCCCTCAGATGCTACAGCACTGCAACCATCTTACACCTTCGCTCTCTTCAGCAACATTAGCACCTTGCAGATGATAGTTTCTAATCAGAGCAAAATAACAGCACTGCTGGGGCTAATTTAGTGCAGCAGGAGCTGTTCAAACACGTGCTGGTATGCTGAGTGGTGTGGCTCAGAATGCAGCCTCAGCTGCCAAAGCTGGGAGTGGGATTGTTCTCCAGGGCGCCTTTGAAGAGCTACCCTGTTAATCCTGAGATGCTGTAACATGAGCACTGTGCTTTCAGACTTTATTTTGCACTTGGAGGGGTTTGTAACTTTTATGAAATACTCGTGGTATTATAGTGTTTATAGTATAATTTTACTTCTAGGAAAACAAGAGCAATGCTATCATCCCTTCCCTGTTGGTGCTTTGCTGGAGATGTGGGGGTTGCAGGACAGGGAGAGGTGGAGGTGAGCAGGGAGAAGTCACATATTTTGTACTCTCAGCTGGCAGACATGAAAAATGAGGTATGTTTGGGCACAGAGATCTACTCTGTGGTGGCTATCATGAGCATCCTCACATCTGTACCAAGTGTATTTAATAACGAACTTTAGTTCCCTTGCTGAGAAGAAAAAGAATGAAATGAATAGATACTGGTTTTAGTGCATTTATAATTTCCCTTCCACATTTCCCTAGCTCTCCAAGTCCGCAGGCTATAAACTATTTCCTTTTTCCTTTTAGGACAAAAATACCTTAGTATATTTTATTTCTTTCTCTTTCTTTCTTTCTTTCTCTCTCTCTCTCCCTCCCTCCTTCTCTAGTACAACATATATTTTGCCTCTAGAAATCAGCTCCATTTTCACTGAGAAACTGCAATCAACTTCAGCTAATCAGACTGATGCTTATCTAGTCCTGAACAATAGTTTCTGGCTTTGCAGTTAACTTTGAAGTTAACTATGTCACCTCTGAAGGTTTTTTTTTACCAACTCTCTACTTGGCCTAGTAAAAGACATTGCTTCTACCTACCACATACATAGACAAGAATAAAATTAAACAAATCAGAATAGTGCATCATCTGTTATCCTGCTGAGCATCACCCAGAACCAAGCAAGGACTGATTAGTCTAAGTGAAGCCTGGATTTTCTCTTTGGATTCCCATTCTTGCAGCACCTGAGAGCCGCTGCACCTAACAATCCTTTGGGGAACTTCGTGTTGAAGCTGGTTTTACATCCAGTTGTAAACATCTGTCTCAATGCACAGAAATGGACACCAAGAGACCAAGAATGATGGCTCCCCATCCCAAACACCTCCACTGAAGCTAAGAGGGGTATTTCTCATTAATAACTATAACAGATCTAATCCTGCACATGAGAGGAATCTAATCTAATGATCAAATATTATTTCATAGTATCTAATTAATTTTAGCTCTCTAGCTGACTTCAAACTTATCACACCAATTTATCTGGCCATACCACTTCTAAGCTTTGAGAGGAACCTCCAACACAGAGAAAACCAGCAAATTTCCTTTTGGACAGTTCATTAGCATGCTGCAAGCAAATGTCTCTCTCATCCTCCCTGCCCACAATGGCAGGCAGAGCCTTTCATCTACCATTATTTTCTGAACCTTCCTTCTGAAGGCAGCCAAATCAAATGCTGTGCTGGCCAAAAAGTGCTTGGAAATACTCCTGAGTATGATGACAGGAAACATGGAGTTAGCTGTAATGGATAATGCTGAGGGATCATAACTCTTCTGTAAGCACACACACACACATCCATGCATGTATATAAATACACACACACACTGTATCAGTGATGTTCCAAAATAAATAGAGTGCGGGGATGAACTCGATAAGAGTTTGATTTAATGTTGTAAACATCAGCAATTCCCTTCAGAAAGGCCTTTTCACACTTCAAACAATATTGTCTGAGAACTGAGCTCTTTGTAAACCATGTCCTTTCCCTGGGTGGAAATGATTATCTGGCTTGTGCTCTCTGGCACACAGTAAACACTCGGAGTCATGGTCACAATTTGCAGAGGCTCATTCCTTGCCAGAGCTTTGTGATTCCTCAGTGTAGGCGTGGCTGGATGTTGGCACATCCCAAGGATCCTCTCTCCCTTTGCACAAGCAGAGGGGAAAGGCCAGGACCACACTCCTGCCTGCAGACACTGGGGTCTAACTGGTGCCACAAGCTCCTTCTCCCTTCTACAGTCTATGTATTTGCAATCTCTATATGGAGGCAATCAATCCATCATCCTTTAATTTGGATGCCCCAAATTGCCTTTGATGCTGTAAGTGCCTTCAGCACACAGCTTTAAATCCCATTTAAGTTCACTTGGTTAATGCAGGATGGAGTAAATAAATTCATGGCAGCCCTTATAACTTCTGTATTGGCTTTCTAACTGCTGGACTTTGTCCTCACCCTCTGACCACTGTTTTCCTTCCCTCTGATCCAAGCCTGGAGGCTGAATTTGGCTCTGCAGGACCTAGTTTGACCTGATGGGGAGCACATTTTGATAATCCTTGAGGGTCCCTTCCACCCCAGGAAATTCTATGTTTCTATGAGTCTATAGCTGGAAAAAACAGGTCCTCAGGTTTCTGCTGCTCCCCACTAATCACTGCAGACTGAGCCACTGCCCTAAACAGGATGTGGGCTGTGACATGGCAATATATTTAATAAACTTAATTGCTGTCTTTAATATGAGCCAGGGAAACATTAAAATGTATCAAGCTGCAGCAAAATCACCCCATTCTTTTGTTACCTTCATTTTCCATGTCCTTTTTGAAAAGTCACAGTGGGAAAAGCTAAGCAGAACATTGGACCTTTACAACACCCCATAAACAGCGCAAACCTCACTGAAAGATACATTATAAAATAAATAACTTTTCCAGTGGAAAGCATAAGTCACCTGTATATTAAACTGGAGAAATCTGAATAAATGGACACGGAGGGGTGGACTCATTACACCAACAAGTCTCACATATTGTATTGTTTCTGCTGTCATACTTCACTGCAATTATTAGCCTCCTTTTCTGCCAGCTCTGAGTTTACCACACCATCCCCCTACCAAGGCCATTTCATTATAAATAGCAAGACATCACGTAAATGCAGGCATGTGGCGAGCAGATACACTGCAGAAAAGTGGGCCATTGGGAAGAATATTGACTTTTTTTTAGGGTCTGATCCTGTGCAAACATTTAGTCATGCAAATAGCTGTGTGTTCTGGAGCAGTTTCCCAAAATTCAAAGATATTATTAACCTTAAAGGTACAAAAGTATTATCTTGCAAGATCCAGTTCCTACAAGCTCTGTTTGGAAGGTTTTAATGGCAACACAGTGATTAAAATAAAAGGTGTGTTTTAGAATCAGTTTATTTTTCACAAATACTGCATATTGAAACAACAAAATCTCATGGCCAGGTAGCCATGTCATGCACAGTTAACTACTTTTAGCACAATCAGATTATAAAGTATGTGTTAATTACTCATTATTTGATAGATTTCTTCCTAATTTGTGAAGATGTCAATGATCTGATACTGCATAGGAGGCAGAAAAAGGGAAAGCTGGAAAATGTTACTACATGGAGCCACCTCACCATACATATATTAATTATCTGCCATTTGCACAGCAACCCAGGGAGGTCTCTGTTCTGCTGGTGAAACAAGGAGAAAAACCCCAGCTCTCACTGAAGTCTGGCAAAACTCCCATTAGCCTCAGTGGAATCAGGATTTTGCTTCATGAGAACTCTAGGGTACAGTTAACGTTGCTTGTGCAGACAAGAAAAAATACCTTTTATGAGATGCCATCAAGGGCTGCTTGCAGTGCAGGCACTCTGCAAAAGCATGCAATTTATGAGACCACTTCAGCCTGCCCTGAAGGCTCTTCCCACTAAGCCAACAGCTTTAGGTACCTCTGTCCTGTGATCACACAAAGAGAAGATGCTCTCTTGGCACCATGGAAGGTGATGTAGCCAGGGGGATGTGAAATCCATGCTCATCTGAAAAGGGGGTGTGGGGTGATACAAAAGCTGTGGTAGCCTGTCTCTGCTGGCTGCACATGTGCACCCCTGTCTGCAGCTGCTGCAACACTGAATGCAACCAGGAGAGAGAGAGGAACTCGGGCCTGGAGCTGCTGGAAACTTAAATACACCCAGGCTGAGAGAAGGGCACAGCTGACCACTGAGACAAAGCACAGAACTCTCTTCCTGCTCCACTGAAAAAGCCTTCCCTCCCTCCAGGAGAAGGAAAGGATGTCACTGCCACAGATGTAATGGCTAGAATGAGAAAAGAATCAGTGAAACCCTCTCTGTTTCCTGACATAAGGAATCTGTGTGGAAAATGCTCCTTGAGCAATGCTTTGGCAAAAGGACATCCTACCACTACCTCCAAAATAACATCTGGGTGAGCAGCCATGATTATCCAAAAAGGCATTTATCCCTACAGGATCCAAACCCTCCAAAAACATCACTGCACAGCTGTGCAGAGAGGTCCATAACTGCAGTGTCCATGTTACAGGAAGCTTTTCAGAGCAAGGGGAATGAGGCATGGAATGTTGCTCATGAGCAGGCTGGGGAGGACAGAAGCAGGTCTGAAGCCATAGTTTTGGAAACTTCCATGCCTTTCCTTTTTGTCCTGTAATCCCCTGGCACATGTTGTCTCTGTCAAAGGGAGGTGGATTCAGGGTGTGGAGTGCCAACATGGTGAATATTTTCAGCTTCCCTTCTGCAGTGCCATCTGCACCTCTGACATTTCAAAGGCTGACCCTCAGCTGTGCTGTGTCAGAACGTGAAGTCTTGAAAATGAACCACTGGATGGCAAAGTCAGCCTGGCAGAAGAAGACCCCCTGCCACAGAAATGGGGAAAAACCTTTTTTTGGGGGGGTTGTTTTTAAATGGAAGATGGGATTCTGTGGAAAATAGTACGAATTATGTAGCAGTCTGTGAGTTTCCATTGGCCATTGGCCATGACACGCAAAAGAAAAAAAAACAAAACCACACAAAAAAGGAATGAAAACACTTTTTATCATTTTGTTCCTTTCAGAGGGCCCAGAAGCTTTGTGTCTTACAAGTGCCACGTTTCTTTGTTGCACTCCAGCCACCAACACAGATGTAGCAGGGCCAGAAGCTGGATGCTTACATTTTGTGTATCTTGGATGTAAGGCTTTGGAAAATCTGTCTCTGAGTTCTACAAATGGTCACCTCACTCCCTGCTGGGAGTTGCATTCTCATTGTTTATTCTGTATTCCTAATACTGACTTGTTTAATTTCCTGAGGCTCAGGTCAGTATCATTTAGAACCAGTTTGGGATTTTTTTTTCATCTCACAAAAGTGGGATTTCATGTCTCAAATTTCCTTTTTGTTGCACAGACAGTGCAAAAGGAAGTGGCATTTGGGGCAATTGTGATGGTATAAAACCAGAGTGTAATGCCCACCTGGGGTGAAAATGTCATGCCATTAATTCTTTTCTGCTGCAGCTATTATAACAACAAAAATAATACCTCACCTTGCTTATATAATGTCCCCTACCCTAAAAGAGTTAGATCCAGAGCCCATGTTGGGTGCAGCTGGTAGTGTGGGATGATGCTCTCAGTCACTCAGGGCTGGTCAAAAGCACATGAGTCACCCTTGTTCCAGCTACACAAACCCTGGGTAATGTTGATGAAGTCACTCATATGCAAAGGCATCATTTAACTTTAAGCACTTTAATCATTTTGGCATATCCCACTGCTGCACTACAGTAAACACACATAATTCAGCATTTTACTAATCCTTACACAGGTTAATGCATGAGATTAAAGTCCATTACAGTTTTCCAGGAAAATCTGGGGGACAAAGGCAGGGGCTGTAAGAATAAAAGCACAGAGTTATGTAGTAGAGGTCAGTACAATGTGTGACAGAAAAACCACTTCCAGGAGTGTAAAAAGGTGCTCTGTGTCCTGAGGGTTTCTCAGAGCACTGAGTGCTGCTTACCAAGGGTGCCGTGCTGCTTGCTCACAGGTGTATCTTTTGTTAGGGTCCTTCTCCATCAAATTCCGAATGAAGTCTTTAGCTGCAAAAAAAAAAAAAAAAAAGACAAAATGATTGAAAGCAATAGAGTTGATGCCCAGTTCTGCTGCCACATTCAACAGCACTGATCAGGCTACCAAGTGCCGTGTGGCCACAGCACAAGAAAACAGCCCTGGATCATTTGTCATTTATTAGTATAGATAGGATCAAAGTGACTTAGGACCAAATCTAAGCTATTTAGTGTACCAGACAAAAGCTGAAGGCATCTACTCCTGCAGGTATATTTAGGAGTGGGATGGGTAATTCAGAGGCAGCAGTGTACAGCTCTGGGTCCCTGCTGCATCATCTCAGTGGTCTGCATGTGGCCACGTGCACTGGCCGTGCTGGCCAGCTGAGGAGAGAGGGAGGAGGGCAGATGCCACAGTAAGAGCAGCTCCACATTGCTCATTCCAAGCAGCCAAACACATGGACGGCTGGGAGGACATGCTGCCTATTTAAGAGGAATTCAGCAAGGCAAATGGAGTCCCTGGAGCAGGAGGCAGTGTGTTTTTAATCGACACCATAATGGAAGGAAGAGAGATTGCAGCGTGGCGTGCGCCCAGCAGCTTCAGGACAGTGTAGCTGAAGGAGCCACAGCAAAGCCAAATATGGCAGGAAAATCTTTGTGCTGATTTAGGTGATGGACTTTCCCCCATGAGACAGAAGGGTCTGCCAGCAGACCTTCATATTTTCTCTGAAAATCCTTATTAGTTTAAAAAACCTTCTCATCACATATATTTTTGAGCAATCCATCATAATGATATCTGGACTGCAGATGTAAGCAGCATAAAATCTTGCTCTCTGTGTAGATAAGAGAATATATAATCATCTTTATAATAAAAACACTCAATTTTTATCTCCCCTGCCTCAATCAGTAGCACTAATAAATCAGAAAATGTATTTATAGGGATATTTTTACATGATGGAATATTCTTAGAATTCATTCCTTTTTCTGCATGAAGTAGCACGTGTTTCCCTGGGCTGGACAGAGCAAGGACACTGAGCTTGGGTGACCTCCTGGAGACTAAACAGTGTGTCAGGGACACGTGCAGGTGCAAGGCTGAATGCCCCCCCAGACACAGACCCACGCTGGAGCCAGAAGCCCTTGGAACATCTGCCTGTAACACATTTGGGGTGTCTGCCCCTCTGCCAGGCTGACTGGAGCAGGGGCAGGTGGGTACTATGGGTTAAATGTGTCCTGCACTGGATGGGGAACATCCACCCACATGGCTTTCAAATGAGGCAGGTGAAAGTCATGTAGGTGGATGTTCCCCACCAGTCCTTCCAGTTTCTGGATCTGCTCACGTGCCTCATTTGAAAGCCATTAGTTTCTTGGTTTTTTGCTGCACAGACTGAAGACTTGCTTTGGAGCTGCAGTGAAGTGTCAGCAACAGAGCCAAACTCGTTTGCCACCTTATTATTAATGACTTTAACAATCTGCTTTTCATTAGGACACAATGGAGAAATTAAGCTGCTTTTTCTTCTTGGGACAGTCTTCTGCCATCTTTATCTGCTGTTTGAGCTATGTTTTTGTGCTTTTTGTGTGACTGACAGACCTAATTTGTCTGCTGCAGAAACAAACTCCCATGACTATTTGAGCCAAAAGAAATGCACCTTCCCACTGGTGTTCAGTCAAAAGGATTCTGCACATCATGGAGGGTGCATTTTCATGCCCAGGGGGGATGCAGGCAATAGGCACAGGTGCATGCATGGCTGTTGCAATTTAAAGAGCAGCAGCTACTTACCAGACTCGGAGATGTCATCCCAGTATGGAGAGTCAAACTCATACTCTGCCTTAAGGATCTGCTCAAAGAGCTTGGAGTCGTTCTCATCATAGAAAGGAGGATATCCACAGAGCCTGATGGAGAGCAAGAAAAGAGAGGTGACCACTGGACCCATCTCTGTCCAGAAGGTGAGAAGGAGGGAGGGAGAAGAAGGAGAAACTCTCAGTTAAAGCTTGCCCCAGTAAGTTTTCAAGCAAGCAAGTGCTGCCATGAGAGAAGTTTCTTCAGGGACATGTAATCCCACTTCTGGAGACTGGCACTGCCCTGGACAAAGCGGAATTCTGCCTGGAAACCTGGTGCTGTTGACCCCATGCTGCCTCATGCAGATATCCTGGCCTCTCTCTGCATGTTTTGAGTGTTTAACCAGAGGAACAGTTTTATTACACAGACATGACCCCATCATCCTCTCCTGTGCAAGTGCTAAGAGGAGATTTCACGAGCTAAACCCTACATCCACAAAGCATCAGTCCCTCTAATCCCTGAGCACATCCAGAAGACCTGGTGCAGAGCAGGACAAGGAGCCCTGCAGAGCTTTCAGGCAGAGGGCATAAAGCATCTGCAGGATGTGCTGTGCTCTGAGTCCCCAGGCACAGTGAGGAGGATGCCCAGGAGCCCATCCACCCCTGCAGCAGAGCTTGCAAGGGCTGCCCGTGAACCTGCTGCTGCTGCAGGCACAGGGAGAGCCTCTCACTTTCTCACTCCTGAAAGTGATTTTGCTGACCACATCCAATTGCCTGCCTTGCCTGAGGCTGACAACAGTCCTGTCCTGGTTCTCAGTGTTTATAATCAGACTTCTCAGAAAACCTAGCTCAAAAAAAACCAAGACAAAAAAAAAAAAAAAAAAAAAAAAAAAAAAAAAAAAAAACCAAAAAAAAAAAAAAAAAAAAAAAAAAAAAGAAAACCAAGAAAACCAAGCAGGACACTGAACATTATTTGCCTAGTCTGAGCTAATACATTCAGGGTGCACCCTCCCAGTGCTGCAGAACAGGACAGCCATGATGCTGAGGCAGGGCTGGGTGTGGGAAATGAACTGCACTAAGCAAGTGCAGTGATAAAAATCATGTGTCAGAGATCCCTCACACCCAGCTGATGCTGCAGGCACTACTCTGCCCCACTTTGCACACACATGCCAGCAGAGACAGCCCTTCTTCAAGTTTTAACACCAGTGTTGCAAAGTGCCAGATTTACCTCTGAGGCTGGCCCAAGGTTTTAGCAAACCCATCCTGCTCACAGTTGAAGAGCCCTTCCTGCCTCTCTGTAGAGATGACACATTTTTTCCACTTGTTGCTGGTCCATGGTCTAAATCATTCTTCCACACACTTAGCTGGTATTGAAATGATGTTTTTCCTACAGTTTTTAAACTCTGAGTCAATCAACCTCAATAAAGCATTTAATTGGAGAGAGCCAGCCATTACAAACAGACTTTAGATCTAGCTCAGAAACAGCAGCAGAGCAAGGGGGGGGGGGAAACGGCAAGAAATGAAATACTTGAGTTATTTATAACCCAAAGCCAGCCGGCTGCCCTGGAGGTTATTTGAACCAACTCAACACTTGAGGGTGAAAGGAGCAATGTTTTGTTACCTCTGAAGAGCCAGCGTGCTCGATAAATAATTTAAATACTGAGATGTTGATCTGCGTCACAGCCACACTGACCCGGGAGAACTCCACTGAAATTTGCAGCACGATGATGAACCCACTGTGGCTCAGCTGAACCAGAAATCTCTTTTATCTCAGAGAGCGGATGAGCCAGTCCTCATTTGTGTCCCATTGGATGACTGCCATTATCAAACCAGTTAGATAAACTCATGCCACACAAGCGTGTATGTCCAGAGCAGGGCTGCACCTACTTAATGGGCACGTGCTGGTGCCTGGGGCTGGGTGCTCCTGTTGGAAATCCCATGGTGCAGGTGGTGTAAGAGAAGGGTCCTTAAAAAAGCTGAATTTAGCAAATGCCAAAAAGCCACTATGTACACAGACAACAGAGGAAAAACATCTGGTGGCTTAATGAAGAGACTGGATCCACAATCAGTGTCCAGCTCTACTGGTATCTGTGAAGAGCTTATAAATTACTTGTTTTAGTGTAATAATCATCAGTGCTCACATCCCACAGTCTTGGGGATGTGAGCACATAAACTGACTTTCTCCTTCCTCCTCCAACCCTCAAGAATTCGGGTGTTTTACTGAGGGGAAATGATGGAGCTGACAACACCAGCACTGCAACTGGTAGGATGAGCACTGGGGTAGATACCAAGGTTGGAGAAAAAGAAAAGAGAAAAAATGAAAACGAAAGAAAAAAGAAAAAAGAAAAAAGAAAAAGAAAAAAGAAAAAAGAAAAAAGAAAAAAGAAAAAAGAAAAAAGAAAAAAGAAAAAAGAAAAAAAAAGAAAAAATAAAAAAATCCACTTGAAGCCATTGCTCTGTCCCCTCCTCCCTGTGAGACTCAAGGGGCTGCATTTAAGAAGCCTGACAGCCCTTCATTAATTTCCTGCCTTCCTCAGCACTTTCCTTAGACAAACCCAAAGTGCTCTGATAAAGCATTTGAAGGCGAGCAGACAGTGCTGTGCATGCTGAGGCACTGGCAGCCTGCTCTGGAGAGAGCAATAACTCTCTTCAAATGTGCACTGTACTAATTACCTTGGCAAAGGTACAAGAGCACAAGTTGGGACTGCTGTGATTTATGCACACTTGTGGCAGCAAAAGGCAGGAGTACACTGCTAAGCAGCAGAGAGCTGGAGGGCAACAACCCTGCAAGAGGGGAGCAAGTGGGTCCCAGCAAGAACCCCAGCCCCTCCAGAGCCTTTCAGTCCAGCTCCTCTGCATGGCTAGGGTATCTGCACGTCTGGGGAATCAGCCTCTGTGTCCCAGAGGTCACTGCAGCCCATGCTGATGCACAAGGAGACACAGGAGGACACCAGAACTGCCAGGAGCTGGGCACAGGGCAGAAAACAGCCTCTTTTGGCACAGCTTTTCCCTTGCTAGGAAGAGGCTGAGAAGGATTCATTACTACAGATTATAGCCAGGAAAATCCCCCCAAATCAGCCCTTGCCTGAGAGCTGAGTGAGCCCAGGGGCTGATCCTGGCTTGGCCAGGGATGGGATGAAATTCCTACAAAGGGGATGCAAGGATGTTCCTCTGGGGGGCAAATCAATGAGGACCCACACCAGAAAGTGGGTGAGGAGGGAGAAAGCCCTGCAGGTCAGAAGAGGTGGCATGTGGGAGGGGAACATTGGGGCACCCTGGCACAGGATGGGTGAGAGCCAAAACACAGGGGTTTTATGTACAGCCTTGCTGTCCTTTCCCTTAAAAACAGAGCTTAGGAAGACATAGCAGTTTTAATGTTACTTAAGGTTTAACATTATTGGCTTTGCAGAAGGGATGGGAAAGCCCCCAGCAAATCAGCCTATCTTGCATTTTATGGCTGGAGGAAATCTTGCTGGACTTCCAGCAACTGGGCCACTTTCCAAAGTCCATAATGAGTTTTTTTGGTTAATTCTTACAGAATCAAAATCCCACCGACCTCATTTCCATCTGCTGGGACATTTCTGTGTGAAAAAAATGACCTCACTATCAGAGGTTCTGCTGCTTTCCTTTATATATGCAGAAATGCAAAAATAACCCCTCTGTCTTCAATGTGAAAAACTCCTGCACGGTCCTGGGGAAGTTTCAGGCAGCTATTAGTTGTCATCATTTTCTTGAAGTTTCACCAAATAAAAGCTTTTCAGAATTATTTAGCAACCTTATCACATAGGCAACAGATTTTTTCCCTAAACTCTTATTCCCAGTCTTGCCTTAAAAATAATGGGATGCAGATAAGAAAAACACAGGTGGATGTGCAAGAGAAAGATATTGCCAGAATTCATTTCTAAAAGTGATCCTGAGAGCACAAGAGGAATAGCAGGAACATCTTATATTTACCAGGCAGAGAAAGTAAACCCCTGCAAGCTCCCATTACATACTGGAGTGATACTAAAGGCTAAAGAACTCATGCACATGGTCAGTGTCCAACCTGGAACACAAGAGGCCCCAGGGTTAGTTTTACACACAATTTTACAGTTAGATTAGAACAAAGAATTCAGTAGCTGCTCAAAGACCTGAGATCTATGGCGTGGGAAGTCATCCAAGTGCTATTTATAGGGATAAACACATGTATTTCTTCTGTGTATTTTGGGAACAGTCCCTCATATTGGCTGACACTGGTGCCTCCACAAAGCTGTGGACAAGGTCATATCAGCACAGGGGATCACAGACAAATTAAGAAGCAAACAATGAGGAACAATCATTTTGGGTTCTTTTCCCAATGTTAGCTGAGATTTCCTGAGCAACCCAAAATGTCTGTGTCCTCTGCCACCACTGTTTCTCCTTCCAGTGCTGAACAGGGGAGTTATTCCTCACTTTTTTGCTTAGGCTTGTGTGTGATGCAAAGCAGGAAAGATGACTGACCACTTTTTCCCAATGGATGACTCCTAGGGTGATGGTGGAAACTTCTTTTGGCATAATACACTTTGCACTGTCCCTGGTTAATCCTTCCATACAAACACCACTGATGATTCATGCACATCTACTTGAAAATCAAAAGCAGCTCAGCAGCAAAGTGTGAAAGTTTGATCCAAGATTTATCTCCAGATAGGTAATTGTTTATAAACAATAACAAACTAGTGACTCTCTGTCCAAACAGCGAAGGGAAACAGAAGAAAATCCAAGGCAAAATGTGTTTGACCTATTGCAGAAGACTATGAATAACCAGGAGCTGAGGCAGAGCATTCTGTGACCCCAGGTTCTTTTCCAGCTTCAAAACATGATTTTCTATTTTTTGCATAAATTAACCTTATCTTCACTATATAAGGTATGCATGTGATCAGTATTTTTGTTCCCCAAGCTTTTATAATCCCTTATCCGACCCAGAAAGGCCCCAAATCCAGTGAAGTCTCTTGCTCTTTCTATGTTTTATATCTTAAAGCTGGACACATTTATCAAAACTACCTTGTGATAAGTGAAAGGCCGAGCCCAACAGTGAGGCTGTTTCAAATTCAGAAATACTGAAACTGGAATAACAGGAAATTTCAGGCTCTAAAATTAGTTTTTGTGAATAATGACTTCTCATGCAAAACAGATTTTGATAAAAACTCCACTGGTGGGGCCTCTGCAATCTGGCTGTCATTAAGGAGAAGCATTAGAGACTGGCACTGAAACAGAAGTATTCTGTCCCAAGACATCCTTGCAGATCACGGAAACAAATATTTCTCTACAGCATCAGTGACACAGAAACAGTTTGTTCTTCCAGTGTCATAAACTGAGGGCTCTCAAGTGAGACTGAGCTCGGGTCTGGAGGCACTCAAACCACTTGCAGTAATATTAGCTCAAAGCATCTTTAATTCATGCCTGACTTCTGTGTTGGTTTCCTTTGAGTTTCCATCTTCTTAAATGACAACAGTCTGTCCAGAGTGGCAGTGAGGAGCTGTGGGAGAGGTGAGGAGATGAAGCAGGACGTTGTGCTTGGATTGCCATATGCAAAAATGCATCTCCAGCTGGTTTAGGCATGTGCAAGTAGCTCCAGCTGTGCTGACTGTGGAGCTGGAAACGGCATATCCGAGTGGGTGCAGCTACATTTTGGAGCTAATAACTCCTGCTCAGGGCAGGTTTGACTCCCAGCATTTCACCAGGTCCTTGTGCTGCTGCTCCTCGTGGCATCTCAGTGCCACATCACACTGGGAGCCCCTGCTGGCACTGCTGCCTCTGGTGGTGTGGCACTGCTGAGGCCACAACTGGCTGTATCAGAGACCCCACCAGGGATAATTCCCTCCAGCTGAGGGAAGGACCCTCCTCCTCCCTCTCTTTTTACTGTATTCCTGACATTCACTTTCTTAAGAGACCACATCTGCAACTTCTGGCTATTTCTGGAAGCAAGGATGAGATCCAGACCAAGACTAGGACACGCGAGGTGTGGGCTGGGTTTCTCAGATCACTTTGCACTCAGCAGAGATGGAGTCAAGGGAGGCTGGAGAGTGATGTAAATGTACCACAGAGCAGATGAATCCACACTGTGGGGGCAGGGCTCTGAGCAGGGAGCAGGGTGTGATCCAGTCACCTCTGCATGAGCATCTGGTGCTGTTTGACATGGTCCATGGTCTCGGGCTGGGATCCATCTGCCTCTCCAGATGGAAGGTCTCTGCAGCGTGTTACACTTTCCAAATCCATGTGGCTGCCCTGGACCCCCCAGAATGGCACTAAATGTGCAAGTTTAGGCAACTGAACAGCCCACCCTGGTGAAATGGCTGCTTGCATCCACTCAGGCTGGGCTGAGGGGCCCAGTGGCTCTGAAGTGCACAGAGCCCCTGCTGCCATGGGCTGAGGGGGACTAACCAAAGGGAGCCCAGGAGTGCTGCTGAAGGATGCTGAAGGATGTGGCTTACACATTGAAAGAGCTGGTTTGGTCTCAGACCCAATCCCACCCAAGCTGTAACAATCTGGCAAACACATTAACAGGCTCCTTCTACAGCAATGCGTTATTGCCACTTATTTGGGCTGTACAAAATACAAATCAAGACCTTATTACCTGAAGCACAGAAACCCTGAAAAGGTTTCCTTGTCCTACAAACAGGAATTCATAGAAGCTCATTCTTACTGAGATGATTTAAGCCTTCAGGGCTGGGAATTCCCTGTGGAGTGAATAGGGAATTTAAATTTGAGGAGTGTGCATGCCTTGCCCGACAAGCTGAGCACATGCTGATTTGGAAAACAGATCAGGAAACAGGGCTGAACCTTGCAGAAAGAGCAGCCTTGCTTAGGAAGGGGGAAAGATTATGGAGGGGATTAAAACCTTCCACCTGTTGAAGAAGTGCTTATAAAGTGGGTGTGGAGGACACATTGCTTAGCACTGTCTCACCCCTGTTCCCCAGCAAGACCTGTGAAAGCAACAAGTGAAACAAGAGCACAGGTTTCCAGCACAAAAGACCTTTGGTGCATGAGCCATGGACACATGTGACTGACAACCTGAGGAAAGCACAGCCAGGTTCATCTCCCAGCCCTCCCCTGGGCTGCCAGATGGACACATATTGTCACGGTGGATATTTTGCAATAAACTGAACCCAGGCAGCAGCTGAGCCTGGATGTGAGGCAGAGTAGTGCCATCTCCCACCTGCATCCTCCTTTTCCCACTCTCTGAAACTGGTACTCTGCTAAGTCCTAAAAGAGCATCAGAAAAGGCTCCAGCTGTGTCCTGCCATGGCTGCCAAGGACTGACAATGTCAAAAATCCCAACCCTTAGGACTTCCATGATCAGATTTGCTTGTGAAAAAGGTAACTTTGAGCCAGCACACATCATCCTCATCTAAATGAGCACTAAGGAATGGTTTGTGAGGAAGCTTTCAAGGTATTTTGGCGTGTCTGTGCTCTTCCTCACTGCTGTAGTAGGTCCCAGTGGGCTTTGAACCAAAGTCAGAATCAGCACTGTCGATTTTTGCTTTGTTTAGCAAAAGTTTTTTGCATTCTGCTATTGATGGCTGCTCCAAGAGAAATCCATTCCCATCTAAGTTTTGTACTTAACAAGTTTTCAAAATAGATGGTCATAAAACTAATGTTTTCAGGCAGGATTTTGGTTTAAAGAAATAAACACACATGCAATAAACAAAGCCACCTTTCTATACTATTTGATATAAAACCTCCCTGTTTTGGGTAGCGTATAAATTATGCAAATGTAATGCAAATGTAAAGAATGAACATTGCACAGAGTGGATAGCACAGCAATGAGGTATGTCCTGGCAAAAACAGTTCTACAGCACCATCAAAAAGTTATTCATGTTGACAAGCCATGAAATGTCTGCATAAGGAAAAGGGGAACAAAGTAGGAATGCTTTAATGCTGTGCCTCGTTGGAGCTGCTTTTTACTTCAGCCTTGTATAACAGTTGTGACAGTTGTGTAAAAGGGAAAAGTAAAAAAAATAAAGCAGTGGTAATGCTATCAGGAAAAGACATTTGTTCTGTGGCAGCTCAGTGGACACAGCCAGATTTGTTTCTTCTCAAAGCCAGTCTGAGCAGGGGACAGCAATAACTTCAATAATGTCACAAGCTGGACAAGCCCACATTGCTGCACACAGTGTAGTTCTGGTGGGACCAAGGATTTTGGCACTTGAAGGGTACTAGTCCATTTCCTGCCACTTTTGCTCAAATTTCAGCCTTTATGCAATGGGAGGCATCCAGGGTACATGCTACCCTGCATCACAAGTGTCAGTGGTTAGTTATTTTGCCCCAGGCTAAGCAGGTAACTCCGTGGTGGGAGAGCAAGGTGCAGGTCCCAAAGGTGCCAGCACTGGGAACTCAGAGGTACTCACAGGATGTAGGCGATGACCCCGATGGACCAGCAGTCCACGGCTTTGCTGTAGGGCTTCTGGGCCAGCACTTCAGGAGCTGAAAATAAAAAGCCAAACAAGCATGTGTTATAAGCCCAGACATTTGAATATGGTCAAAAGGTAGGACTCTGAAAGCTGAAGACCCCCAAGACCTTGTTTTGCTCTCCACATATAACTCTTGTGTTTGCAAATGTGTCCTGAGGTTTTTGAAGGTCATATTCTCATGAGAAAGGATGACTCTCAAAGTAGAGCAAATTCACAATTTTTTTTTTTGTCTCCAGGCACAGAAAACAAAACAAAGCACAGAAAAATGCGTGAGAGGCAGAGGGCCATCACCTCCCTGTTTAGGAGGAAAATGAGGCCAAGCTTTGCAGGGGTGCAGAGATTCTCCCTGACAGCGCCGCAGCTCCGTGCTGCCGGAGAGGGGAGTTCCAGAGGCAGCTCAGAAAGGGCAGCGAGTCAGGGAGGAGATAAGCCACATCTGCAGGAGAGGAAGGAGAGCAGCTGCCACTTCTTCCAGCAGCTGCCTCCCAAAGCCTGCTGGATGTCAGAGTCAGAGGGGGTCATTTGTCCTTCTGCCTCTGGGAGCACAGGCACCTCAGAGGGAAAGAGGAAAAGCTGCAGGAGTTGGACATGTGCACAAAGGAACTGAGCCTCTTGCTTCTATACAGCCACCAAAGTCTGAGTTTTGTTAGAAGCAAGAGCCTGGGAATTTATTTAAACTCCTTGTGGATATGCTTTACTATTTTATACTACTGAGACTTAAAAATGTGTATTTTTTGTCTGGAATCCTTAAGTATTATCGTTGGCACCTTGCAGTGCAAATGCTTAAACTTAAATTTTAAACCCCTGTGACCCTAATCTTTTTAATGTAAAGAAGCTTTTGCCTTTTTCAGAACAAAACATCGACAATAATGGAAGAAATCACTAATGTGGCATTCCTAAAGCAGACTTGCTATACTAGGTTTTAAAAAGTACAGTATTTCTTTTGGTTAATTTGGAGTTCAAATGCTGGAAAAAAGTAACAAAGTGACAAATCCCAACAAAAATATTGGGAGTCACACCTTCCTCTGCTAGGAGACTTTCCAGCACCAAAGCACTTAATGAAGAAGAGCAAAAAACAAATTGTGAAACACAGAGATATATTAAAACCCAAGCCCCACATTTAGTATCCACCTATCCTCTTCTGTACTGGTAGGACACTTCAAAGACTTGTCTTCTTAATCCAGACAAGCCAACAAAAAAACCCAAGGTCAATACTGCCAGCAAGGTATGGAACAAGAAGAGATAATGAGAATCAAAAAAGACTTTCTGGTGCTTTGGCATGAGGACTCATAGAGGGGACCAAAGGAAGAGAGTCCATGAGGCAGGTGAGGGCATCTGCATTTCCACAAGCAGAACAATGATGGAAAGGGTCAAATTTCACCAGGGACTTGTTGCAGAACTGAAGAAAATTCAGTGGAATGTGGGTAAAATAACAGGTGCCAACCACATTATGGGGACTCTTAAAGTCTGGGATATGCCCCAGTCTGCAGCACAGGTTAAAAACACTACTCCAATTTTCAAGTCATTCAGCAAATTGGGACCACTGTATGTGAATTGGAAATTGGGACCACTACATAAAAAGAAATGAGACAGTTTTCTGTTTTGTTCTATCCCTTGTAATTGAATTTTGTGACAAAATATGAGAAAGGAGTTAATGCTCTCCTGTCTTTATGTGCTTAGATGTCTTCCAACTCTCCACTCCTTTCAAATTCCCAGTATTTTATTCACATTCTCTTCTACCTCTGACTGTCTGTGCCTGTTTACATAACTTTCAAGATTGGTAAACATTACACATGTCATAGCTCCTAAAGAAAATATTATGCAAATGGCTGCTGAGCAGCAGTGAGCTCCTGACATTATACAGATATGCCACATTAACATAACAGAAAACAATTCTGAGATGAGGGGATGTGAGCTATATAAAGATTTTCCCTCTTAAAACATCAAAGCTGTGCTGGGGTGTTTCTCTCTGTTTTAAAGGAGTGAAGAGCACTGATAGCTGCTGCTGTGGATGGCAGCTCTGAAACAGGTGAGAACAATACAGGGTAAGCATTCATGAAGAAAGGTAGGAGGTTTAAATACTTCTTTTAAGGTCAAATGGCTGCTTTTGGTTTTTGTTCCAATAAGCAGACATGCTGCAGGAACAGGAGGACATAGCTCAGCATCTTCTGTCTCTGATATACAGAAAAATGGAAGTATTTAATGAGCTGAAATACAAATCAGAGAAGCTCTCAGGAATGAAGGCAGATCAGTGCCAAGAGGCAAAAGCAGGAGACACAACCAAAAACATCCAGGAGCTGACAGCATTAAAGGATCAACACAGACGGCTGGGGAGACAAAACAGCAGAAAGGAGAAGGGGAAAGCCAAATCTCCCATTTCTGGAGCTGGGGAGATGCCAGCTGAGCACAACTTCCACTGTTACCCATCCCCAGGGAATCACTCTGGGCTCAAACCATAAACAGTGGTCACCTATCATATGCAGGGAGCCCCCAGTGCTGGGAATAATGTGCTCTGATTCCATGATTCAGAATACTGAACAATTGCTTTATTAACACTATACTGTATTACATTAATACTATATTATAACTATACTAAAGAGATACTATACTATACTATACTACACTATACTATACTATACTAAAGATACTAAAGAAAAACCCGTGACTGCCTGAGACAGCCAGGACACAGCTTTGACCCAGTTGGCCAAGGAAACAAAACAATCCTCAGCAGAATCCAATAGACAAATCACTTTGGGTAAACAATCTCCATAACGCATTCCACAGGTGCAAAACTACAGGAGCAGTGAATAGAGATAAGAATTGTTTTCTCTTCTTCTCTCTGTGCTTTTCACTGCCTTCCCAGGAAAAATCCTTGGGAAGTTGTGCCTGCTGCTGTCTGTGAAGAGAGCTGTGGCCACAGTCACCTGGACAGGGAAACCAAAGGAGAGAACCTCCCTTCCTTCACATCCAGGAAGGTGTTTCATGCCAAATCAGCATTGCCACAGTGCCAGGTGCAAGGTGGAGGCTCATTCCACCTTCAGGTACTTGAAGATGTGCTTCCCCAGATGATCCTGCTGTCTTACAGTCAGCTCCTTTTTGGTTGAGTTGTTTTGCTTTTAATAAGGGAAAAAATTCAAAGGTTTGTTTCAAATGGAGGTTTTAAGAAAAGGTGCAGACCAGAACATTTGGAACCCTTCCAGAACACTATGCTATTACCCTCACAGAGCACAGCTATGCTAAAAAGCCCCCTAAAAATGCAGCTGCTGGATGCCAAAAACTGCAATCCATGTTCCTGCAAAGAGCTCAGGTGATGGGGATTGCTCTGATACTTTAAGCCTGTTGATCACACTGTACAAGTCATGAAGGTGCCTGCTCTTCATAACAGCCTGCCCTGCACAGGAAGGGCCAACCCAGCCCCTTTCCTGAAGTGAAAACCTACAAAGTACCCTCCTCACAGTGCAAACAGGCTGAGATGCACACGAAGCAGCTTCACCACAAGACCAGAGTCTTTCTTCCACTGAATCCTGGGGTGAAAACAACTTCTTTCCATTTTTTCACACATTCCTCCACTGTTCTTCTTGTTCTGGTCAGCCAAGACTCTGAAGTTTGAGGCTTTTTCAGAAGGAGAGCAGGGTTTCAGTGCAGTATTGCTGAATTCCTGTGCTCTTGTCGTTCTTATTTCATGTTGCTGAGTCAGATTTAGATATCTGCCATGGGTAATAATGCAGTTTATGCTTAGCAGAGGGTAATACATGTGTCTGTCAGGATTTGGCAACAGAAATTGCCCTGTCACGTGCTTCTGCCTGAGCAAACTCTGTTCAGAATGATTCCCATGCTTTATTTTTACTTGATTACTCAGGATACTGCCTAAAGGCTCCTGAGGTAGCTTATTGCTAAGAAGGATATTCTGAAGGCTTATTGAATATTTTCCAACCCTTGACTCAAAGGATACCAAACAGGTCAAAATTCAACGTGGAAATCTCTTGCTTACTTAAATGATGTGGTCTTGCACAGGGCTAAGAGGAACAGGTGGCTTTGGTGAGATCTGAAACTACTGGATTTCTGGCAGAGCAGAGATGAAAGTTGTGAAATGACCTTTGATAAAAGCACTACAGAAGATGAAAACAGTGAGTGAGGTAGGGTTTACAGGGACCAGCCACATATCCAGGAACCAGCCCTGATTTGTATGGCAGGGAAGTACAAGAAAATTTTACTTGAAGAGGATGGGGACTCAGAGCAAGAATTTTAAATCTCAGTAGGATTAACACATTAGTCAGCCACGAACACAGCTCATAATTCAGTGTTTCTGCAAAATAAGAGGCAGATTGCCTCAGACAGGCTTTCTAACATTTTTTAAATAACTTTTCAAGCGTCTTGGAAGTCTAAGTTCCATCCACAGAAATAACCAAAGCTTTTGAGGGACCACCTCTCATGGAAAGTCACTCAGTGAGACCCAATTCCCAAACATCCAAAATCCCTTCAGAAGAATTTGCTGAGTGACTGGAGTCACCTGGTGGGTGCCCAGCTTGATACACCTCAGGGATGGCTCATTTTCAGGCAGGTTTGAACAGCTCCTACATCAAAACTGAGTTATTATATAAAGCCAAGAGCTGACCAGCCCAAATCCATGATGTTTAAAATTATAAATCACTAATGGCTTCTTGGGATCTTGCCCATAATCACAGACATCAATCAGGGTTTTGAAAGCACCACTTCTTCTCCACGTTGGACAAAGGGTTCAGACCCATGCAGGTCAGTCCTCACACCTCGTTTGCAGTGAAATGAGCCACACAAGCTGCCTCACCTTTCCCAACTCAGGTGCTATCTAAAAGTTGGGTGTCTAGTCCCAGCTCATCACCCAGACTCTCTCCATAAGAAATGGGGATAAGAATGGTAAGCAGATAAGAAAATGCAAGACTTTGGTAGAAGAGGCTGTATTATCAGATTCCCTTTTCAGTAAGCAAACATTTAGATTGGCCTCTTAACAAAAGTGGCTCAGATAATTGGGTTAAATTATCTTAACCATCAGCTTTTCATCACAGTGCCAAAATCTCTGACAAAACTCCTGAAAAAATAAGAACTCAGAACTCTTGACAGTAATTTAATCTGCAAGGCAGAGCTTTAAAAGCTGAAGTCTTAATGCCCTATTGGTCATGCACATTTCAGATACAGTCTAATTTGAAAAGTAATATTTTGTTTTTCAGGAAGAAAACTGATATTTGTTAAGGGATTTAATTATAATTACACCCTTCCTTATTCAATAAATTTCCAGACCACATAAACAGGCATTTAGTGTCATGGATACTACTGTTCTTTGCAGATGAAAATAAGAAAAGTTGAGATAAATGAAGCACAAGGAGTTGAAAGTATATCCTGATCAAGGAAATTAGACAGAAATGACAAGGGGTTTGCATACTTGCAAATACTTGGGCAGCAGACATGAGTTAAGATCAGGTCTGCTTCTGAGCCAGAAGCTTGTCCAGCACTTTGCAAAGTGGAATCTGACTGGACCCATTTCTGGAGATGAAGTACAGATTGTAGCAGATGCCAATGACTTAAGAGAGCCCTGGGTGCCCTTGGCATGTGATATGTGCCTAAATATCTTCCAGCTATTTGAAAGCAAAGTGGTTAAACTGATAAAAATAATCAGTTCTGGTAAGATCTTAGAAAATAGGGTGTTCTACCTATCTCTAAAGAAAAGCACCAGGAAATTAATTTTAAGTGATGGATCACAGAATCATAGGATCACAGAATCACAGAATAATGAGGTTGGAAAAGACCTCTAAGATCATCAAGTCCAACCTATGTCCTAACACCTCAACTAGACTATAGCACCAAGGGCCATGTCCAGTCTTTTTTAAAACAAATCCAGAGATGGTGATTCTACCACCTCCCTGGGAAGGGAATTCCAGTGCTTTATTGTTCTTTCAGTGAAAATTTTTTTCCTAATATCCAACCTGTACCTTCCCTGACATAGCTTGAGACTGTGTCCTCTGCTTCTGTCAGTTGCTGCCCGGTGGAAGAGACTGACCCCAGCCTGTCTACACCTCCCTTCAGAAGTTGTAGAGAGCAATAAAGTCACCTCTAAGCCTCCTCTTCTCCAGGCTAAACAACCCCAGCTCCTTCAAACGTTCCTCACAGGGCTTGTGTTCCAAGCCCCTCACCAGCCTTGTTGCCCTCCTCTGGACACGTTCAAGCATCTCAACATCCTTCCTAAACTGAGGGCCCCAGAACTGGACACAGCACTCAAGATGTGAGTCTGGCTCAAACTGGTCTCAGCAGCACCGAGTACAGGGGAATGATGACCTCCCTGCTCCTGCTGGCCACACAATTCCTAATGCAGGCCAGGATGCCATTGGCCTTCTTGGCCACCAAGATCTCTGAGTGTTACTTAACCTGAGGTGAAACACATGGGAAATTAAAATACCAAAAGAGGTGGCAGACAGGGCACTTGATGGATTTGGGCTGTGGCATTTGTCTGCCCTAGCCAGGCTGAGGACTTTTATTCCTCAATTAGGAGGAATGACTCTTCCATTGATTTGAGGGCACTTGGCAGGTGCTGCAAGCTGGAGTGACACTGGAAGGCATGAAAGCTTTTGGGTGTGGGCAAGATGCAGACCACTTATGCAGAAGCCACCACATCAGGTGTAACACTCAAGGAGGACCGTTGTGGGTATCACCACAGTGACCAACAACAAAAACCTTCTGAGCTTGGAAAATGTTGTCTGAGCAACGTATTACATTGAATAAAAGGAAAACACTAAAGAGTAACTGCATCCTTTGCAGAAAAAAAAAAAAAAAAAGAAAAAAAAAGAAATAGAACAAATATTTAAAGCTGTTTTCTTTGTGAAGGAGGGGGAAAAGTCCTGTCAGCACTTCAGAAATAAGTGGTCATGACCTCTTGAACCAGGATGAGTAAATCCTGTGTTCAGCAAGGTAACAACAAGCCTGGAGGCACTTGTGCAGCCATCAGAGGCCACACCATGGGTAATGAGAGCTCTCAAACATCTCTCAAAGCACTACAGCTCCTATCACAGGCTCCAAGAGCTTCCTCTCCAAAATAGCAAGTTTCCTCATGTAAATAGGAATGATGAGAGGCTGCATGAGATCGCTCAGAGACCAAGCAGAGTCGCTCCCTCATTTTCATCAGCACTTCAGCAAACATCATCTAGGCTTTCCTGTGTCTTGAGACTCATTCTAGTCAGTGTCCATTCCAGAGCTAAATAAAACATGTTTGATAAGGACAGAAGAGCTGACAGCAAAAGTTATGAAAATTGCTGTCTCAGCTCAATTCCTGCTACTGCTTTGGAAGAAGATTTCCAGTCTGCTGTGATTAACAAGACTGCTACTCAGAGTGCATCCTGGCCCATGTCTTAAAATAAAACATTGATGGGAAAAGCACAGAAATCTGTTCCTTTTCCAGATTTTATTGGGCTAGAGTGTGTCTGCACAGTGTGAAGATAATGCCCATAAAAAGTACCTGTGACAAATCTGTATCAATGTGTCATAATCACCTAATCTGAGCTGTTGTACCATGATATCATCAGAGCTATGAAAAGAGGTCAGGTGGCAGCTGCAAAGTAAAAAGAGCTTCTGACAGCTGGAAAGCATCCAGTCATTCCTGCTGGAAAGATCTGAGAGAAATCAATCCACTCTCAGTTTCATGGATTTCATGGATACCCCTGAATTTAATTTTCCCACCTCAGCTGATGATCCTGGTGTGGCAGGAGGCTCAGGCTTGCTGGATGTCTTGTACACAAAGGGAGCCTTTTAAATGTGTTTGCTCAAACAGACCTCATCACCACCTGCCATCTAATGCTCACTTTCAGCTACTTTAACTGTTTTCAAAGGCTGCTGGTAAACATGCTGCTAATAGGTGGCCTTGTACAATCACTACCAAGGATCTCAAGAGCTTTTGCATTCTAACATCTGAGCCAGTAACTAACTTAACATGATTTTAACATAGGATTACTGAACATATCTGATCCTGTACAATCACTACCAAATGGACAGAAGAGCAAAGAATAAATGACAGGAAACAATTTGACACTGTCCAGGAAGGCCCAAGGATCTAAAGAGCTTTTGCATTCTAACATCTGAGCCAGTAACTAACTTAACATGATTTTAACAGAGGATTACTGAACATATCTGAATAAATGCAGCTCTTTGATTTTGCTGTGTTCTATCAGAGGAATCTGGCAAATGCAATTCTTTATGATTTAAATAATGCATTTTATTAGGTAAAGCTTCTTGGTTTTTCAGTTGCTTGCAGGAGGAATGCATTTCAGGCTATTCTTCCCATGCTCCTGGTGTAGCTAAAGCAAGAGAACATTCATTCCACAAAGGTCTGAAAACATGAAAGTGAATCCCACAAACCCAGAGCTGGATTGCAGAATTGTACCCCAAAGGGGAAGAGCACACGAGGCAGAGCACAGGCAAACATTAAATTCTAACAAATAACATTAAATAACAAATAAACATTAAATTCTAACAAATATCTGTAAAATCTCACGTGCATCATGTACCAGCACCAGAAAATGAGTACTATTTCATTTTCACTACAATATAAGCAAACCTCTTACCGACATAGCCAGGAGTGCCACAGGCTGTGGACATCACATCTCCTTTACCCTCCATCTTCGACAATCCAAAGTCACTGATCATGATTTTTGACTCCTCATCCTGGCTGTAGTAAAGCAGGTTCTCAGGCTAGAAAGGAGAATAAGCAAAAGGAGTTTTGAATATGTGAGTTCAGTAACAACACCTGGTGACCCATGCATTGCATTTAATACAATCCCTAGTCACACCATACACAAGCATAATTTGCTTGCCCTAAGCCTAAAGAGTTGTTCTTAAAACCTACATGGAGATCTTCTCCAGACTCCTGTATGGCAACAAATGAAAGACCTTGACATCTTGAACTTGAAGCAACTTTTCTGGGACAACAAACTTCTCCTCTGGCACCTCAAAGAAGACCTAAGGCTCATCCCTTACTTGTGAGATATGTCTGATGTATTATCACTTCATAGTGGTGAAACACAAAGATTCATTTGAAAGCAAGTAAATATGGCAAATCCAGGTAGTATACTAAAAAATTTTATACAGTATTTGAAAAAAGAAAAAGGAAAACAGGCGGTATTAGAGAATTTTTATATCTTCTCCACTAGAAACAAACTGTTTTGAGAGAGGAAATGCCTTTACAGTTAACAGACTTGAAGCGAGGATATTTCAGCTAGAGCTGATTAGGAAAAAATGCTGAAGAAAAAATGTGCTATAGCACTAAGCACAGCAACTTGTTTATGGTAAGAGAAAACAAGGATGACTTCACAGAGCCCTGTGACTTTTTATACCAGAGTCAGGCAGCTCGGAGAGCCCAACCAGCCTCCATCTGCTCCAGACAGCCCTGCACCCATGTGTTTTGAGTGTGCTGCTGCTATACAGCAAAGCTCTTGCTGGTGCTGTGAGAGCCCACCTCTTCCTATCCTTAACATCTGGGCTCGTGAAAGGGTCCACACCTGCAGCACTCAGCCTGAAGGCAATGGGTTTTGGACTTTTGGGTCTTCACCTATAAAAGTGATGGGTACCCAACATTTCCAGATAGCCCTGGTGGAGTCTTTTGCCCAAAGCTGGCACAAATGCTGACACGCAGCCTGCTGTGTGCTCCAGGGAATGGTGAGGAGCAGCTGCAGCCACACAACATCCTCAGACTCCCTGGGACACATCCAAGCTTGGATTTGTGAGGAGGAGAAACTGCAGTTCAGCAGCACCAGCATCCATCTTCCCTTCTCCACGTGGGAAAGGGGGGATGAAGGGGTGCTGGAGGACGATGTACCCATTCAGGAGGTTAAAGCCATTCCTGGCTCTCCAGCCCCAGCATCAAGTGATGGCTTCATCCATGGGACATGTGGAAACATGGGATACAATGGCCATGAGAGGATCTGCAAGCTGTGGCCAGCAAGGTAAAAAGGAAGTTATTTGGCTCCTAAAAATACACATGCAGTTTTACTATTTATCTTTCTCATGATAACTTGCAAGTCCAGTGCTTTAATTGGACTCTATAGTGTTGACACTCATTTAGGGACTACAGTTTCATGCCATGCTCTGCCCTAGGCTGGAGACACTCCTAATTTTTACTACTGCTCTTGTGATCTGCTGAGGGGTTGGTAGACTTGGAATTAAGAGAAAAGCAGTTATTTCCTAACAATTTCTGATAACTCACCTCAGGTTCCCACATACTCACATTTAGTAAGGCCAAGAAACCCACACCTTTAAAAGTCAAATTTGTTTAAAAGAATTCTTTTAATTCAAAAAGCATTAACAAGGTGGCTCTGTACCAAGTGGAGCTGCTTGAGCCTTTCACTCCTTTTGTGCATCCTGGAGTTCCCTCAGACATCACCTGCTGCCATCTACTCTAATCTGCTCCTGCATTACTTAGATTAGAGACTTGGAGCCCAGACCTGCTTTTACCAACTACAGCAAGTACTATTTTGGTATCTGAATAAACACATAATTACAATAAATAATTGTTATGGATGTTTCACAGGTTGTATTTTTGTACAGTGGATTCTTTCCCAGAGTTTCATTTTGAAGCTTACACTTATTTTGATAATTTGAAATTATAAAAAGTCTTATTACATCCCTGTTTTTCTCATCATAGTATGTTTTTGTCAACAGAATTTCACAGCAGGTGTTCCTCATATACTGTATTTTATGAGTCATTTTTACAATTGATATGGTACTGGCAAAAATCTGCAAACAAAAGAGAGAAAGAGAAAAAGAGCTACTCTTTGCTACAAAATACCAATGGAGAAGATTGGTTTGATCTAAATTCAGCTTGGCCTTACATAAACTCTGAAAGTAAGTTGTACATTAATTTAATTCCCAAATCATCAAATCCCATATTTTATTGCAGGAACTTTAAAATAAGATTAGTTTTTAAAATGAGAGGTACAACCTGCTTTAGATGATAAATACAGGAATACCAAGACCTTGTACAATGGAATGTCTGAATTAAGAGGTCTTGGACCTCACTCCAAAAATGGTGGTGCCAGAAAGAAACCTGAACTTATTTACTAAAAGTTGAATTTGGGAACAAGATGGTCATGTTAGAATACAGCAGTTCCCTGCTGGAATTCTGTGGAACTCTTATAAATATGAGAATGTTTCTATGTACTTCAGCATAAGGGCAGGAAATGAACAGGAGCTGAGGGCAAGATGTGGAGACTGTAGGAGATGGAAGCCTAACCAGTGATTCCTTACAGGAAACCCATTATTTGGGACTGCCTGGACTGGACTGCAGCGCCTCTTGACTCTATTAGTGTTCATTAAACTTTTTATAAGGCTTACATAAGGCTCATGTAGCCAAATTCCACTCTCTTTACAGGGGGAAAATACAAGCTCTGCCTCAACATCCAAGGAAGCTCCAGTTTGGAGCATCCCTCCAAAATGCAGCCAGAGGTGTTATTTCCATCACTGAACTCTTCATTTCTGGCAGTAAACTTTGGCAGAATTAACTAGCTCAGGAGCTGAACCCACAGTTTTCTTTGGAATTTGTATATTTTTCTAGTATCTTCTGTTAATTTATTACTTAAAACACTAAAGTGCTATTAAATCCAAGCCTTTCTGCTTGTCTTAATGACACTTAAGATACTGGAAGAAAACAATAAAACAACAACATTTAGGTTTTTGTTTTTTTAACCTGAAAAGCTGAGAGGTTTAGATGTGACAATATGGTGCAGCTGAAAGGAAAATCATCTAAAGATCACATTGGCACACAATGGTCCTTAGAAGAACCCTTTCTGTTAGCAAAAACACTGCTCCAAATGACAGGAAATCACTCGACTTTCCCCCACAATTGTTACCAGTTATTATTAAGTAAAAGTAAAACTGAAACTAGCAAACCTGCAGAATTCCTTATAGCAGTGAACACACCTCAGCTGAGATGGTGTTTCTGCCTTAATGAAACATTTTGGGTCTTAATGGCTTTTCCTCACATCATACATGCAAAGCTCCCACTCTAACTGCCCTTACTGCAGAGTCCTCATTAAAACCAGTTCCATGGGTGTTGGAACCCAGGGAATATTTCTCTGCCTGTGCTGAGAAGTCCTGATCCCCAGGAGAACACTGCTTTTAACCTTTGTCCATGGAGAAAGCTTCCAAGATTTTGGGATGAATTGGAATTACGAGTGTGTGAAAGTAGTAGTATAGTTTATCACAGGGTGAAAAACTTAGCGTTTTGGCGTTTTAGTACGGAGGTAGATAGCAGACAAGATGGAGGATTTTGGGCATTGTCTGATCTTGTTCTTCAACTGTTCCGTTTTCTGCAGTGCTTGTGGCACAGAGTGATTGGTTAGAAAGAGCAGCAATTCAGATGTTGCATGAACAGACAAATAATTAGTTATTGCTAGAAAGTTGGAAATAAAATATTGTCTAAGAGTTAATTGGGCAAAATAGTTTTAAAGACCTTGAACCTGTGTGTCTTTTGACTTTTGGTGCCTTTTCTTGATCTAAGAGTTAATTGGGCAAAAGACCTTGAACCTGTGTGTCTTGTGACTTTTGGTGCCTTTTCTTTGTACGCTAAGTCTGATATGTAGAGGGTGTGCTGAACTTCTGATAAGAGAAAAATAAACAGCAACCTGAAGACTGAAAAAACCAAATCCTGTTCATCTCTCAATACTGGCACAGAACTTTTTAGGGGTCTCCCCATCACTGGGGGGTAGTTTCCAGGATCCAGCATCCTCGGGGCTGGGGGGATTTCCAGGAGGCTTTGGAGCATCTCTCCTATGGTACAACCTTACTGGAACAGCCAGTCCCAGGGCACTCGTGTTTGTTGGGCTCACACAATTACACAGCCTTCATTAACGCTGCCCAGGGGCCAGAGCAGTGCTGTGGCTGTACCTTGAGGTCCCTGTGCACGATGCCCATGCGGTGCAGGTAGTACACAGCGTCCAGGACCTGCCGGATCAGGGTGCTGGCGTCCTTCTCCGTGTAGAAGCCCTTCTCCACAATGCGGTCAAAGAGCTCTCCCCCAGACACTCTGGAAAACACAACGGGAAGCAGAAGAGTGAGGATGTGCCTTGTAATGCCCTTTCTGTATTGTAAAAGGATGGTCAAGGCCATGCACTAGACACAGGCAGCCAGAGCAGATCTACCTGCAGCGCTGGGGCTCCCCCACCATCCCAAGGAGGGCCATGAGGATGGGGAAGGGTCTGGAAGGGAAGACTTATGTGTTAGGGGGTGAGGTCACTTGGTCTGGTCAGCCTGGAGGGGAGACCTCATTGTGCTCTTCAACATCCTCCTGAGGGGCAGTGGAGGGGCAGGCACTGGTCCCTTCTCTGGTGCCCAGTGACAGGACCCGAGGGAACGGCCTGAAGCTGAGTCAGGGGAGGCTAAAGCTGCATATCAGAAAAAGCTTCTTCACCCAGAGGTGGCTGGGCACTGGAACAGCCTCCCCAGGGAAGTGGTCACAGCCCTGAGCCTGGCAGAGTTCAAAAGCATTTGGACAATGCTCTCAGGCACAAGGTGTGATCGAGATGTCCTGTGCAGGGCCAGCTGGACTCCATGATCCCGATCGGTCCCTTCCAACTCAGCGTATGCTATGGTTCTATGAACTGAGTTTGGTTTTCTCCAAGGACTGGTCAGGCTATAATGGAAAATCCACCACACATCAGGGAGTGGTCAAAGAGCCACTGGCACTTGCAGAGGGAATCACAGTCATACCCCAGCCAGAGCCAGGGGAGCAGACCCTGCTTTCCATGCTGTCCCGCCACAGAGAACTTTGCATAGGCAGTTCCATCTGCTGGTGCTGGCCCACTCAGGCTGTAAATCTCCCACTTTTCATGATCCCTTGGGGTTCACTTTTCACTCCACTGACCAAGGCTTGGGGTTTGCCCCAGAGAAATGGTCCCATTCTTTCCCCACTAGCAAGTGAAATGAATTCAGGAGTTGGAGCCACTACCTACAGAACATTATTTTATTAAAGCAGTCTGCACCTCTGACAATTTTAAATGTTCTCAGAGGTCCCCTCCTTTACTCACACATGTAAACTCATTTATCTGCAGCCACAAGCTCTTTAGGCAGAGCACAGCCTCTGCCTGGCAATGGTAGGAGGCAGTTATTGATGAGGAACACAGATCATCAGTACAATTCATCACCAGATGACACAAATGAGGAAAGGATTCCACAACTCAAAGAGGAAAGAAAATAAAACTTTGACATCCCACTATTTAATGTCTGCTGTACTGCACTTTTTCCCTGCCTTGCTAGAAATAACACATTCTGAACCCAATTTTAAATAAAGAATGGCACATTAAAACTCCCTGGAGGAGTATCTGAGGAAACAAAAGAGGAAAGAAATGTCTGAGTAATTGAAATAATAAAACTGTCAGCAAAAAACTGCCCTACTAGGGTAAATAAAAGATTTCCATTTTAGCAACCAAAACCTATTAAAAAATAAAATGTATGTTTCTTCAGCAAGTTGCACCACTTAGCATATCATAAATATCACAGTAAAACTTTCTTTAAAAACAAACCTAATAAAGGGAAAATAACAAATGATTACAGTCATTAAATGCATATGGACTGAGAGCTTGCCATTACATGAAGACTAGGTAATTCAGCCACTCCAGGCAGTAATCTGCTTGAATAATAACATGAAGTCACTTCCTAGAGACGTTTGGAGCCTGAATGGGAGAGAATGCTACCACTAAAAATGAACACATTCCGCTTAGAAAATGAAAAGCAACCCTGGAAACCTTAAAAGAAAGAAACCAGATAATCCTTCTATTAAGTGCTAGGCAAACAAAACAAACAGCTCACTAACATACTGGCACTATATTGAAGCTGCAGGAAAGGTGAAGTTCACCCAGGATCTGAAGTCCACCAGCAGCCTGAATTAAATCCCCTTCTTTCCCAGTTTCTCAAAACAGGAGTTCTATTTGTCACGTACACAATTTTTTTTATACATATGTGCAAATACACAGAGGGTTGCTCCAAGCCCCTCTTGGTCCAGCCCATCCTGTGCCCTGCCCAGGGAGAGCAGGCACATCTCACCCTCACTGTTCACTGAAGGCAGATACAATTTTATTGAATATGGCTCCTATTAGCTGACTGTCTTTTTATATCTCCCTCGCAGTCCCTTTGTTTCCTGTGGATTGACTGCACTGAAAATTGAGCCCACACAGTATTAATATCCCAGAATACAGCACATTTCCCCATGAAAATGCAGTGTGTGCTGTTTTGCAGTTTCATGCAGTTACTTTTGTTACACAAGCAATGGACTGCTTTAGTAGACACCAATTTACATCACGTGCTTTCCTGCACGGGGGAACTCTCCTTTGAGAGTGTATTTCCACAAAATATGTTTCACTAAATTGACAGAATTTCCCTCCATGCCAGCTCATTCCCTGCCCCTCTTAAGCCTCATTCTTTAATTGAAGGCTTTTCTTAGTCAGATTTAGTCCAGTGGATCTACTGTACCTGGGCTCAATCTGCTTATAATTTTATTTCAACACATGGAAAATATTTGCAACCTTTTAAATGATGCACTGCAAACCAGAGCTTAAGGCAAACACTCAGGAGGAGCAGCCCTTACATTTGCAGGCCCTTGTTTGTTGAGAATGCAGACAGCATCCCAGGTACATGCAGAGAGCCAAGGTGCTCTCATTTATTAGTGTGGGGACTCTGGGTTATGGTGCATTACAGGTTTGCACTCACCTCTAGAGTCTCCCTGCTGTGGGCAGGATTCCTGGCTGAATTCCACTTCCCTGGGATGCTCTTCAACTCAGCAACCAAGGCCATGGCTACTTTCCACATGGAGCTTATGTCCTTAAGGTTTTCCTCCTCCAAGATAGGGTTAACTCAAAATAATAATGTCCTGGGAATGCTGCTCCTCGCACAGCACCCAAGGACTGACATAAGTCAGTGCTCTTACAGGATTAAATCAGCAAAGGCAGCTGTGGGACAGCATCTGAGCTCTAAAATCATGGTGGAGACGTGGTCTGTTTGCTGGTCTTGATCCCAACCCCCTCTGCCCTGCTGAGATGGGACTTGGCATCTGTTCTCAGCAGACCTGGGCACTCATAAAGCATTCCTGCAGTTTGTTCCAGTCTTTAATACTCTGGAATAATTATTTTCTTTTTTATGGCACCATCCAGCTTTGCCCTCTCCATGGCAATTTTGAGGCAAAATTGAAACTGCAGGCAGTAAGAGCAGAATTAGGTCTTTGTTTTAAAGGAATTTAAGACAGAATTTTCTGTCCAGAAAGAAGGGGTAGGAGGGATTTCTCATTAGTGGAAATTAGAGGAGTGCTCCTGTCTTGCAGCTGGCACTAGCTCATGGAGCTGGACACACAAACAACAGCAAAAGGAGCCTTTTCCCCCTGATGATTTCTATCTTGGTTCCCAGCAAAGAAAAAGTCAAAGGAGTCAAAAGTCAACCTGCCAAGTTCAGGTACTTGGAAAGCATTTAACTCTGGAGCAGCTCAAGTACCACGCTGTGATCCAGGGCAGCTTCAGCCCTGCCCAGGGACTCAGAGTTGGGCAAAACTCAGCAAAGCAGCCACATCTGCCTCTTCTGTGTGGATGTGCCTGCTGGGACTGCCTGGATGGAACATGTGCGGCTCCAACCTCTAGTCCTGGCTCACCCACTGAGCTCTGGTTGTCCACGCAGCTTGGGAAAAGCCCAGCACTTGGAGAAGGAGCTGAGCCAAGTGTCCCTATGGCACATGGACACCCCAGAATATGCCTTGCCTGCCTCCAGCAACAGGAAACAATTTCAAACCAATGACCAGAAGAATAATTTAGTTTAGAATGAAAAAAAACACAACCAAACTCAGCTGTAAGTATGAATACTTTAACTCCTACTACATCTTTTACCTGAGGCTACATGCCTTAAGTGCATATTACTGACTAGGCACATGAAAAAGGCCAGAGCAAACATTCAAGGTGAAAGGAAATAGGATTTGAGGAGAGGGGGGCAGTCACTGCCCTGGTCCTGCTGGCCACACTGTTGCTGGTACAGGCCAGGATGTAATTCCATTAACACCCACTTTGGGGAGGGACAGTAGAACCCAGCTTGACCATATGACAAAAGAGACATTATCTGCAATTCTACTGGGGAAACACAGATTGCACTCTGTTTCCAGGGTTTCCTGAGATAAAAGCTTCCAGACCTAGTGTTTCATTAAGGAGACTTCATATATTGATTATGCAGATGATACAAATCTTTCAGACAACCTAGGCTGGTGGTGGAGTTTGCGATAAATTCCTACAGTTATATTTATAATCTTTTATTTTCCTGACTGGATTTGGGGGTTTTGCTTCTTGTTTCTTCCCAGTTTGATGTTTAAATGTAGATCTAAACCTCCAGCACAAGCTGCCATACTGAGTGACTCAGTTTAGGACAGGTTTCAAAAAACTTTGGAAGTACCAATGGTTTTGTACATGGACGAGGTACCTTGTTAATTGGGCTCTCAGTGTGTACACTGTTGGCTGAACACCCTGCACAGACCGTAAAAAAAGGACCCTGAAAGGCCTTGCAATGTTCATTAGAGGCAAAGGAGAGGTCACTAACAGTGTCCTAATAAATACTCAGGCTCTGTTCAAGGATTGGTTTCAGTCCTTGACACCACAGTTTCCATATTTGTACAATTTCTAATTTACAGATGTAACTTGTGAGAGATGAGGGAATATTTCAGCATTACAAAATTCACAGAATTCACAGAATGATTAGGTTGGAAGAGACCTTCAAGATCATCAAGTCCAACCCATGCCCCAACACCTCAACTAAACCATGGCACCGACTGCCACATCCAGTCTTTTTTTAAACGCATAACTCTTTAAACACATTACTATTACATTTAAACACATTACTATTACACCTTCCCCTTTACATTAACCCATTTCACCATCAGTTCATCAGGAAAGAACCAAACTGTCAAACAAAAATAAAACAGCTCATGCTGCAGGTAAAGAGAAAGGGCATTACCAAACTTTTTCCAAAGCATCCTATTCCTCTGCAGCACCATCAGGAAAGCAGAAGGCGCAATGTTTCAAAGAAGTACTTTGATGAAAAATGAGAACCAAACAAAAACTCCCTTGTGATTTAAAGCCCCTAAACTCATAAACAGAAAACAAGAGCCCATCTCTCTGAATTTGTGGTGTCTTTGCCAGCAGAGTGAAACCTGCACTCACACACTGGAGGTCACCAGATACCTGCCAGACTGTCACCTCAGCAGGGCTGCCTGGTGGGGGACAGCCCCACATATGTTAGCCTTCAGGTGAATGAATACATGAATAAAAGAACAAATAAACACTGGAATTAAAAATAAGTCAGTCATATTAATGTATTCATGTTACTTTTTCTTTCTCTTGGTGGGATTGTCTGTGTGTGCAGATAAATCCTCTCGTTTCTTCACCCCTGCATCCCCCACTGTTACTGAGTGTAGGAACCTTGCTGCTTATTTTAGGAGCTGGAAAAATAACACCCTTTGAAATACCACTTTGACATCTTTGCCATTTGGCAAAACACTGATGCTTTTCTTCCTCTTTTGTACTAGATGCTGGAATTGCTCTGGATCATTTACTGCTTGATAGTTTAATTGCTTTTTATCAGGAGTCTTATTGATGAACTCATCAGTGGTGGATTTACATGAAGAATCCCAGCAAAGCTATTCAGAGCTTGTAGGCTTTTCCCTCCAGAAGGGTTTAAGTCCACCTGATGCTTCCATGCAGTCCAAGTCATGATCCATTCTCCATTGGACAAGTCACCATACACCATGCTGGGTTAGAAGAACCACCCTGCAAAGTCAGACACATCCCTAGGGTTTCACTAATGCTGTTTAAACTTGCACATTAGGGATTCTAAACAAAAAAGAGGACTGATTTCAGAAATTGGAGCAGGAGGCCTCCCAGGACACTATGAAAAGTAAGTTAAATATGAGCATTACCCTATAATTGTGAGCAGCTTATCTATCAGAAGTTACACATTCACAGTTTCCTACAATATAAATCAGAAACAGCATAGAACTCAGCATGAAGCTGAAGTGTGAGGGGAGATAAGAAAGACTGAAGGAACTATTCCTGAGAAGTTCTTCCTTTGAGTATTACATTTCTCTAATGATGAAATTCTTATTAAGACAAATAATTTAGTTATTAAAACGTCTTTTGTTTTTAATGGAGGGCTTTTCTGTTTGGCTTTAAACTTCCTCTGCATTGTGAAAATCCATGAGAACCAGAAAGCAAACCTGGCCAATGTGATGTTTGAAAGGAAAGAGAAATTGGCCACCCTCAAGTCATTGTTCAAATGAAGCAACACATAAAAGGAAAATGAGTAAACAGATTAATAGATTTTAGACCCAGAAAGGAACATTATGATTATTTAGTCTGACCTCTTGCAAATAGAAGTACATGATGCAAATTCAACTTGTACCAATAATCTAGAGTGTTAATCAGGCAGGGACAGATATTGCTACAGAATTACTGTATGGCCTACAGAGATTTGCTTTATTCAGTAAATATGTCAGAAAACTGCTCTGGCTTTCTCATTTGCAGCACATCATAAAATATACAGCTTGAAAAAGGCAACTTTCCTTGTTATTGTATCTTTAAATCACCCAGCTTAAAATCTGCTGGCAACATAAATATAGGCTCCAAGGCCACCAAAGAAAGGACACAGGATTAGTTTTGGCTTATTTTTCTAGAATGCAGGTGTGTGCATACGGCAGGGAGGGCTGGATAGATGTTAGCATCCTCTCCTTTGATAGTGCTATTCAAAGACAGAATCATTCAGGCTGGAAAAGACCTTCAAGAACATCAAGCACAACCTCTGACCAAACGCCACCATACCCACTAAAATATATCCTGAAGGGCTACAGCAACTCCTTTTTTGAACACTTTCTGGGATATCAACTCCACCACTTCACTGGACAGCCTGTTCCAGTGCTTGACCACTCTTTGAGCCAAGAAAATTTTGCTCATAACCAACCCAAACCTTCCCTGGTGCAACATGAGGCCATTTTGTCTTTTCCTATCAAGAGTTTCCTGGAAGAAGAGATCCTACCTCATTACAACCTCCTTCCAGGTTGTGAAGAGAAAATGCAAAGCAACACTGCCATGGTATTTATTCTGGTTTTTCAGCCCTGTGATGATGGCTGCTCCAAAGGGCAGCTCCCCACCCTGTGGGGTTGTTTGGGAAACAATTGGGCAAAAATGCTGTGGCCATTTTTCTGAACCAAACTGAGCAAACTAATTTTCCTCCTGCATTAAAAGTTTCATGTGACATTTGCTGAGCAGCTGTAGTGAGGTTTTTGTGCTTTGGAGAACAGACCTCTGTTTCCACTGGGGCAAGACTCTGGAAAGCTCTGCTCAGGCATGTAATACAGTTTGGTAGTTAAAATCCTTGGAGAAAGCATTTTCCTTCACAGAATCCCTACTGCAGAGATCTTTTGAGTCCATGATTCTTCAAGGTCAATGCTCTCTTGTTTTATCCAAAATTATATTCCATATACAAAGATTCAACATTATATTCAAAATTTTCCCTGGTCCTATCAGCTGTAAAAGATGTGATTGAACCAGAGGCAACCAAATGACAAAGGACATTAGGTTTTTAAGTGTTTTGTGATTACACTCTTCTGAGTGACAGCTTATGACAGCCCTTTGAATGGCAGCAGACCACTTGCCCCTGTCTGTGCTCATCCCCCCAGGCAGTGGTGCATGGAGAAGATGTGGGACCCACCAGTGACAGCAACACTCCCTCAGTGCTGCCATCATGATGAGGCACAGGGGAGAAACCAGCGCTTCCACTGAAAACACCACCATGCACTCAAATCCTCAGAAATAATCATAGAAAAGTTGCACATTTAAAGCACTCTGCTGAGGTCTGCAAACACCATGATGTGCAGAAGATGGGCACATCCTTTTTTCACTCTTCTGAGCTCCTATAGCTTGATTGGCACCTTCACAGGAATCAAGGAATCATCCTGGGATTAGCAAGTGGACCACACTCAAGTGTGATCATTTGAAAGAAGCACCTTGTCATTTGAAAAAGGACCTGTGGAGGTGGTGAAACACTGGCACAGGTTCCCAGACTGGTGGTGGATCTCCCATCCCTGGAAACATCAAAGGTCACCTTGGACAGGGCTCTGAGCAGCCTGGTGTAGCAGAAGCTGTCCCTGCTCAGTGCAGGAGGGTTGGACTGGGTGACCTTTGAGGTCCCTTCCAACCCAAACTATTCCATGATTCTATGACAGAGATTGGCACTTCAGCCTGTTTAGATTCATGGTTTTACATTAAATGGAAAGGCAAAGCTGCAGCCCATCAGTGGTGACTTTTGTCTGCTCAGTTTGATATCAACACATCCCTGCAAACATTGTATTCACCAGTGGAAAAAAAATCAGCATTTTTAAAAATGGCATTAAAAAATACGCAGTATGTATTAAACATCTCAAAAACATAGTCTTAAAAGAAGAAATTGCTCACTGGTTTATTCACTTCCTTCTGTGGGATGTCAGTAAATCAGCCCACTCTTGCTTGTTGTGTACATATATATACATATATGTGAACTTGTTGCCTCAATCTTTTTCACTTTGCTTCTAGGAAACAGAGAAGTACAGCTCTGTAGACAAACCACTGCTCAAAATACATTTTCCAGTATCTGAGGGATGGAACAATGTATTTCCTAACTGCTGTCTTATTCCTCCATCCCTCCATAAAATAAGTGGACAGTTAAAACCTGGAGGAGATTCCTCACCTGACAACAATTTAAAACTAGGTCATGTTTCAGCACTAATAGGTTTGGTTTATTTTCCTTTTGACTTGTTTTCCAGTGGAAACCAACCTGCATGTCCTGCCAACATTAACTAGGAAGAGCAGACCTAAAAATAATTCAAAGTGATGCAACTGAAAATGGATACTGTAAATTGCACAATACATAGTAAACAATTTTGAAATATAAGGTGAATGCAGCACTGAGAATTGTACTAAATAACAGAAAGGAGCACAGGAAAGTGCAATAAAGTCACTCTCAGCTGGAGCTTAAACAGCCCAGATTTTCACTGAAATACATTTAATAGAAATTTGGGGTGGTGTGAATATTCCTTTTTCTGAGATGATTTGTTTTCCACTTGCTTTCTCACAACTAACTTTGGAGGCAGATGTCATAAGAGAAATAGCCAATGTAAAGACAGTATTGACTAATACCTGTCTCAGTGCAGAAAGAACTTTGAAGATCCTTATATCCCCTGTTTCTCACATAAATTCTACTTTTTTTCAGCTTATCTGTAGCATGTACAACATTGAACCATCCTTTTGTCCTAGAGAAATACAACCCTGGAAAATTTATTTTGAGCCAAAAAAAAAAAAAAAAAAAAAAAAAAAAGGAGAAATGCTGCCAGCTGGTCAAGATATATTGTTGCAAATATCAACTTTCCAAGCAGTTTGTAGAAACAATAAATTGCTAGCTAAATATGAAAAGCAAACAGACCAACTTAACTCTAAATTATATAGGTGTCTTGTTTTATCAAACTGTTGCAACAACTATATATACATTTAAAATGTCATTATTATGCTCTCCAACTTTTGAGTGCCAAGGAAGTTGCAGAGAATTGATAAAGAAACTTCAGAATTCTAATTGCTTATAATGAAGTATTTCTTAAGAAATGTACAAGTAACTCAAGTATAAGGAAAAGCCCATTTTATTCTATATGCACAATTTTAAAATATGCAATTTAAAAAAATATCAGGAAATACACATTGGAGTTGAAATATATGTTTGAATTATCAAGGACAATTCCCTGAAATACTCTGTGGCCATGAAAAATCAAGCAGAAGATTTAGGAAAAAAATGAGTGCATCACAGAAAATAATTTGTCCTCCTAAGCATTCATGGAACACTCCCACTTTCAATACTTTTGACAAAGTTCACCTCACCAGATCTTGCAAGTGTAGACAATGAGCACCTGCCTGGGTGCTGCCACACTCCCCTCCTCAGCCAGGGCAGGGAAGGAGCATGTCTAGGGTGTGAGGAGCAGAAATGTCCATTTCTCTGTTCCTTTGGACAAATCCCACCTTGATGATCTCTATGGAAAGAGTCCTCGAGATGTTTTGGCCAAAACCATAATGAAACTTGGGGAAGTACAGAGAAGAAAAGCAAGCAGGACCAGAGAGCCTCTCTGCGAACAGAGAGAATGTGTTTTAGAAAGAAAAGAGACGGCAGAGGAGAGCACTCCACATAATCATAGATCCACAGAAACGTGGAATTATTTAGGCTGGAAAAGACCTCTAAGATCATCAAGTCTGACTGTTAACCCAGCAGTGCCAAGTCCACCACTAAACCAGTCATGAGAAGGATGGAGTGTGGACAAGGGAAATATAAAGAGTTATTTCACACCACAGATATGAAATGAGAGACCTAATGGAATGAGCAGGTGGTGGATTTAAGACAAAAGCCTTTGTCATCTGAAGAGCCATCCTGGAACAGATGAATCTTTGGTACGACCCCGTAAAACTGCACTCATGTTCTTATGTTTGCACTCATCAAATTATTGAATTATTCACTCAGCTCTGGTCTGAATGTGCATACCTACATTAAGGGAGTCTTTTGACTGATTCACTTAAAATCAAACATGACAGATTCATAGATTTTAAAGTCTTTATGATAATCTAATCTGACCCCAGACAAAACAAAGGCAGTACAATTTTTGCCTCTGATCCACTGCTCCTGGCAGGACAAAAGACTATCATTTAGCAGTGTAGACAGGCTTGACTTAGAAGATGCCACTAATTCCTCATCTGCTTTGTCCAGCAGTTAATTACACACACTGACTAATTACACTGAGGATTTTTTCCCAATGATAATTTCGGATGTTCTGTCACCAGAATCCTTTCAACACTGCCTGGAGACTCTTTAGCTGTATTAGAGAAACTTTACTCTATTTAGGTCTTGGTAGACTAATTTTTTTGCTTCTATCTGAAGTTTCTCTCTGAAAAAGTTATATCCAACAGCCACCTGAGAAGGTATCCACTGAGAAGAGCTAACTAAAAGCTGAGTGATGCTCATTTCCAGTTCTCCATCTGGAATGTTAAATTACCATGTCAAGTATCTTCACTTACATATGCATCAATAATGAACGAGCTGTTCCTGAACAGGATATTGACCAGTACCAGGTACCTGTATTTCAGAATTGAATCAAATATAGCCTAAAGAGAAGATACAGTTTCCAATTGCACACTTCTCAACATCACTTAATCACTCTGCTTCATCCTGTGAGTTTATCTCACTGCTATTCAATCAAGATATTCTTGTTTTCCACAGTAAAGAGTGAATTTCTGCAATTTTGAGTGGCGTGGAGAAACATCAATCTAATTTCTTACAGCTTGGAAGCAATCTCAGCTAAATAAAACTTACACAACTGTTAAGAGAAATATACATTTAGCCAGTAAATTCAGTTTCAAGAGGGCACTTTGTAATGCCACTGAAAGAACAGGAGAAACAGGTAGTGAATTTGGAAACCTAAGGATTGATAAATTGATTAATCTTCTTCTCAGCTCCCTCTAAAGGGGAACAGCGGGCACAGGCCATGGTGAGTGAGGATGAGCCACACACAGAGCCAAACCAAACCTGTCAAAAGCAGTTTATGGCAAACACACTGGTCTAAATCCCACTGCTCCAACCCCACTGTAACCCACGATTGCTGAGCTCTGCTCGATGTGTCCCACCTGAGGCTTCCTCCTATGTATGAGCCCCACTTTTTCACATCACCCCCTCCTTCCCAGCTCCCTCCATGCACAAAGCCTGTGAGTGGGCTCATGGTGCTGCTGGTGCACTGCTGAGGGGCAGGAACAGCACAGGCTACTAAAGCTCCATGTTTATTTGCAGATGGCAGATGGCCAGCTGCCCTCTCCCATTAACAACAGCTAATTTCCAAGCTGAGCCCTTTGCACAGATAAGGCCCAGCAGGGACCAGCAGGACCTGCTGATTTATGGGGGTTTGGCTGGAGGGTGGGCAGCACAGATATTCTCTCACGGCCTTGAGGGAAGATTTATGATGTACAAAAGAGGCAGCAAAAAAAAAAAAAAAAAAAAAAAAAAAAAAAAAAAAAAAAAAAAAAGCATCTGGTCCTAATTCTTGATACTCTCAAAAAATCCCTCAGAATTCAGGCATGTGAAACAGGATGGCTCTTGTGATTTCTGCTCTTCAACTGCCATGGGATGAGCTCCTCAAGGAAATGCTGACCATGGCATCCCCAGGAGAGATGGGAGGAATGAGGCACCACCAGCAGCAAATGAAACACAGGCAAACCTGGCCAGCAGAGAGAACAGCCTCCAAAAATGCTGGAAAATCATGAGGGAAACCAGCTGGGCATAGAGAGGGCAGAAAGGGAGATCCTGCCAACACCCTGTGCTTGCTCAGTCTGCGTTGGCTGCCTGGCACTAAAACCAGGTACCACAGCCACAGATTTACTGCTTTTATTCTGTGCAATAGCTGAATTTACTGACTTTAGAAGGAAATAAACCCCAACCTTCCATAAAGTCAAGTATTTGTTAAAAGATCTATTAGGAGCAGAGCTCACAGAAAAGAAGGCTTCCAGAACATCCTACATAACACAAATGTGCCCCAGGGTTTCTTTTAATAATTCTTCAATTATTGCCTTGCTGGTGTCTGTTTTAGTCCAGGCCATGGAGATGTTTCTAATGGAAATCATCAATTCATCACAGAGACAATTTCCAAGAATATAATCACGGAGATGAAAACAGACACATGCTCATGCTAATAATGAGGGCTACAGAAAAAGTGGGAAGATTTTATGATTCTGTTATTTTTAATGGCAGCTATTTGCTCCTGTGTCTTAACAAACTAGGCTGGACAACTGCCAGGCATTCTGGTTTTTACTGGGACTGTCCCTTGGCCTGGGGAGAGATTTTAAATATCCATTTATATATTATTGCTCCAAGGCTGCCATCTATTCTAACACTTTACATTTTCCTTGACACAGAAAATGCAAGGCTCCAGCTATTTCTTCGTTAATCAACACAAGTAGCTCCACAGTAATTTTATTTTCAAGACAGAAGAGTGAATCGATGCCAAGAAGCCAAACCTCACAGGTCATGCTCAATATTTTAGGAGTTTGTGTTACAATTGCCTTGTCTATTTCTGTAATAATTTTTAATGGATGGATTAGTGACAAGCTGTAAAAGCTTATGTTTGTAAAAAGTAAACCCATGATTGATACAACAAAGAATGAAAGTTAGCTGGGAAAATGGAGAGAAGCTTAACCAGACTGTTTCACATGCAGATATCTGTGGAAGCTACATCCAGCACCAAAAGTCCAATACAGTGCTGTTCAAACACTCTTCTGTGTCTCACAGCAAACACCTTGGTCATCTGCAGGGGCAGGGCACAGTGAAACTCCTGCCCATCCCACACGACAGCATCCTAAAAATCCCTCTCCAGGAGTGGCACCCCAAAGCAGCTCCTGGCAAGCCCCACCACCAGGCACAGTGGGAAAAAAAGTAAAGGCATGGATCTCATTCCCCTCAAGTTCCCCAGCCTCCAAAGCATCCAACAGGATTATCCCAAATCCCCAAAGAAACCTTGTTGATGCCTCCTGTTAGCCATGCTCTGTGCAAAGTTCTCCTTCAGCCCTACCCCCTGGGGATTGTAAAGGATATAATTTCCCCACATCTCACATTTCATACTTAAACTGCCCTGTAAAATCCCATTCATGAGCAAGCCCCAAGCACCAGCAGAAATACAAGGTGTGAAAGAGCACAAGCTTCAGGCTACAGCCATGGAACTGCTTCTCCCAGCCCAGCCTCGCTGCTCCTGGGGGACCCAGGAGGGAGATTTGTGCCAGGCACTCTGGCCACAGACCAGCACAAGTCTTTTAGGGACTTATCCCACTTCTGGAGTATCCAAAGGGTCGTGCTGAGCTGGCCTGAACTGCCACCCCAACAGCTCAGCGCATCCCATAGGGAATCCTTGGCATTAACATGTAATTGCTGTCTACATCATTTGGTCAGTATGGGATCTGTTAAGATCCTGGGCATTCCTGCTGAAAAAAAACTACAAGACCTCATAATGTCATGGATTCACCAGTGACTTAGAAAAAAAAGTTTGTAATCTTCCTTTTCCATTTTGTAGGGATACTCCTAGTACCTGGAGTATCCCAATATTTCCAATCCTGGATCCTAAGCATCTGCTGTGCATGCAAAAAATGTGAAAATTAAAATCAAAACTTCCTCCTCCATCCCAAACTGATCAAACTTAAAAAATAATCTAGCAAATATAACCCTGGGATGTATGATTTATACACTAAGAACATTAGGGATTTAATAAAATGGATGGACACAGGGTTTTTTTTTTCCTAACACAGTAGTCAAAGCACATTGCAAAAATTCATGGACAAAAATGAAATGCAGACTTTGGCTACAGGGCTCATCAGCCCTGAACAGCAATCCTGAGTGTCCAGATTTTGGCAATAGCATCTGAAAAATGATGCCCTTAGCTGAAGAATAGCACTATTTTAACTTTTTTTTTTTTTTTTTTTTTTTTAAAGAATCTATGCCCTGTATGTGCATATAACCCACAAGAGAGCTTTTTTATTGTCCTTACTTTTGTCAAGCTGTTGCTTCCCACCACCTTGGAGCCTGCACACTGATGCACAAATATTAGAATAAAATTATCAGTGCAACTGCTTTTCTGCACGAGAGGGATTCAGAGATTGAAAACAGAAAAAAGCTTTTAAAAGTCACTGCTCTCAGTCCAGTCACTGCCCAGCAGGCACCATGTCTCCCTAACCAATGCATTCAAGTCAGTGAGCTGCTACTCTGCTGATCCAAAGGAAGAGACCAAAACAAAGTGCTAAGAGAGTAAACATCCACAGCTACGTGCTGTGACTGCTCTGCTGTCAATCTTTCGTTGTCTGTGTACCAAGCAAAGTTTCACTAACACCAGATATGGCAAAGAAATTTCTACTACTGCAGTATTTACACCTGATAAAACATGGAAACTACCACACAACTCCACAATTCCCCCCAGAATTCTGGTGCCAGTGGATGGGAGGTGTGAGATGTTGAGGGTGACTGCACTCCCATGCAAACACGAAGGCATGGCCAAGGCAAGAGCTTCACCTCGGGGATCTGCCTTTAACCTTTGCTCTGCCAAACATTCCCTCTGCAACCTTGGGCAAGCCACTGAAGGATGACTCTAAAAAGAGACTTAGGTCCTTGGAGAGGGAATTAGGGTTTGGATAACCCACGTGTTGCTGCTCCTATCAGCAGGTCAAGGTGTGACAACTGTGAGCAGCAAATCTCCCAGGACTTGGGGCACAGCTCTAACCCCTGTTCCAGATGTAAGAGAGGAGAGGGGAATCAAGTCAATAGATCCAACACTTGGAAAGTGCCCTAAACCACAGGATGTTTTCCACACTTCCATCTGAAAATATTCCATCTCTCAGAAAATAACTCCAACCTCCCTCAGCACCACAACACTTCCTCAGCACCGTGACTGCCCTATTGATGCCAATGTCATGGAACAGTAACAGAGCCCATTAAAGTGAATGTCAGTTGTTCCCTTAACCTTTGTAGGGAGACAGATTAATCCCCTTAAGAAATATGTTCATCCTGTCATGTTTTTATGAGATGGTAATCTTAGTCCACATCTTCCATAACTAAAGGAAAAGTCACCATGCTGACTTTGGCCTTGCAGCTGGAGTTCTGTCCCTCCAGCAGGAAAGCCAGGTGTATTTATGCAATGGAAGGAGCCATTCACTCTCAGCATGTGTTACAGACCAGTATGGAAAACAGATTTCACACTGATGATTTATAAAGTGCTTTAGGCATCCCTTAAATAATGAGTTATAGCCAGATATGAACATCCAAAGCCACTGATGAAAAGGCTCTCCTGCTCTTGTTGTGTTATTTCTGCTGCTCTGGTTGCAGAAACTCAGCTCCCTGGTCCAGGTCCTCAGCCCAGTGCCAGAATTGACCTGTCTCAGGTCCACAGATGTCTGTTTTCTATTTGGCTTGTGGTATTCCCTGTGCAATATTAAAATGTCATCAATTCAGTTTAATAGGCCAAGTAAAGGCCTTAGTCAACCATTTAATAGCTAAGTAAAACATAGGGCAAATGCATATCAGTCCAGGGATTGCATTAAAACTTTAAGGGTTCAATTAAGAGGCATCTCACTGGTGTGTTCTCAGGAGGTTAGGAAAACAGAAATGCCAAATATTTCCCCTGTTGCAGCTGTTAAGCACCAGGCTGGAAACCCCTTGTTAAAGTGCTTTTTGTTACACTGCTATTCCAGTACATTAAAAAAACCTCTGTATAATACTCCAGTAAAATAAACTATTTATTGCAAAAATGGAGCTGATATTTATATGATTTAGGGTTTTAAATAATTGTTTTTATTGTTGTTGTGCTGCAAGGTCCTGCCTTAAGGGCCACCTGAGTGCAGAGGAGCCCAACCCTCCCACAAGGCAATGCCTGATAGCCCAGTGCTCCCAAGGCTGAAAGTTCTGACACAAAACCATCTGAACTTGAGTTTCAGAGCTGCCCAAAACCCTATTTAAAGATGCAGAACCAAGTTGCATTATTACGATTTTTCTATGGTTCAGCACCCTTAAGGACATGGTCACGCAGGAGAAAGAACACGTTAATTAATAAGCGTTTTCAGATTCAAGCAGACACTGACAATATAATGGACTAACAATTTTGTTGTAGAATAACAACCACATCCCAAAACACCTCAGCTTGCAAGAACAGACACCCCTTGGGTTGAGTACCAGGCTCTGGTACTCAGGAGATCCAGGTTCTGGGCCTCAAACAGATGTGTTCATCACACAACCAGGGTGTGTTCATCATACAACCATGACAGGTTCATCACACAACCAGGGTGTGTTCATCACACAACCATGGTGTGCATGTCCCTCACAGACACCACCACAAGCCTGGCCCAGCAGAGGAAATGGCATTGCTGCTGCAATAAGGTTGTTCCTTGCAGTGTTAGACCCTGCCTGGCACCCACAGGCTCCTGCACTGGACCTCTTGGGCACCCTAAGATCAAAACCCCCACAAAAGATCAGGCTGAAATGCCATGCAGAGACTGGGAAAGAAAGCAGCAGCTCCTTGGTGGAGCAGTGAGATCACAAGACTGGGCTTGCTCCAGAGGCAGACGGCACAACAATAGTCACGATTTCTGCTGCCGTCGTTATTTATAGGCACAAAAATGTGGATCATTTAGCAACTCAGAGTGAGCTGCCAAACAGAGAGACAGCAGCTGAACCCACTGCTGAACAGTCAGGCATGGTTCAGGATATTCCCTCCTGCAGCAGCAGATGCAAATGCTGCAGGGCAGCAGCTCTGGGGCAGGACAGTGCAGTTCTGCTGGCATCTGGTCCATGCTGGCACATGAGCCACCAACCAAGGCAAGATGGTAAATTTCAATATCCATACTGAAAAGAGCAGTGAGATGCTGAGCTTTGAATCCCTGCAGTCAACTGGCATTTTATCCCCTGACTAAAAAGAAACCTTGATTTTGGCCCTAAGGTCCTCAACAGGAGATGGGACACAGCATAAAGACGTGATCCCACAAATACTCTGTGAAGAACCCCAGCTGCAGGGAAAGACAGATGCAACCACCTAGAAAAAACAGACATGAGTGATTTCAGGTCCCAATACAGTGAGTGGGGTATTACAGACTTGCCAGGTCTCCTCTCTGCCATGCTGCTCTGCCCTGCCACTCTGATAGTTTCCTCTCCTGGTTTAGGCTAATGGTGATGGTCAGAGCTTATGCTCTGTGCTCCACCTCTCCTCATGGCTCATGGATTTGGGGAGGTCACCTTGTCCCCCTGCCCTCATCACCCCACTTGGGAAATACCCATCCCACAGTGCTGGGGGGTTCAGACCTGTGGCTGAACCACTGCCACCCCCCTCATAAAGAACACAACACTGAAACTGAAAATTGGGAAGAATTAACTTATTTTTTGTTTATTTTCTGTAATTTGGTACAACTAAACCCAAACAGAACGTATTTTCAAACAACAGTCATACTGGGAATAGATCACAGGGCACAGTGCAAAAGCAGCCAGTAATTCAAACATTAATGCTTTTTATTAAACAAATAAAACACTCTGACAAATGCCTCAGAGTCTACAAATTATTCTCACAACTATGCAGAACGACTTTATGTTTCAGGTTTGGGGCATTGTTTAAAATTTACTGTAGTGCCGTTTTTAAGAAAAGTCAATTTATTTCACCCAAGTGTAGATTTAAGACATCAGAGAGCCATCTGGTGGTTTGATTGCCTTCTAATTAAAATTCATCTCTTGGGCTCTTGACTTCCTCTGATGCAGAGCTAAGTTGTCTGCCCCAGAGCATAAAAGCAGAAAAATTAACAACAGTAAGATGTGTGAAAGTAAAATTTAAGCATACCGAATTTCAGAAAAGATTTTTGCCATTGATTTGTAAAAGTGAGCAGTCCACAAAGCACTGGTGTTGTGTTTTCTCTCTGATGTATCTTTTTCACAAGATTAGAAGTGGAATGAGGTTTCACAAAAATCATCCTATGATGTAAAAAGAAAAGTATTAAGTAAGCTTATGCTGCATTTCTACGGAATTGATGTTTTGTTTCTTAGAAAGCTTCACTGTTTTCCCCTCTGACTTCATAAATCTTGAAAGAGAACAGTATCTGTGGCTTCGGGAATACAGAAAACAAGAAGGCAATAAAGAAAGAAAAAAATCTCAGATACTAAAATTAGGCATTAGGCTGGTTCAGGAATTCCCCTGGCATTTTTTTTCCAGGAGGAAATCAAAGTCCCCTCCCCAGGGTCTGGTGTATCTGTGGCTTTGGGAATACAGAAAACAAGAAGGAAATAAAGAAAGAGGAAAATCTCAGATACATTAAGCATTAGGCTGGTTCAGGAATTCCCCTAGCATTTTTTTTCCAGGAGGAAATCAAAGTCCCCTCCCCAGGATCTGGATTGGTCCCCACTGTAGAAGCTGCTGGGAGAAGGGTGGGGGTCCCAGCCTGGCACCATCCCTGGGCACAGGGATCTGGAACCAGCAGAATCTGCAGCTCCCCTTCCCGTCGGACCTGGCAAGGTCTGTGCTAGGAGTGCATGAGTCTGGCTGCCAAACCCACCTCACCCAGGGCTCAGCAGAGGAAAAACTTGATAATTTGGCTAATTAAGTTAGTGCCGAGCTCATTACTGGTCAGAGGCTGGCGTAAAAAACAACAGGCTACTTAGGAAGCCTTTCCCACCCTCAGGCATGGCAACAGCTGAGTGTCTTCATTATGACAGGCTTGATTGTCAACCCCTATACTCCAGCTAAATGTAATTTGGGATGCCCAAACCCCTCTTGGCATTTGGCCCTTATCTCTCTATTCCTGCACAGCCTAGTCCTAGTCCTAGTCCTAGTCCTAGTCCTAGTCCTAGTTCTAGTTCTTACCTCTCCGTTGTTGTACGGACTGGCCTCTGCAAGTTTTATTCCCAGCTCTGAACCTTCTAAACGGTTCAGGCAGGGCCAGAGTGGCTGTGCAATACCACTGCTGTGACAAACCTACCCTCATGATACGTCCCAGTCTGGATCAGGGTCACCACTGTCACTGCTGGGGTATGACAAACTAATCCACGTGCTTTGGTGGATACCAAGAAAACCCAAATGTGCAAAGCTTCATTGCGCAGGTCTGATCAGTAATTGTGCAAACCTCCCCCTGGACTATGGAGAAGTGTTAACCAAGGGAAAACCAAGTGTTAACCAAGGGCAAAGATGGTGACCAGGCAGTGTGTCCTCTCTGGGAGGGCACAGCAGATATCATTTCTGGAAGGGGTGGCAGGAGCCACATCTGGGCCACAGCAAAGCAGCTCTGTGCTGCTTTCTGGAAGGCAGCAAAGCCTGAGCTCTGGGATGCCACAGCTTTCCTGGATCTCACACAACATCATTCACCTGCCTGTGTTTGCCTGTAAAAAGACCCAAAGCAATAGGACCCTGATTTCAGCCTGCATCGGTTGTACTGCTTCCAACAAAAAGCACAAAGGAGAAAAGTTACTTAGAAACAAAAGAGCAGCTTAGAAACAAAACAAAGCTTCTGAGCTTTGCAGCAAGGGGAGGACAGCTACTGGGTTTGTTTTATACGTTTGGCAGGGATATTGAGTGATTCATTCATCCTTCAGTGTTTAGTTCATGTTTCTCTTCCTTCCTCAGCCACTTTTCTCCTTATTTCTAGTACTTTCATCCTTTGTATTTCTCCCTGATCCCCACAGGAGGAGCCTCAGTACCACATTAGCAGGCAGAATCTGAGACTGCCAAAGAGCTCCTGCAGTTTCACCCCATACACACGGCTGTCTTCCAGTTATTAGCCAGGAAAGATTTATTTTAAATGACTGTGAAAGTGCACACTGATCAGTCTGGAAAGATTTTCTAGGGATATTTTCCATGGACTGAGATCCCTTTAGTCAGAAGCACTTGGCACATCAGGAGATATAATATGAGAATGTGATTCTCAATTCCATGTGTAGGGGGTTATTTATGGGGACAAAGTTACATCAGAAGGCATTTGCAGGATCACAAGATGAAATATACCTTTAACACCTTCTCTTCCAGCGAATCACAGGAGATTTCTGAAGTGTTGGAGAGTAGCTGGTTATAAAGCTTCAGCCTGCAAATGGGCAAAGCTAGTTTTGAAAATTGTGTCTTTCTGTTTTAACAGCACCACAGGCTCCTTCCACGCCCTACAGCACATTTTTCCCTTCCAAATGTTTCACATCACCTTCTGCTGTTTTTCTGATCTGTGAGCTCCAGGACTTGTGAGATCTCCAGGGTTAGAGCAATGGGTTAGAGCCTTACTCACCTCTCAGCATCACAGCATCCCCACAGTCAGGCTGGGGGCATGGATGGATCCTTCCCTGTCCATCCTCTCAGGTTTTCCAACCAAAAGAGGATGGGATGCATCACCCCAAAAACCATGATTCACCTAGAGCACATACATGGGCACAGGATGCAGGGGATGATCCCAGGATGCCACCTTGGATTTGACCCTTGTGCTAAAAAAAATAAATCTCAGCTGGCCTCTGGTTTCAGTTCTGGAACAGAAAAACAATTAAACTCTATTTCTCCAACTAAGATTTGCTGGTGGTAGAAACAGTTGCTGGAGCAACTGCTTCTCAGTGCTCTAAGGCTGGTTAATTAGAAATCTATTGATTGACGTTATATGAGAAATAACAGATCTTTTATTTTTCAGATGTTTAATTATTAATAAATTAATGAGATGGAAACTGAAGTGCAAGGAAAAATGGTTCTTAGTCTGAAGGAGGTTAATATAAAATCTAAAACGCATTCTCTTCCACCTTATTAACTTTGAGATTGATGTAATATCCTCAAGAGGTTTAGTTGGCCTCTTCTCTTAAGTTTATATTCAGATTTGAACAAAAGTAGTTTCTATATTCAGACTAGATCTTGAAAGAATTTTCTTTTACAGAGTGAATTTTTATATTTGGAAAAAGGAAAACAGAACAAAGCCATTTATAAAATGGCAAAATCTGGAGACAAATGTTACTCAGAAAATTTCTACTCCAGAGGAGAATCAGCCTGAGACAAGTTTTCCATCACTAAAACACAAAATGTACTATGCAAAATTTTAGGAGGAAATTCATTAAATGGCCCATTACAGATCTCAGGGAACCAGACCCAGTGCATCAGCAATCTCAGTCAGTTTCTGCTCTAATTTTCTTGGCATTAGAGGCAATTTCAAACCACACTAGACAGAAGCAGGGAGAAAAACTCCTGCATCATTCTGTCCATCAAATTTTTAATTGTTGTCTCAGTGTCAGAATTGCTCTCCACTTCTCTGTACTACCCTGCTTTGAGTGACAGATCTGCTCACATTTCATTCAGAGAACTTCAACTGCTAGGAAAGTGTGTCCTCATCCTCATAATAAAAATGTCCTTTCTTTCATGCTTTTCTTCCCTCTCTGAGGTGGATGTCTCAAACCCAGCACCACAATGGAAACCTCAGCTTTGATGTCCTTTCGGAGTGTGGCTGTTCCCGAAGGTCTTGCACCCAATGGGATGCTTCCCAAATTCTCCTGCTCTTTCTCTGTGAGCTACCACTGGACTCGCCACTGCTGCTGTATCACAAACACTGTCAGGATCTCCTTCTCCTTCTGAGGGCATCTGGAAACCCCATCACTAACACCCAAACCACAAACACTTCTTCCCTGCCACTGGGAAACTCTGATCTGTTGATGGAGCACATGTTAGCGTCTTCTAAAATTCAAAAGAATATGTTAAAATTACCATAACTTAATGTCACAGGAGAGATGAGCTCCAAAGTTTTCTTTGGAATTACTTGCTGAACAGAATTTTCTGCAGCCGGTATTTACTTTTCCCTGAAAAAAAAATGGATCCTTCCTTCTCACCTCAGTAAGAGCCTGAATCACAGCTCACTGAGCATATGGAAAAACTCACTGTGACTTCAATGGTTTTGAGCAACGTCCCACATGCACACATAAGCTTTTAACCCAAGTGCCCTCCCAGAGCTTGGTGTCCCAGAATCACAGAATCATTTGGGTGGAAGAGACCCTCAAGATCCTTGAGTCCACCTCAACTAAACCATGGCACCCAGTGCCACATCCAGGCGTTTTTTAAATATATCCAGGGATGGTGACTCCAACACCTCCCCAGGCAGACAATTCAGGTATTTTATCATTCTTTCAGTGAAAAACTTTTTCCTAACATCCAACCTATATTCCCTTGGTGCAGCTTGAGACTGTGTCCTAGACTGGGGGTTTGCTGATGTTTCTTCTTGAGAAGCAGAGAGATCTGCAGAGCCATACTTGCTGCTGCAGGTTAACAGCACCACAGGAATTGTCTCCTGGCTTTTTTAACACCTGCAGTCAGAGTTTGGAATCAGAAAAGTCTGTCACCGTTTTCCAACAGCAGCCAGTTTCTCTGCCCTAGCAGCCTGCATCCACCACATGCTGTGCATAACATAGCCTGTGTTCATCACTTCTTGGTCAAAATAACCTTTTGAGCTCTTTTAAACTGTTCTCTGGCATTTCTGCCAGCCTCTTAAAACATTTCTGTACTTCTTGTCTCAGATAGTCTCAATATCCTAATGCTTTTTCAAACATCGTGGGTGATGCATGAAACTCTACATTCCCCTGTCAAGCCCTCAAAATAACCACTCTATACTTGGAAAGGAAACACCCCTCTGTTTCAGTCACCAGGAAACACTGAGCTGTTTATGGGGCACATGCTACCACTTTCAAACCTTACAAGAATATGTATTTCCTTCTGTTGAAGGCACTGTTGTAGGATCTCTCTTTAGCAGGGAGATACCGACACAAAATGCACAGGAATCCACTTATATCCAAGACATAACTACTCCGCCATCAGATACATCTCTGATTAGCCAGTGGTCCAAAAGTTGTTTGGAGATACATAGGGAAGGAAGAGAAAGGCCCAAGTTTCTCTCTGGAAAATCAGCTTGAAATGGATGCTGTAAGTAACACATGCAAATATCCTTTTGTGTGTTTGACAATTTAGTTTCAACATTAATTGATGAACTGATTCACCTTAAAATTGCAGAGTAAAATAAATGACTGCAAAAGCATAAATGTATGAGTATAAATACCTTTTGAATATCTTGAAATTTCAGACAGTGAATCAAAGAGACACAGAGATGCAGTCTTATTTTTAATCACTTTGCTACTACTCAAATTATATGGAACAATGAAATACAACATAAGAGACATCCTGGAATATTTTGGCGTGCTGCTGAACTGAAATTCAATGGCTTGACATGCTATCTTGGATAATTTAACTTCGAAGCCTTTGTTAATTCTTCTCTGGATTACTGCCGACATCAACTTGATTTCAAAGCTCACCCTGTTTGGCTTTGCACATCTGAACTGAGAATGCCACAAGACACTTTAAGTAGCTCCTGGAGAATTCTTTGAAGTGTTATTGATCAGAACAGTGTTTGAGTGCTGGGTTGGCCGTGTGAGTGCCAGTGAACCCACAACATGAGGGCTGAAGGGCAGCAAGAAAAGGAAACTCACTGGATGCTGCGCTGGACATTGCACATATTGCTGGGCTGCTCTCAGCAGCTTGAATGTGGTGGCTTGGTCCATGCTGAAGGCTGAGCCTCCTGACAGCCAACTATGATGTCAAAATCTTGATTTTCAGGGGTGTGAGACAGCACAAAACTCCTGCACACCACAGCCTTCCAGCATAGTCTTCCTCATCCTCATCCACTCTGCAACACCGGGCACAGCCCACAGGCTTGAGGCCCTCTGCCTGGGGGTCCTGTTGGCTCTGTCTTCCTCACTGTCCTTGAGTGTGGGCTTTTCCCAGAGACCACCCGAGTGCCTCGCCTTTCCCGCCAGCTCTGACTCAGCCAGCGTAGGACTGCCAGCAGCAGTGAGAGGCAGATCCGTGACAGCTTCCTCCCAACTCACTGCCTCCTCCCCTCCCTCACGGCCGAGCAGCTCTTCACACCACCAGGGAAGCACAGGATGCTGCCTCAGCACTGACTCCTACCCACCAGCTGCTGTGCTCAGCTTGGGATCAGCAGTGTCCTCTCTGCCCTGGAACAGGAGCAACCAGCCCGGCCTCCACGACCACAGACACCACGTCCAGCCCTAAGCCCCGCTCCTCCCCAGGCCTCAAATTGACTGGGATGGGAGCCATGAAGGTTCTCTCAAGAAGGTTGTGGATTTGCTTGAGGATCTGACCATGCCAATCCACTGTCAGGACTTTGGGTTCTCCCTCTGCTTGGAGGAAGATGTAGGACACACCTACAAATGCCAGCCAAAGAATGGCCAGGAAATGAGCCTAAGCACTCACTTTGGGGCAGAATGCATGAGGTTCAAGGATTCTCTCCTCAGTCACACCCTGGCTCTGGTTTGGATCAGTACAATGAGATCTCTCTCCAACACATTCCAGCTTCCCATGCTGGTCCCACGCTCTGTGTCATGCTGTGAAAGTGGACTGCACCATGGTCCTTCTCAAGCTGTGACACCCTCTGACCTGGAAAATGCCCAGCAGCATATTGGTCATATTTGAGGACATCATGGCACCATCTGAGGCCTCAAGGAGACAAGGGCCACTGCTCTGTGCTGTGTGTGTACATGAGGTGCAGAGCAGCCTGGCCACAAGCAGGGCAAGTGAAGTTTGCCCTAGGCTTGCCCAGGAGTCATGAATGAGCCCTTTGCCCTCTTTGTTTAGTAAGCCTGAAGCAGACAGGCCTGGGAAGAATTGTCCATAAGCAGCAGGTTTGGTCTACTCCTTTGGTCCACTCCTTTGGTCCACTCTTTTATCTGCAAATTTTGTCCACCAAAGTATTTACTTCCCTAGCTTATCACAACCACTCTACCATCTCATGAAATGCTGGTTTGTTTGTTTTTTTTTGTTTTTTTTTTTTTTTTCCAATTACCCTAGCTCTTTCTGGAGACAAAACCTAATCCACCTACAGGACTGATTCCAACAGGACCTACAGTCCACCTACAGGACTGATTCCAATAAAGTCAGCAGAAAATTCCTAGCTGAACTCAGCCACAGCCGGTTGTGCCCCTAGATGTGAGCATGGATGCAGGGTCAGCCTCTGCATTCTGCAGGGCTGAGAAAGCCCCAGGCAGTGTCAGAGCTGATAACAACTCCTTGGTGGGGACTTGAAGCAGATCAGTGCTGCTCATCACCATTCTCATCCCACTAGTCCTGTTTGTTCTCTGTCTTGCTTCCAATCTCTCCACAGAGTCCTCAAAGGCTCCTTTGAGGTGTTTGCTTTGTACCAAGTAAAAGTAAAAGGAAGGGAGTGTTCCTTGCTGAACGTGAAATGAGATTATCCAGTGGTTATCCAAACCCCAGAGGGTTTGATGGTTGTTAATTTTCATCAGCCTGTTGCTTAATGCAGTTTTGACAGGAGAGGGAAGTCTTTGCTCAAAACAGTTGGGCCCAGGGGCCAGGTCATGGTAGAAATCACTGGGTCAGTGTTGTTTCAAGACACAACTACAACCCCTCCACAAAACTGGTAGTGAGCACCAGATCACTGTAGCCACAGAACAGCCATTCCTTTGTTTTTGAAGACAAAATTTACCCTAATGCAGACATATGGTGCTTCCTCTGCCCTGCACATCTGTGGTCATTTGTCCTGGGCATTTGAGAGATGATCTTCCCAAGTGTACTACAACACTTACACCTTTAAGCACTGGAGACTGAAATTACTGACCCACAGCTTCTAGCAATCTATCTGATCACACATAAATCATCTACCAAATTACATGTAAATCAACTGAGGAGTGTATTTCAGAGGAAATAAAGAAAGTGCAGCTCAAAACAGTACTCAGAATAGCCAAAAATGAAGTTCAGTCCTCCAGATCAATTTGGTGCAGAATTGTTATATCTGGTGAGTCTGTGGTCCGTGTCCTGTATGTATCCTACAACTCCACCAAGGTCCAGTACCACTTCTCAACCTCCCTTGGTTGAGTTTTGTTCTCTAACATTACTGTAAACAACTTCCCTACAAAAATCATATCCAGGGGATTACTAATCTTGGTCATCTATGATTTATGAGATTGTGGGAGTGGGTCTTTGTTTCCTGGGCAGTTATATTTTAACATATTGCTTGGACTTACTAAGGCACAAGGTAGAAATAAATCTATTCACTATGCCTCATAATTTGTAAAGGGCTCATTGAAATGATAAGGGAAAATTTTAGAAAACTGCTGGAAAAATTCAAAACCATCAGTTAATTAACATTAGCTAAGGAACTGCAGGAATAAGTGAATTAGCCTATTTCCTTGCTGTAGGTAAAGATTAAAATGTATTCAATTCATGGCAGTTTCAAGTTGCTAAGGATTATGAGAACAATGCACACTATTTTCAGCTTGCCAAGGAGAGTGAATCAAATGCAAGAGCCCAATCGTTCAGAAACCACCCTTCAGATGATTCATCTGCAGAAGCCTGGCTGGAACACCCTGCGTGGCCTGACACCATCACATTGTCTCTCTGTGGGAGCCAAGGCAAAGTCCTCACCACACATTCAGACATGTAATTAAGAGACTGAAAGTGTTCAAGGTCAGGCTGGATGGAGGTTTGAGCAACTTCATCTAATGAAACATGTCCCTGCTCGATGGCAGAGGTGGTTGGACTAGATCATTTTTAAAAAGTCCCTTCTGATTCAAACCCTTCAGTGACTCTACAGCTTACCAGAAAATAACATTATAGAATTTTCAAAAGAAATTCCGAACATATTGCCAGAAGTAAAACCTTACAAGAAGCTGCATTTGCTTTTCACCTCTCTGTACCAATGAGTTCTACAGGGCAAAGGCTTCACAACTTAATTGTGCAAGACTTAGCTACTCTGGAATCTGATGCTGTCTGCTGAGTAAGAATTCAAGATGAAGGGAAGTAGGATACCTTTTGGTTTAGGAATTTCTCTGAAAAACATAAAGAATGTCCAATTCTTTAAAATGAGTCATTACACGAAAAGCAAGGCTTTGAAAAAAAATGGTTTTTTCTCAACACAATGCTAATATTAACATTCTAAAGGGCACTTGTGTCTTCAAACTAAAGAAAATGGACTATTTTATGCATTCTAAGTCCAAACAGAATAAAACCAGTACATATTTCCTTTGCCTTGCAAATAACTATTCCACAGGAACAGGAACTGGGGGCAATGAATATAATTTACAACCAAGAGGCTGTAGATTAAGTAAACAGCAAGGAAGTAAATTTTGCATTCACAGCCCCACGGCATGGTGTATGCATGACTGAGGGCACACCAGACAGTGTCTCAAACCTAGAGGCAACTCCCCTGCCACAGAGCCAATTCTCTTGCTGCTAGCTGGGGTTCCCTCTCCCATTTCTTCTCCTCCTTGTCCTGCCCTTGGGAAAGACTGAATCACCAAGCAGAGGTACCTGTGGCCAAATAAATTTTGGCATCCACAGGTGGGAATTAGGTGGCAGAATGTGACTGCAAACCACTGCTGAGACCTTCATGTTATTGCCAGTGGTGAGACTGTGGACAGGCTGAAGTTTGAATTGTGTCAGAAAGCTCTGAAAAGAGCATGCCAGAAGGAGCTCTTGGTGCAGTGACTTGTGCCACGGGGTGATGGAGAGTGGTGCCAGACCAACACTTAATGGATAAATGGAGTTGTTCCCATTCTGAAATCTAAAAATTTAAACCAGGAGAAAGCTTTTAGATGCTTTGCTTTTCTCTTTTAATGGCTTTTTGGTGACAGCATCCATATTTTTTTGTAGCGAGGGAGCAGGATTCAGACAATTTATTTTGAGAAATCCTTTGAAATGGAACTAAACCAGCCTTTAAGCAATATCACTGTGCAGAAGTTGTACTTTAATCCACTTGGTGTTTGCACAATATATTCGTCCGTGGCACTTACATGCCTAAACTGATATTATTATCTCAAAACTTTGTAGCGTTTAACACATTCATACTCACAGCATCCGCATGTGGCAAAAAAAGGCTATGATTTTCACTTCCCAAAGGAGGAGCAGAGGCCTGGAGGCTGTGCCTGGTCTGTCCTGAACAGAAACAGTACAGTGCCCCACAATTGCCCACACTGACAGGGCTGATGGCAGCTCCCCTGAGCTGGTTCACCCTGAGCCAACCATCCTCCTGGCCAGTGCCTGCACACAGCTCACTGGGCAGCACCAGTACACACCTTTTGTATTTACTGGTAGAGAAAGGAGTCAGAAAGATAATTCATATCCACCCTCAGAATGGGAATATGATGTTCAAGCACACCCAGACAATTTTGCACAGCAGGGCTGATGGTTCTGATTGCACTTATATATTAAGTATAATCTTTTGCCCCCAAGCACTCTTCTCCAAAGGCCCTTTTTGGTGTTTATTATTTAGGACAGTAAGTGTTTCAAACACAGAGCTGCTAACTAGTTATCTTACTTGTTATTGTAATGCATCCTGGGACATCCATCACCTTGAGTTTACTGCTTTGCATGTACAAAGAGAGAGATGGGGACAAGATACAAGTACGACTTTCCTTCTGAGCTGGAGGGCACCCAGGCACACTGGGAATTCCCAAATCACCCACCACAGCTTGCCTCCACACTGATCCAGTCACACTGCACGGGGGAAGCATCAGCAGAGGTGCTGGAGCCCCCCGTACCACGTGCTTTGGCACATTGCTCCTCCATCCCCATATCTGCAATAACCACTTCCACCTCCCTGCAGCACAAAGAAATGAACATTAAAATTCAGGGCACTGCTACTCAGTTTCTACCCAGCCTGGGTTTAAGCTGCTGCTTTATAGCTCTTCCTTCACCAGGTTTTAACTGATGACTCTTTTTGTTTCCCTCCATTGATGGTATGATGCATTTGGCTGCCCCCACATCCATGCACAGTAGGTGAAATCCTGGCTTTATGTAAGTGGATTTTTAACTCTGGCTGTCATACATCTGCTGCTTGAGATTTCCACATACCTACATCTTAGGGATAAATAAATCTATGCAATGATGATGGCCATCACCAGTCATGCTGTTACACTGAGTCACCAGGCAGCCTGGGCTCTGTTTGCTGTAGGTTTCTGCCCAGACATGGATGGCATGGAGGGATAAAGCCACCGCACAGCTACTGCAGAGCGTGGGATTAAGGCATGCCAGAATATGTTTTTCAAAATAGGTCCTGGCAAATAAGTCCATTCACTTTTGCACAGATGGACCACAGTGCTCCTCAGTGAACAGCACCACAGGCAGGACTTCAGTACTCTTATTTCTTTTAACAGCTTACTCCATGAAGAGCAGCACTGACTCAAGAGAAAAAACTCCAACAAACAAAAACCCAATTAATGTTACCCAGAATTAATTAGGAAGGTATTCTCTTTCTGCGAGCAGGGAAATTAAAAGACAAAGTGATCTGAGACCACAATGTAAATCAATGACAGAGTAAGACAAGAACTCCAGATTTTCAGATCTGTGTGCTTTAAGGACAAAAACATCCTCACAAGACTTCAAGAGCAGCAGTCACTGGTTCCTGTTACCCATTGTTGGTAAACAGGCTAGAATATTTTTCCATAGACAAAAGCACCTGTCCTTTACCCACTCTGCTACATTTTTCAGCTTAGAGAAGAATATTGGAATTCCTTTAGCAGGATAAACTCAGCCTTCCCAGAACATCGGAGACAGCCTGATGAGCACCTACCACTGAGATGCTGTGTCTGCTTCTCCTTTCTCTTCCATATGGCTCAGCTTCTGCTTTTCCCTCCTCCTCTTTTGAGCCCTGAGCTGCCTCCTCTGCCAATGTCCCTGGGCTTGCGTTGGGAGCCCCTCTTCCAGGAGACATACACCAGAATTTAGAGCCAAACAACCCTTCCTGATTCATTAAGGGCCCACTGGGGTTTGCAGTGGTCCTTCATGATGGCAGAGGCACATCTTTATGCCGTTTGCCTTGCCAGAGGCTGTCACACACCAGGCAAAGTGACCAAGCAATAAAATATAGCGGTGCCTGCCTGCCAATAGCACCCAAGGGCTTGTGCAAACACACTGGCTTTAGGTGACCTAGAGCAGAACATGAGACAAGTAACAAGAAAATCTTTCAATGTTTCTGTCACACAGTGCTGCTACAGTTTTGGGGAGCAGTATGCCCAGGGAAACCTGCAGTGAAACACCTTGTGCAGGGAGAACCTCTTGGATGAAGACACATGCGAGGTGGAGTGGGCTGAGAGCAAGCATGTGCTCAGGAAAGCTCAGCCACAGTAGAAATCTATTCTATGACTATCACCTGGCCACATTTCACAGCATCTTGCAAGGAAATTGAGGCCAGGGAGAAACTCTAGACCTTCAGCCAACAATAGACAGCAGCTCATCAGTTATTTTTGTTATTTTTCCTTTCCTTCCCACTTTTTAAAATGTGTGGTGTTGTGCAAACTTGCCTTTTTGCTCTAAACTTTCAAACACACACAGCCACAAATGTAGCAGCACATTTCTTTAGTTAGTTTAGCTCAGGGGGGACCAGGATTAAAGGAGAGACTGCTCAAAAGTGTTTCTCTCCATCTTGGTGTGAATCGCTTCCAGCAGCAGCCCTGCCTGCTCCTGTCTGCAGGAATGAGCACTCCTGCACATGTCACAAGCACTCCTCTCTCCCATTCCATTGTAAAAGAAATGCCCACACGCATCAGAGGAATACTCTTTCCCCAAAATGCTCCCACTTGCTGTTTCTAGGAGCTGCCATGGCTCTCCTGGCAGTGGTCACATGTCAATAGCAAGGAGAGGGGTTCCAGCTGCAACCACGTTAGGCTGCAGAGGAAGAGAGTGCAAAATAAAATGCTTTTCTCTAGGAAATTTTCCTTTTAAAATACATTTCATCTGGTGACACAATCATCAGGGACAGAGAGCTAACCTACATTTCCCTCACCACCCTTCAGACAAGGCAGGACAGCACCAATGGGAAGCAAAACCTCTCTACAGCAAATCCATCTTCAAAAGCATCTGAAAAGAGCAGATTTAAAAGTCTCTGGCAGGGAACTTTCAGCCCCGAGAAGCAAAATGTCAGAACCACTTTCTGCAAGTGGTCCTGCTCCATGCTTACAGGAAAACAAGCTTTAATGGACAGGAGAGACCCTGGGCTGCAGTGAGATAAATATTCCTGCAGACAAGCTCGGTAGGCAATCAGAGCAAGGCGATTTCTCTCCTCTCTGCTCAGCATTGCTTAATTATGGTTACACCTCTCCTGTCCCATGGCACTGGGTGATGTTTTGCAGCAGGGTGACCGTGCACTTTAGGACTGAGTACATCTGACATCACCATCACAACAAGGAGCATCACAGTCATGGCAGAATGGGAGCCTACCTCTGTGCTCTCCTGAAGGAATATCCCTTTTTCTGTAGCTGCAAGAGACTCACAGCAGATTTTTCATGGCAAAACCCCAATGAAAGAGAGAAAAATAATTGCATGAATTTTAATTTTCTACCTGATTTTGCATATTACAGATGCCAAGCCCAGTTTTTAGTAATGTTGCCTCTGTTTATGCTAAGGCAGGTCTTAAAATCTCAGCTCCCTTTCAGTGGATTTCAAACTGTTTCTGATTCTTTCTTTACAATGCATTTTGGAGAATTGTATCTTCTTTCCTCAGAGACATCTGGACATTGAAAGGCTCCACTACGTCTCACTCAAGGATATCAGTGCTCCTTAGAGTATCATCAGTGAGGGATGAAGAAAATACAGTTACAGAGTGGTTAAATGCTCCTTGCCAACAGAATAATTAGACAGAATAAACACCAAACTCCTCCAAACCATCTTCAGTACTAGTAGAGAAAGCCCTTTTCAGCTAAGCCAGGATCACACAGCCCCAAATGGGAATTTTGTCTTGGAGAAAGGAAAAGATGACATAAATATTTGGGTCTCAGAACACAATTTCCCTCCAATTCAAGAGAAAAAAATGGCCTTTACAAGCTAAGATATAACCATGTGGCATGAATCAGAAAGAAATGAGCACATGTTCTATAAATGCATCAAAGAAAGGCTTCACCAGCAACAGTATTTTCTTTTTCTGTAAAATGCTTAAAAAAGTAAAAGCTTGGCTACAGCAGACCTAACCAGTGTTTCAGGAAAATTAAAAAAAAAAAAAAAAAAGAAAAAGAAAACCACAAAATCCTCCACATTCATTTTCCACTGAATAATTTTCCAGGGAGAATGTTTAAAGCAGGGACCTATGGCAAGTATTTCTGCAGACCTATGAAAATAGTTTCTGTAAGAGGAGGTAACCACAGTACTGCAAAAAGAAGTCAAAACAGGGTTTCAAACAGCAACCTGCACTTCCACGAAAAATTCTACGTTTTACATTCTCCTGTTTAAGGCCTTGACACCCAGCCCAGCAACAGAAATCGATATGAATCAACCTGGCTTTAAAAATACACCCTAGGTAGAGATTTTGGGGCAATGCAGACGAAATGTGTAGTGAGAGACCTTTTCTTTCAGTGTGAGTATGAACAGGATGATAATGCTCCATCATCACCTGCTGTAATGCAATGCAAGTGTAGGTGCAAGTTAGGCCAGCACTGCCTCTGGAGTCACTTGCAGACTCTTGACCTGACTGCCCAGCCTAGAACACAGGCTGGAGCTGAGACATGAGCATGCCTGGGAAATTGAGCCTGTTTTTCCGCCACAAAATCATGGAATGTCTTCTGGAACACACTGACACGTGGCACTCACCAGGCTCCTACTGTCCCCTTCACCAGAGCCTGCAGAACCTTCCTCCAGAAGAAAACTTTTAATAATGTTTTCCATGTAAAAGAATGGACTTGGGAACACCCACGTTCATTTTGCATCTTGATTCAACACCGTGTTATTTCACTTCAAAGCTTTGCAGGTTGTTATGAAAAGCCTTTTCTGTTTAAATAAGTGTAACCATTTAATCAGAATGACTCCACGTCATGCCTGAGAGAGATCCCACTGTATCATAATGAATTCTCACACTGTGGCATATATGGATTTAACATTTATTATATGCCTTTCTGCAAAGCCCTTTCCACCTGAATTAAACACCAGCTATTTAATTGACTTTGGTGCACCACAGTGTAAATTAGCAAGAGCTGAGAGAAGCAGAACTAAATCTAAAAGACTCATTCAGTGACTACGTGAACATCAAGTAACCAGCAGGGAAACTTCTGGGCAAAGCATGAAAGGAAGGAGATGCTTATCCAAAGCCAACAAAATGGCAAGAAAATTGCTAGGGCTCTAAATAGCCACCTTCCTGCTGTTTGGAGAGAAAAGCCTCACTCCTGCTCTCAGGGAAGCAGTGATATTATACAGGATTACTGGCAGATCTCTGTTGCTGCCCCTTCAATTGCCTGTTCCAGACCAAGCCATACAACACAGGCAGGTACACCCCCATGCCCTAAAGAGGGGCTAAAGAGAACCCTAAATGGGGACTTAGTGAGGCAGCTGCTGCAGGGCTGGAGGAAGGAACTCAAGTTGATGCTGCCAAAACCTATTGCTATTTAAAAAAACAACAATCAAGGCACATACTGTCACCCCAAGGATTTGGTTCCAGCACTTGCTGGTGAGTGGGCATTCCAACAAATAACTCTCTTTTTATTGTAATCACCAACATAGGAAAACAAACAAATTTATGAGACTTTCAAATCTTTTTGTAACTTTAAAGATGAATATATTAGAACAAGTTTTATTTTGAATTTTGGCCAAACCATTTGTTTTCTCTATTGACAACAGCAGCTTTGCAACAATAGATATCTTAAAAGAAAAAAAAATCCATTTTCATCTGAACTCTTCACATTTCTGTGAAAGCAAACAATGCTATAATGCTGGCTGTTCAATGAAAGTGGGAAAATTTTTCTCCATTATTTCTTTATTCTCAAGGCTACAGGAAAAAAAAGATAACCACTCTCCATCAGGAGTAGCATGTCACTTGAATTGAAAAAAACAACCCCAAACCATAGCGTTGCCTTGCTAATGACTCCTTACTGGGATGTTTTGACTAAGGTAACAATAACAAGTGCAGGCTTTGGAACAAGGATGTTGACAATTGTCTACAACTCTTGAAGGTGGCAGAATCTTCTGAGTGGCTTTGGAAGGCATCATGAGAAAGTTTTTTGTAGTCTCCAAGGTGAAGAAGACTCTCACCATTCCTCTGTTGCTGTAGGAACGTTGGGCTGCTGCCCAGGGACTCTAAAAAGCCTGGTCCTAGCCATTCCTACCTGATGCACAAGGAAGCAAGAGGATTGCTGCTCAGGAAAAGGTGCTGTGTTTGGAGAAGACATGGGGGCTAGGAGTTACCAAAAGTTCTGCCACAGCCAGAAAAAAACAAGAAGAAAAATGGAAAGTGCTGGGGACAGCTAGGACTAGCCAACAAGAACCTTCACACTTTCAGGATCACACAGACTCCACAAAATTACAGGTGTCTAAAAGCCATTCCAGTCGTCAATCTGTGGTCTATTAATCTATTACCAATAAATTTGTCCATGACCTGATCTCTACCCTGACATTAATCTTTTCTAGTCTGCTTATAACCTCTCTGCCACTGGAAAAGGGAGATCCTCCTTTGTATTTAGCACTGACCAGTGTAACCCAACTGATGGAATAATCTTTTTTTCCACAAAGGAAAAGATGTCAAATTGGTGCCGGATTAATAACTGCTACCTTTCTGCTCCTGAAGAGCCCATTGGTAAGGCGCTGGAACAGGCTGACCACAGAAGTTGTGGATGTCTCATCCCTGGAAATGTTTAAGGCCAGGTTGGATGGGGCTTTGAGAAACTTGGTCTAGTGGGAGGCGTTCCTTCCCAGGGCACAGTGTTGGAACTGGATGATCTTTAAAGTCCCTTCCAACTAAAATCATTCTTTGGTTCTATGATATAAATTCCATTGCAAATGCAGAGAGATTTCCTTCTGTCTTTTGCATAAAGCTTACACAAAACCCCCCAAGCAGGGGAATAAGCCTCACCCAAGGAATGTGGCATGGCAGATCTGTGTTTTGCTTTAATTAGCATCCTGATGCGATACCGGCTTGGCATGCAGATCTGTGTTTTGTAACACGCCGAACCCTCGCTAGACTCCGTAAGGAACCTGGCAAACACAACACTTCCTTCCATTGTCTGCTGTTTTTCTTGGAGGCTGAATATTTCCATTGAAATGTCACTTACATGCGCAGCTCATGCTCGGCTGCTCTCAGAGTGCACTCAGGCATTGGGTTTTCAAAAAACAAAGTGAATGCAGCACTTAATCACAGCTTAGCACTCTGCTTACTTATTAGCAAAACATACAGTTGAAAGGCAAAATCGCAAGCAGAGTGGTTCCAGTAACAAAAACTTGTGCAGATTTTACCACTGGTGAGTACCTGCCTGTTTGAGCTGCCTCCCAAGGCATTGCAGGGTTGTAAGGTTCTTGTGTCTGGCAGGGTAGAGCTGATAAACAGCAGGAAGGGGACACTGGGATTCTGAGCCTGCAAACTTGTGAGCAGAGCTTTCCTCAGTGCGTGACTTGCACCCGGCAGGAAGGAGCCTCCGTCATCTCAGCTTTTCTGTGACAGAAATCATCTGAATAATTCATCAGAGTTCAGAGACCAAGCTGGAAAAACTTCAGGGTTGGGTGTTTTGGCTCAGCCTGGGCTGAGTTTTTTTGCATAGGTAAGGAGAAGTAATTCAGGGTTGGGTCAAACAGGATGTTCACCCTAAAAACGTCTCAGCAGAGATGCCAAAGCCTCAAAAGGCATCACAGGGAAAATACTCTGGTTTCTTTGGAGAACCAGGAACAGCAGTCCTGCCAAGAGGATCAGATCACAGGTGCCCCAAAGAGGTGGATCACTATACCAGACAGGCATTGTGGCTTTCACTTTCTTTAACTAGATCCTAGCATTGATAGGTATTCCTGTGGATTTGTCAATATTCTTGACTCTGCAAAAAATTGCAATGAAACTCAGAGTGGGTCTTCAGCTTTGTCCATTACTTACCTAGCTGCACACTACCCTAGGCTTCTTCTTATGTTGTGGAGGTGACTTTTAGACCCATTTTTATAGCCTGTTTTCCAAAGGCAGTGAGGCATTGACTTTCCATCCTAACTTGCCAGCCATTAGCAATTTCTGACCCAATGAGTGGACTTTAACCAACTTTGACAGAAGAGCAGAGGTAGCAAAAATATTAAGCTTGTACCTATTTTAAGCAAATATGATTGTATAAAGGAGGAAAAGGAAATTACTGTCTTAATCGATTTTTAACATGGTCCCATATTCTTCTGGAGAAGCAACAGCCTCAAATCCTGTGGCTTTGACTAGCACAGGTTACACAAAAATCTCAGGGAAACCAAACTCTGCTGCTTCACACTTCAGTGCAGGTGAACAATAGAGATGAAATCAGTCAAGCCTTGGAAATCTGCTCTGATCTACGCAGGCAGCACAGCATTTGCAAATGGACCCACAAAACTCAGCTGGAAAAGACATTTAGATTGGATAATTAGGAAAAAATTCTTCATGGAAAGGATTGTCAAGCACCAGAACAGACTGCACAGGGAAGTGGTGGAGTCACCATCTCTGGAGGTATTTAAAAGATGTGTAGATGTGGCACCTGGGGATAAGGTGGGACTGGCAGTGATAGGTTAATGGCTGGACTCAATGATCTTTGAGGCTTTTTCCAACCAAAATGGTTCTAAGATTCCATGTGTTTATGTAAATCCATTTTTATGCGTGATTTTCCAGCATGCAGAAAATGAATCATCAATACCCAAAGAGGCTGATTATGCTAATGAAACATTAGTATCTGACATCACCAACCACAACAGATTATCAAGATCTTTCCCTATACTGACAGGTAAAATAAGGCAGATCACTTGTAAGATACAGTAAGGTAATTCTTACCAAATGGCACCAACTGCAACGAAAAATCTTATAACTGCTCATTAACAGAGCTTACTATTACACCAAAATTGTTCAATAAAACTATTTCTGAAAGCAATTTATTTCCCTCTGTCTTCTGCAATATCCCCTGGGGAAATCTCAAGCAGCATCCAGAAGGAATTAAACTTTCAGAGTTTTATTTTAGTTTTTGTCTTTGTTGCCTGGGTAGGTCTTAACAGTACTATAGGAAATCCAAGCTTGGGAAGGAGCAGTTTTTTTCTTGGTTGGAAAGCACATCATCCTCATGGAAATACGACAAATGTTCTACAGTATTTTTCTATAGTGCCTGCAAAAGTTTGGCAGAGTCATCACAGGGGAGGCAGCAATTATCTACATTTGTATTTGGCCTTGCAGCTATACCAGTGACCACCTCACACCAAAGCTGAGCTACACTGGGAGTCAAAGACAGCAAGGAGTCGTCCACAACCTTGCCAAACACTGGGTTGGAACATCTTGCATTTTGGGAAAATAAATAAAGAAAAAATAGCCCAGCTCTTTATAAGGAACAGTATAGCCCCTAGAGACAGCACATGAAATTCTGAGTTTTCGAATCCAGAAATCTCCAGCCTGGACTTCTGGTCTACCTTCTGGCACTGAGAGGATTGTGTCAGTTTGAACAGTTCTGTGATGGCTTGTATACAATATATGTGAGAACAAGGTGGTGAAACCAAAGCCAGAGATCTTATTTCCGCATGGACACACTGGGAAACACACAGGGCAGAGTCACCAACAGCAACGTAACTCTGGGAAGTGCTCCCAGGGGGACTGGCAGGAACAAATTAAGTGTCAAGTAGACATGGACAGCTGCCTCTTAACCTCCCCTCTTTCCAACTCCAGCACAGACACTGAGACCTTTACTTGCCCATATCTTTGACAGAATAAATGAGGTGTGATACTTATCCTTCAAGCTGGCCTGCTAACAAGCATGGCTTTCACGTAAAAGGAGATGCACTCAAGGACAAACATAAACAGGCAGGCTTGGTCTGCCTTCAAAAACCTTCTCCCAATGAGGTGCTGCAAGATGCTCAGGGGCTGCAATGTCAATTTTCCACAACAGAGTGCTCTAAAGTTTGGTAATGAAAATGCTGCCACACCACAAAATAATCCTTGGGAAGTATTACCTAGAGTCCACTTAGCAAGCAATGACCCAGAGAAAAGGACATATGGATTTGAGATTTGTTGTGCTCATCATACTGCTCTTTGAGTGGCCCTGAGTTTAGCCCTTTTTTTTTTTTTTTTTTTTTTTTTTTTTTTTTTTTCCCCCAGTCTAAGTGTGGCTTTCTCAAAGCTGCTTGATCAGAACCCCTTCTGCTTCACAGAACCCAAGTTTTAAAGGCAGGCAAAATTAGGAGAAATTCTTTAGGAGAAATACACAAAAATGAGAAGCTGAAAAACCCACAGGGAATCTAATAATAATCAGGGCAGAAATATAAACAAAAAGATAAGCTACTTCATGCTGTGCAATGGTTCACAGCCATTGTATCAACAAGTTGGTGTTACCTTGGAAACAAGAAATTATCCATAAATGCCTTCTCCCAAACAGGAATCCATGAAAGGAGGCAAGCAAAATGGATTTTGAGCCTCCTGGACTTTGCAGTGTTGCCACCCAACTCTTGATACCAACTGATCCCAAGCCTAACTGTTGATGAACACTCAGAAGCAGAGCACAGATTGCACCATCCTCCATGTAACACCCAAAGAGATGAGGGTGAGTACCTGGCTTGGATTAACCTGAGTACCCTGATTACTCAGGGTGAGTACCTGAGTAATCTGGAGGGTTCTTGTCCTCTGCACCTTGAGATAACACAGCACTTTCCCAAAAAAGTACAGACAGATTATTGCCTACATTCAGTTTAGTGCCCTTGGTCTATCTGGTAACACAAGGCACAGCTTTTTGTTGGGGCTGGGGGCTGCTCAGAGCTGCCACCCCAAATGCTGATGGGCTCTGGCTTCAGCTGGGCATCTCACCCCCCTGGGCATCAGTGAACCTGTGTCTCCCTGGAGCAGCTAAATGCTTGACCTGCAGAAAATTAACTGGCTGGGTTTACAAGTACAGCTATAACAGAAAGGATAATTCCCTAGTAAGTGTTGAACAGCGAGCAAGTAAAAATTTATACCAAGATATAATCAGTGTCATCTCTCACTACAGAACTACATTTCAGATAACCCAAATATATGGATGCAAGGGTTTTATAAAAGTGATGGTTGAACTATAATAAACAAGCTAATAATAAGTAGGAATAATATCTATTTTTCTAAAGAGATTAAACAAAACTAAGGATTTGTAAATCAACTTATCACAAAATTGGTACTTCCCACAATCCAGCTGGCTTGTTGGAATTTGTACAACACTAATGTTCCTGTGCAAGTCCTTTTGCAGCACCCTGAACTGAAATGTGGGGCTACAAAAACACACTAAGAATTTACAGGATGCTATTCTCCCCACAATGCCAGCACAACAACTTCTGAGGACACCACCATGCCTGGACCAACAGACAAGGGACCAGCATTTTCCCCAAGGGCTTCCCCTGAGTATTTAACCCCAGAGTTGCCTCTGTCAGATGCTCCAGGCTTCCCTATGGCACATCTGGCTCTTCTCAGCTGTAATTCACTCCCCTGCTCTGTCTGTTCTGCTCTTTTTTTGATGTGATCTCACAAAACCACTCTGGTTTGATTTGGGTGAGACTAGTCACAAAACAATTCAATTCCCAATTTTACAACAACCCAGCACATCACAGCTAGAGGTCTGGTTTTGACCACCCTCCAGGGATTTTGCAGTCTGTAGCACACAAGACAAATACCTCTTACAGATCCTATTTTTTCAGTTAAAGAACAAAACCAGAGCAAGAAGAGTTGGCAACTTTGATATAAAGACTTCATTAGGTTCAGTACTTACAACTGCATGACCAAATACAAATGGTTTGGACTCTCATAGATGTCTTCCAGAGCAACTATATTTTCATGCTTGATCCTGAAAAAATACAAGATAAGATAGGATGAAATAGCGATTTTCATTTTTTTTCACGACTGCAAAACATAGAGCTATTTTTAGTTACATAATACTTGTCAGTGTTTTATTCAACTTCACAAACTTTTTGCAAGGGTGTGTAATGACAGAACAAGGGATAATGGCTTTTAACTGAAAGAGGGTAGATTTGGTACTAGGAAAAAATTCTTTATTGTGAGGGTGGTGAGGCACTGGCACAAGTTGCCCAAGGAAGTTGCAGATGTTTCATCCCTGGAAGTGTTCAGTGCCAGGTTGAACAGGACTTTGAGCAGCCTGGTGTAGTGGAAGGTGCCCCAGCCCAAAGCAGGGGGATAGGAACCAGATGATCCTTGTAGTTTTAGGGCCCTTTTGACAAAAGTAAACAGTCCAAAGTGCTTCACAGCCCAGAATACGGTTATTATTCAGAAAAAAATTCTTTCAATCCTCTCTGAAGCCAAAATGTGTAGCACTTAAATATCTGAGGCACTAGAGGTATACAGTTCCTGTTCAGGTGAATGAAGATATTTGGTTGGAGGCTGAATTCTCAGGACAGCTTTGCTGCAGGGTGCAAGGGAGTGACATAGGCAGGGTGCAGGCTGGCAGGCAGAAAGCAGGGATTTGACCCCCTGAAGAAGCTGGCACAGGGAACCAGCAGCCATGTGACAGCCCCACGCTCCTTCCCACCAAATTCGTGCTGCTCTGATGTTAAGCCTGGTCTTGATGCCCGAATTTCCCTGCAGCATCATTAAGCACTTTGTGCACCAGCTCCAAGAGTCTTCATGGCTTTTTTACATCCTTGCCATTCCCACCAAGCCTCTTGCCAAAACACTAGCTCTAAAGAGAAAAATCATCTCTACAAGCACACATCTAATTAGCTACCTCAGCAATGCCTCTGTGTGTTTGTTCCTTAAATGTTTACAAATAATTTGCAAAGGATATATTTAACTTGTGCAGATCCTGAAGAGACTACCCCAGTGCAAGCCCAGGGCAGAACATTAATTACACCAATTCCAAACAATATTTTAAGAGCAAGAGAAAGATGGAAAATTCTAAGAGGCCACTCATTAAGCAACAGATGGGTATGTTCAGAAGGAAAGTAAACATGCATTGTCAGCAAATGCAAAACTCTCTACATGTTTCTAGGTTCAAGTAGCTTAATTAAGATGCTTAATCATGAGTCAGGACCTTATCCTCTATGGTCACAAGTGTCCTAACACCTGTGTGATGACGTGGAGAGCAGAAGGTCCATTGTGCCCAGCAGGATCTTTCCCACAAGCATACAGACTGTTTCCTCTGAATTCACTGGAAATATTATGACTGACCTGAATTTATGCCCATAATCAGTCATCAAAAGCTGTGTTCATGCAAGGACTTTCACACACAGGAAATTTAATGTCAACAATAAGCAAACTCAAATGTAATACATTGCATGATGTTAGAGCAACAAACACATGACTTGGCTCTTCATTCTACCTAAATGGCTGGAAAATCCCATGGTACTTTAGCAAAATTTCCAGGTAGATTGCATCACAAATTAAATTCTTAATATTTGCAACAGGAAACCAATACACCCCCCACTTGGCTTTACACAGGAAATGTTTGGAAGCATTTGTTTGTTGTGCAGGTCTAGTGCCTGGTCCCTTCAAGGGTTAGTGAGGACAAGGGCAGGTTTGCCCTGTTTAGTTTAGTTGAAGGTATGTTACAAATGACATTTCAAGCAATTAGTGATTTTAAATGAAAATTACTATATTTATTTATCCATTTTCCTTTATGCACCACACACATTCACACAATCCTTTGTGCTGCTCCTGCCATCACAATGAGGGCAGTTTAACACAATCAATCTTCTGTAATGTTTAAAGCCCCCAGTTTAGCCTGCGGTATGGTTTTCATCATGCATACACGAATACTTTGCATTTCTAACTTTGGAAAACCTCAGAGGCTCCCCACAGCAGCCTCACCATCACACACATGGTCACCCACAGCAAGCAGCCAGGGATGTAGAGGCTGGGGAAGAGCTCATCAGAGATGCAGCGCTGAGCACGGGCGGCTGCAGCCCCTCTGCCCTCCCTGATTTGCAAACCAAGCAGGCACTGTGCCCTGTGCTCAGGAGGGAGGGCAGATAAACCTGCTCAGGGCTACAGAGACAGGGAGAAAATGTTTAATCCCACTCCTGCATGGTCCTCTGTATTGAGCCCATCTGTCCCCCCCTGAAATCAGAGGCAGGCTGTGAGCATGTGGGAAGACAGCAAATAGGAAGTGTAATCTGGGAGAAGACAGCTGAAGAAGCTGAATCACCCCCAAAGGACACAAAGAGCATCCCCCAAAGGGATGATGGCTTTTGGAGCACGATGCCCCTTTGGGAGGTGGTGTCTGCACACACCAGCCACCCCAGCTGGTGGTGGTGCTGCACTTCAGGGGCATGATGAGAGGGAAAAAGGCATTTTTCTCCCCTTTGTCTCAGCCTCCCCAAGACCAGCAAGGCCTCAGTCATGGTGTTGTGCAGTTGTGCAGTGTTTAATATCCCTGGTCAAGTGCACATCACACACCTGCAAATGAAGCAGCTTGTCCTGCACAGCTTTTCTCTACTCAGAGGAACTCTCAAATGGAAAGCTATTAAAAGGAAAATGGAATTCAAAGTTAAAAAATCAACAACATGGAGATTACATGGGGTGAAGCCCAGTTTAGACAAATTGGGGGATCGTGTTGCTGGAGCTGGACCAGAGCAGCCACGGGGTTCCCAGCAGAGATCACTGCTGCCAAGCAGCAGCTCCTCTGCCACTCACTCCAGAAATTCACACAGAAATCCATGTGCTCCTTTATTCACACAGAAATCCTTGTGCTCCTTTCTTCCTCTTAAAGCATGAGCATGCAATCACTTACAGCCCTGGTACACAATTATTAATCCTTCAAGGATGAAAAATGTTCATTTCAATAACACCCTGGGGTTTGGGCAAGCAGGTGTGGCATAATCACAAAATGTTTTGTTGGTACCACAAAGTCCAATGAGGATGGAGCAAATTTGTCCCACCCCTCTGCAAGCAGATCAGCAGCGCCAGATGTGAGTAAGAGGCAGACACTCCCTCTGGTTTGCAGGGATGCTTGGGTACACCGAGAGCCAAGGAAAGAAGCACTGTGAAGCAGCAGCTACTTGCTGGTCACAGAGCAGGAGGGATTTGGGGATGGGTTAATTAACTCCACTTTTATCCCCTCCTAGGAGCACCAAGTGAGTCTCAAAGGTTCAGAGGATTCATTCTGCTAAGCCTCCAAATGCCTGCACGCAGCCCTGCAGAAATACTCACTGGAATGTCTGATCTACTCAAGACCTGACAGGATTTATTATTTTAAAAGGTGCTGCTCTCACTTTACAGAAGGGGAAGCATTGTGCAGAAAAACTACCAGTTCTTCTGTAATCACCAGTGAGAATGGAGAAGAGAGGGCCAAGATTCAATCCCAGAGTAATATTTAAATCAATGGGCCATATTATTTCAATTCCTTCTCCTTCCTACCTCAGTGAGAGAATCTTAACCCCACTTCTCTGCAGACCTTTCCTTCCTTCTGTCCTCCCTCTCCAGATTCCTGCCTTCCCAACATTTGGTTCCCACCTTGCAACTGCAATTGACAAATCTGCCTGGTTAACTCTGCATAAAGCAGCTCCTTGATGCTTTTAGGGTACATGATAGTGCAATATCAGGGCTGCAGCACAGGGGACATGGACATGGGCTGGGGTGACAGCGATTCCCTTTACTTGTTTCCAAAGAAAAAAAGCCCTGAAAGTGAACATCAAAGCATGGACTTGCTTAAAGCAAATTAGATCCCATTATGCAAATTTATATGAAATAAGAAAAATTGCTCTTGCCACCTTTTCAACCTCCCTTTCATCACATTTGCTATTTTTCCTTATGCTCCCCCTCCATCCTGGCAAACCCCATGTGCTGCTTGCATCTCCCATGTCCCAGTGTGTCCCCAAAATTCCTCCATCTGTGGCACAAAGGGCAGGTGCCACCTCCAGCCATCACTGCTTTGTTCAATTTCAGGAATATTCTGAGGCCATTATACAGAAAGAAGTTGTCTAGAATTAAAAATACAAATAAAGAGAGGCTATTTCTTCTTTAGATTCAGGACTTTTCACCCTACAATTCTCATGTGATGCTGCAATCCATGGGAAAAAGGATAAAACTAGGAGTAAGAATCAAGGGAATTTAAGCATACCAAAAAAACCCCAAAAAAACAAAAAACAAACAAAAAAAAAAAACAAACACCAAAACCAAAAAAACCCCACAAAACCAAAAAAACCACCCCAAAACCATAAAGAGGAATTAAACCTGGTAAGAAACTATGAAAAGTTTAAAAAAAGAAACTATGAAACTATGAAAAGAAAGGATGGATTCCCCCTGTTCAGAGCAGCTCTGGGTTGGATGCTGTGCCTCAGGCAGAAACAAACCTTGGGGCTGGATGCAACCACGCAAAATGATCAAGCTTCCCCTCCAGACTTTCAGTCTATGATTCTGCCACGTGCTCTTACAAAGGGATCAATGATAGAAATGAATGAAGGCAATGCTGCACTCGAGCAATATTTTAACACGCAGCCAAGATTTAAAGGAGCAAACTGAACTGGGCAACCAAGGACTTCAAGTGAGTTTTCTGGGCATGGCAGCTGCGCAAACAAGAGCTGACAAAAGAGTGCTTGATCTGCAGCAGAGCCCAAACACAGCCTGGCCCCCTTTGCTTCCTGTGGAGACCTTGCATGAGAGCATTGATAGGGGAATTGTCATTTTTCTCCAACTGCTACTGCTAAAACATAGAAACTTCCACCTCCAAAGGGGCTGAAATACACCCCCAAAACAAGACCTGACATGACCAGGGGTGACATTTGGCTCTGCTCACCAGTTTCCATCACACCAAATGGGCTGTGCTGCAGCACAGGAGTGGTGATGAGTACATGGCATGGCACCCCACTGATGCTAAAATCCTCCCTTGCCACTGGCTAGCACAGAGACACCATGTCCTGCTCACTTCCACCAGAAGTGCACAAGCCCCCATAGGTCCAGATCTAGGTCTAATGGACAATACTCACTTCAATGTTTGCCAAAAAAAAAAAATCTAAAAATCAATATATTTCATGGGCTTTGGCAGGAGATTGCTTTTAAGAAGCAAGGGATTAAAATTTGGAAGTTGATGTACAATAAGGGAAACCAAATCCTTTAATGACTGAGCTTTCTGTACATCTCTGCTGGCTCCTGACCATCCCAGAGGCCAAAGAGCTGGCATTAAACCTGCTGTGTGCTGCCATGGATCATTAATTAGAGGGGCTGCACTCTGCACAGATAAAAGCAGAGAACCCAGATTTTGCTGCTGCTTTGGCTGCTTATCTGCCAGGAGAGCACGTGAAACAGCCCAGCTACAAACCACAATAGAATCATTTACTTAATATCTATCATATCTATCTTAATATCATATCTATCACTTAATATCTATCATATTTAACACCAAAAACCAGGATCAGTTAGAAGAATACTGTACAAAAACCTTGGGCAAACACAAGAGCTGCTTAAGTAGGGCAGGTCCCCCCCACAACAACTCTTTTCAAGTCAGTGTTACATTTGCAAGACGTGACATTTAATGCTGCACCTCCACCAGCAGCACGTGTCACGGGTAAAATGCCACAAGAAAGCAGGAATAATTTTGCAAAAGCCAGAACTAACAAAGCGTGAGTCTGTAAGGATTCGTGGCTTTGAGTAACCAAATGTCTTTGAGAATCAATGTTCCATTACTCCCACATGTACCCTGGAGAGAGTTTTGCCAGCAGCACCAGGGTTGATGAGTTGGCCAAAGGAAGTGTTTAAATCAGAGTTCCTGCTGTGGAGGGCACTGCAAACTTACCTTTGCTCATCTGTCTCATTTGTTTGAAAGAGTCAATAATTCCAACAGATAGTAGGATAGTCTCACACATGTTCACAGAGAGTGATCAGATCAGATTGCTTTCCACTTGAAAGAAAACTACCAAAAATTCTTCATGATTGCTCAGAAAATGTGAGGATGCATGGAAACAAGCCAGCCTGATCTCAAGGAGAAACTGGCAATTCTGCCAAGAGGGAAATGGGGCAGAGGGAGATGGCAGGGCTTGGTATGGGGAAGGAAACTGGTGCTGTCCTGGAAATAGTTGGCTGGCTACAGCAGAGCTCTGCCCACCATTCCTGCTCCCAAAAACCTTTCCAATACTGATGCTGTGCATGGGACTTGCACTGCCTTACCTCAGAGCCATTCTTGTATGAGGGTCCCAAAACTGACACCAAGATTGGAGGTGCAGCCTCACCAGTACAGAGGGGCAGTCTCTGCCCTGTTCCTGCTGGCCACACTCTGCTGATGTTTGGGGTGTGAAAGGGAGGGAGGACAGCGTGGTGCCTCACATCACACGTGCCCCATTGATTTCCAAGGGTCCAAATTGTGAGAAGCTGTCAGATTGATGCCACCAAGTCAACCACCTTCCCTGAAATGGGCAGCTGGAGACAGCTTTAGAAGGAAGGTGGAAGGTTTAATGACCCTGACATTAATTTCTACTACTTCAAATCCCCCACAACATCCTCCCACCACAGCCAACAAGAATGTGGTCCAGCAGTGGTGACAACTTCTGTGGCTTTGGTCCCCACCATCTCAGGGCAGCAGTCTCCCCTCTCTCACTCATAAACACAGATGTAAATAATGCAAAACTTAGAGAAGCCTCAGCTCAGACACAGAGCAGAGATGTGAACAAAACCAGGCAGATGTCAGTTGCTCAGCAAAGGTGGCTCTACAGAGTCTGCAAATCCAAAACATCTGGTTTTTCTCTCCTACTACACTTATATTGCCAGTGTTTTTGGAAGCTGTATCCCTAATTTGTCTGTTGGAATGAGCTGGAGGAGGGTTATTGGATTCTGTACTGAATATTCACTTGCCTTAAAAATAAAACAGAGCTCATTTATTATGAGCTGTAACTTAGAAATGGTGCTACATCCCCATGCCAGACGGCGTTTTTTGACCTCCTCTGATCTCCTACCAGAGTGATATCTTTTGTTCCCACCCACATTACACATCTTGCCTTGCTTGATCTAACAACTGGGCAAGGGACAGCTAATTCCAGCTCAAAGCCAGATGGTTCAGTGTCCATATGCTGACTGCCTGGCCAAATTAGTTAAATCTCCGTGGCTGGAAGGACAAGGAGTTGAACTTTGGGGTCAGGTGGGGGCTTCAAAACACAGACTGCTCACAATACAGGAAGGAAATTAGTGTCTTCACCAATATTTTTAAGATCTCTATGCTTCTGTCAGGTTAATCTGGTCTGCTTTGGGAAACCAGATAGAAGAGAAAGACCCTGGATGCCCTAGAAGATGGTACACAAAGGCAAACATGGAGAGATGAGTCACTTCATAACCTTCCCTCCCTGTGACTGAAGACGAGACTGTGGCAAAAAGCTCCAGTGTTGGTAGCAAGCAGCAAGTGGCTCAGAGCAGGTGTCTGAAGGAAGTAGGAACTGTCAAAACTCAGAAGAGAGATGCCCACCAAAAGACCTACTTCTATTAGCCTTAGAAGGCAGTGATGATTTTAAAATTAACATGATTTCCAGTTTACTTTTTTCACACTTTAACACTTCAGTTAGGCATGAAATATTCTGTATGCAAAGCAATGGGACAGGATTTGTCCTGATCCAGAGTCCTAGGATTGTCTCATGATTATACAACTTGACCTCTCTCCATTTCATTTTCCAGATCCTACTCATCACCTCTATAACCTCCTGTTACTCAGGAGTGATGACCCAGAAATATTTCCATCCATTTCCATGGTCTTTCTTCCCTAGCACTGCATGTCTTCTATAGCAAATCCCAGCCTTATGTACCACGTGCATAAAATGTTCTCATGAGATTTTGCAGTGATAAAGTCAAGCTGGACACGTTCCAAGGCTGGAAACCTGAGCTGTGTAGTTATTCAGCTGTAGCACTAACAGGCTGTGACAAAACCTACCCACAGTACACCTTGAAATTTCTGATCCCTGCCCTATTTCATGTTATAGTTCCTAGTGAGCTCACAACAGAGCTCACACAAAAGCTGAACATTTTCAGCACAGATTTTCACCAGGCACTGGTAGAACTTTATAACCTCCCACGAACATAATGAATTAATTCAGGTACTTTGAGGATAACCATGAGTGATTCCTGGATCACACACCGGGAGTTAGGTGCTGACCTTGTGCCCACTTGTCTCAAGAATTTTCAGGTGAATGCTTCTCAGCAGCCATTCAAGGGAAAGAAATTAAAGCTCCGGGCCTTCTATTACTAAAACTTGCAACTCCAGTGTGAAGACAACATCCAAAAATCTTCTGGAATCCTTGTATTCCTGCAGATCTGGCAGCCCATTCAAGGCAACAGGAATATCCCCGTGTCAGTGCTATCTCAGGAATATCCCTGACTCCCACAAGAAGCAGACCAAACCATGGGAATGAGGGTTTTCAATTGATGGATCCCAACTGGCAGCAATCAAAAAGGCTCACAAAGCTTGAGCAGAAGCATCCAGGCTGTTTAATGTGAAACACATCAAAACAAATATTAATGATCAATTAATCATTAAAGGTGGAAAATATAAAAGCAGTGTCTGCAAGGATTTATCTCAGACAAAAACAGTGTACCATGCTTTAGTTCTTGGCAGCAGCCCTGTTTTTGCAGTGTGGAGCACCGTGGATTTGCATGTGCAGCCAGAAATTAGGGATGATTCCCACTCCCTTGCCTGGGAGACTGAGGAACCACGTGCAGTTAAAGGTGGTGAGCACTCCTGGGCTGAGGTGGGCTGCTCTGGAGGTGTTTCTTGAACATAAAAGCAGGCTCTGCTTGCAAAACCCCTGAAAAACAGGAAGGCTGACACTCTTGGAAGGGTGATGTGGCTGCAGTCAGAGCAGCCATCCTTGTACATTGCCTCACAAAATGAGAGTATCTTATTAGTTTCCAGTGAATGAAGAGCTGAATAACTGGTGTAACACTGTGTGGCCTCCTGGCTCTCAGATGAGTGCAGTGTGTACACATCCACTCAGTTCTGTCTGAAACCTAGCAGCAGACACTCCACCTCTGAAAAGAAAGCCCTGCCATCCGTGAAATACCCATTTGACACAGACACAGGGGTGGTGTTGTCTGCTGTTATCTCCTTCACTGGTTTGAATGCATACTAATGAAGGATGAATGCTCTAACACCCACTCACCTGCACAGGTGAGTTACACAGGAGCATGGAAAACACCTATTCAGACAAGCACACAGTTGAAAGATTTAACAAAGATTCCACCACATGGGGAACAAATGTAGCTGTCACCAAGATGTGACAGAGCTGGGACTCCCAGCTGTGACTTTTACAGCATCTTTACCCATTGGGTTACCTAGAAGCTAATGCATATGGTGAGGTGGAGTTGAACTGCTGATCATAAGGACAAGTAACAGCACAAAGGCAGACATGGTTTAGGTACTCAGAAAACCCTGATGTAACCAAAAAGACACTTTGTGTCACAGCAGGAAGCAGAGCTATGCTCTACAGTCACATCCAAAGAGGTTTAAGCCACAAAACCACATTTTCTCCACAAGAGAAGCAGAAAAGAAAATGGGCAACCAAGCACAGCTGACATGCTGAACATAAATTTCTTGTCCCCCAACGAAGCTGAGTCGTCCTCTGCATGCTCATCATCGCTGATTGTTGCTGGGCAGCCTAGAAAATCCCAAGCTTTGATTGAGTCTCATCAGACTGGGTGTGCATGTGACAATTAAAGCAGATTACAGTTCCTCAGTGCCATGCCAGCGGCCAGCAGTGTCACACTTGCCCAGCTGCAGGCGTCTCCAAAAGGGGTCAGAGACCCTGTGTGTGCAGGGGGTACAGGAATAACCACTTTGCCTCTCTCCTAGCAGCTGTGGGTTTGGGTTCTGATCAGGTCTCCATGTGTTTGTCACTGGGGCCACTGTGCACCAGCAGTGCTTGCCTGCACCCTGCCCACCTGGCTGGCCCAGGGCCACCTGCCCAGGGAGCAGGGAAGCCTGGCAGACTGGGATGCTGGAGATCAGCTCTCCTGGGGCTCCTGGGCAATCCTCAGCTGGCATCCAGGCTCTGACTCAAGTACTCAGTCTGCTGGGACAAACCACATGACAAACTCAGCAGCAGCAACCTGTCAGAAAACCCCCTCCTTCCCACCAGGCTACTGGGAAGCCAATTTATTTTATTTATTGAGACAGAAGGATAAGTAAGAGGCTAGGCAGGTTTCCACATTTCATCATCACTGTATTAGGACACCCCTACACAGAAGACTGCTCCCCCAGCTGCCTGTGGGAAGTGCCAATAGCCCTCGGGTGAGTCACAGACACCCTGCACCATCAAAGAGTGAGTGGGAGAGCTCTGCACAGGAGGGGACTGAGCTCAGAGGACAGACCCTGCCACTCCAGGTTCATTATGAGTTACTGTCCTCAATCACAGAGCGTGGAAAACCAAACTGAAAGGCAGATCCACTTCTCCTGACACTTGTGTGAAAGCAGTGGGACTCCTGGAAGTCCCAGCCCTGCTCCAGTTGGTGAGTGACAGAGGGAACACAGCTCCAGCCCTCCAAAGCTGAACCTGCCATTTCCAAGCTGGAGTGAAGGCTACTGATCTTCAAGCCTGGTTTGTTTTCAACCTTCCCAGATCCTAGGGACCAAAAAAAAAAATTAGTCTTCTACTTCCACTGCTAGTTGGTTTGCTTTGCATGTGGTCTTCAGGAAAGAAGCAGTGAGAGACGATAGGAAAAAACCCTTCCAGCCACTGCCGGAATTAATAATGGAACAATTTAGCTGGGCCAAATCTTGGAATCATTAATCAGGCAAGACTGCTGGGGGTCTCACTTGGCTGGATTCACGTCTTGGCAGCATCAATACAGAGTCCAAAGTAGACTTGAACCCAGTACATCAAGTGGCAGAAAAGTAATTTAACCAGAACAATATAATTAGCAGAAATCCGTGTTAATAAGGATGCATTTTGCTTGTGTATAACAGCTAATTGGTTTTTAACCAGGTGAGAATAAGTTTGAGAAGCTTAATCTCCCCAGTTTTAAAAGGATATCATAAAGGGGGGGTCTAATTAAAAATTAAATAGTGAAGTTCATTTATTCCTGTTACATGTATCAGTGTGGAGCATAGGGAGCCTATGTATAGATTTCTATTTTTAGGAGAGAGAAACCTGGATTCACAAATGTCCCCAGAGTGCCTTTGGAGAGGTAACAGAGGAGTTTAAACCAGAAGCCAGCTCTATACTTGCAGCCACTTGCCCAGAAAGACAGACTGTAAGCTGCAGTTCCCTCTTTTCTTATGGCATGGAAATATAATTTTTAAAAACACTCACTTAGTAGCCAAGGACCAGACTTCTAAAGATTATTAGGTACCTTATGATGCAAGTAACTTCCTACAGTAACTAAGCATCAAAGTGCTTTCAAACTTCCTCCTGGGTATCTTCAGACAGCAAAATATATTAAAAATATATATCTAAAAGATTTTTAAGGGCGATATAGGCACTGAAGGGCTGGAAGACTGGAATCTTTCCAGAGTTCTGAATTCCTAATAACCACTGCAGAAAGAATTTATGTTTTTTAAATATGTCACTGTGGCACTGTCCTGCAACAGAGCTTGGAGGTTAACAGCACCAATATTTCAGACAGCAACAAGCACAATATTAATGTCATAAGCAGCAATTAGGGTTAAAAGATAGCAAGTCCTTCATGTAAAATAAATGCATGTCTAGCTGTGGGAACAGTAGGGCTAAAGAGCAATATTGCAATGACATGTGGTTATTTTTCCATTATTCTAGCTAGGTTTTACCACTGCCCGCTGACTTTTTGCAAGTCATGATGAAGCAGAAATGGGAATAAAAACACTTTGAAAGCAGGAATTAAATAAATGTACTTCAAAGGACATTGATAGCAAAATTTCTCTTTGCCAATTCCTTGTTTTCATTCATGCCATTAAGAAGAAAACAGTATGAAAAAGTGGGTTTTTTTCATGGCATTCAAAAAAAATGTTTTCTAACCAACTGGCTTATAAACTACAGTTCTATAGATTTCTAATATTTTATGCAGCCAAGTCACACATACAAATCACACGTGGTGACTCATTTTTTCCTAAGCAATACTTCTAATTAATTCAAGGTATTTAGAATGAAAGGTAGCTATTAGATGAAGACTAAAATAAATGGTACTAAATGCAGCCTTACTGTTGATGGACACAGGGCATTCTGGTACCATCCCCTTCTCTGCTGTGCTAAAAGCTGTGTTGCTCCCCATGAATAAAGCTGAATTAATAAATGAAAGCTGTATCCTGCTTAAAGAGCATCTGCCAATAGAGCTTGTCAGGATGCTGCTGGAGGACCCCTAGGACAGCAAATATATTTTGGTGCATAGTTTTGATCTGGGTGGAGCATGTGTGTGGGTAGAAGGTATTCTCCAGCTCAGCCTTTGAGGCAATTCAATGCTTGTCTTCTCCCAGAGTAAAAAAAAAAAAAAAAAAAAAAAAGAGTTACAAAGCAAGGGGTGTGATTTTACAGCATTCACTCCTGCCTATTGTCTGCTTAACTGGAGTGATGCATTCATTTATGATACATCATGAAACAGTCATCAGCCCTTTCTTTCTTATCATTACCTCAGCTTTATGTGGCATCAATAAATCCAATGCCTTGTCACAAACTGCAAGTGTATCACTGCCTCATAGATGCTGAGCACAACAAATAGAAAATGCTGGGAAAGTAGTTGGTGATGTGATTAGCATCACAAACTGATGAGGTTAGGAGTTCATTTCTGGATGAATGTACACATTCTCACGGGTCTTATCATCTGTGATCTGGTGATCTCTCAAGAGCTGGATTTGGAATAAAATTTACAGAATGTCTCAATTCCAAATGCAACACAAATGCAGGCACAGATGTTCCTATACAATTTCTAATTTGTGCTTTAGCTTAAAACCTAGAATTGCACAGGTCCTTATCAATTATGTGTCTTCTCATGTGTCACACTCTCCTGCACAGTGCCCCTTGAAGTTCAAATCCAAACTGCATCAGAGCACATCCCTGACCACATCCTGTCCTAGTCTTTTTGTCCTGTTTTATTGCTCTATCCATTTAGTTACACTTCAACTTGTGAATTACTGCATTATCAGGTTACTCTGTGTGCTGGTGGGATTTTAAAATAACAACAAATTTGATGCAAATAATTATTTCCTCCAGCCAGGAGGGCATTTGTGTGCTCTCAATAGGACAGTATGAGGGAGGAAGCTACCTGCTGAGTTAATGCTGTGGCTCTGAGTTTCCAATAACCTTCTAACTTCAGCCATTTATCATTATGAAATCATGAACTTCAAACCAAGCACACAGAAAAATGTACATTTCTCCCCCACTCACACAGCTCTGAAGTAGGATTGGAAATGCTGTTTTCACACTTAAAAAAGAATCCACCTTTGACCTAGGACTGAAAGCCAAAGTTTGCAAAGCCAATGGAGTTTGTTTGAGAAGTTTTGAGGATTTCCAAGGGGGCTGGAGTTAGCTTGGAAACATGCTCAGGCTGGCACCAGCTAGCAGCAAGCACTGTGACAAATACTTTGGAAATGTTTAGGAGAAAACAAACATGAATCCATATGCCCAAAATACATTTGGGCTTCTGTGTGTGGCTTTATGCCAACTAATGGACACACTGAGAGGTGCAAACTTACAGCCAAGAAACCAGCCAGAAACCTCCAGAGACACCAGACACCAAGGAATGTCCCTCTGACACCTTATTTGTCTTTCTGAAAGGCGTAACCAAGTGGAAGCAGTCAATTGGAATGGGCAGGAAAGTGTCAGTTCTTACTCCAAGGACAAACACCTGGAGATATTTAGAGGATAAAATAATCAAACCTGGTGTCTTTATTCACATCTGAGCTGGTCCACAGACACAGCTGGTGTCAGAGCTCTGAGCTGGTTCTGGTGACACCACAATGAACGAGTCAAGCAGAGTCCCCAAGGGGCAGACAGGTTTCACTGACCTCAAACCAGGCCTGTAATTCCAATGAAGTCACACTGTTGAAATCCAATGTACAAAATCTGAGCAGTTAATATTGCATCAGCTAATATTGCATTGCATGTGCTCAGTTCAGACACAATTCACTGTTATCATTTGGATTAACAGACTGTGGAGCTATGCTCTGCAAGCTCCATGCCAGATACAGGTGGGGCAGGTGAGCCTCTGTTTCTGAAATGTCATTTTGCTTTTGACAGACATAAATACACTTCTGAGTAGATAACCAGAGTTGTCAAATCTCACAGTACTTAATCACACAGTGTGAATAGTTAAAACACTTCATCTCACATTAGCCTAATTGTTACTCAGTGTCTCGTGCTTTGTCTGCATTTCTGGTTTTGTTTCTGTGTCTTTATTTTCTCCTCTGCTTTGAGCTGCTTCCTCCCCCACCATGCATTTACTCTTTGTCAGAAGCCCACCTGAAGGTGGAAAGCTCTTTTCCTCCTGTGCCAGGTGTCTCACATACACAAGTCATCTCTGTGGCTGCTGCTTGCACCAGCCATGCTGTGTGGTGACCGCAGGTCACAGTTTACAAAGACCTGTGTCTCCATTTGTGCTGTCTGTGAGACCCTGCCCAGGGGAGCAATCAGGAATAAAATAGAGAGAAGGGAAGAGCCACAAACATGCAGTTCCAGTTACTGCAATCTCTTCCTCTCTGGCCTTTTTCATTCCCTCACTGCTGCAGAGCACATTTCCTAGTCTATGTTTTTGACTGATTTCACTGCCTGTTCTCTGGACATGATCCTTCCATATGTGGTTTCAAGGACCTTCTTAGCCTATTCCCACCTTATCTATTGCTCCTCCTCACCCTTGAATCCTGCACTCCTGGTGCCACTGTCACTTGGAAGGGGTGAAAACACCTCAGACCGGGAGCTCTGCAGCCTGGTGACAGGCAGCAAAGCCAGCAAGTCAATGGGACCTGTGAGCTGCCAGGAGTCTCAAAAGGAAGGGAGGGAACAGCCACGAGCAGGAATCCCTTCTCAGCTGGATACCCACCTCCAGCAAGGACAGCAGGGCTCCTGGGTGAGCAGAGGCTGCTGAAGAGGTGCCCAGAGGTGCACTCTGAGCTCCAGAGAGGGACAGGAGCTCCAGCACTGCCTTTGCCTATTTCCCTGCATATCTCCATCCAACATTCTGACTTTCTGGAGGGCTGCTCTCAGCTCTCAGCTCTCTCTGCAGATCATTTCCTCAGGCCTTGGAACACACGAAGGCAATCTGCATCCTAACCTGGCTCTCAGAGTTTCCTTTTCCTTTCAAATAACAATTCTACAATTCGAAGGAAGGACTTGGCCAAAGAGCTCTACAGATAAACAACTTCCATCACTTTTTTCTTTTTTTTTTTGCCAAAATAACTGTCCTCTTGGGAAGAAGAACATAGATGCCTAATAGCCCAAAGACTCAACTTTCAGTAAATTAAAGTGGCCCTTGAAAGTGGAAAAATTCACCCAGGGAAGGGACTTCAGCCTGAGAAGGGACTGAGATCTCCCTCAGACCCCGCTGAGAGGGATTTGCCAGCTGGGAACAGGGCCTAAGCAGAGCAACCTGAGGATGTGCTGACCCAGCAGACCAAGAGCACAGCTCCTTTTGAAAACCTCCCCATCCTTGCAGAACCCCCAAGGAGTCTGCCTTCTGAAACAGCTGGCAGCTGCCTCCCAGGATGAATCCACCTGCTGTGCAAGATCCTTCCTAGTTCTAGATTTCACCTGGGTGCCTGTCTCCTGTGAAAAGCATTTCTAAAGAAGGTCAGAAAAAAGCTAGAACATAACTCTCCATCAAATACTGCTAACCTCTTCCAGGACAAAAATATCTCCTTGTTTGCCCAGGTTGCTCACAGAAATACTAAAAAGAACAGAGAAATCTGAAATTCAAATAGAGAAATCTAAAATTAGCTACCAAACTTCAAGCAGGTATGTGTGTGACCTGTGTTTTATAACCCCAAAACAAAGTGATTAATACCTCTGTTGAGTTTGCCAGAAACTGGCAATTCCTCATCCAGTTGATGCATTACTCAGACATTGTGGTGATGGTTTGCAGTATGAAACAAGACAGATGTGTGCACACCCTCTCTGCTCATGGCAATCCCTTGACTACGTTAATCCTCCATTCCAAACAGGATTTACTTTTCATCATTTCATAAACAGGCTGAGTGGTGCTGAGGATGAAATGTCCATCCGCAGCAGGGAGTGAGGCCAGCAGCTGAAATCAAGAGGCCACTTTACTCACTGAGCTTCAAATCATGGTCCAGAGCTGATGAAGAAGGCTCCATTTCCCTATCCCTCAGCAGAACCATCTGCTCCCATCTCAAGAAATCTCACACCCTGACTTTTGTGGTCAAATACTCATGGATTTCTAACACAGAAACCTATGATGTCCAGGCGAATGCCCTTGAAATGGGGACTGTTACACATTTTACAATACCAATGCATTTTTTAAGACTGAAGCATATTTTAAATAATTTCTAAGGATTCAGTATGATTAAGTACACTGGTAGATAAGGAGGATCCCTCCCATGTGTAGTGCCAATGGTGATACCATCTTTCATCCAATGAAAAACCAAACAATATCCTTGTCTGTAGGGATTCATGGCTCACATAAACCTGATAAGATGGTACAACAGCTATTTTAAGGCATTTTAACAGAAAATATGCCTTCACTTCTCATAATCATAAGCTTCCAGATCCTCTGGCTGATCCACATTAAAAAAAAAAAAAAAAAAAAAACACACCAAAAAAACACAAACACACAAAAAACCCAACAAACAAACAAACAAACAAACAAAAACAAAAAAAACCCTTTAAGAATCCCACTGGCACTGTTTGCAAGCTGCTCAATCTAATCACTGATTACATCCAGTTAGATTTTATTTCAGAAACAACCTTGGTGAAGTAAAAAAAAAAAAATTAAACAAATGTAAAATTACTGCAACTAGGAAGAGTTTTAGAGCCCTATTCTCCAAACAAAGTATTCTATCAGATCATTTAAAAAAAAAGGTGATACAGTACTTCCTTGTGATAGCATTTATTATTTGTTTAACTAAAGGTCAGCAAAAATAATAAAAAATCTGTTGTCTCAGTGACTACAAAGGCAGATTTCAGGCCTGGGAATCTGCTCCACTTTAGAAGAAATAAATTCATGTCAACAACCAGCACATTTTGTCTTTCACTTCTCCCACCCTCTTGCCCCATAGCTCCAGCATGCAGATTCCTTGTTTTCCTGACACCTTCACACAAATGGTCTTCCACTTTTGGCACCTCCCAGACTTTTTTTTTTCCCTGTAGACACTGAGTGTGAGAAACACTACTTGTTTCTCAACAGCTCCATGACAAACAAGAGCACAGGCTGAAACCTGGAGCCCACCCACCTTGAAAACCTTCCTCCCAGCACCTGCTTCTGATGGAGATTCCTTGACAGCATCATTCCCCAACTATCCTGTTGTCACCCCAAAGCCAGGGTTATCAGATCTGCAGCAGCCCCTTTGGTACTCCTTTTAATTTTGAGAAATCTTAGCTTTGCCCATCTATTGAGAGCTGAGGAAATGTGCATTTCTCCACTAAGAGCCCCCTCTACTCCTTGTTTATTCGAGGACATTTTCTCCCATAGTGCCTTATCTTTGCTATTGTTTCATGGTCTAATTACTTCCCTTCTGAGAACCTAATTTAATTTATCTCCTTGGAGTCAGGCAGGATCATATCAAATATGTAAACTCAGCTGGGCATGACATTCATACAAACAACAGCTCCGCCTGCACACAATTCCTGCCCTATCACAAGAAACCCCACTTAGAAAAGGGAAAGAGCATTTGTGAAAGTCACCATTTATTGCCATTATTGCAGCAATCTTGTACTGTGCAAACTCAAGCTACTGCTAGCCAAAGCATCCTGCAGTTTCCTCTGAGGAAACTAAAATATTTTCGGATGAAGAATAAATAATCAGCTTGGAAAGCCCTGAACAAAGAAGCCTCTGACTGAATTCTAATGGAAGGAAATGGTTTAAACAAGAGTTTGTTTTCTGAAATCTTAGCAGGTTTCTGGTGGTGATCTGTACTAATCCATACAGTGCAGTATAGCTGAAAATGGCATTTTTTCCCACCTTCTCTGGTCTTTATACTCCTGTGCTCTTTGCTGAGTGTCTGTCTGGGTTGGTACCTCAAGTGCTGCTACGTTTGGCCCACTCCTGGATGTGTTACCAGGGTGTTGTTGCTGCAGTCAGTGTTAACATTCCACATGTTTTGTTAAAACATGGAAGAACAAATCAGATGACATGGATTTCAAATTTATTCTCTTTCTGTTACTAGTATGGACTGTGGAGATCTTGTATGTTGGGATGTTGTCTAATAGTTGCTTTCTCCAGGCAGGTTATTTTCCTCTCAGAGCGTGAGGAAGAGGGGTTTATGTGCACAAAATGCATAACAGAAGTGACTGAAAACGTCCATGCAAACAGAAGGAAAACAGTCTTAACCTAGACAAGTAGAAGGAAATTTCATTTAATTATATAGCCAACTTTTGACTAAATTGTTTCAGATTTTTTTAAAAAATGAAAGCATAAAGAGCATTTGGGAATTTCTTAAGAGATGCTTAACAAATAATACAGAGTAATTATAATCTCAAACATGCTGAATGGGAGATCTTCTAACTCAACTAGTCAACACATGGAGTAAAAAAGTGAGCAGAAATTGAAGCTGCTGTTGTTATTATCTCCCACAGAGGAGAGCAGAGATCACTGTTGCCCAGGGCCCGTAACTCACTCAGCATCACTGCTGGTGGCATGGGAAGGGAAGGGGAGGGCAGCTTCAGAAGAACACACACAAGTGTTTAGCAAATGCCAACTTGTCTAGCGGTCTGCCACTGAAACCAGACTGGCTTCACTTCCATCTCACACTGCAGAAATCAAACCAGCCTATTTGAAAATAAATATGTCTTCTTCGAGACCAATTAAATTTTGTAAGCTGTGACCAGGAGAAGGAGAGAGGATCAGAAGTTTCATAATTAAAGCTGACTGCAATCTAAATTACGAAGAGATTTTGGCTTGTCTTGATTGCACATTCCCCAAGATAAAACTCTAATGACTGCCTGATCTGGATCTCCCTCTGTACCTCATGGGTGGTTGTCAGGAGCGTGTTACAATCCCTCCTGCAGAGATGGGCTCTTCCAATGCAGGCTGTAGTGTCTGATGTTTTTACCTTGACAGGAGAGCCCTGTTCAATCCCCAGATGACATTACAAGTGCTCACCTGCTAAAATATGCATGGGAAAGAGGAAATAATAAAAGCAAAAATCATAAAGCAGAGGCCAACTGATGAAAAAAACACCATTTTTGCAATTTGGGCAGACACTGATCCCTGAGATAAGAATCTTTCCTAGGAAATATCACACCCAAGGTCTTACTAAATTCAGGGCAAGCAAAGCAGCATGACAAGTATAAAGACAAGTTGTTACAATTTCAGGACATTTTTTTCATGCCAGTGCCAGTTTAACATATGTTCCACCCTATAAAATTATTTTCTATTGCTTCTTCCTATGTGATACCACCTTTAAAACAGTAATTAGAGGACGTGTTTGTTTAGAGGAACGCAAATTACTGCCTTGCTTCAGGGCCTGCTTAGCATGTCAAGTTATCTTGGAACCAGAATAAAATCATCAGTGAAAAATAAATATTCTGTGTACAGTTTCATACAGAATGTAACACCTCCCTCCAAGGTGCTCATGCATCATTTAGTGCTTAACACATTCCCAAGAAGCAGGAAATAACTCAGACAACCATCAGCACTTAACCATTGAGGGCAGGCCTCCTACTGCAGTGATGTCTTGAGCAAGGTGGGACAATTTCCAGTTCCCAGAAAGGAAACAAAAAGACTTGGTGTCCCCACCTTGACTCCAGGTGAGCATATTTGCCTTGCCCATCTGAGCAAAGAGCTCACAAGAAACTGGGCTCAGTGCCTGGTTTCATTCTCACCGTGGGTCGATCAAACATCCGTGTGCTGCATCTCACCACAGCATTTCAGCCTGTGCGGGTCCCCTGCTCTCCAGGGCATCCAAGAACAGGTTTAGCACTAATCAAAGGAATCCATACACTAAGTTAAGCTTATCCTATCCCAGGGAGCATCTGCCTTTCTACCAGATTCAGTTATTTCAGCAATTGCAGTCGGACACAAAAGGTTTGGCAGGTGCAAGGAGAAGAGACAAAGGCTATCTCAATGGCTGACCCAGCACGCTGGAAGAGCTCTCTGCAGGTGACCAGGAGGACACACAGCATGTGTTTGGGCAAAGCAATTGGGTTTTTTCCATAGGAATTAATATTAAAGGATATTCAGGGTGGGCCCTCAATCACCACCACAATCCAAAGGATTTCTAGCAATACACATGTTGTTGCCACCATCAGATTTGCTAAATGACCTGTTTCTTCATCGATGCTTTTCTCACAGACATTGGTAGAACACTTCCACCTCTTCACTGGCAGAGAAGGATTTTTTTGTACTTCATTGTTTGCAGTGTTGCAAACACAGTGCCAAGATACCATGGTGAGAGATAGCTATGAACTATGATACTTAAAGGTACTCCTTTGAGGCTAAGAAATGCACACGCAAATGGGTTTAGAATATGGTCCATACCACAATGCCCATCATGTCACTGAATCACAGAATCATTATGGAAAAAGACTCTAGGGCCACCAAATCCAACTACCAGCCACGTCCACCACTAACCCGTGTCCTCAAGTGCCATATTTCTATGGTTTTTGAACACTTCTAGGGATGGTGATCAATGACAGCTTGCATGTGGCTTTTCAGTTTATAGCAGACAAATTAGTTGCGTGAGGAACACCATTAACTCCAACAAAGGCATGCAAAAATACTGGATTTCTTCGTGGGACAACACACCCAATCCTACTGAAATAATTTGGGTTAGTGAAGAATTGCCAGCCAGAGACTGGGAGAGAAGGTGTTAAGGTAACTGACGGGCAGAGACAGCTGTGAAATGGCTTAGCCTTTCCTAAGTCAGAAATACCACACGCAGATTAAGGACATCACAGCGTTGTCTCCTCGGTGGAGAATGTCTCCTCAGGGCTTTCTTTCCAAGCAGACCGAAGCACAGTAAAGGTCATCACCATTTACAGACAAATCTATTTTGTAAAACATGGAGCACACCGTGCCTCACACACAAACCTCGCTGCCTCGGATCGACACAAATCCTCGTGGGCATCTCCCTGCAGAGCAGGACAGGAGGAGCCCAGTCCAGCAGCAGATTTGCCATCCCTGCATCATGCCCTCGGTTCTGCAGCCTGAGGGCTCACTGATCCCTGTTTGAATTTGTTTTGACTCAGGCAATAAACACTGGGGAGGTTCAAGCTCTTGTGCAAATCTTTCTTCAGCCATGACCACAGCAAATCTTTCCTCTGGCCATGAGTCTCAAACACATGGATGCATCTCTGACAACATTTGGAAATGGCTTCCTTGAGTGCAAGGATGATCTGGCACATCCCTTTCACTTGGCTGTTTGTAGCTTTTAGAGCTTACCTGCAAAACTCCTGTCTATGAAATACTAAAGGCAAATTTGAACAAGCTGTAAATTTGCAAGGGGGTTCACAGTTCCCGTTCAAATCCTTGGCATTTGTGATCACTTTCAGATTTTTTTTCTATTTTAAGTGAGAAGTGCAAAAATATGCAGCAGGAATTAACTGTTTGGAGCTTCTTCAGCATTCAAGTTGGAGGAAGTGTTTTCTTGAATCTTATCTTGCTCCATTCCTTCTCCATTCCCACTTTCTCCTGGATTACTCAACCTCAAAAGCATCCATGTAGCCATGTGTCATGCTTAAATATATTTTCTGTTTAGAGTGATGTGTGAGTGTTGTGCCTCCAAGAGAAGGGGGGATTACCAAAAGTGTAATGATCCCAAGCAAGGAGCATTTTGGGTCTGTTACAGGACAATAACTCCTGTTAGCAGAGCTATGGAAAAGCTTCTGGTCCCACCACAGCAGACTCGATGCAGCTTCTTTGATCAGCAGTACAATTCTTCATCATTATCAAAAGTAAAGAGGGGAAAGTGTGAGGAAAATTGTTTACAAAACAGCAAGACAAACTGCTCACAATGTTCCACTTTATTTTAATACAAGGAGAAGCACAGCACTGCAAAGCAGTTTTTAACTCACTGCTTTCTCCCAGCAATACTTTTGGCTTTGTACAACAGTGCCAAGTGATGATATTTATATAACTCAGTAATGGCTATGATTTTCCTTCAAAAATGTTATTTCAGTGTGGCTGTGCCATCACCCAACCAACTCTGATGCACATGTGGCTTCAGGAGGAGTCTCAGAGAAGAAATGGTCTTTCAGGACCCTCAAATGAAAAGTTTAGTCTGGAACAGGCTCAGAAAAAAAATAAATTCTGAACTTCTTCCTCCACTTTGGACAAGGGAAACCATAGCCAGGACCAAGCACAAAACCACAGACACCAACACTCTCAGCAGCACCAAATCCCCTAACACCATCTTGTCTCTTGTAGAGGGGCCACAGCACAGGAATGGGCAATTAAAAGTGGTGTGAGCTCAAGTACTTACTTGGAAAGAAAAGTTAATAGATAGGGATCTCCTGAAAAACCATATCCAATACTAACTCCTTCACAATGGTATTGCCATGGAGGTGCTTTAACATGCCACAGTTAGTTCCTGCTTTCTCCTTTTATTTTATTTGGAGGAGATTTTTTTCATTCCTCCACACTTCAGCCCCATGGTGGTTTCCATCCAGGGCAGTGCAGACCCTAAGGAATCTGTGGGGTTCACAGGGTCTGTAAAGAATAACTGAAAAAGTAAATCCATCATTCAGGAGTTTCAAATTAAATTGCTGTGGAGGAGCTGGCTCTGCTACTGGAAAAAAAAAATGAAGTACCTGCCTATTCAAATGGCTGAAAACCATTATTATAAAGCCATTTCCAGAATAAGCTCTTGGGCTTTTGCTCTTTCATTTTCCCAAAAACAAGACACAAATCACCCACAGCAATCAGAGCACTGATTCCCCCACCAAAACCCCTCCTTTTGCCCCATTTCCATATATTTCATGTCCTTGGCTATGTATTCCTGCTGTGTCTCACCCATACAACGTTAGCATGCTCCTAAAATCTACCCCTCAGTTAACCAAAATTTACACAGGGGATTAATGGATTTAATAAATGAAGACAAAGTCTGGATTATCACCAGGAATTATTGCCACAGCAAGCCCTCTTTTCAGGATTATCCCACTCTAAAAATGCTTTTTTTTTTCCCCCCTGCCATGCTCCCTGTAAATCACTGCATTCCATAGGAGCACTTCCAGTCAGAGAGCAGGCATGAGGAATGTCCAAAACATTCTCCAGGTATCCAAGGGCATCTATAAAGAAGAACCTTGCACTCAATTCTGCATAGTAAAAACAGGGATTCCACAAGATAAGGACCTATATAGGCAGAATATTAAAGAAACTTTATATATATATATTAATTTATTTAATATATTATTGAGAAATATATTGAGAAATACATCTACAAGTAAATAGAAGTTAAACCCTGACAAGTTCCCAGGCAATTGAGAATAATGGAATAGCTTTTTTGGAAGGAGTATATGGGATGGTTTTGCAGTTCTAGAGCAGAAGCAGGAGACTCCCACAAAGCCTGGCTACCTTTCTAACCACGAGTCAAATCCAGTTACCAAGATCTATGTAGCATAAAGAGATGAAATGAGACAGCCCACTTGCTGCAGTGGGTCAGATCAGGTGAGTGACTTTCTCCTTCCAGAATCAAACACAGAGTTTAAAGGTGCTGAAACACAAAGTTTAGCTCAAAATGAGCCTGAATTTTTGGGCAGTTTCGGTACTGTTTTTTCCTTGAAAAAGGCCTGTTGCTTTTTGACAAGACAATCTTAAAGAGGTTTCCAAGATGGTTCAAGGCCCAGATCAGCACTGAGCTGAGTGCTCCCTCTCAGGACTGACATTTCTTGGTTTGTTGTTCAGGACTGGGACGACTGTGAGGAATTACCTATGACCTGAGAACAGTCATGTCCCACATGGATGCTGCGGGCTTAATCATGACACAGGAAATTACATAGCTGACTAAAAAAATCCATGAGGTCTTCTAATGTCCTCAGGTAGGGGATTTCAGTGGGATCCAGACCACTGTCCTGTGCAGATACTTTTAAAAATGCCACCCAAGTGCGCTTGAGATACAGATGTGACAGTGTCAACACATCTCTAAAACTTGTAAGATTTCCCTGTGTGTAAATTGATGGAAAGCACAACCCTCTACACTTGCTGGCATCCTCTTTCTGTTATTTACTAAATCCTCCCCAAACTATCCCACTGATAAGTTTACCTGTATCAGCTACTCCAGGAGTATATACAGCACTAAAATAAAACAAATCTAATTATGTTAAAATGAAACGGTGTAGGTGTTCCAGCTTGAATAGTCATTTAACGCTCAACTATGGGGAAAGGAATACAGTGAAAGACTGCCAGAAATACTGAGATCAATCTTCCATTTCAAGAGCAATTCAGAGTGAATCCAAATATAGTTGGTCCTATTAAGAAAACAGCACTTGGATAAGAGCACAAACTACGTCACCATAAGAAAGAAAATCAGAAACATATGCTTCTAATGGTAGGAGGAATTTTAAATAAAGTCAGCAATTTAGCATCCTAGTAGTAAAATCAGAGAAGAAAGGGGAGAAAAATTTCTACATGCCAACCCAGTCCTTTCAGGGTGAAGTTTGGTCATAAACTCTCGTCTGGTCTTTCAGTTCCTAGAAGGAAAAACAACTTAATGACACCAGCAGGAGCAAGCCCCGCTAGGTAAGACACAGACCATGCTCCCCACCCGCTCACAGGAGCAACCCTTTGGATTCCCTTGTTCCAGTTCTGTGGTACATGGAGGGAGGAGAGGGGCCATGGCCAGCCCTTGGCAGATTCTCTCTCTGAAGGCTGAAGTTTGGCCTCAGCCACAGCAGCTGAAATCAGCAGCAGCACCACAGAGCACCCACTGTTCCCAGCCCTAATCCAGAGATGGCACAGAGCTCCCAGTGGGAAAGCCAGGATCCTCTGTGGGCTCAGCCAAGCCTGAGTGAAGAGGACAGGAAAAGAACAACCACCTTTGGAACAGTAAATCCCCACATGGCTGTGCCCCTTTTCCCAGATGTATCAGTCCAGGAGGCACTGAGGAAGAGGGAAGGAGGCTGGGCAGCACATCTGCTGTGTGTAAAGCCCTGAGCCCACGCTGCACAACCACACAAGACAAAGCCCTGCAATCCCCATGGGCGACCTCAGCTCCAGCTTTCTTTCCCCTTTTGCTTTGGGCCAAGATTCTCAAGGGAGCCTTGAGGAGTCATGTAACCAAGTTCAATGACTTTGAATTTTCCTATTGACCAGAATAGCATTGGATCACATTACCCACGTCTCTTTGTTAATGACGAGTGCTCGTTTACCCATGCTGGTGCTACATGGCTGGGACGTGTGTGCTGGGCACCATAAATGGCAAGGATGATTCCTCCAAGACATAAACACTGTGGGACATGCAGGAGATTCACTCCACAGCAATTTTCTCAGGAACACACAAAAAACACAGAAGGAAAAGTTTCAAAGTTCATGAAAATTCCCTGCTTCCCTCCCACCAACCCTCTTGTAGTAAATATAAATCAGCCAGCCATTACTATTACTGTAATATAGAAAGGGGAGAACTGGCATTTCTATACAAATGTCAATAAAAGCTGCATCTTTTTAGATCATGTCATATCGATATATTTGTCATGGTTTGCAAAAGAGAGCATATATAAAACACTGAAAAAGTCCTTTCCCTTTTGTTTTCAGTTAGAAATCCCCCATTATCCTCTTTAAGAGCAAAGATGTGAACAGCCCCTGTTTTCTCTTCTAATTATCAATTTTACAGCAGACATGGGAGTGACCAGATTGCTTTGGTCTGGACAGAGGCTTCTTGGCAAAATCTATCATGCCAAATGCTGCTGCTGCGTGGGAATTCCTCTGCTTTGGTGGAGGGAAAAAAAAATCAAACAGCCGATAAACAACTCTATGCTGATGTGGACTTTTCAAACGAGTATTTCAGCACAAGGAAGAGAGGCTTCTTGGCAAAATGTATCATGCCAAATGCTGCTGCTGCATGGGAATTCCTCTGCTTTGGTGGAGGGGAAAAAAATCAAACAGCTGAGAAACAACTCTATGCTGATGTGGACTTTTCAAACGAGTATTTCAGCACAAGGAATTGTCAAACCAGTATTTCAGCAGGAGTATATTGCACTCAGAGCCCATCCACCCCTGAATCCATTCCAGGGGCCTGCAGGGAATGGCTGCTTAGCTGTAAAGAAATGTATGTGTGAGTCCAAAAAGGTCGCAGTTTAATCCCTGGTGCATCAGCCAAGACAGGAGATATCACAAAGGTATGAAGATATTTGAAGCAGGTTGTTATTTTATTTGGTGGGAACCAAACAGATTATATATAGAAATTTGGACTAATCCCAGAAGGTGACACTGCTGGTGTGCAGAAATGTATCTGGCACAGTTCACTGCTACTTATTTGTCACTTGGTTGTTCTGGTACCATATAGACCTGCAATACATTTCATATTATTTGCAAAAGCTTCCTACCAATAATCCTTCTCAAAGTTATTGAACAAACTTTCAAAAAAAAAAAAATAAAAAAGAAAGAAATTCTGCTCTTTATATGTTTAAGTGATTTCAAAGAAGAACCTCTTAAACCAAAGAAGGCTTGAATTCAGCTATGTCTACTTTCCTGGACAAAAAAAAATAAGTCAAGGAGGCAAAAGCATTCCTGTTTAATGTAATGCTCCATAATTTTTATTTGATGAAATAGCAGAGTGAAAGCTGGCTGTCACCTATCCTTAGGGAGATGATTTCATAGTCCACTTACTGATATAAATTGTCAGTATTAAAACTAATCCAAAGGTTTCTGCACTTAGAGAGATTTAAGACCTGGGCAATATAGCCAGGTGCCTCTGATAGCCAGAGATGTAGAAACATGCATGCAAGCAAGGAAAATGTTGGGCTTTATTTTGAAAACTGATTGGACTAATAGGCTTGAAGCCCTATAGTTGCAGAAGCACAACCCGTTACTAGGGACACTCTTAATTCAGGATAAAAAAGATGTATTCTGATAAAGCCAATGCCTTATGAACATAAAACACAGTTTAAAAAAAAATTCTGATTTAAAAAATATAATCAATGTTTAATATGGAATAAAATTGTCATCAGCATTTCCTTGGTCAAATTCATCAACAGGGCAGCCTCCAGACTAAATGAGTGTTTTATATTTCTGCCTTTGTTAAAAGATAAATTCTGTACATACAGATTTTTTTTCCTTTTTTTTTTCCCGTTTAAAAACTCTTACTGAACACAAACAAAGTATTGTATGAGTAAGCATTGCAAGAAAAAAAAAAAATCAATATGTATCACAGTTGACAGCTGCAGACTTAGTTGGTCAAATAGCAATTAATTTATGCAGCTGTCAGTTCAGGATATTTGGGATATATTCCAAACACAGAGGTTGCTGTCATGTTTAACCTGATGCAGCAGAACGTGGGACAGAATACAAATATTTCCCCATTTTTTTATAGTCAGAACCAGCCCCCTTCTGCCAAACTCTGGTTTAAGACACCTAGAACTGTTACCTTAATGAGACACAAAATTTAATCGTGATTCATCTTCAATAAATGAAAACAGGAGGTGTAAGTTGCCAACAGAGTTGTTTTAAATTCACACTGGAGTCTCAGAAAAACCTGCCCACTGATAACATTACTGTCTAATTTCATAAAATGAAGGCCAAAAATACAGCAATTTGTGTTTAAAAAGCATTTTAATATGCAACTAAGACCAAAAAAAAACCGCTTTGGACAAGGAGTACTCCAGAAAACTGTCATTTCTGATAAGATTTCTGTTTCTACCTTCTTGAACTGGCACTTTTGGAATACTTGTTTATCCTCCCTGTACATTCTGATCCACTCAGCAATGCATATTTGATGATTTCCATAGCAAGTGAGGTTTGAGCTTAGATGCAGCTGTGTACCTGGAGGATGCTTCCAGCTGGCCAGATGATTCCTACCTTGCATTTACTTGTTCTCTTTATGTAGTGCTTCACAAATTATAACTCTACTTCACCACTCCAACAGTCCAGTGTTTTATGAGTTACTGATGTGGATTTAAATAGCATGAAAGTAAGATAAAGAATTATCCTTTGAGTTTCTTGGTTTATGCATCTAAAAACTTACCCATCACCAAAATATGGTCACCCTGAGGTTAGAAACTAACTGGTTCCCAGCAGCACATCACAACTGCTTATTACCAAACACTGAATTCTTCCAGTTCATGTTGCAACAAAAATGTAGAGAATAGAGGCAAAATGCAATAGGTTGATAATATTTAAACAAGGACATCTTCACTTTCCTTATGTCATGAGACATTTAAACAGCTTTTGTACTTCTTCTAAATGAAGAAATTACTTCCATGGAAAAAAAAAACTGAGCCCTTTATTTTTGTACAAAACATTCCAGATTACCTATAAAGAATCTTGGGAGAAAAAACAGAAGAGCAGAAGAGAAAGTACTTTGCCTAGGAGTACATTGAGTACATCCTTAGCTGCTTTTATGCACCAAGACATCCTTGAAGTTTTGAACTGCAAGCACTGGAGAAAATACTGTCCCTACTACCAAAGCCATGTGCTTGCAAATGAGGTAACTCTTGGGTTTAAACATGTGGGTGTAACGGACCTTATGAATCCAGATCTAAAGTTGAGTCATTTAACAAACTTTTAGACGCTATTGAAAAGGCTTTAGGCATCTTGACAAGTCTTTCCTTTTAGGCAACAGACAAGGCAATATAATCAGACACTTGCACCACTGAAACACAACCATAACCATCTTCCTGAGGATTAGATACTGGAAAATAGGTCACATATTCTCCTTCTTCAGCTAGGAGCTCTGAGAGGACCCTGGTTTTGTTATTACACCTGTGCTAGGGAAGTGGTCACAGCACCAATCCTGCCAAAGTTCAGGAAGCATTTAGACAATGCTCTCAAGCACATGGTGTGACTCTTGGGGTGTCCTGCACAGAGCCAGGAGTTGGACTCAATCATCCTTGTGATTCCCTTCCAAGTCAGCATATTCTGTGATTCTGTGTGGCACAGAAGCAGACGCCACCTAAGGATGACATTCTAAATTAAAACTCATTCAGCTAATTTGGACTCTTCTTAGAACTTTCTCAGAAATCAACAGTTACATCCTTGAGTTATTTTAAAAGTTGGAGCACTGAGTGACAATGTGTTTCCATGTCCTCCTTCTGACATGGATATGCCATTTTTTGGCATGAGTCAAGGTATGGGGTGACCTTGGAGAAAATAGTTATGTCAGGGAGATCTGGTAAGCCACCACCACCACCCAGGAGAGAGGACAGCTGTGTCACCATCCAGCAATTACAGTGAAATGACTTATCACTCTGCAACCTCCTTGCAGGAACACAGCTGTCTGGGTGTGCAGGGTGTGAAGTCAGGCTGAGACACAGAAATGCCACACAGCATCCCTGAAGCCTGACCCAGCACACTGCACGTGAATGGAACTGTGCAAGACCAGAGAAGATACAAAGGATTCTGTGATTACCACTTCAGAGGGGATTTTTCTCTTCCACTTAATGTATTTTAAGGATTTTTTAAGATGCCTTGATCTGTTTCTCAATATCTGCTTACATCTAATCTAGCATGAAATGCAATCCAGGCAGCCCTGGCTGTAAGTCTTCCCCTGCAAAGTTTCCAGCATCTTAGTGATGAAGAATGGTGTCAGCTTTGTTTCAGGTTTCACATTTTTTTTTCACTGGGATGAATTCTTTGCAGCAAAACTATTTGCTTAACACTGAGCCAACTGTGAGTGCCAAGGCAGAGCTGCCCTGTGCCATACCCACATTTAGAGGGTCAGATTCCCCTTTGCCTGAAACCAGAGAAGGGCAATTCATCCAGTCTGCATCTCCTTGATCCAGGAGATGATCTCATGGTTTAGGCTGATGTCAGCCTCCAGGCATGCCCAACTGTCCCCCTACCCTGAGTTTTGCAGATCCTGGCTCCTTTCCACGCCTGCCTGCCTGCCTCCCTAGCAGGGATTTCTGCAGAAGTGCACAGCTGTAAGGGAGGCTCCACAGGCAGGCACTGGGGTCCCTCCAGGCATCCAGATCAGCCCAGAAGTTCTATGGGGGCAATGATGAAGCAAATCCATGCAGCATGCCAAGAAATATATTCTTGGAAGGACCCTAACCTGACACCACTGACATCAACTTCCTTAATGGTACCACTGGGTATCCCACCCCAGCTGGTGGCTGGGTGTCTGAGCACCCTGAGCCATCCTTGGGGATGCAGGGCCCCACTGAGGAGCAGGTTTTTGGGATGTCCTGGATTTGCAGTTGGCAGGGCTTGGAGCATGGCAGCGCAGGGAGAGCAGAGTCAGCCTTCTGTCACCCCAGAGCAATGCAGTGGCATGAGCAAGCCAGGTTTTAACAAGTAAATCTACATAAAAGCTTTCTCAGAGACTGATTACTTAATATAACAACCAGCTGTCTCTTCAATTCTTGCTGAGGCAGCCAATCTTCTCACCATTATTCACAGAGGAGAAAAAACAGGGAAAAAAATTTTAAAAGCAGCAAGCCTGTTTTGTCTATAGAATAAGCAAAGCACCAGAGAAATTATGATACCTGACAGACAGAGACATCAAGAGCTTTTTTTTTTTGTTTTTTTTTCATTTCCTAACCATCTATCCATTTCTTGACAGGAAAAAAGAACTCTTACTGCTGGGGTGCAAAGAGGTAATTAGTCATTAACCCCTTAAAGGTCAATCCCACAGCTTTTTGTACCTCAGCTACACAATCTAATTACCATCACTTTTATGCTTACACTTATCCACACGGGATCTGAGTGTCTCTTCTTTGGTTCAGCTGGCCCTGTACTCTGCTATGCAGCCTTGGACAGAAAAACAATTAGCATAGGAGAACATCAGTGGGCACCAGGAGAGCCCCCAGACTGGGAAAGTGGAGTATGGGATCACCCAGGCCTGCAGGGGCTGTACTTTTTGACCTAAACATAATCATGGCTTGAATAGATGGGTTTGTCCCCCAAAGTCAATCAGGAACATTCATCTGAATTAATTAAATGCCTGAATTTATGTTAGGGCACATTAAACTTCTGCATGGCCAATTTTATTCAGAATTAATGTAGCCTTTGATTCCGAGTTAAATTGCACAGAAGAGTTTAATAAGAGGTAGCTAATGGGTTTCAAAACTAAATTTGGATTCATCTTCCTGGAGGCCATCGAGTCAGCTCTGGAGGGCTGGGGCATAACAGAGATAAGAATCTGGGACAGAGAGGTTTTACAAAGAGTTTGTCAATGGGCTGCTGAAAAGTTGCAAAGACGTACAAAATTTTAATCACCCCTGCAACCTTCATGTTGAGATCTTGAGAAGGGGTGATTCTTCTACATGTGTTATCTTTAACATGAGGAGCAGCACTGCCTCCTGGCATGGAGCAAAGGGCTCCTTTGACCATCATGTGATTTATGGGAGAGCAGGAGCTCCCACAATCCCACCCACATTAGGAAAACTGTTCCTTGCTGGTTTTTGTTTAGTTTTGCTTTGGGTATAGCCCTGATCTCCCAGGCTTTGCAGGAGGACACTTTCCCTCCTCTCTCCCTGCTCTTTATCCCAGCAGCAGCTCCTGGCTATAGGTGCAGGCATATAAAGAGTGAGGCAGTGCCTGGGCATGAATCAGTGCCTGAACATCCTGTCTCCTGAGGAAACGGGCATGGAAAGCACTGGCAGAATTTTAGCTGACCTGCTGAGAACAGTTCTCTCTGTTTAACAGGAAAAATAGCCCCAGACCTCAGTAAGGCATGGATTTGATTTGTAACAAGGAATTTAATGGTGCCTCTTCCAAAGGATCTAGGATAGTAAAGAGTAGGGGGAAAAGGTAAGAGATACCTAAATAGCTTAGAAATTATTTTTTAAATCCCTGTTCAGCAGAAACTAGCTAAAGCAGGGTATGATTTGCTAGCTAGACAGTATTGCTTAACAAGACACATGTGCACATTACTGCCATTAAGCAATCAATAAACCTGGGTGCAGGGCTACACACAGTTTATTGTTTCTCCCCTTGCTTTGCTCTGACTCAGCACTGAGTCTGTAACAATTGGGCAGGTATTACCCAGGCAGCAGAGAATTTCTTGTGATAAATAGTGGTGCAGCCAAAAGAAAAAAAACAAACAAACAAAGCAAAACCAACCTTGCAAGCAAATCAGGCATGTTTTTATCTACCTGGCCTATAAGCTTTTTTTTTTTTTCTCTCTTTAACTAGAACTTCAGACTGCTGCTTCTCTGCAGTCCCACTCTTTGCACTCTGCACTGCCTTCAAGAACCCGTCTAGCAGAGGATTCCTCTTTCAGCGTGTTCACACCTGCACAATTACCATAAGTGGAAGAAATTTCCTCTATTCTACAGCAAACAATGGAAAGGACTGCATTTCTCTTTCAGCTCAAAAGCAGAACACAGTTGCTTTGAAAGCAGTTATGAAACTCCCCACACGTCTGTTCACAAAGAGGCTGTGTCACACAAAGTGACTGTGTGCTGGTGTTCCCCACAGCCAGTTAATGCAGCTGTGACAGTCCAGTTGTACAGATCCCATTTTCTTTCCCAAACACATTCTAGGCATGTTTTCCACATGTCTTAATTGAAGATAAAAAGAAAACTCTCCTCTTGATGTGGTACCAAACACAGTGGGATTCTCACCCTTCTCTGAAACATCCCAGCAAGGGGAGCTCAGCCTCCTCACCAATTTCACTGAACTAATTACTGTCTGAAATTAGGCACATGCTTAAATGCTTTGTCAGGCCCAGGCTCCTGGATTAAGTGCAGACTCAGTCTCTCCCAGCACATCACTCGACAGCAAGCTCCTTCCCACTCCGTCCCCACCCATCAGAGCCGTCGGGGAACGTTGCCATGGATTTCCACGGGACACAAGAGTCCATATTGGAAGAACCCTGTTAAGGTTGCTAGGCGTAAATATTGACTTAACGGCTCTTCCGCCTTTTTTCTTTTTTAAGAACAGATTTGTTGGCCGTGGCTGGAAAAATAGAATTATGGAGTATGCATGATTCACTCTGGCACTCACACAAACATGCAGATCAGTTGGCTGGCAGCTCGGCTCCTCTGTTCGCAGAACATCGCTCCTAAAATGTGTCATTTTGTTTTGGCAGCCGCAGCGTCCAAGCCCACAGACAGAGAGATAAAATCTCCTACCTTCCATGTACCTCACATGGGAGTCACTGACCTTATGCTGCACAGAATATTGGATCTTTTTTAGTGCAGACACACAGAAGGACTGACAGAAGTTTTGGTTTCACACTAAGAGCCTGGTCCAGAAACCTCCCCTCTCACACCCTTTCTGCTGACACAAGAGAGGACAGGAAAGCAACTGCAGGTAAAACTGTTTATTCCAAAGTCTTTTCAATAAGGGCTGTTTCACAGCCAATAAATATTGATACAGACAATAATTCTTGTGACAGAAGGAAAGTAGCAGAGGTGAGAGGGGACTGAAAGCTTTTGGTCACTGGATTCGTGTTTTCCGCACCAGTACTCCATGCTCAGACTTTTAATCCTGACTGCAAAAAATGCTCCTCTAAACATTACTTCAACAGACAGCATCATTCAAACCCTGTCCCATATTGATTCTGCCAGAGCTGAATGATTTGGCAGGACTGGCAGGGGAATGAACCTTCACCAGAGATGCTTGAGGGTACAGAGTATGTGGGACACTGTGGGCATTGATCCTGGACATGCCAGCACAATCTCTGACTGTTCCTAAACATCACATACAGGGGCATGAGCAGCTCACCTGAGAGCAGCCAGACACTGCAGGGAGCACATTCAGGATTTCCTACCAGACCTCAATTTGGTATACAACTGGGGGAAATCAAGAAGAGTTGTTGCATTTCACATTTGGCAGAGGTCTGCCAGAAGGCACAGAGCTTGTCAGGAGGAAAACAAAACTCTAATGATTGAAGATAGGAGGAGAAAGTCCAGTGTAAGACAAGAAGAGATCCTTCTCTGAAGGATCTCAAGGAGTTTGTCTGCACTTTAGCCAGGCAGGGTGTCTTTGGGACTTTTATCCCATCAGAGTTTAAGCGTGTCTCGAAAGACACAATGCAAAACCAGACAGGGAGACTAGGATCAACACCTGTGCATATTTATATTTGCTTTGCATCCACATGTGCATATTTTTATTTGCTTTGCATCCATCCTCTGTGTCTCCTCACCTTCCCCTCAGGGAACAGGGACCAACTGCTCCTGCCAGGCATCCTCTGTGCCCATCCTCCAGATGAGGCAGCTCAGTGCATGGTGGATTTAAGGCTGTGGCATCTCACAGCTCTGCAGGGAAGCCCAGGGCTCTGGGGTCCCACCCATTCATTAGACAATACAAGAACTAGCCATTCCCACTCAGTGTTAAGCTACAAGGAACAAAAGCAAGGACACTTAGATGGAGCTTAGCAACAGCTGCTCAGGATCCATTCAACCGCTCTCAAATCTATTTTTACTGACAGCTTTTGAAGCAGAGAATTCATTAAACAGAGGAACAGGTTGATATCCGTTCTCCTCAACTGTAGGCAGAATTTAGTTTGTTATTTTCTAATCGTTTCCTTGGTGGCACATACAAATTCAATACTGCATCTGCAAGCAAAGATGTCTATTTTCAGAATAAAGACAATGACAGGCAAAGTTTGTATTAGCAACAGCTAAGTAGAAGACACCAGGAGATAAAAAAGGGACATTCTCTTTTAAGGTCCTAACGTGCATAGGACAAGAGATTGAGTAGATCTAATTGCATGAAATTAAGGCATTTCCTGCCCACTCACTCTCCTGCCCTTGCAGCTGGAATAGCACAGCCTGGGTGCTGCCTCCTGGTTTCTCAGGAAGTTGTTTGCAGGGAACAGAAATCACACAATGCAGAAGCAATAAATAACCTGGATGATTTCTCTGCTCTTCCAGCTCAGGATCAAGGCTGATGCAAGTCAGTTCTTACTGCATGTGGATATTGCACCTCTTACACCCCACCTGAGTACCAGGAGACAAACCCATCGACACAAAGACTTTCAGGCTGTGGTTACTGGCCATTATTGGCTGGTTACAGAGATGGCAATGACTGAGTTTTATGACAGGTTCTCAATAACACTGCACAGCAAGAGAGCATGCTGCTTTTCTCACTGGGTTTACCTAGTACTAACCCAAGGTGGGCTCAGCAATAGGAAAGCACTGCTACAAATAGTTGTAGCTGTTTGGAGGCCCGTTTATATCTCTCCACTAAAAAGAATCCCCTAATGAGATGTCTGAATCTGCCCTTGAGCCAGCTCCTTTGACTTAGGCCGGCTGAGCTCTTCATCCATTTAGTTTTTAGGATTGTTTTATCACGTGGTGCCCAGATGATCAGCCATCAGCTCTGACATGACCAAGCGATGGGGCAAGAAGTCCTACTTGGGACAGAAGTGCAGCAGGAATAAGAGTGTTCCAGTCCAGTGCAGAGTAGTTCTGTATAACTGTGCTGCCTTTAACTCAATGAGAAGGTACTTTTAGAAGTCTAAAAGATACTACATGAACAAATCCTAAAGTAAGCAATCTATTTCTATTTCCCAGAATGAAAGTCAAGGGTAATAAGTTCAGATCCAAATGTCTCAAGTCAGGTGAGATGAATCTCACCTTCAGGGCATAAGATGAGGAAGAGGTAAGGATCAAGTCTCTAATAACTACAATGAATTCATAGCAATTGTGAAATTCCTTTTCCTTACCCATGTATTCCTGCCAAAGGAAAAAAATCACATCTCCCTTCCAGAAGTACAGAGTACCACTCATCTGCATGGCACAGGTTAACACCATCTCCTATGACAATCCATGGCATGTCATCATTTTAGAGCAATTAGTAAACAGACTGTTTTAAGCATTTAAAAATTATAACCTGCTCCTGTTCTCCTCAATCCTGTGACACAACTGCTGACATTCTTAATGGATAAAGTCTCTTTATGGCATCATAGACTTACTCTAGCCTCACTCCTTTCCCATTTTGCAGTTATCCAGCTGCATTAATATGAAACAAGAGCATTTCTCAAAGCACTTTCAGCACCATTTAAATTTGCATGATCTTGTCTGCCTGTGATGGGCTGAACAACTTTTCAGTCACATTTGTCAATCACTGTTCCTCAAATGCAGGAGTCTGACTGAAGCAAAGGGGCAGAAATGAAGGTCTGGTACTCACTTTCTCAGCACTGCAATTTCATTCTCTATGCTGCTCTCCTTTCCCTTCAGTGCCTTCTTGGGAATGCATTTGACTGCAAAGAGTTTCCCACTCGCTCTCTCTTCAGCCAAAACAACTTCGGAGAATGCACCCCTGAAAGGAGAGAAGAAAAGCCCTGGTTTAAAGTGGTGTTTTTTATTTGAAAACTGTTAACTGAAACACAACCATTGAACATAGTTCTCCTGGTGTCCTTTGGAAGCTGCCCTTGTTAAACGCAGAAATGACATTACAAACATCTTTCTTTGCTCTTACAAACATATGGAGACATTCACACTCATGCAGTACATTAAAGGCTTACCAAACACAACCATTGTAATAAAGAACCATAATCCAGCAGAGATATGAGCAAAGCTTGAAAATTATAAAGTACCATTTCTGTACACAGGTGCATGGGCCATATCCTGGCTGCTGACTTGTGGATGATGTACTTTTCCCCTTCCTGAGATTTTTGGAGGATTAACTCACAAAGCAGCCCAGTGTCCCCAGGACTAAGTGACACACCAGTGTCAGGAGTGCTCCTGGCTCCTCAGTCACCACAAGAGGTCAGGGCCCCCACTCTGGTCCTCCCTGGGCTGCCCAGGGCTTCTCCTCACCATTGGATCAACCCTGGCTCAGACTGCATCAGAATTTCTCTATGCATACAAAGTTATTCCACAGCACAATCTGATGTGTGTAACCACTAAAGCCAAAGAATTGGATTAAATCACAAGTCTAAACACTGGCCTAAGTAGCAGCCTCCCTATGGTTACCCCAAGTGGGTTGCACAAATAAAGAAACATCATCACAGCAGCCAATTGCCAAGAATGGGCAGTGCCTCTCCTTCACTGGGTTATTTCATAACAGTGTATTATTTCTTGCACTGTCAGTGCTTCCTCCCAAGCCTCTGGACCTAACCAAGAAGAGGCCAGGAAAATGTCACAGTGCTGTACACTCATTTTTTCAGTTCCCAGATTTTTTGAGCATTTGAGCATCGTTCAGACTCTGCTACTCTGGACAGACTTTGCAGGGGTACATTAGGACCATCCTTATATTCTGGAACTTGTTGCTGATTTAGCAGCAAGGTACTGGGCCAGAGAGAGCATTGACCTGATGAGGAACAGCAAATAATTTTTCCTATTTACCAAAACCTCCTCCTGAAGCACCCACTTTGTCCAAGAGAGATCAGATCCAAGGGCTTTTCTAACCCACTGACTGCTGAAGGATCAGGGTGAGCAACCTGGTCTAGTAGGAGTCCCCTGCCCATGGCAGGGGGTGGAACTATATGATCCTTCCAGTTCCTGCCAACCCAAACCATTCCTTGAGTCTATGAAGGTTTGTGTTCTATTTATGAGAAATAAAACCAGTCTTCCCTTTATTATTTTCCCTCATTAGCAGATTATTCTGCTCTTCTACACAGCTCACTCTGATAAATGCTCAGGAGGGTGCTGAGCAAACCCAGCCATGCTCCAGCCTGCTCTTAAAAGGTTAATGTTTGGTCACAGCCTCATCTGGCTACCACCAACTTTCTCTGGCTTTCATTCCCCACAACTGCTGCTTATCTAGATGTTTTGTGGATAAACAAAAGAATTTCCTTTCCTGGACAGGCTCCTCCTTTTAAGTCATGCACTTGGATGGCACAACCAGGCTGCTGTGACCTCACCAAGAGCTCCTGAGTTGCAAAACAGCCACAAGAATCATGAAGTGGATAAGCAAGAGGAAGAGGCTGCTGCTCTGGAAACAAAGTACCTGTTTACCCAGAAATGCTTTTGTAGCCAGCAGATAGGGAAATTGTTGTAGTGAAATTGAGGAAAAAAGACTTTTGCATGCTGCTATACAGCAGATGTTTGACAGCTTGCCCACATGGGGCAGTGATCAACTGATCCAAGAAATGTTTTGCCTCATTTTTACTAGAAAGAACAGACTATGGCTACATTTATGCCACTTGGAGTAGCAGAATGATTCCCTCTTTTCTGCTTTGTGTATAATCCACCACAGCACGTCAGAACACCACAGGCTCCAATTTAGGGTCCTCACAACTGATCCAAATGGTTTGCACAAATAAGCCACCCAGAGTGTTTTTAATTGTGTTATTTCCTTTCCTGTTATCGACAGCTCTAGCCATTCAATCCACCAAATAAGGTTTTCATCCTGACCCTCATGCTTGGGACAGCCAGACCAGAGCTGCAATAAAACCCTTTTTCTGGAAAGCCCTGAGATCTCTGGTGCTTACCAGCTTTGGTTGCAGACCTGAGCACTCAGAAACTCACAGGGCTGCTCCCAGCTGCATTTCATGAACCCCTTAAGTCCCATCTGTTTAAGCTTTCAGCACAGCACTTCACTCCAGCTGTGTCCTGAACAGTCTCCTTGCCTTCAGTTAAATGGTGTTAGAAGCTGCAATATTCCCACCAGTCATTCACTGATCACACAGCTCTCCCAGTGTTTATGATATTATAGAAATACAGGGAGCTGCCATCCCAGTCTGCATTTTATTGCTGATCTCAGACAACAAAACAGAGGAAATCCCTTTATTTCCCCTCTACACAGTATAGCTAACTTGGAGAAGCACCTCTTTTTCAACTGGCTCCATCATTTCACTGGATTTCTTCCTCCACTTATCAGGACAGACATGGTTTTCCTGGTTGGAAAGAGCCTCTGTAAATTTAAATGAAATTTTTTTGTGGAGCTCTGCAATACTCACAAAACCCAATTCCCTATCTCCTTAACAACCTTTCTCATTATAGCATGAAATAACCTGAAGCTCAGCTAAAGTGTTTGGTCTCATGTCAGCCCTGGGCACAGACAGGGTGCTTTTTTACATTGATTTTTATGAGGCCATGGCATGAAATTGCTAATGCTGGGAAGAGTTCCTGGGCAATGGGAGGGGGAGAGGTGGGGTGGATCTGCTGGGAAGGCAGGAGGGAGATGTGAGGAGGCAGAAGTGAGGCAATCTGCATTATTCTGTGCACTACAAACTCTCCTGTGCTCACAAAGCAAGGGAGGGGGGCAAAGCAATGAGTCAGTGCACAAAAGAAAGAGAAGTGAAGTGCTGGAAGGAAAGAGAAGGAAGGGAACAGATGCAAAGAGGGATCAGAGCATTAAACAGAGACTCAGCAATATAGGGCCAGAAGAAAGAAAGGGTGGAGGGAGCACCAGCCAGGGAGAGGCAGCAAAGATACTCCTGGAGTCTGCTGGAGTCAGGGAAGAGTCAAAATACTGAATAGATGGGCAGGCAATTATCATAGTTTCAAACATGCAGCTGAATTCATCCACCCTTAATGACACAGTCCAGCCTCCACTAAACCCCTCTTGACTCAGGCATGAATAGGTAAATATCAGAGAGAAAGTCAGAAAGAAAAGGCAGCTCATTTTCTTGCTAACAGCAATATATCCTACAGCAAATACCCACCTCCTCAAAAAAGTTCCCCAGAACTACCAGCTCAGCAGGCTTGCTAAAGATTTTTTCTCCCCAAAAGGAATTAATACTGCCTTTAAAATAATTATATTAATGAAAAAAGCAATTAATTTCTAAGAATTAATTACAATTCTTTGTTGAGATTTAAAATGTAATCGTGTGCAAAGTTTTAGAAAGAAGTTTGGGGTAGGAAAATGCATTTCACACCATCAACATGACAGGACTTTTATGAAAAGGCCATGGCTTCCACTAAGCATCATCAAGCAGTGTTGTAAGATAAAATGAAAAAAACCCAAATATCATGCTGTGATATAGATTTTTTTAAAAATTGGGATAAGAGGTTAACTGGTTAAAAATGACGATGTAAATGTGTCTGCAGTGGTTGGGATGCACCATTCCCTTCCGTTGGGAAGGAGGTAAACGCAACCTTTCCAACACGCCCAGGGACAAAGTCTTCACCTCTCTGAAGAGGAGCTTCCAAATCCTTCAAGAATTTCCCCTGCCCTGCCTGCAGATGATAGCAAACAAGCAAAAAAGTATCATGGCTTTGAGGAAGTAGGACAGTGGTGGAAATGGGTAAGCAAGAAACTTCTGCAAAATGAAACCACTTTTAGCTGCCAAAGTCCGTGTGCGGCAACAACCTATTTTTGAAAGTTTTGACCATATTATCATTTACCCTGGAGGAACTGCTCTTTTCAAACTTCTAATTAAGGCCTGGAATAATTTTATGATTTAGACCACTTCCATATGAATTAGGAACAATGAAAGGAAAAAAAAGATGTGAAAGGACTTGATGAGTGACATTGAGATAATGGCAAGTTCTAGAGGGTGCTTAAGATGTTTTAACTCCTCACTCCTTTGCAAATACCTGGACTGTGCATTATCCTATGAGATGCCAATTTTTTTAAAGTTTTGATTAATTTAAATTATTTCTCATGCATTATTTTTCTTTTATATAGGTTTAAAGATTATAATTTCAAGATTAACACTGAAATATGAACATTATTCATACCCAAACAGACTGGATTTTCTATGAGAAAGCAGTGGCTGCAAGGCTAGGCTATCCTGCAGATCAAAGCAAAATAAAAAACAAGTTTTTCCTTCTTCTGTTGGAACTATAACTTATTATGAACACTTAATTTCTGAAATTCAATGAACAGCATATACTGTGACAGCAAATCTGTTCTCATTCAACAAAAAAATTGCTGTGACAAAAATACTGGCAAAATGAAGACAAAGCTGATGGAGGGATAGAACTTAATTTTTTCCATTCAACCTCAATGTTGAGCAGTTTTCCACTGCATTAGCAGGTGCTCTGTCACACTAAGTCAACAGACACAGCCAGGAAACAGATTTCACATCTTCAGGCTGCATATAGCTAATGTTCTTAATTATTATGCAATTGGCTTCCCATGTGTACTTTGCCTTGGCCAAACCAGGGGGAAAAAAGTTACACACTCGACATCTGAAAAACAGACTATGTCCATCCACCCTGAGACAGAAAGACTGCTGAGTCAAAGGGAGACAAATCAAGATAAAGGTCATTTTTGTAGTGTGCCTTTGGCAACCACACTCAGATTCTGCTCCTTGACTCTCCAAGGAAAGGTGACTTTGGACTGCACCACAAACAGAGGGGAAAAAGTCTTTGTTAGCATTTTCACAGCTTCTTCCATGGGTCTCAAGGACTTTACTGCAGGGTGAGATCAAGGTCTGTGTAACACACCAGGGGGATTCTGGTCCTGCAGACCACTTTTCTACTAAGCCATTTTTCTGCACAACTCATGTCCTCTCTTTTGTTTTTTTTATTTTCTACTCAGTTTTTGTAAACACCTCTTCACTCTCCTCACACATCATCCAGGTACATCACAACACAAACCCAACTAAAGCTGGAAATCAAGATTTTCATTCCAAAGTCATGTCCATCAGTGTTCTGACAGCTGCATGAAAATGAATTTACAATTTAACTTCCAATAGTTTGGTGATGCCTGAATGCAAAGTTAACAACACAGAAGTGTGGAGAGGGTTTTTAGCCAGCCAAGAGGAAAGGAGAAGAACTTTGGGTCTGTGCTACATATGGTACAGAAACCAAATTCTCTACATATTCCCAAGAACCAAATATAAATTCATGCAAAAAGCTGACTAATCTGGTGGCAGCCATCTATGCTTTAGAGCACAAATACTTTTTTTAGCTATTTTCATTCATCAAACACACAGTTCCAACCCTGCAGCCCCTTCTATGGCAATGCTTCCTCTGCCTGGGCAAGAGCACAACAACTGGGATCACTGTATTAACACCGGTATTTTTAGCCTCCCTACTCACTTAATTTCCACTAAGCCTCCCAGCCACAACTGAAAATGCTGTTTCCTACCTTAGGGCCCCACGAGTGCCTGCTCTAACACCAGACATGGCCCTGCCCTGGGCTGTGTCTGACCCCAGTTCCCCTCTGCAGGGCTGATCCCATGGAGGTGCCTGATGCTGCAGGCTGGGGCTGCTCTTAACCCACCACAGGTGATGAACAGCACTTCCCACTGTGCCAAAATGCTGTTGCTATATCCTGATGGACACTCCAACAATGGCCAGAGGCACAGACACTCTTTGCTGGGCGTTCCTGCAGCAAGAAGCTCCTTTCTGGAGCACTCACACCTTTCTCTGTGCCCTGAGCCATTGCCCCATGCCCATTCCCCATTGCCCCATTCCCTTTCTGGATCACCCACACCTTTCCCTGTGCCCTGAACCATTCTCCCATGCCCATTCCCTTTCTGGATCACTCACACCTTTCCCTGTGCCCTGAACCATTGCCCCATGCCCATTCCCTTTCTGGATCACTCACACCTTTCCCTGTGCCCTGAACCATTGTCCCATGCCCATTCCCTTTCTGGAGCACTGGCACCTTTCCCTGTGCCCTGAACCATTCTCCCATGCCCATTCCCTCAGCATTTTGTGTTGTCCAAGGTATCCTAAAACCACCCTGGGCTTGCAATGAGCAGCCACAGCGTGAAAGGCCCCTGGAGTCACCATGCCCAGGGTTAGGCAGCACATCCCCAGCTCCAGACTTTTCTTTCCAGCCATTCTGCTGCTTCCCCTTTAACAAAGGGTTTGGGAGGAAGTAACCCCATCAATACCCAGATCTCTGCTGGGGCTCACAGCCATGACCATCACAGAGCCACCCAACAATATCACACTCCAGGCAGAGCTTCTTTGTTCACCTCCTTTTAAACCAGTTGGGTTTCCACTTAGCATTTCAGTCTGCAACAGAATGAGCAGCACAAAGCTTTGATCTTGTGCAGCCACCAAGAGTTTTCCTATTTGTTTGGATTTAACTTCTGGTTTTTTGTGGGTACTATTATCTACAGTTACAACAGCTTAGTGTTTTGACAGTTTTTGTCACCTGAGTCAGCTGCAAGAATTTTAATGTCCATTTGAGGTTTATAATTTCTTCCAGTATAGCTGCTCAATATTTCATAATCTCAGGGAAAGAAAAAAATTAGCCCACCCACTAAAAGAACTAGGATTAAGATTGAAAATCCATGTCAGCTACTTAAAGGAAAGCTACTTAGAGGAAAGCGACTTCTATGAAGCCCAAAACCACAGATTTAAAGTTGCACATCATAGAGCATGAATTTATGGCAGTATAGCCAAGGTGCTTTCCCTCAAAGCCCTGGACCCCCTTCACCAGAAGGCAACACCCCCCTTAGAGGGAAACAATGATTTTCACTCCAGGAAAACATCCCTGGAAACGATGTGAACCATCCTGTAGCTGGGATTAATTCTTTACTCCAGGATGAATTCCAAGGTCACAGCAGGGCATGGCACACACCACCAGCACTTCTTGTCACTCCAGCTCACACAGCAGCAGGGTGAATGCACCAAAACACACAACCAAGGAGACTTCCAGCCTAGAAAAGCCACCAGGTGCAGAGCAGAACGAGGCATGCAGGCTCCAGTGCCAAAAGATTTGGGTTCAAAGATGAATGAACCACACGAGGCACAGAAATTAAGCCAAAAAGGAAAGTTTCTGAAGAACCTCCTCCCTTTCTGAGATGAACTGATTTGTTTGAGCTGCCTGGTGTATGCTAATTTAATAGGATGCTATGCAGTCTGTTCTGAGACAGTGATGCATGGATGCTAAAAAGGGAAACTGGCCCAGCTCAGATCCCCAGTCTTGTTTGTTATTACAGTCATTTTCTTTCCTGAACTGTTTGCTCCTTTCTGATTAATCCTGACCCCTATTAGAAAGGGAAGTATTGTCTTTAAAGGCCTATTACACTTACATTACATCTTCTGTGGCAGTCACAGTAAAGCTATCAAGAAAAACATACAGTTCTCTGTACTGAGATCTTCCTTCCATTATACTCTTCACAAATGAGCTGTTAAGCAGGTTTGTTTTTTCCTCCCACTGATGATCACTTTCCTTCCAAAGTGAATATTTAAGTACCTTTTTTTCCACTTTCATCTTGTGAGTCAAAAGGAGATCATTGTCTCCCAGGATTTATCTGATGGCAGCATTCTCACAAAAAAATAACCTTTTTTTCTTCTAGGAATGACCTCAAACCTTTCTAGAGGCATAAGTGATCTCTATAATTTTTTTTTCCAAAGCATTTCCCTATTATAACACTGACATATGCAGGGTCTATTATTTCTGGAGATCTTATCTGGCCATATTAAGTAGATTACAGCAATTTCAAAGAGCCTGGTTCTTCTTCTTCTTCTTCTTTCTCCACTTGGAAACTCAAGAAAAGATCCACTGTGGCATTCTCCAAGAGGCTGAATCAATTATAGAACAAGTAGATGACTTTGTAGCAAAGCAAAGCAAGGCAGACATTGTAGTTTTGCTTCCAACAATTCCTACATTCCCTCTACAGAGGTCTGTAGTGAAGGTGGAACTATCCACTGCCTAAAGATCAAATAATTTTGCAGCTGTGACTAATCCATGGGAAACTCCCATTTAGCCAAGAGTTTCACCTAAGGTGTCTGGAACTTCACAAATCCAAGATAAAAAAGTCTGCACAGCATCTCATTTATCCAACTGGCATTTCTTTCTCTACAAAATAAAGCCACAGTGTCAGTTCTGGTAGCCTTCCCCAGTGATCAGAGGCAAAGGATTGTATCACTTGAGCTGTGATTTTCAAACACCAACCCTGCCTTTCATGGACTGCACTGCCCATTCCCAGGTGAGGGCCTTGAGGAACAGGAGCTCCACGGACTGATGTGGCACCTGGGGACATGGTTTGCTGATGGCAGCATTAGCAGCTGGACTCAGTGGTCTTGGAGGTCTTTTCCAACTCTAACAACTCTGTGATTCTCATTTAATTTAATTACTTAAAAGCCGGGAGCTTTGTGTCATCTAGAAGTGTACATTCCCGTTGTACTTTGAAAAGCATCCCCAGCAGATGCTTATGTCCTACCCAAAATTAATGACAGCACACTGTGTGTCTGTAGGACCCTTACACCCTGTCAGCCAAAAACCAGCAGCTCATTTGCTGCACGACTTTGGTCACAGAGATCACCTGAGATTAGTGCAGATGATCACAGCATGGTTCTAAGGGCAAATTTAGGTTAGATAACTGCACCATGAAATCAGTGCACATCTCCCAGCATCTGAAAAAAAAAAAAAAAAAAAAAAGAGAGCGAGAGAAGAGAGAGAGAGAAAGACAATTGAGTATGGTGGAATACAAATAAATTGTTTTACAGCTCAGAGCTTAGCTCTGGTAGGAAAAGGCACTGCAGGATATTCAGAACTTCATCTGCAGCTTTACTCCCAATGGCCACCTCTCAAAACACCAGGAAGAATATTTGCTTTTCTACTCCCCAGCCTCTTCACTCATGTATCCACATGTGGCTTCATGCCTGAGCTGAGGTACATTAAGAAACTCAGCAAACTGGTTTGCCTAGCAACTGGCAAGCTTGAAAATAAACACTCTGGCAAAGATTATTTCAGTCTAACTGTACACAAAGTTACCAGGGCCTTTGCAACTCACAGACACTTCTGCAAAAAGAATTGCCACACACTTTCCACATGTGCCACCCTCGGTCATTCTCATGAAAACTCAGTGTAAAAAGGGCATTTCTTTCAGCTTCTGCTGATGAGGAATTTCTCCGTGGCTCTGTTTTCATGCTGCTGTGTTGAGACTACTGAGATTATTTTCCAAATAGATTCAGCACCAGCACACCTTTCCTCCCATAAAGTCATTGTCACAATGCTCACACTGCTGAGCATTGTGAAGGCACGGGTTTTGATGTCATGGAGTTATAGAGGGATTGGCAAAAATGAAACTGCCCAGGGAGATGTGAGGAACCAGAAGCTGTACCAGCTTCCATCCAAATCCTCCCCAGCCTAAGCACGGATCCAGATGAAGCAGGGAGCCAAGGAGTGATCCTCTGAGCCCATCTCATGCTGTTAACAGCAGAGAAGGGCAGTGACCCCCCGCAGCAATCCCATCCCCTGAGGATGGGAGCCATCCCTGCCTTCTGCTGCCTCGCCCAGGTGATGTTAGAAGACAGGGAAAGAGGGAATGAGCACTTTCAGCATGGAAGAGCTGCATGAGAGCAGCTGAGCAGGACAGAGAATCACAACGGAGAAAAGGTGCTGGTGTTTCCTGCATTTCATCTGAAAGGAGGACAGACCTCCCCACCCAAAGAGGCCAGTCTGGTCTGGTCTGGTCTGGTCCATGGAAGCAACATGTTGAGATGGTCCATGAAGACATCAGCAGTGAGAAAGACACTGATATCTCTCCATTTTTTTCATAAAGTCTTCAGATTCCTGCTTTAATAGCAACTGGTTTAGTCTTAATAGAGAACAATCCCAATGTATTTGCCAATTTTGGTGTTAAGGAGAAAGACACTGAAGTCCTACAGATTTCCCAAGGCAAGCTGGTGCTCCTGAGCTTCACCTGACTCACCAGAGCCATGGCAGACTGGGACTGCCCACAGCTCCAGCACACTGTAAAACACAAGCAGAGCCAGGCCACTTGTCCCTCAGCCTTGCCCTGCCATCCCCCAGTGAACAGCAGCACAGGGGAACCATCTCAGCACAGGAGGAACCAGCACAGGGAAACCACCTCAGTGCCTCACCCAGCTCACAAACACCGAGCAAAGCCAACTGCTGCATAGGGATGTCCTTCTGTGTTGGAAAACTTCAGCAGAAACAATCTGCCAGCAAGGCTGATTCCCTTTATCTGAAATGCAATCACAGCACATTATGGCCTCGTAACACAATGGCGAGTTTCCTAGGAGATGACTGCCACGCGCCCTGACTATTTTTAAAAATGAAGTTTCTCAGAACTGATTTCCATCTCGGGTTGACATGCTACACACACACATTGACAATGCCACCTCTGTGCTTCCCATCCTTCATGTGGGTCCAGATAACCCAGCCCAGACCTTGGACAGCGGGGATGAGAGGCACCATAAAATGGCCCAAGAGCTGATGAGGAGAACACAACTCTTCAAACCTGACAGCAATAAATTCTGTGTTTCTTTGGAAGCTGTCACATAATTTCATGGACAGAAAGGAAGCAGCATATTTTCCTCCCAGGTGACCTGCACTCCAGAAGTTTAAAGAACCCCAAAAGTATTGCAGGAGAACACTGGCAGAGTGAGAAGGAATGAGCAGGATTTCAGGAATATTTCTCCTAATGCACTGGAAAGGTTACTTGAAAGCCAGTTCCTAAAAAGACTGCAAACAACAGGCCACTGGAAGCAGGCTGAGGAGCCAAGATCTGCGTGGTCCAGCCAGCAAAAGCTGCCACAGGTCGTGTGGGGTACAAAGGTGCTCTGGTTGATACACCAGCTCACTGAAGAGATGGGCTGCAGAGTATTCAAAACAGGTTAAAAGTTGATTAAAGAAAAAAATCCAAAAATATTCCAGAAATTTGGCTTCCCCAGGGAGCTTCTGTTTATTGTCATTGAAAGGGCTTGAAGGGGAGGATGGGCTGGACACTCGATGCTGACAGCAAGGGCATAAGTTGATCCCTGGAATTTAGGAATAAATCAAAATGAGGCAGCATCTCTGCCCACCATGATCATATGTGGAGGTTCACCATGAAAAATAACCTCTGAGCCCATTAAAAAATATAGAAAAATAACCTTTGAGCCCATGACCAGTCAAAATGATGTATGTGAAATTGTTGGAATAGCAGAAAAAACATGGTACTTCCTTGGGGAAAAGTTTTGCTTTCTTCCAGGGATAGGAATTTAATTTTAACAAAGAGCTTAAGAAATGGAGCTCATGTAGCATAAGACTTCCTCCCACTCTGTTTATCCACCAGCCTCCAGCAGTCAGAGATCCAGGAAAGGGATCTCTGCTCAGGTGACAGTTTCACTGACCCACCATGTCTCAGCTACCTGTCCTGTACTAATCTCTGTAATTCATTTTCTCCAACCCATTTACACTTCAAATTTCAGTCTCCTGCAGAATTAGGTATAATGAAGTACAAATTATATGAGAAAGCATTCTTCTTTGTTCATTCTAAATTTGATGCTTGATAATTTCATTCCATAACTCTCCAGTGAAAGACAAGTTAAATATGTTAAGTAACCAGCTGCTTTCCCATGTTACATAATGGATTTTAATCACAAATATACTGAATGGTTTTTAAACTGTGACAAGAGGTAGAAACAATCAGCAAAAGGAGTGTGCAAGACCTGGATTCCCCCTCACTCTCCATGGCAAGAAACTCAGCCTATAGTAGGAGACATGAGCCAAACCCAAAACTCTTAGGAAAGAAAGCATTACCTTTTACACTATGTTAAATCTTCAGTGTTGTGTGTAATTTTAAAGGAATACCTGTAAAAATGAGTAAAGTTGTCAAAACAAGAAGTGAGAAGGTCCTGGGAGACAGAACCAGGAGAGCTAAAACTTGCAGGAAACATAAGCACTGTTTGAAAATATTGATGCTGGAAACACAGACCAAATATACACCCCAGGTGAAGAAATTCTTGAAACAGAGAAGTCTGGCAGGCTAAGCAGCTGGGCAAGAGAAAGTGTGAGAATTAAGACAACATCCTCAAACCCAGAAATTGTGAGTCCAAATGAGGAAGCAAAAACGGATTTCAGGTTCTGGTGGCTAAAATAGAAGAACTTGAAAGGGTGGGGAAAAGCACCTAAAGAAGAGTTGCACCAGGCAGGGAACCCAATACAGATTTATTCTGCACATGTGAGAAGCCAGATGTGTGCCAGATAACTGATGGACCAGGAAGAAACCAACTACAGATGCAGCACAAATAAACTCACGTGAGTATCACAAAAAAATTAAGGTTTTTGTCATATGTGATCATTGCAGGGAGGTTTGGGAAGGTTTTTACACTGGATACCTCCTTTACAAGGCTGGTAAAAAGGGTCATAGACTGGACTGACCCAACCATTCTAGGGGAACATGGGCATGAAACTAAACATGGGCTGGAGTCTCCCTCTTAAAGCTTTATGTGTACCCAAAATTTAGAAGGCAGGTAACATAATGTAACTTTAGAAAAGGGATGCAAAGGAATAATTCAGGAGTTACAGAGTACTGCAGATTAGCAAAACTGACATCAGCAGGTCAGTAAAAACTCTAGTGAAGCATATCCCTCTCACCAAAGGTACAATTACTGAACACTTTGAACAGTCTGATAGACTGAGGATTTAGAGAAGGAAATCCAGACTTCATAAATTCACTGGAATACTCTGGAAGGGTCAACAACTATGCAGGTGGAAAAATGCTGTTTATGTGTTTTTTTCAGATTTCAATGGGGTTTCTCAAGGATCTCTGAGCAGATGAGCTGTCAGGGAATAGCAGAAACTCCTTGGAAGAACAAAAAAGTGGTTAGAAGACAGAAAACAGCATGCATTTTTGGTCTGACCCAGCAGAGCTGTTCTTAGGGTGGATCAATGCAGCAGAGCAGCAGCAAACAGCAGCTCATAGGCATAAATTCAAAATGCATGGACAGTGAAGCAATCACTGAGACAGACAGACACTTCCTTAGGGTTAAGTCATGGCAAAAAACCAAGAAAAAGTGCATATAAAATACTGCCTAATTCCAACAACTGCATTTTCACCAAAGCAACCCAGTCATCTAGTAGTACATCAGACGTAATAATAAAGACAACCTCTGCCTTCAGAGGATTAGCAGGGAATTACCACAAGATGTCCAGGGAAAACACAGTTTTGAAAGCTGCATCAAAAATACATGGAAGAAACAGTCTCTGTGATCTTCTGCGGAATAAACAGAGCCCCGTCTTCCTTTATCTTTGCTCTAAGTGATGGGCCTTTTATTACCACTGCATATAGCAGTCATCTCTTCCTTGTGGGATCAGAACAGCTAGTTAAGCTAAAGTTCACATCCCAAGGTTTAAATGCCATGCATCAATCTGCCTTTGCATCCCTGCAGCTAGAATAGCCCAAACCCTCACAATTTCTCATGCATTTATCCTTACAACTCCCTCATGGGATTAGGCAGTGCTGTCACACATATGAAATACATGGGAATTAGGGCAAGGAAGGTCACAAAGCAGATTAACCTCAGGTCTCCCCAGGCCATCACCCATTACTGAACTGGGAGACTGTCTTCACTTGCTGCCAGATCACACACAGCCTCTGCTCCCTACACTTTTGTTTTAGCCCTCCTTCTGCATCACAGGATGCTGTCCCCACACTTTCATAATCTGTGATAGGACTAAAGCTCAGTTCTTCCCCAGAAAAGAGATTCACTAAAAGGCTGGCATCATTCCACCCCCACCCCCCATCTTTCCATGGAAATTTAAAATTGCAGAAGTGTTTTTTGCTTTCTACATCACACACTGCTAAAGCTGCAGCAAACAAACAGAATCACCAACCCAGTGAGTCGAGCAGTGAACTTGTTTATTGAACCCCCATGCTTGGCACTGAACTTATTTTCCTAACTTTAGCAGGGTAAATATCCTTTGGTTGAGTCGCCATCAGAGTCTGTATAAAGTAGCAAACCTTTTCTCTTTGTTGACAGAGCCTCAGAGTGGCACACGTGAATGTAAGCAGGTGTTCATATTTAACTTGTCTTTGTGGGTTTTTTAAGCCTGAGATGCATATAGTGATTGAGAATTACTGTTTATTCATTTCTGTGTAATAGGAGAAGCAGCATTTCATCTGTCTCATCCATATTTAATAGCTCCAGGCACAACAACCATGAAAGGTCTATTTTTCTCCCACTAGGGAAAATATTATTATTATTACTACTACCATGACTACATCTATATTCTGAAATTATTCATCCCTGGCTTTCTGTATTACTTCCATGTTATCCGTGGGCCAGGTCCTTTCCTTGTACTTATCTGAGTTACTGTGCTGATGAAGCCATTGTGATTTATGCTATGCTGAGTCACATCAGAAAAGGACAAAGTCAATTCAAAGCTTTTCATAGCTTCTTGGCAACAGAAACCAGACTGAATTTTGCTGCCATGAGGATGGGAAGGAACCCTTAGAAAGCTACCCATTTGCTGCTCCTGCTTTTGGCAGGAATGTTGTTTAGGGAGGTCTACTCCTCTCTCCCAGCTTGAGCTCTACCACGTCCATTTTCACACTTACCCATCTTGGCACACACACAGCGTGAAAGGTGGGGCCAGGGATGGTCACTGCAGCTTTTCCATATGCCTAGAGAACACCTCTGCTCCCCAAAATGGCCATTCAGTACGAAGGATGGCACCTCACTTCACCCCAACCCTGCAGGGCAGCTCAGGGTCTATTCTGACAGCTCCAGCACAGCCCAGGCTGTGCATTGCCCTGGTTAATCCCAACTCCCAGACAGGATGCAACTCCCATAAACTAGAAGCATCCCTCCAAGCATCATCCAACAAATCACAACAGCCTGGACTAATAAATGGTTCAGAGTGTCATTTATCCAGTTAGGCAGAAACAGAGGAAGTATAATCATGCAAGCAGTTCTTTCCCTTCCCAGTGATAGAAGACGACATCAACAAGCTCCAAGGAAATCTCTTCTGCCTCACCTGACCCTGGACAGCCTCCAGCATGCATAGCAACCATGCAGTGCCAATTCCAACCACAGAAGCAATTGAGACATGGGTTTTTCCAGGTATTTGTTCCTGGGAAAAATGTTCCCTGATAGCATGCCATTAAAATGTTAATCATAAAGCTGCTGAGGGGCCCTTCTCCAGGAGATCACCTGTCCAAACACAGACAGTGTCAGCAGTCCCTGGCACGTTACCACAAGTTGTTTACCCAACAAGAAACAAATTTCAGAGATTCAACCCAGTCACATGCTGAAACTCACAAGCAGGAACTGAGGTAGGTCCCTCAGGAACAGCAGCTCTGCCAGGGAGCTGCAAACACGTGGGCAGGGTTTCACACAGAGGGGTTTGCCCTTCCCAGGCCAGGAAGGCACTGATCAGTGCTGGTAGCACAAGGGCGACACTGGAGCAGGCACCAGCAGGATGCTTGATGCACCCAGAATCACCTGCTTAGCCTTAACTCCAATTCAGGAAGGGAAAAAACATCCAATATCCCCCACAATTTTTTTTTCCAGCTTTATTTGCCTAAAGAAGCTAAAAAATTCACATGCTAAACATATTCAGAGGCTGAAAGTTATGATGAAAGCAACAGCACTGCAGAGGATATATATATATATATATGTATCTCTCATATATATATATACACTCACACACATATAAATACAAGTAAAAAGAGACACATCTTTTTCCCTATTACTTGTAATTTGGAGATAGGACAAGGTTGGGGGTGGAACACTCTTATCCCCTTTCCTCTGCATGTGTAGTTCTCATTAGGGCCAATTAGGATGATAATCACATCTGAAAGGAGGCTACAAGCCAAGCCACGTGATCAAAGCAGCAACTCTAGGGAGCACAGGGAGCATATGGTTTCCTCTCCCAAGTTCTCCTAGCTCGTGTCTGGCTTGGTTCTACCTGAAAGCTCAGTCCTGTGCAACATTATTTGGGAGAGCATCCCACCTGGGAGGAGATGAGGTGGCACCATGGGTCTTAAGGGACCCACAAACCTTACCAGGGCTCAGCATGTAGGAGGAGAGAAATTAATTGCTCTTTCCAGTGCTTTTTCCATACCTAGCACAAGGCATTACAATTTCTACATTAGGAATCAATATGTGGCTCGGGGTGGAGTTAAAGAGAAAATCCATCTGAGCTCAGTGAAAGCAGACCCTGCACTCAGCTCCCAAATGCCTTTTCCACCCTCCCTCCCCAGGGTAAAGTGGTGAGCACAGTTTTAATGGGAAAGTCTGGGTGAGTCTTCTGCACATTGGTGCTGCCTCTGTCACCCCCATCTCTAATATCTGCAATGCCTTCCCCATCCCAGCTGCCTCCCAGATGACTCCATGCAATTACATTCCTAATTGTGCCACAGTGGTGCTCTCTGGGATGTTACACCGCTGTTTAATTTATAAATGTCAATTTGGAAGTACAATACAATGAGAAATTACCCACATCAGACACAGAGCAGTTCCCACTTATGAATAGGTAACAAGGCAACAAAAATAATTAAGTACTTAACAAAGAGAGAAGATGAGGGAATGCAGGCATCCCTTTGGTGCAACCCTTCCAAATTTTACACGTGCTCAATTCTGAGCTGTTTAAATGGAAGGGCAGAGGTAGCCAAGTGCCAGGTTTAATATTGGACATGACACTGCACAGTCTGTGCCTGTTTGGGAACCTATTTCATATTTAAATCTCAATTAAACAGTAGGACTGCCTTGACATTTAAAAATCCAAACAAAACACTTCAAGCGCAGCTCTGCAAAAAGCATCTGTAAAAACATCTTCTTATTCCACCAACCTGCTCATTCTTTGCATCCTGAACAACATCTTCAGGATGAGAAAAATAAAATAAAATAACTAAATTGGAATGTTTTGATTTTTATCACCTTTCTCTTTGAATAGTCAGTCCAACTAAGGAAGAGTGCATTTGGTCCCTCTTGTACATCATCAGCACAGCACCTGCAGATATCTGAGCTAGTTTTGAATTATGAAAAAAGTGTCATGCAGGAGGAAAAATCACCTCACAGAAATCACCAACAATGATGCTTTCAGGCTATCTTGTCCTTTCTACAGTTGATCCCAAGTGATATAAAACATGAGAAGAGGGCAGATGCCTGAAGCAGGAGCTAGGGAAATGGGAAAGGAGGAGCTGCATGGATCATCTTTGGTTCAGACCACGGACACAAATAAACAAGATTTGCCCATCAGCCATCCCAGCCTGCCACAGGCAAGGTCACAGCAGGGGCTGCAGCCAGAGCTGGGTCAAGGACCCCACCTTTTCCTGGGCTGACACTGCTTCTCCTGCATCAACCCTGGGGCAGCATGGGGAACAATGTGAAGAGCACCAGGGAAAAGTGCCAGGCATGAGGCAGATTGCTTTAGGTCCCAGCATTTTCTCTGATTCCAAGATTATGCATATTACTGTAGCATGGACAACCTTCCAATATACCCCAAATTATTTGTTGTACATATTGAATTAAATAAGTTAGTAGTAGTAGTAGTATTATAATAATTAAAATGTATAATTTTCTTGTAAGATTTTTTAAATTATGGTGTTAAAATTATTTATTAAATAAATTGTTTATTATTCATTTTTATTTTTTTCTATATCTTTAAGTTGTCTATTTTATAAATCAAATTTGAATCACTAGATACATTTATATTACACATTTTATTAAAAATCTTATATTTATGTTTGTGTGTCAATAAAAGGAAATTTATTGCTGTTTCATTTTGTAGCGTTGTATGTTTAATATTTTTGATCTTTATTAAGAAGTAATTTAATGTAAGAGAGGTAGTATTAGTTTATTTAGTTAATATTTTAATTGATTTACCTGTTTTAGTGTTATTGTTGAAGTAACAGGTGCATCCCACGCTGCCTGCAGGGACCCACCGTGTTCCAGCAGGGGCTCCAAGGGACCATTAACAGACAACCCTACATTTTAACTTTCTTGCTGCCTGCTTCTCAGTGGCACCACATCAAACATGCTGGTGGCTCTGCGTGCCCAGCTCCAGGCTCCCCACGCCACAGCTAGGGTTGGGAACAGCCCCTTGAGATGCTGCTGCTTGTCAGCCCCAAAAATCTCAGGTTTCTCATCATTTAACAGCACAAGCACAGCCATAAAAAAGCCGATATTCTGCAGGTTTCCAGCCCTTCTTTTTTCGTGTTTATCTCTAAATGCTACATGCAATGAGCAGCTCTGCAAAGGGTTTCTCCTCTTGCCTGAATGGAGAGCAGCCCAACATGCACTTGCCCTGCAAGGGGAGCATTGTGGTGCCTACACACACACAAAACCACAAAAAATAAACTCAGCAAGAGAGGTAAGGTGGGCTCAGTGCTCTCTCTTTTGTCTGCCTACTGTGGAAATTCCTGACCCCTTCAACCACCTGTCTGTGTGGAGGAAGAGAAGACCCACCACACTGGGTCAGAGCAAAGGGCAGTTCCAGCAAAATGCCTCCCAGCTTGTAACAAATGCCTCCGTGAAAGGCATTAAAACAAGAGAGAAAATATGCAGATATTCTCAATTCACTCTCTTGATCTCTCAGGATCAGTGAATCAGAGGCTTCCTGGGTGCAAGGATCATTGTGTGCCCACCCAAGCAATGGCCCCTTGCACAAAGATGAGACATTTTCTCATACACACAGCTTGGCAGGGGTTTCCATGTCCTGCCAGCCCTCAGACAAGCAACACACTGCAGCTCTGCAGGGAAAAGCCAAAGAAGAGCCTCAGCTGGTGCCAGCTGCATGCCATTGATGCTAATGGACTTGTTCTGCTTTATACCAGCTGATGATCTCCCTCTTTTCCCTTTCTGCCTTCTCAACAGATTTTCTGGTGCTCAATATATAAAATATCCATCAAAAAGGTGGATCTAGTCCAACAAGTGCTGTGACACTGGTTTATGTCTGTTACAGGAAGGTGTGAGAGCACTGCCATAGGGCTGTAGCAGAGCACATCAGCCCTGGGAAAGCTTTGTGCTAACCCTCATTGCTTAAATATGGGCTTATTCCTTCAGGATGGGGCTTTCTATCCTTTGAAATCCCTTGGGTTGTTCTCATCCCTGCCAATGTAATGCCTGACATTATGCCAGGGGGAAAACTGTGGGACATTCTACAGCCTTTCACTCCCCCTGAGCACACTGTCAGTCCCACCAGGGACACTGCTTCTCCATCCTGCTTTAAAGAAAGCACCTGCAATTATTGCCAGAAAAAGCCAAGTTCATTTTAAATCGCTGATAATATCAGCAAGCTCCATTCCAGCCAGGCTTTCTAACAAATCAGTGACCTCAGTGAAAGGTGAAGGGAAGCTCTGAACTCATTTGGAGACATTACTCCAAATTTCTGCTTCCATCAGCTCATTACTTAGGATGACTTTAGCCCTCACGTGCCTCCTGCCTGCATTTCCAAGTCCTGGAGTCATCAGTGGGTGCAAACCATGTGAGGGTCTTCCCCAAACCAAAGTGCTGATGACATCCCAAACTGGCAGGAGGATTTCAGCAGCACCATCACCCCATGGCAACCCATCTCCTTGGCTGAGCCCATTCCAGGTCCATTCAGGTTCTGTTTGTGTGCAAGATGTGCTAACATGCTCAGTGGAGAGCATGTCCTGAACAGCAGGGTGAGCCACAGAAACACTGCCTGTCACAGAAAAGCAATTTTCTCATTTCCTTATGACCAGGGAAGCCAGCTCCAGTCCCCAGCTCTGATGCAAAACATCAGCAGGAGAGCTATTAAGCATTTAGGGTGGGAAGCTCCAGCACCAACCAAAAATACTCCCATGTTGGCAGGACTTAGAGGATCAGCCAGTATCTGACAGCCCTATAAACCTTCCCTGGAATGCCACACAACAAAAAACCAAAGGGTTTTCCCTGAATCAAGGATTCAGAGCAAAGTTCCTACTTCTGTCAGCTTCAAGTTCCCACACTGATCCGTGCTCGGCAAGAGGAGAGAAAAGGCTTCTTATTTTTTCTCTTTTTGTGTGTGATTAGAAATGGGCCCAGGAGACACAGATTTGCTGGTAAAAACCTCCCCTTTGATCACTTTAGTGAATTATGAGACTCTGCAGTTAAAACCTCTAAGTCCAGTGCATCCCAATTAGAGATAATCCTAAAAATATAAGGTTTGCATGAAGATGTGAGCTTTTTCTGGTGCCTGGAAGGGAAAAAGGGAGAGTTTCTTGTTTTATTACCAATGCTTATCCTGTCATATTTCATACCAACAAGTGAGGTCATGTGCTGTTTGCCCTTCCCTTATTTTATGAAGAAGAAAGTAGAAAGGACGCATTTAGAACAGAAAAGAAACCCAAGTAGAACATGGGTCAAATGAAGTTTGGTGCCTATTTTTCCCACAGGAAAATTTGCCAAAGAAAAATTAAAGTAAATCCAAGAGGCAAGTACAATGCTCTAGATGATGATTTTTTTTTTCCAGCTACTTTCAAGGTACAATTTCATCATGCTAAATGAGAAAGAGAGCAACTATGTCTCTCTTTGCTCCATAAGTCTGTCACTAAAGAAATTTTCAGCTGGTTTATTCATTTTCAGCCTCTCTGCCCTGATCTTTCTTTCTCCCTTTTATTACCTGTGTTGAGGCTGTAGTGCCACTCACTGCTGAGCTACAAAGTTGACTCACTACAGCTCCTTTTTTATTTCCCACTGATCTCATTGAATTATTGAAAAGGGTACTGTCAAGTTGAAAAGGATATATCATCAAAAATAAAATAATTTTCTTTTTCTTGAGCTCCAAATGGCACCTTAAACCATATATTTAAGGACAAAAAAAAAAAAAAAAAAAAAAGTAAGAATTTTTAGGATTCATTTTCCATTTTCTTAACATTAATAATGTCCTTGGTTTTCTTTTTGCACATTTCAGTCCAGACAACCTAAGCTCACCATGAGTTTCTAGACAACTTCCCTCTCTGCTTCTCCTATACTTTCAGTAATGATATTGCCAAGTGTCTGAAGTTTGTCCTCAGCCTTTGGGTACTTGTGGGCTTTTTTTGTAAAGTCTGAGTTTATAAAGACATGAGTAATGCTGTGTCTCAGCTCTCATTTTTATTTTGTTTTATTTTGGTATCTGTTAGCCTTCAGGCTTACAGGGAACAGTTTGGCTGGGTGGCCCTCACACACCCCAAAGGCTTGACACCAAAAACCCAACTGAAATTTTTATATAATCTCATTATTTTCAGAGAGACTTTTATGATTCCAGGAAGACTGGATGATTTCTTGGGTTTTAGCTCTGAGACTTGGCTTCTCTACAGTTTTAGATTTAGCATCTGAATTTCTTTTACTCTGCAGTTCCTTATAACCAACATCTAAGTACAGAATGTCCAGAGCTCAAGACCTGTTTCTTTTACTTTCCCTTTTCACTTGGGGGCCCAACATCTCCCTGGCTGATGGGAAACCAGAGCACTGCAGATGATGCTGACTTAATCCCTCTGCTGTTCTATCCCTACTGGCCACAACCTTAGTCTAAGTATGCCCATTACCAGAGCCAGGCACCTTCTAGAAACACTATTATATTAGAGAAAAAAATAAATTGTTTGTAGGACCATAATTTCTCAGTAATTAGATTGGTATAAAATGAGCAAAACCACAGTGCTGGTACTCAGTCCTTAATCAATATTTGAAGAGTGTGCTGAAATTCTGGCTCTATAGAATAAAGGTGTGATTTTGTCACAAGCATTGAACACACTGGTGAGAACAGTAACAAAGATGCTGGGCATTAGCAAAAAAAGACATTCATAAAAGCTAACATGAATTGGTCAGGAATCTTTATAAAAACCTCTTACAAGAAATTGTGCAGTTAAAAATACAGAACCTGAGATGAATTGAAACTGTAAAAAAAAATCCCCCAACACCCTCCTGCCCCAAGTCCACACTTCTTTCTTTGTTAGAAGTTCTTTTGGAACCTTGTTATAAAGTCCAGCAGTGCATCATCTCTCCAACAAAGACTTTTCTCAGAAGACTCCAAAAATAATAAAAAAAAATACAGTTCAATCAACCTACCTCTGGGGCATATTTTCACAAAGGTTTTTATTGCCTTTCAACTTGATATATTGTTTTCAATACCAAACTGAAAGGTAAAAGTATTAAAATATACATTGCAGCTCCGTTTATTCCAGAAGAGCTCCACAGTGCATCCTGAGCAATGCCCAAGAAGACATCCAATTACTGCTTGCGCCAAACCTGACCCCAGCTGTGTAACCAGGGCTAAAACCTCAGATGTGCAGGACAGAAATTAATTTCTTCATTTTTACTGCAAACCTGATGCAGGAGAGAACACTTCAAAAATCATTTTGTTTACTCTGACTTGAGAAACTTTGGGCCACACTCATTAAATCACTTATGTGAGCTGTGGGTGTGTGATATGTATGAAGGTGACTGTAGACAGAAAAGAAATGAACTGCATTGCTTTCAGCAGGTGGGGGTTGAGGGCTGTGCTTCCCTGGGCCAGGCTACATGTCACATCTTTTGAAAATTATTCAGATACAGTAAAAGCCTTTCAGGATCTTGTTCTACCTACTAATAATAGGGGCTTAAAAGAGATAAAACTATTATCTTAAAGATTTCAACTTCAAATTTTGATTAAAATCAAGCAAGAACTGACTGAATGAATCAGGGGGAACCTGCGGCCAGCTTTACCATGTTCACCTCCACAAGTGGAGATGAAGCTCCACCAAGGCTGTCCCACAAAACTCCACACAGGTTCTGCCATGGCACCTTCAGTGAGCATTGGTCATACTTGGAGGGCTCACCCAAAACCAGACCAAGCGCTTCAGGCCTCCTACAAACACAGTTTCTCCAGGAGATGCTTAAAATCTCAACAGTACGACAAAAATATGAAGATACACAGTGAGGTTTCTCCCAGCAGATGGTTCACAGAGCAAACTCCAGATGTGACTGTTACTGAATTAAGACAATTAATCCCTGGAATGAATGTGATGCGACTGATGGGTGTTGGAGATGTCTGCTTCTCTGAATCAGGAGGTAGCAGCCTTCCAGAAAGGCCCCAGAAAGTGCATCTGTCCCCTTGGAGGCACAGACTAGACTGGCATGGACAGAATCATCTTCTCCTCAAGAGCAAAGGCTGCACAGTCAAAACATCAATTGAATTTGATTTTTCACACAGTTGTTATAACTTGTTAATATATATGTTCATATGCACTTGGTCCACTTGATGCCATCACTCACTGTAGTTAGATGTTCCTAATCCAGACTTCAGCATAACATATATTGTACTATTTGTTAAAAAATGCCCTCTCAAGAATGAATGAACATCTCTACTTGTGCTATCTCCCTCCATAACCCTCCACAGCCTGTTGCCAGCTCTCATTATGTCTGGTCCTCTCATTTTAATTGCACCCACTGTACAATAAGGACTTTCCAAATTGGTTTTCCTGCAGGGCAGAACATGTAGTCACTCACAAATGACAGAGAAAAACATGCAAACATTAAACATTTTTAAAATGAGTAGGCATCCAAAATAAAATTATTCTTTAGAGAATGACTGGCTACCAACTGGATAAATCCTGTCACTGTTCAAGTTAATAAAACAAATTTCTTGACAGGTGTTAGGCAGTTTTTAGCAAAGTTACAAGGGTGTCACTATAGCTAATGTTATTAAAAGCTTTGTTATAAGCTTTTTAGTTATTTAGACCATAGGTCTAAATCAAAGCTGCTCACTGAAGCTGGGGAGACAACTGATGTTCACAATCAGAAACACAGTCTTTAACTCCAAGAGAACTCTACATAAGGAAGAGGATACATAGATTAGAAATTAAGATAATATGCATGACATTTTACATGTTTCTGGTCCATGTTAAGCTGTGACCCCATGTGAGCAGAGACCTTTGGTGTATGCTCAGGCTACTGAGGGCAGAACTGCTGCTCACCCAGGTGACAGCAGCTGGTGTGAGCATGCAGCCCTGCCTCATTGCACTTGGGGCATAAATCACATCTGCTTTAATGCATTTACTCTGGACAAGGAGCTGCATTTTCTGGGTGCTGTGGCAGCAGAAATAACACAGCACATAATGACAGAAAACAATAACAATAAAGAAATTCATATGAAATAGGCACCTCCTGAACCACTGGCAGCACAGAGGACACTGCACAGCATTTAGATGAGGCTGATTCTCGCTGCTGTATTTATGAGTGAACATTATTTCTTCCTTTGCAGACATTTGCATTTCACCCCTTGGAGAACCTCCTTGAAACACAGAAACACAGTTCCCCACCCTTCCTAGGAACAGCCCCTGCTGTGAATGTGCACAGTGGCAAAAAATTCAAACCAGCTATGGGGCATGCCCTGGCCCAAGGCTGGCGCTCAAGGGGATTATCCTTGTTGAGCTGCTGACCCATCCTTCCCTGCCACACAGCCTGCACTTGGGAGCAAAGAAAGCAAACCCATAAGCAAAGAAACAAACCCATAAGGAAGAAGGAGTTACACTGGCTTGTATTCTCAGAAATGTGAGTCCTCCTGTGGAGCTGAGAATCCCTCAAAGGTGCATTTCTTTGAGGGCACAGCCACTGTGACCCTCCTAGGGGAGAGCTGCAAGACAGGAATCCATCTGAGTCTGGGAAAGGGCAACAGAGCTGGGCAAGAGTCTGGAGCACAAGTCCTGTGAGGAGCAGCTGAGGAAGCTGGGTTGCTTAACCTGGAGAAAAGGAGGCTCAGGGGTGACCTTATCACTCCCTTCAGCTCCGTGACAGCAGAGTGTAGCCAGCTGGGGTCCCAGGCAACCAGCCACAGGGTGAGAGGACATGGCCTCAAGCTGTGCCAGGGAAGGTTTAGGCTGGATATGAGGAACAATTTGTTCACAGAAATTCCAGACCTTGGAACAGGCTACCCAGGGAGGTGGTGGAGTGACAGTCCCTGGAGGTGTTTAAGGAAAGCCTGGATGTGGCACTCAGTGCCATGGTCTGGTTGACAAGGTGGTGATCAGACTTGATGGTCTCAGAGGCCTTTTCCAACCTAATTGATTCTGTCATTCTGTGATCTAAAGCTCACTGAAGTTAAGACCCATGTGCTGGGTCAATGAACTATACAGCCCTACAACAGCTGAGGGATGAATTTGGCCTGAGTTAATTTTATAAGCCATTTTTAGAGTAAATAAGTTCCGTTAAACCTCATGCAAAAAGCATTCAACCAAAGGCAAACTCATAGTCAGTGTACTTGCTTATCCTCAATTACATTATTCCCTTCTGTAAAGATGCATTGCTCTCAAATACAGAGGGATAAACACGATGTTACAAATATTAATATGTAGTGAGTGATATAATTAGTTACTTCTCAGTAAAGGTGAAAAGATCAGGAAAATCACATTGTTCAGTTGGCAGGTGGAAACTACTGTTTCCTTTTACATCTCTGAAAAATTACAGCAGGTAGCACAGCTTCCTAAACCCATTTGCCTTGATTCAAATAGACAGATTAAATAATTAACCAGAATTAGAAATAACATCTAATACGAGCAGAATAAAGAACTACAGGTGTTCACTGCAGGCTATGTCTGCTCTGATTTTAACATGCCCGTGGTATCAAACACCCAAATTCACATGTGAGAGTGCACACAGTGTATCTTGGAGAAATTTTCCGGGACACATATCTGATAGATCAAAGAATCCTCTATTATTCCTTGCACATTTCTAAAAAATGCTCAGTAGGTCCTCCAGGTCTAATTTTTGTTTAGATGAATAAAGACCTCAGTTAACTTCCAAAGCAAAATTTTGAATTATTTTTGGAACCATTCTTAGTAGACTCAAGTATGTCTTGTATGCCAGACCTTCCAACCAGGGCACAAGGTACAGGTAATATCACCCTCCTGCTCCTATTCTTACTTTTTCCTGCCTTAATTTCAGCAAGGTCTCAGGATCAGACCAGATGCTCAGACAAGGTTTACAAGCCCCTCACAACAATGATGAGAGGCAGCAACACCTTTCTGCTGTGAGCCTTTTGGCTGATGTAAAAATCAGTTTTCTCTGCTATCTTAATCCTTTGTCCCTCTGTAGAGGCCTCCTACAGGAATGGCAACACATCCTCCTGGAGGTGGTAGCTTTGTCCTGTGGATATTCCCACCCTAAAAGAATTCAGTGAACAACTGTGACATGGTGATGACTTCTCTAGTCACACAATGCTAAATGTAAATTGATATCTTACGACAAGACTGAAGAGGAGACCAGTAATTTAGAAGAATTCAAAGCCACATACCAAAGACAAAAGGAAAACAATGTATTATATACTTGGTCAAGCTGAAATCCTGTTTATGCACTCTGTCTTCATCTCCAGTATTACACAACCTTAAAACTAAAAAAAAAAAAAAAAAAAAAAAAAAAAAGAAAAAGCTGATAGAAGCAGCCACATTTGGAATAAAATTGATTCTGTTGTTCTTCCATCCAATCAGTGTAATCAAACAATCACCTGTAAGTCCAGAGAAAATTTAAAGCCATCAGTATAATAAGATGATTTCAGCAGATCACTCAAATAACATCTCATGAAATCAGCAGAACAGAGAAATATTTGCGCAGGTCATTTACCCTCAAAACCCCTCCCATGACTCCCTCCCCACCTTCTCTTTTTTTTTTTTAAGGCTAATAAGAGCAATACTCCCAGTAAAAAAGACTTCTTATGTCACATTTCATGGAAGTCTAATTTCAGAAGCCACTCTTCTCTTAGAGTGACTTGAAATACCTGAAGCTGAAGCTGTTCCTTGGCCACAAGAACAGAAAGGCATTTTTCAAATTCATTATTTATAGTGTCTGTGTGTATGTGTGATATGATATATACGAGTCTATAGCAGCAGGGCTAGTGCTTGCCAAATGCAGTCATATTCACATCTCTTCTACTTGATTACGATGAAAAATTTATTGCATCTTACTTCACAGAGGAGTTGTAACTGCCCAGATTTGTCAAAACTACATATACTTTAGTAAGTGAAACTCAATCACATCCAAATCACAAATGGATAAATGTAAACCTCATCAAATAGAATCACTCTTTGCCCATTTGACAACATGCTCAATGTCAACAGGTGGCAAGGGATGGTAGCATGATTCATATCTTGGCACCTCCTCTCTTCCAAACCCTAGAAAAGAGCCCAAGTGATGCCCACCCTATGCAGACTCCAGCACTGAGGCAGAGGAAAACCAAGTTTTTTCACTCCTGCCTCCGTTCTTCCACCTGAAACATGGGACAACAAAGATTGTCTTGTCTGGAATCCGGTAGAAATGGAAACTTGTACTGGCTTTAGTTGGGGCAGAGTTAATTTTCTTCAGAGTATTGTACATGGGGCTCTGTTTTGGATTTGTGTTAGAAACAGCACTGATGACACATTATTGCTGGGCAGGGCTTACACAAGGTCAAGGCCTTTTCTGCTCCTCACCCCACCCCACCAAGGAGGAATCTGGGGCTGCACAAGGAGCTGGGAGGGAACACAGTAGGACAGCTGACCCCAGCTGACCCCATGGATATCCCAGACCATACAGAGTAATGTGCAGTTCATAAGTCTGGGGGAAGAAGGATGAACGGGGAGACATTTGGAACGATGGTGCTCGTCTTCCCAAGTCACTGTTCCATGTGATGGAGCCCTGTTCTCTTGGGGATGGCTGAATACCTGTCCATGGGAAGCAGTGAACTAATTCCTTGTTTTGTTTTTCCTGTGTGTGCAGCTTTTGCTTTACCCATTGAAATGTCTTTATCTCAACTTGAGAGTTTTCTCACTATTTCTCTTCTAATTCCCTCCCCATTCCACTGGGGCAAGATGAGCCACATGGAGCTGGTTTGTCAGTGGAGTTAAACCAACCATGACAGTCCCTTCTCATGCCCAACAGTGGCTCAAAGAGTTTAAGATAACAACAGATTTGATTGAAACATTCAAGATCGAATTTATAGCTGTTACTGCTGATTAGCTATTAATTGTCAGACTCCTGTGCTTGCCATGGGGCTTGCTTCCCTCACTGGATATTTGAGTCTGGTGCTCGTTAGTGAATGCTTTTTGCTTTGACTGTGTGCTGTCCCACCGTGTGGCTTATTATCTTACTCTGCTGTGTCCGGGAACATTCTGATAACAGCAACAGCGAGGCATCCGGGCTGGCAGATGGCCAGGGCACCACTGCTGCTTCTGTGCTGCTCTGCTGGACAGGCTGGGACCCTGTGACAGGGGCTGGGACCCCTGTCCAGTATGAACTCCAGTCAGCGTGGCCTGGGGGTGAGCACACATGGGAGCAGGACACCCTGAGGTGCTCATAGCCATGAATGTGTCCACAGCAGAGCAGGTCCAGCTCAGTGATGTCAGTGCCATGGCTGTGCCCACGGGGAACAGGTGCACATCCAGGGGACTGTGGCTGTGGGTAAGTCTGCACCACAACAGGTTGTCTTAGGTTACAAGATGTGACTGGAAGTGTGTGTTTTATTCCCATCTGTTAGAGGTGGGGCGGTTATCTTCCGTTCATTGGGCAGTTTTCTTTATCTCTTCCACAACCAATCCTCTCTCTAGGAGATCTCTTGTGTTCATGGACATTGAGTGTCCCTGCATGGCTGATGAAAATTCTTTCATCCCATTGGGAGATATTCTGCCCAGGGGAGGAGCCAAGAGTTCCTACCTGGATAAATTCTGATATGGAACACCAGAGCAGTCTTTTCCCACTGGATTCCCAGAGGAAGACCAGGCCCATCTACACTACCACTGGACTTTCAGAGGAAACCTCCACCCTTCTACAGGATCCCTGCTCCAACAGAACCACACTTGACACTCCAGGAGGGCTGCAACCACTATTTAATAGGACTGCTACCAACACTCTGACCCAGAGGGTGTCAGGTCTTATTCTGACTCTGTCAGTGGTTTATTTTTGTACTATTGCATTTGTATTTTAATTTTCCTAGTAAAGAACTGTTATTCCTGCTCCCATATGGTTGCCTGAGAGCCCCTTAATTTCAAAATTATAATAATTCAGAGGGAGAGGGTTTACATTTTCCATTTCAAGAGAGGTTTCTTCCTTCCTTAGCAGACACCTGTCTTTTCAAACCAAGACATGGTACACCCCTGGGAGAGGCTGTGGCTCATAGATAAGGCTCCATGTGGAGCAGACACTGCCTCAGGGACATCAGTGTGTGGATAAGGGCAAGCCAGAGCAGGAGCAAAGGGAAGAGTTCATTACAGTGTCAAACCCTGGCCCAAAGGCACCAGAGTTGGAGGTTGTAATGGAAATATCTTTAAATTGTTGTAAGCCATGATTTGAGGTGTGAAATGGATTACTGTACACTCGGAGAAGCCTTACAAGAAGCAACCTGACCTGAGCTGGCTTTGGTGCCCAAAAGTTTCATACAACACATCATCTCTCCTGTCCCAAGTGAACACCATGCCAGATGGAGCCCAAAGTCACAAACCAAATGAACTCAACAGACATTTGATGGACATTTTGTACACATTTTATGGGAATTCTATGGACATTCTACAGGAGTGGTCTGTAGACTAGAGAAATGACACTTGTCTTTTATGGTAAAAGAGATTGAATTGGAAATGGTGGTACCTGAGCATGATGTAAATGGTGTGGAATAAGGGATGGGGAATCTGCTGTTCCTCCCCTGGAAAGTGGTGAATTAATTCCTTCTCTGGCTTTGCTCACATGCTCAGCTGCATTTTATCTATGGAACTGTCTTTAGCTCAATCCACAAATTTTCCCACTTTTACTCTGTCAAATTGTCTACCCCATCCTGTTGCAGAGCATGAGAGAATGGCTGCGTGGGAATCAGTTGCCAGCAGGATTAAACCACAACAAAACTATAATTACTCTTCACTCACTTCAAGTACTTTCTCCTTCTCATCGTTCATCTTCATCATTTACCCAGTTTTGGACTGAGTGCTTTTGTTAAAGGGTTGATTATAGGATAATTTGAAACAAGTACATTAATCTCACATTATGCCTAATTGCATTAGCTTTAGATGTGTCCTCTAAGTATGATTTACATTTTGAAAGATGTCTAAGACTCTTTTCTATCATCTCCTTTAATGAGATCCAATCTCTGAGGCCTTTTTCTCTTTCTGACTTCTTCATTCTCCGTGAATTTTCTTTCCCTTGGAGATACTGAATTTCTACAAAACCTCCCTGAGAATCTTTGACACTGACAATAAGATGGCACTAAATCAATAAAACACTAAATAAAATAACCAACATTAATAGCACTTTCATTTCCTATATTTTTTTCCTTAAATCTCAAAGTGTTTTGCAAAAGAAGGCAAATATTATTTAACTGATGAAAAAAACAGAGGCAGAGATGGACCAAACATCCCATATTAAATCCCAGATATTGTAGCGACCGTGAGTTTCATTAGGAGAGAAGACAGGTTCCTGCCTGAGATAATGGGGCTGTTCAATAAAAATAGTAATAGGTACCAACTTCATCTTTTGAGCCTTTAACTTTCTCAGCACATTCTTATTTCTTTAAGTCATTCAATAACTGTTCACAGGTGACAGACTCATCAAAGCATTGAAATTATGTAACTTCCAAACCTGTGAGATTAAAGTATTGTTCTTCCCAGAACTCCATTAATTTCAGTAACTACTTCCAAACCAACTGCCTATGGGGGAGCAATTGAGGAGTCACTTCAGTCAAACAACTCTTCCAATACACTCCTTCAGAAGAGTTAAAGCCAGCAAGGCCTATTGGGAGACCATTTTCTGATTTGTGAGATCCTGGCTGGATTTATCACGGTGTTCAGAGAAATTCATGGGTAGTATTCAGAACATATCAGGTCTCAAACATTTTCCAGCAAAAGGCAAAGAGGAGAAAACATTCACACTGTGGCACAGAAATTCCAAATCTCAACGCCACTGGGTGCACTGAGATTCCTCCACGCCCTGCGTAGATGGCACGAGTGACAAAGTGGGATTAATAACTGGGAATGCCACCGGCATCCACAAAAGGCAACACGACACCGAAGAAGCACGAGGGAGAGGCTGACAGCTCCAAAAGGAACAGCTCTATTTCACAACCCTTATCTCACTCTAATTAATTTTGAAGCAAGCTATCTTTCCCTGTGACACTTCCGCACAGCTCCCAGCTCAGAGAATGCGACCCCGGGAGCCTATCAAAGAAAGAAAGATGTAAAATAAACTCTCCCGGGTCAAATTCCTCATGACACGTGGTTTAATTGCATAGGAAAGATGCCCTGGTCTGCCTGACTCAAGTTGTGTTAGGTGCTCAACAATTTTTCTTTCTGGGTAGAAATGCTGCCAAATCAACATAAACCCAAATGCGATCATTTTATTCAAAATCACATTACTCAAAATTTGTAAACAAACTAATAGCAAAGCAAACTGTACTCACAGAACATCCTCCAGCCATAACTTCAATTTCCACATAGGTTTCAGCATCAGTCTGCTTTTGAAATTAGTTTGAGTTAGATTGTATGATGGTGAAAACTTTGTAAGGAAAATTCAAAGTCCCACTGCAAGTCAGACCATGTTCACCCTGTTACTAACCCTATTTTTTCCAATTTCCAATAAATTTACAGTAAGTTGAGCTGAGTGGGTATGTCAGATTTTCCAGGGCCACAACTCCCATCAATCACCTGTGGAGCATGAAAATGAGCATTTACCTATTATTTATGTATGCAAAAATACATTTCCTGCCTGTCTCCATGAGGCATGGTATATTCCCTTGCAGCAATCAGAATTTTTCAGGAGCTCCAAAATATCTTAAGGGCAATAACGGTCAGATTTTATTTATATTTTTTCTCTTTCTTTAGATTATGTAAGAACTACTTCAAAGCATGCAATACTGAAAGTCAGTGGAGGGAAGATAAGAACAGGAAGGGAGATAACAGCATGACTTGGAACCCTCACATGCTGCACGAGATATTCACAAAGCCCTGCGCCACCACAGCCCATCCTCCAAAGCAAGGCCCCATTATAGATCTGGGAGCACCAAACTGAACCCACTCCATGCTACCAAATTTCCTCAGAAAATTCGGGTGGTCAGTCTAATCCTGGTCTTCCTTTCACACTCATGGACAGACAAAAGCACAGAGCAGGAGAATCCATCAATGAATATTCATGGCTTAATGAACACCAAGATATATCTGTTAACAATGACAAAAACATGATGAAAACATTAAGAATGTCTGCAGAAACTGAGACAAAGGTGTCTCATTTTCTTTCTTTTCCTAACAAGCAGTAGCTTTTCTGGGACTGAACAGGTTTACAGGCAGAAAAGCACCAACCTAGATACAGAAAAAAAGTCAAGATCAGTTTCAAGAGCAGCATCTGCAGATACAGTCTGTGTGTGAGCTTCTTTTTGCCATGGAGAAGCAAGAAAATCCAGTGTCAACCTGGCAGCTGATGACCCTTTTTATTTTCCACTATCCCACAGAACACAGAAGTGCAAGAATGAACATTCAGCTTCCTGAACTCCTTATCTTAAACAGGCTGTGCTGTGTCAGAATCAGCAGAGCACTCAGGGCTCATGCAGACAAGCCCCCAGAAATACCAGGCAAATCAGATACAAGGGACATAAGGGGCAAGGCATTATTTTCTGCAGATTATTGAGTACAGAGGGAAAAACAGGATACTTTACACTCTCTTTCTCCTATTGCCTTTGAAGAACTATGGACCAGAGAAGAGAAATTCATATTTACATCCAGCAAATAAATGAGAAGTCAATGTGTTCTTGGGCAATCTGTAGTACAAAATAGCTTTCCTGGACAACTTGCAGGCCTTATCAGTTTGGCAGAACTATTTGATACACTTGAGACATGTGTTCCAGCTGAAGTGTGCCATGGGACACTGATAATGCACTCTGTCCCAATGTGTAAAACATTCTTCCTACCTCTGACACTCCACCAATGACATCCCCTCAATGACAGATATTTGTCCAGTTGCCCTGGTTTAAAAAAAGTCCCATCTTTCAACACATCTCTTTGGTAAATACACTGGGAAAACTAAATTATCAACATCAACACTGTTCACTGGGGGAAAAAAAAACCCCACCAATTATAAGCATGTAAACTTCTGTAACCTGACAATAATTTCAGAAAAAGTCATGGTAAGAGATTGGCCAGGAGATTTAAAATCACAACCTTGTTCTGATTCACTCTAGTTTTGCTGAATGATTCTGGACCTTCTGAGTGTTTCCCCATCTGAAGACTATGAATAAATGAAGGTACTTTAATGGATCCCTTGCAGATCATAGTATGAAAAGAACTGGGTAAGAGCTGTGCTATTACTTTTTTGCATTGAACTTTCCTGTTTTGCTTGATCTGAATTTTCTTTCATTCGCAAGTCTTTATGTGGTGTGACCTGGTGGAGGGCACTGAGACTGCCTGCAGGAATCTGCCCAAAAGCACAATACCAGAGATCAGCCTGTGAAAATAAATCAGATTCTAAGGGGATAGAAGTACAACAGAGCTGTACTTCATTAACAAAAACCCACTCACTTGTTGCTGAGAAAATCTGCTGGAAATGATCACAGTATTACCAGGAAAGTTATATTCAGTGTGAACCATTTCTCCCCGCCCCTTTTCAAAAATTAATGGGACTACATGACCATCTCTTCTTACTGGGAACTGGTGCATGGTCAACACTCAGGAAAAAATCACCTGGAGGTTTAAAGCACCATGTTTGGAAGGGAAGGATGGTCTCATGGTTAGAAGACTAAATTCAAGAGACCTGGCTCCAAATCCCATTGGGTTACCCTTGGTCTACCCTTGGTCTGGCACTCAGAGTTCTTTGGGACACAGATTCTCCTTTCACATTTATTTGCAGCAATGGGCTTTAATTTCCTGTGGCTCTCCATGCATGACTTTAATTTGAGTTAAATTTGCAGGCAGTACACACAAATAAATCTATGTGAGCCCTAACACCGTTGAAGAAAATTTCAAACTCCTATGTTTCCATCATGTACATCAAAATGCCAAGCACAAATTTCTCTATTTCCGACATCCTTGGAAAGATGAAGAGCAATAGTAAGATATTGAATAATATAATTCATATTCCTGTTATTAAAAATAATTAAATATAGGGTTCTCCAAGAAGGGAAATGAGTGTAATATGAAATTAATCAGTGAAGCTTCTGAAGTAAATGGATGGGTTATTACAGAACAGCACTAAAGCAGGCTTAAGAGTATTTTCCACAAACCTCTATATGAAAAAAATCCATAGTTCTTGATAAAATTACATCTTCTTTACATTTTTACAACATATAAAGAAGAGAAGAAAAGCTAGACTTTTGCTAAACATTTCTGAGAAAAATTCATATTAGTTTTCATTTTCAATTCAAATCCACAAACAAAATGAGGCCTATAAAATATTCACATAGTTTTCCATCATAAAGGTCTTACGCCATTGGCCATATAAGCCAAATAAAATCAATAGATTAGCACAAAAACTTGTCTTCAGCTTCCTAGAAAGTTTGTGTTTGCCAAAGAAAGCTGATTTCCCTAAATGCTGTTGAACAGCTCCTGCCCTGGGAGTGCACTGGTTTTGCTCAACCCAGTGACAGGTGCCCATTTCTCTGACACTTCTGCCTCTCATGTGGTCCAGCACATTCCCAGCAGCCTCCCCACATCATTTTCCATCCAGGATGCTACACCCAGGCTGATGGGAAACCAGACTTTGCAGAAACACATCACTGCTGAATTCTCTCCCTTGAGGTGGTGGTCAAAAGGGAGGTTCTCCACACAAGACAGATATTCAGGCTGTCTGCAGATGTCCAGGCAAACCAAGGGGGAGCTGAGTCTTGCCTTGAGGGGATTGCTGCACAAAGAGACACATCTGCAGATGTGCAGATAGATACAGGCTGTGTGAGGAGCTGCAGGCAGGCTCAGTGACCAGCTCTGTGTCTTACCTGCAGCACAATGGGGCCCAGCTAGTCACTATAAAGACATTTCAGGAGCATCTGAGCCAACCCTGATCCCACCACTGTGGCTCCAGGGTAGCCTGGAAGCTTGCACTGGCTCTGATGATGCACTCAATTTGGTAGTTAGGTACTGTGAATCCATCCCTGCTCCTGACTGCTCCTTCCAGAAAGCACAAACCTGTCCCCAAAGATACTGGAAGCAATCAGGCTCAAAATGTGCCAGCAACTGAACCAAGGGAAACTCCACTGCACTCCATTAGCCAAATGCACACTTAATAGGGAGGTTTTTGTCTGAAGTCAAACATTTCTTCAGGTCCCAACTGCTGGGGGCTGATCCAACATTTCAAAATGTATCTGGAAAAATGGGAGTTTCAAAGAGCAGCCCCAGTGAGGAATCAGAGCATAGAGCTCTCCTAGGTCCTGGTCAGTTCTCAGCTGCCTCAGCCAAGAACAGCCTCACTCCCAGAGCCCAGGCACCCTCCACTGCAAGGCAAGTGGAATAAAACATACATGGCATGAAAGGGAAAGAAACTGCTGCGAGAGTACTTTCCAACAGCTAGCATTGTCTTATGTTTTCTAGTATCAGTTTCTAGAAATACAGACTGTATACATATATGGATTTATAGATTTGTGTAATACATGATATATTTCAGAATGCTCATTATCAGCAAAGCACTTCTATGAAATACACATATGGAAGAAAAATAAAGTCATTTCAAAAGAATACAGAACCACCTGGATGTATACAGCTCATGACTTCAGCCCTTGTGGCTGGGCCCATCTGGGACAGGTAGATGTCAAGAAATCTTCATCAGAGGTGAACCTGGTCCCCTGTGTAGTACAAAAACCTCCAGCACTCACTCCCCTCTCTGTCCTGGTACCTTGTGTGCCCTGATGTGCTCCAGACTCGTTTCCTACACAGTCTGTTCCAGAGCTCACTTCTCACAGAATATGTCTGGACTGAAAGCGGATCCTTGAAGAATCCCAGCCCAAGGAGCTCCTCTCCTTTATTCTCTCTGACCCTGAAGGAGGGAAAGCTGGCACTGCTGGCACTCTACAGCCAGACAAGGTCTGGCACAGCAATAAACCTCTGCAGCCACAGAGCTTTCTCTGGGTGACAAGATCTGAATGTCAGACAGGAGCAAGTCAGTCTCAAGGATAACACCCACAGGCTCCCACATCATTCCTGAATTACAATGTCTTGCTGGAGAGACAGAAGGAATGCACAGATGGATGCAAGTGGACAGTTTAAAACTGCTAATACTCAGGAGTAGAGTCTGCTCTCTGCAGCAGCTGCAAATGAGGGTATGAGGGTACCACTCACCACTGTGAAATAGCAGGACTGGGGCTAAGCCTCACTTAAGGCTCAAGAGAGATGTATTTTTTCCACACCAAGGAAGCAAGCAGAAATTCTCAATGGAAACATGGAAAAAGCTTGAAATCCCAAGCCTTAAAAGTTCAAAAGTCAACCAGTGAACAGAGAGAATCCAAACAGTATTTATTTGCCCAAACTCTAGATTTTAAATTTTCTGATGAGTGCTCTGTGAACTAAAATTCTTTTTTTTTTTTTTTTTTTTTTCCTATACAGAGAATCCTTAAAGGAGAAAGGGAGAACTCCAAAGTTTGCACTCATTGACACTTTGCAGTGAAGCTGTACACACAGAATATGCATGAGAAGAGACATTTAGAGGTGATTCTTACCCAGCATACAAATCTCTTTGTCAAAGAACACAGAAAGACTCTTTCCTGGACACTTTACCTGGAAAAGATTCAATTTTTCTGGCATCAGCATGAAAAAAACTCTCAAAGCAGTCCATGCTGCAGCTCTCTGTAGGGCTGGCATGTACAGTTCTGCAATTTTGAAATTCTGCATTTAAAAATCGCTGTTCACCCCAAAACACTCCCTGCACTATAGCTCTTACTGCTTAAACTGCAACACAGAACAGGGATGACTAAGTAGCAGAGATCCCAGAAACTTGGTCTAACATCTTTTACCACCTGAAGTGTCATTTTAATCTACATTTATGGGAAAAAACTTGGACACCTTTGTTCAGCCACTGGCATGCCTAGAGGAGCCCAGACCAAACCAAGGTGCCTGACCTGTGCAATGAAACTGAGATTCACACAGGAGGTGGCCCTGGATAAGGCTTATGAGGGGATGTAGACATTTGGAAATGGATTAAGCACAGGCTCAGATGGAAGAGGGTAGCAGAACTCTTCATCCTTCTTTTGGAGATGGAGATGGAGCCCACCTAGAAACCTGGGAGAAGGAATTGATGCTGGTCACAGTCCCTGATCTGCAGATCATCTTTTTGTTTGTTTGTTTGTTTGTTTGACTTTTGAACCCTGTGAGTTCAAAAGTTCTGTGTCACCAGTGTTTTCTAAACAACTGACACTACTGATTCTCCACAGGAACATAACAACTGCAAGATGAAAATAATCTGCCCATGCATATGCTATGAATCTTTTATTCTTCTTTTCCTCCTCCTTCTCTGTTCAAATATTTGTTCATCAGACTTCAACACCAAAAACTGGAAGCATGCCATCCTGCCCTTCTAGTATTTTATAGAAGACTGGATTTATTTGCAATTATATTCACCCAATTAAAAAAAAATGCTGCTTAAAAAAATCTTCCTCTCGTGAAATTTTATGTATTCTGGCTAGTTGTTTACTGCAGAATTTTTGTAATAAATTATTCTCACTTGCAGCCTGACCTTTGCAATTTTCATAATACAATATTAAAAAAAATACTCCTTCTGCAGATGTACATACACAATGTGCTCATCTTCTTTTTCCTCTGTATTTTGCAGCAAACAGATGTCAGTGAGAACAGCTGCTGTACAAGCTCCTCAATACACTGATCTGGCATCTTGAATGGTGACACCTGAGCCTCAGATCCCAGGGAAATCTTTTATACTTCTTTAGAGAAAACACATTTTTCATTTTGGACTGAACACCAACAAGATATCTACAGTGCAAGCTTCCATCTAAAGATGTCTCCTGGTCTACCATTAGTTCCCTATTAAAGATTCAGGCTCACTAGAAAGTGTAAATCACAGAATATTAAAGATGCTTTTTATAGCCTACCAGTCACTGAGGCTCTGTGCACCACTCCATGCACCATCCAAACTGGGAAATGCAGAGCAGTCTTATCATTTCCAGATAGAAATGGGAAGAGAAATGGAGAGGAGGGAAGGACAAAGAGCTGGGACCTACAGCAGCAGCAAGATACTTGAATTTCACATTTTGCAAAGTGGTGACTGCAACATTTCCATGTTGTCTTTAATTTCCTTACTACCAAGTTTCCCCCTTTTCTGTCTCAAATTTAAATAATCACCAACTTTTGAAAGTATGCACTACTTATTTTTTCCACTTTCAGCATCCAATTCTTCTTGGACCTTCCTACATGGGAGCTGTGTCTGCCTCTAGAAAAATGCATTTCTAGTTCACTCTCTTTGTCCCTAAAAGCTTGCCTTGGCATTAAGAAAATCCAGATCTAAGCTATGAAAACCAAACAGGATAAAATATGGACTCAGCTATATGGACTCTGTAGGGAATGTGTTTCCAGCCCAAGAAGAGACAAAAGGGTTAATCATGGCTCAAATCACACTACTGACATAAATGTTCTCATCTGGGCTCTCTTAGAGCACTTTCCTATGGATCTGAAAGTACTTTGTAAGAAAAAGATATGTTTTAGATTCTCAGAAAACTCAAATCACTCAACTGAGGACATATAAGATCAATTCTGGGAAGAGAATTCAAGGTTTACTAATGTTTCCTTAGGTCACGCTGTCTTCCAAAAAGCACAGTGACCCCCTCAAAACCAAATTAATAAGCTGCATCATTACTTTGTTCCATGTTCGTTATTTCTGGTAAAGGAAAGGGCATTTTTCAGGGAAATCTTGGGGTTAATTTGTCACATGCATCTTCCATGTCATGTTTTTTTGGCAAACGATCAGTGAGATCATTAATTTCTATATCTAACTTAGTTTCCGTTTCAAAGTACTATAAAACAGAAACAACCAGACACTCATGCCAAAAAGAAAACATTAAAGAGAATGAGACTATAAATGGTCCCTTTTAAAATTGATTCAGATACAACATAAAGCAAAAGGCCATTTTAAACTAAATGCTCCTAAAATAAACAATGAAGATCTCCTTACCCCCTGCTTCGAGTAAGTATTTAAGCAAATGAGAGCTAGGAAATCAATGAGTAGATATTGAATTGCTATCCAGCCAAGCTTCAGACAGATTCTGGTAAACAAACACAAATCTAAAAATAAAAGTGATGGGGAAATCTTTTTTTCAGGAAATTGCACATTTGTAAGCAGAGGGGTGGGGGAGTGGGTGGAAAGAGATACTGTAAAAGACAAGTGATGAGGAAGAGATCCCACTTGAGATTTTTCCATCTCAGATCAGTATCCAGTTTAATAACTGAGACACACCACTGTCCATGCTGGATCTGTGGGCTTACATGCCTTTGGCTCACACCTGCACACTCATCTCCAGCTAGTGTTTAGGACTCCAGAGAGGGGAACACAATTCTCAAGAAGAGCCAATGTGGATGCAAATTCCTGTGAGAGAAAAGTTCTAAATATCACTAATGCTTCTTGCTCTGAGACCTGCTTCAAATTTCCATTTGCTTTATTTTGTATAAATTCCACAGAGAGGCTTTGTTGTTTTAGAGAGCAGCCTGCATATATGGCATTACAGGAGAAAATCTAGATTTTGTAGCAACACCTACTATCATTACTCTCAGTGCTGCAAGATTTTTCACTAAGCTGAGAGTTTAGACACCCCACAGTCGTGCCACACATTCATAAATTCACTTTTGCCAAAAGAAAATGCTATTTTTCTGGGCATGTGGCCATATTTCTCCAACGGAGCAAAATGGTTATGGCTGGAGTTTCCATATATTGTTTTCTACAATACTCATCTGTGTGCTTTTGGTACTTTCAAAGCCACAGGACAGATGATCCCACTGGGGAGTTGCAGTCACCTCCAAACTGCAGGGTATGCAGGAGGTTCCCTGCTCCCAGCCCTGCTTCTTTGCCCGGTTTTGTGCAGACCTCAATGGCAACACAACGGCATCGAAAAGAGCCCAGCCACAGCATAACATTTTCATTTATGTTTGGAAAGAGATGAGATCTGATAAATCCACAGCAATTATTCCCATGCTGTTTATTCACATCCTGGGAAAATCATACATGCAATGGTCCATCTCCAATAAAGACTTTTTGCAGAAGGCCCAGGGCATGAACTGGATGATGTGCTTGGTGTGGAGCCAGTGCAGAGGGCAGGAGCAGAGGCAAAATATTCACAGGCTCCCATTGCTAAGTAGGAAACCTGCTGGTCAATATTGCTAGTGCACACAGTAGGTCCCCTTTCAGTGAAAAACATGAAAAGAAGTGTCCTGAATCTGCTAAATTAATTTTCATTGTGAATTTTGACTGATGCTCCAAACTGCAAACGTAATTTACAGCATAATATCAAGTTTTACCACTTCTGAATGGACATGACTTAGCTCACCACAGACACAACCAAGTACACCACCATGGATGAGCATGGTTCACCCTGGCACTACAACCAGAGAACAGGAAAAAAAACACCAAACCATTTTCTTTCAGCAACCAAAGTAGAGCTGCACTTAAAGCCCCAATTTCTACACCAGCACTTCAAAGAGCACCAGCTGAGCTAGCACAACCTCTTCTGTGCCCTTCATATTCTCCTCTGAACAGAAGAAACTTCTTGTCTATGTTTTATTTGATGGCAGAGATCAACTTGTGTCTGCAAACCCATTGTCTGCTGCCAGACATGCAGCAGTCTTTAACAAACTACTATTCTGCAGGCAATTTCAGAGAATCAGATAGAGAACAAAGAGGCTACCAAGCCAACCATAAAAATTCAGATGGAGAAAACATTATAATGAATAATATTAGAATTTCTCTACATTCAGAATTGGTGTCTCCTCACCCTATAAAATGTCCATTACTGTGTGCTTTTTTTCTGAGATGTGAGGCATGCATGTAACTCTTTCCATGACAAGATAACCAACATAGTTTTCAGAAAATATCTGCTTCAAAACTGAGCATTTCTCCATTTCAAGAAAGCATTTTTGAAAATTGAAAATGAGTGTTCTTATGTTTTTAAGACAGCTATATTCTGTTGCTGACATGTTACATAGACCTTGAAACAGTAGTGGTAGATTTTTTTTTCAAATAGAAAGGGTGATCCTGTTTAAGCAGACATTTATTTTGCCCATGTGTGAGAAGAACAGATGATTACACAATGCCTAACTGCAGAGTAACGTATTTTAGAAAAAGGAATCAGGTGGTTTTACAAGGAGATAGTGTCAACCGATTTAGAAGTTCCTCAACAGCCCACTTAGTGCTCTCGCAGACAGATACTGGAAATGCAATAAGCTGATGCTGATACTGCAAAGTTTTACTTCCAGCTTTGCTTTTCCATATAATTATATGTAATTTAATTGTATGAGCTCAGATACATCCTTCACTGCACTGTTTCCCAAAAGGGTATCAGAGAATTTGTGAGAGAACCAGGAAAGCCACCAAGGAACACAAAACTACCTTAAACCTTGTCTAACAGTCCAAAGATATCCAATCCTCCATCCATCCCTACAGCTGGACAATTTACCTGTCACAGTGCTCACATGGGCACTGCCAGAAATCTTAACCTGCTACAGAAGCAGCTTCAGCCTCCCAAAGAGCCAGCAGGAAACTGGCCAGGCACAATATTCCTTAAAAAACAAATGTGTCAAAGAAACTAAACAGAAGGGATTATAAAGAAAAGAAAAAGATAACAGGATGGATTATTTGCAGGGCAGGAGCCCAGTTTGGTTGCCTGATTTTTGTTTTGGCAGCTGCACATCCCGGGGATGCCTATTTAGGGACAGATTTTACTTAAAGCTTCCGCAATGTTGTGTATAGAAGAAGCAGGAACAAAAACATGTCTCATGGACACATACATTTTTAGAAACCCAGAGGAAGTGAGCCACTTGGGCAGTTCCCAGGCTCATGTTGTTTGCTTTGATTTCTTAGTTATGAACATGAGTGGCTTTTCACACTGAGTGGAAGTGGATCTGGGAAGAAAAGAGCTTCTCCAAGCACAACTCATCCCGCTGAGGGATGCAGTTTCCACTCCCAGCAACTGTTTTGGAGATCAAAGCAGCAGCCAGTCAGAGGAGCCCAAGCATTGTTTGCTTCATAGACTCCTACATAAAATTATTTAACGTCATTAAGAGGTGTAATTATGAAGCCCAACCATGCATTTCTGTTGTTGAAACCAAAGTATGCTTAATGGTGTAATTACTTTTAAAAAAGAGCTCCCACGACTAATTACATCCACAGGGAGACAAGCAGCAAAAAGCTTCATAGTGTAAAACTAGGAATGAATTATGTGTCTGGTAGTTTTACTCCTCATTCCAAGCACAGCACTGTAAATACTACTGGCAGCCCCCTCAGCTCCCTGTGCCTTCCACAGCACCAAGATGATCACCAACAAGACCATGAACAGCAAAATGCTCTGAACAACAGCCAAGGCCAAGTGACCTCCATGCTGCACAGGAATGATCCCATTTCACCCTGAGTGAGCAGGGATATGGCACTGTTGGGGTGTGCAGGCTGTGATCAATCATCACCATGCCACACAAAGAAGGTTTTGGGTGACTGACAGGGTCTTCAGCCATGCCCCTTGTGCCTCCTGCCTGCTCCACCTTCCTGTTTGCCTGTTTGTCTGAGGCTGATGGATGTCACAGGGTGAATCCAAGGGGAAGACCTTGGCCAATGCTTGCCCAGGGCCAAGCACCACCTGCAGTGTCAGCGTTGCACTGGCCACCAACCCCTCCAGGTGACAGTCACAGGATGCTCTTGGCTGGTCAAGGGGAGCCACATCACAGACCACATCACCTGAATCCAATTCCTGCCAAGCACCCATCACTTCAAAACCAACAACAGGAGGAACTGGCTGCAATCCACACCTCTCTGCCAACCTTTCCCATCCCATGTCACTCATTAACTCAGGGCAGATGGGGATTTGGCCTTACCCCACCCAGGAGCCAATCCCTCTAGCCCTGTCAGTGAAACACTGGAAAACACAGATCTACCCAAAACATTGGCCTGGAGCCAGGGAAGTGTTATAGTATTCCTCAGATCCATTTGTCTTACTCCCTGAGATGGAGTTTATTACTAGGGTGCTGTGGCACTGTGAAATTTATGGGCAACAGAGTCACTTCATCCATTCCAAAGAGACAGGGAACAATTAACACCTCCTTATTCCTGATGCTTCTCCCTTCTGCTTTTGGCTTGTTCAATTCCACTTCCCCTCTTTATCCTCCTATTATAGGAATAGCAGAGTACAACCAGCATTTATCTTTTTTTTCCAGACAGCCTTTAAGAGAGCAGAAAGCCTCCCCAGGATGGACATTTGCTGTCCCCAGCCCCAGGCTTCAATACTCAGCTCCACAAGCAGAGATCTGCTGCAGCCATTAAAATGAAATCTGCAGGGTTATGCCTGGAAATGCATTTCATTTTACTTGCATGATTCCAGCAAAGTTTATAAAATTGGGAATGTGTAATGCCTAGCAGAAAGCCTGAGTGGTTTCCTGACAGAGCTTTGCTAGCCAGTGCCACGTCTCACCCAAATTACTTCTGCAAGTTCCACTTAACACCTACAGCCTCTGCTCTCTTCAGTGCTTTGCAGCTCAAATAACCTCCTGCCCTTCAGTTTTGGGACAAATATTGAAATTCTCATGATCACACAAAAAAGGCTCTCTCATTTTGGGGAAACCCAGGGCAATTTCAGCTGAGATGTCTGAGGAACAAGTGGGTCCATGTAAATTGAGGAAAGAATCTTGGAAAAATGAAGATTATGTGAAATCCAAGAGCCTCTCATTTGGTGACTTCAGATCAGTTTTGCTGAGTATCAATTCTACTAGTGAGTAAGCTGAATATTGGTTTTTTGGAGTTTGGGGGTTTTTTTGCCTCAATAAGAGCAAGGGATGATGCTCTTCAGGGCTACAGTGAATTAGCTGGGAAATGTAGAAAAAAAAACCCTGGGATAGGAAGAAATCAGTCCAAAGGCAGGGCAGTGCTCCTTGCTGTGCTGGAGTTTCATTGTGCTGATGCCAGGCCACAAGTTGAACTTTTTAGGTTGAACTGATGGGTGCCCACAGTACTTTGAAATTTTTATACAAAGCAAGTTTCAAAACTCCAGAAAGAAAACATCATGATAAATACTGTTTCTTTTTGAAAACACGAGCTACAAGGCTCCTCACAGCAGTTTTGGAGCAGCAATGAGAGATAATGACAGCAGACATAAAGCTGGTAGACAAGAAAATACATGCCAAATATTTGGAGCACTTGGCTGAGGACAAGCCATGGTTAAGTACCCAAATGAGCTGACTGCATTTTCAAAATGTGAAAATTCAGCTTGTGGATATTGATTTCCAGGCAAGCCTGGCTCACTTCACTCCCTAGGGCTTAACTGCCTTTGAAGGTCTTTAAGAGCCTGTCCAGAAAACATCTGCTTACTTCAGTGCAGTTTTAACCATGGGTTATTTCTTCACTCTGAGAGCAAATCAGCAATACACTGACTCCAAAGAGATGCTCCAGCCTTCATGGAAAGCCTTTCCCATTTTGCCTGCAATATTGCTTTCCCGGGCACACATTTTAACAACCACACTGCAGGACATAGAAGTGGCATCCCCGATCAGCAGGGAGAAAACTTCCACTTTTGATATAGAAAGCTCTGAACTTATTGAAAAAATAGGATTGATTTAGCTCATGTGTCTCCTCCACACCAGGTTCCGAGATCTCTCTTTGCACTGAGGTACATCCAAAAGAGACAAGAGCCTGGGAGCAGCTGAAACAGGCAGGAGAGTTGGGGAAGCAGCTGAAAGGTCCTGGCAGGCCCAGAGATGGGTCTGGAACACCCACGAAGCTCTGCTGATCGGGTGTCAGTGAAGCTGTGGCGCTGAGAAGTATGGCTGGTGTGCAGGATGGCAGCTGGAGGCCAGCTCTAGGGCTAGGGCTCAAGGAGCAGGGCTCAAAATAAGCCAGAAAATGCAACATCCTTCAGCTACCTGAAGTTATCACGAAAGCAAAAAACACCAGAACTGGGCCTGATAAATAGCTGGTAAAATCCCACCCCCTGTGCCCTCAGTGGAGTCAATGTCTGCTGCAGGACTCCTCCACCTCTTCCCAGCCCACCCAGCCTCCAACCCCAAGGTTCTGCCCCATAGCAGGCATGGTGTCATGTTGTGAGTTGCTCATTCCTCACCCCATCTGTGATTTCCATCTGAGACACCCACATGTACCCTAATTCAGACAGTATTGATCATACCATGAGGCCAGACCATCAACACAAGGTGGGGGAACCAACCAGAGAAAAAATGCTATTCACCTGCAGGGTTTTGAATCTTCAGTGGGATTTGTTACTAGTCACAGAGGGATTTTGGTAGCCCTGGAGGTCTCTAGTCTACCCCACCATGTAAAACACATCCAACTAGATCCTGTGCTCAGGGCCATGTCCAGCCAAATTGTGAACATTGCCCAGGTGGACATGCCCCAAATGCTCTGGACAGCTTCCACCATCTGATGACATCCATGGTAAAAAATGCTTTCCTTACATCTAACTGGAATCTCCCATCTTGCAACTTGTGCCTGTAGCACCTAGTCCTGTCACCACAAACCTCTGAGCAGAGTTGAGCTCCTTGCTCTTCACATTCTCCCATCAGGAGCCTGCAGACAGCAAAAAGGGCTTCCTTGAGTCCTCTCCCCTCCAGGCTGAACGAAGCCTTCTCAGCTTCTGCTGCTGCACTCTGTGCTTCAGCCCCACAGCACCTTGGCAGCCTCTGAGTGAATCAATGTTTTAGGGGCACATTCATACCCATGGAGCCCAGAAATGGTGTTCTCCCTCTGGCAGTGCTAAGGCACAGATGCACCCCCAGGATGAAGCAGCTGTGTGCTCACTTCTCCGCTCACAGTGGGAAGTGAAACCAGAAAAATAAATCCTGAAGCCAACAAACAGCAAACAATGGAGAGTCACTAAACGATGGTAACACAGCCATGTGTGGTCACAAGCCAGAAACTGCACCTTTTTTCTTTCTTTTTTTCTTTTTTTTTTTTTCTAAACCAAACACAGCACTAGATCTCTTCAACAAGGACCAATCTGAGCAAATCTTCCCCCAAAAGCCTTTTTTTGCTTTTCTGCAACCTTTGTTCTTTTAGCTATTGAAGTAAATTATTTTTCTGTCTCTACTCTGGGGTCTGTGTTTGGGTGGTGAATGTTGAATTTCACACCAAGAGAAGGGGACTATGTGCCAGGTAACTGTAAAAATACAGTCAGATAAAAGAATTCCTCTGCTCAGAAAGGAAGGCTTTGGAGGGAGTAACCTGTGGCTACAGAGAATTAACTTCACTCACTAAAATTCAGAGCAGCTGCAGCATCTCTTTAAAGTTGGTTCAGGCTTTCAGTGAAAGTTCACACAGCACATTGGGGATGTCAGGACTCAGTGTATTGGGCAGGCACAATGAAAGTAGATGGTGGTGCTCTCCAGAAACTAATGCATCTTCATTTGCAGCACAAATGATACAGGGACATCATTATTTGCAATAAATATTTTTTAAGAGCATTATTAGCACCAAGTGATTATTTGGAGGTATCAGTTGTTTAAATACAGCAAGTGTGGCAGAGTAGTTGTTCATATAAGGAGAAAGACGTGTGAGACAACTGTGCTATGCATCATGTAATTACAGCAGCAGGGCTGAGCTTTTTCTGGTGATGAAAAGCTTCACAGTAACTCCAAAATGTGCTCAGCTGGTTTTTATTTATTATTGGCATCAGCACAATCTTTCTTAAGGATTAGGGGGGGGAAAAAGTGAGAGTATTTCATAAAATTCGCTTACTCTTTTATGTGTCACCACTTATGTGTCTGAACACTGACTTCTTCTCTTTCTTATTTTCATTATTTTATGTATAAGCATCTCTGACCATGCTGGATGAAGGCATTGAGAACACTAGGGGAGCTCCTGGTTTGAAAATTATACCAAGGCATCAGAATTCTTAATCTTATTCTTGAAAATGTTTCAAAAACAAAAGATAATATTCATTCTAAAAATAAATTTCCCTTGATCTTGCCATGCTCAGACATATGACTCAGATCCTTGATTTTGAGAGCACATATAAGGATCAGTTCAGGGCTGAACCTAGGACTTCTTACATGTGCAAAGCAGGAGAAACAGGTGCTTTATTTTTCATTTCACTGTTATTTTCTTTGGCTGTTTGCACAGGCCTCACTGGGATGGTTATTAACATTCAGTTGCTTTGCTATAGGCATTCCACCCAGCCCTGATCTCCTCCAAAGCTACTATAAATGGATTTAATTCAGACCCTGATATCGAGGTCTGTGTAATGAGCCAAAGATTTCAGTGGACAGAAGTTTTACACAGTTCTGAGAGTGGCACACTGGCTCCCAGGGCAAGGCTGGCTTAAACAAATGGAGCTGGAGCTGTTCTCAAGCTGTGTTTCCATTCCTTGCTCCCTGTTGCACACTGGTCCAGTGATGGTGTGAACTGCTGTTGCTCTCTGCTCTTTGTCAGGAGGTAATGCTTGCAATGTGAGCACTGCCTTATGTCAGCCAGGAAAGTTTGGCTTTTTGGGGTTTTGCCTGAACAACCTGTGTAATCTACATAACTGTTCTTTTTTTTTTTTCTTTGCCTGGGATTCCTTCAGTCCATTTCTTGTTTTGGTTTTCCTGGTTTCCTAAGAAAAAAAGAACAAGATGCTGTTTATTTCCCTCCTGTAATTTTCAATCTGTTGGAAATGACTGGTACAGGCCTAATCAATTGCTGATTTTCTATTTAAAAAACATGGATGTTCAACAAGGATGGTCATGGATGTTCAGTTTGTACAACCCTCTAAGAGGAGTAAATTTTACTCTTCTAACCCCACGCTGAGTTGCAAAAGACCCATCTCAATCTTGCCTAATGTAAAGCCATCAAGTTTCGCTATATGCTGCTTTCTTTCTTTATGAGATATGTCATCATCAAGTCACATACAATTAAGAAACCATGACCCTCAGCTAATAATGAGTGAGAGCACACAGATTTATGGGTGGCTGTGTGTCTGCTCCACTGGTTCATGCTTTGGCAGTGTTTCCTTCTCCAAAGTGCAATCCCTGTGACACTGTCACAGCTCATAAACACCTGAGGTGAGGCTCCTTGTTGACCCACTCTGCAACATCAGCAATGCTCTGTGCCATTGCTTCTCCCCATTAAAGTCTATTGCTCATTATTTCATATGTAACACAAAAATTAAACTGCACCTGAGGCAGCAGGGAAATCAATCTTCTCCAGAGAATCACTCCAGTTAAAAAATGCAATATATCTTTTATCCATTTAGGCACTATATATATTTTAAAAAAAAATTAGCAAGAATACACTTAAAGAAAAGGCAGGAAAAGTATGTCCTAAGTAGCCAGCATCTACACATCTACACTGCAATAATATTCTTCTTTATACACTCAGACAAGTGTTTTTAGGAAGACAGATGATGTCTAAATGTTCTTTCTTGATAATTTTTTGTGTGCTTTCAATTTTCTGCAGATAATTAATCATTGTAATAGGAGCATTTAGACTTTTAAACACACATTTTTTCACAAAAAAAAAATCAGTCAGGCTGGTAATGTGATAACTGTTCTCCAATTAATTAGATTTTCAGCGTGAGGTATTCTATAAAAGCACATCTATTCAGAGATGTGGTGTAACACCAAGCAGTCTTGTAGCTAACACTGAGTCTTTACAGATTCAAATGAGGCTGCCACATTTTGTCTGTGGTTCTTGAGCTAAAACATTAAACTTTCTACAGAAAAACCCGTATTCAGCCCTGCATTCCCACACAAACACAGGTCATCGACGTGACTTGCTCCAGGAACACAAGTTTTACAATCCCAACCAATTTTAAAGAGTCAGGAGTGAAACAAAGGCAGTGTCTAACCTGATCAATGAGAGGCACCACATCAGACCCTATTCCCCTGCTTAATTCAAAAGTTGGTTCAGGAATGCCTGAGGATTCTGCTGGAGCGAGAGCTTTCAGCAAATCACGAGCTGGCAACAGAGCTGGGGGTAATTCATTTATATCCATCAAGAGAAGCAGCAGCTTTAAGGACAACTCCCACATGCCCTCAAAATAATGAATCCTGAGCTGTAGCATTCTCTCTCACAGCTTCACACCTCTCAGAGTTGGAATCAAGAGTTATTTGTATGAATAGGTCACATTTTCGCTGTGGTTCCCTGCTCTTCCCTAGTGGGATACAATGGATTTAGGGGGGAAATGGGGAAAAGACCAATATCCAGAAACACACCTGTTGCCTTAGATCCCTGGATATCCATTATGTAAAACTTCATCCATCAGCCCAGCAGCAAAGCATCCCAAAGGATATGGGGATGTGTTTTAGTGACATTCCTCAGAGGGAGACGAGGCTGGCAGGGTCTGTGTCACTAAGACTGAGCAGTACCAGGGGCATGAAGCACAATGCCACAGGCTGGAGGCCATTCCCAAAATGCAGGGTGTATGACCATCTTCCCAACTTTTGCAGCACTTACAGTTTCTTTCAGGAAAACTTTACAGCTACAGAGGGACCCTTATCTTTCCTGGCAAAGCCAGAACATTTTTTAAGAGCCTGCCTAGTGCAATATGTGGGTATTTTCTCTCTTTTCACCTTGACAACTGCACACTGTTGCCCTCGCTCCCGTTCCATTTATCCCACTGGGAACTCTTAGATAAGAGTGGGAAATTAGTCATCATAAACACGTGGGCCCAGTGAAGAACTCCAACTTTCAAACAGCAAAAGAGTTTTGCTGCAGTGCTAACACTGTGCTGAACTCCACAACTCCTGATGAGATTGCTATTTTTTTGTAGGGTAAAAAGCTTTCAATCAGCAAGTAAGAGGTTCTCCCAGAAAAAGAGCTCCTGTTGATAAAGGCTGGAGAATTATTTTTGTCTTTCAAGATGTCTAGGACAAAGAATAATTCCCAGAACCTGGGTCTACCGTGATTTCTGTGCAGCATTATTATGCACAGAGTCTGATTGGTTTCAGCAAGAGCATGGAAGAGTCTGATCCTGATTGACCACTCAGCAGCAAGGGCCTGAATTCACACATTTTCTGATGAGGCATTAAGGCCCGCAGAATTTGGAAGTTAAATTGGCTTCACACCTTTCTAACCTCGGCATTCACCATGCAAAACTGTTCTCTAGCTGGAATTGTGAGTTCTTACAGAAAGACTTTGCACCTACCATCCGAGCCCCTCTGAGATACTAATGCATTCAAGCTCATAATCCTGCTGTGACTAAGAGATCTTGTGGTCCCTGTTCTACTGGTATGGAAATGGAGATCTTGAACAGTCTTATTTTTTGGACACAGGAACATGAGGAATCCCTGCAAGAAACAGAAGTAAAGCTAAAATTTTCTGGTACTCAGTCTGTGCCTTCAACCTTAATAAAACACATCTGCTTTAAACAATGAGGTTTTGGGTGGATTGTTTAAAGAAAGATTTAGGTTTTAAAGAAAGAAGAAATGGGTTTGTTCTGTAACCCTCTTGCCTCTTTCACACACCCTGCAGCAGCAGAACTACAACTTGATTTTGTACCCACACAACATACAGAACTCCCAACCACTCAGTTCTTGGCACTTATGTGCCAAAGCTGAAAAGTTCCTGCCAACCAGAACTGCTGTGTTATTGTTATTAATCATCTGTTCAGGCCACTGGTGTGCAAGAAGGTCATGCTGGAAATGCTCCCTTTTCTCTATGGCTGACCATCTCCTCTGCACTGTTGGAGAGAACTTCCAAAAGCAGAGCAAATTCTGAGCTGAGCCTAACGTGCTGCCAACAACAGCCGCGTGTCTGCGAGGCCACTGCATCACATTCTTCTGTTTGCTGTAAATGGGTGATTGCAGAAGTGGAGACCAGCCTCAGAGATGAGGCTGCACTGAGGCTTCCACTTAAAGCAAGGGTTTAGCCTCCTGGCTGTTTAGTAATTTTATAATAAAACTCAAGAGATTTCATAGTTCCACTGTTAGCTGGAAATCTGCGCTATGTAGGAAATGAGAAGGGCTTTTGATTTCTCTGCGTTTTCCATGAGTAGAACAATAATAATTGATCCAGAATTTATGATGCCACGGCAAAAGTCTGTCTGCACTGTTCTGCAGGCAGTGGGCCTGTCAGCAGGGCACAGGAGAGAGAACCAGCCCCGTTATCCCCCAGAGGCAAGGCTCCGTGCTGCCCTGCGGAGTGGCCAGCAGCGGTAGAGCATCTTCCACACATCCCTCCAGTGACTCTCCTGCAGCACGGACACCCAGCTGCTCCGAGCAGAGTCACGACCTCCAAATCACTGCACAAAGGCTGCTGGCTTGGGATGGCTTGGCTGCTGTCCCCTGCAGCCCAGGGCAGGCCACAACAATCCCAGGGACAAAAAGTTCGATATCCCAGCCCCAGGCTCGCTTCCACCCAGCCCTTTGTCCCGTGGATGTGTCGATAAAACAAATGAACCATGCCCCAGTGCATCGGCACAAATGCACCATGCAAAGGAGCAGCTTGGAGCTCAAAGAGCAAAATTTGCAGCTAAGGACACTAATGACTCAGTCTGGTCACTCTGAAAGCTGCTCTTGGGCGTGGTAAGAAGTGGATGCAGGCTCCATAGAGCCTGGCAATGATAACAAATAACCCAGAATGCTTCAAGTGTTTGTGCTTGATGAATTTTTACATATTTTCCCATGTTTTCTGGTTATTATAGAGTCAAATTCTGATGAGACCTGATATTTATATTATTTTGTCAAAGAAGTTAACTTTGTTTTAAACAGTTGGCTCAAGTCACATGGAGAGCAACCTGTAAAAGCAGCCTATATGGTTGGAGCTGCCATTTTTGTGGACTTAAAAAATTACACACTGAAATTCTACTGGACAATCGCTATACACTTTATAGAGACAGCTCCTGGCCTGAGGGATTTGCAGAGCAAATAAATGCAAGCACAGAAAAACAAATGAGACATCAGAAGGTCAGATGAATATGGAATGATTAATGGAAGTGAGATGGGGGAATATGGCTAGTAGGAGGCAGCTGTATGGGAGGAAGGTAGAGGTACACCATGGGGATTGGAGCCAGGTCAAGCAGATTTCAGTGAAAATACTAGAATTTTTAGGAGAAGCAAAAGGTGGTGTTTTGACAGACACTTTTCACTCTTCAGCTCTGTCCCCTAGCTCAAAATGAATCAGAGTTCTCCTTGGAAATGAAGACTTTTTCCTCTCTCCTTCCACTTGTGCACCTGTGTCCTGTAATGTTTGAGTTGGGCTGCACCAGCCCTGGCAAAGCTCTGGGATCTCAGTTTACCTGGGATCTCTATCAGGCAGGATACCCCCAGGTGATGGCACTGAACAGCCTGTCCTGTCACATCCCTTGTGTGCAGCCTGGAGCCACCCCACGCATCTTGGAGGGTCCTCCAGAGCAACCATTTATCACCATTTATCACCCATTTGTACTGCAGCTCCTCAGACATGGCAGCTATGTTCTCTCCATAAAGCTTGCCCAGGAAAGATCACAGAGGGAGGCATCATTTTGTGATCCTTGGCTGTAAATTCACACTTTCCAAAGATGTTCATATCCTACTGAAAGCATAAAGGAAAGACAGCTGAAAATTGCTGTCTGCTGAGTGACTGGTGTTTGAAGACTCCTCTGAGTATAAAAGAAAGGAAAATATTGTTCTCTTCAAGCTTATGGATCTCACCAATCCAGGGATGAGCTTCAGGGTCAGACAATTTCATGTTTCACAGATGAGTGAAACATGAAATTTTCTTCTTTTTTCAAGAAGAAAATTACCCCAGTGGAAAAAAAAAAAAAAACAAAGCCAAAAACAACCCACAAATACCCATTCAGCTAGTGCTAGGAGGGCTGTGCAGGCTCAGAGCACTCATGAGTTTAACTGCAGCAGTGGAGCAAGAGCTGGCTACTGCTAAGTCCTGGCAAAAACATTCCCCTGGTATCCACTTGTACTGCCAGAGCACAGAGCAGAGGTTTCCATTTCTACTCCCAGGGGATGTGAGGGTGAGATGGGACACAGAGCTGGGCCAAAGCAGGGAGCTGGCACACACAGTCCCTGCCCTGCAGACAGAGATTATTTTCTTTTCCAGCTTATCTGTAAAATCTCTTATGTGGGGACCTTTTTTTTTTTGCAACTGCATTTTATATTAAAAATAGATGTCTCGGTGATGTTACAGTACTTGTTAGCAGCCTGCAACAGCTCAGAAATAAGGTTTGATGGAAGGGGTGGTGTCCCCAGCAGCCCAAACACATGGACAGATTGACATGGTCTAATCCAGCTCTGGTCCATCAGGTAGCCACCACCCACTTTGCAGCAGCCCTCTCCCATTCTATGGGAATTTTGTCTTTTCCTTTAAAAATAAACACAGCTGGGCTATCAGTCTGGGTGTGAACATCCCACGAAGCAGCAAACGAGATATTTCAACAAAATAAAAAAAAGCCCTGTGGAAAGTTTGCGCCTCAGAGGGATGGAGGAAATGCAGCTCTGGGATATGAGGCTTTCCATCCTACACCACCCTTGTGACAGGGCCACAGCTGGAGAGGCCCTGGGGAATTATTTGAGGGTTGATTGCAAACTCACCCCAATACTGCTCAGGTGGCTGAGCAGCCTGTGTTCACCTCCTTGTACTGTGCTGGGTATGAACAGCAGGAAGAGCAGGACCAGTCTTTGGGACTTGAACTTAGGTTTAAACGAGGTAAAATTAACTTTGGACTGTAGACTGGGGATGAATGAGTCTTCCCTGGCATCCTGGAAGATGCAAGAGTTCCCCTGGAGAAGCCTTAGGATCCCTCTCACTTGAGTGAATTTTGATTGCTTTGGACAAAATGATGGAGAATATTTTGCAGGGAACAACCCTGTGGGTGGAAGGGATGATCTCATAGGTCTTTTCCATCAGTGATTTCCAGGTTTTTTGTGCCTCTGACATAAAACCCTGAAATAGCAACATTAGTCTAGGTCAAGATAACACTAAAAGCATGTGTTTAATTTTACATCTGGAGAGGAGCAGATGTGCCACACAGCAGCTGTATGAGTCATTCCCAGACACTGTACACCACAGCCAGAGTGAGCCCTGGGATGAGGGCTTCTCTTGAGCTGATGGAAAACCAGAGCACACAACACAATGATCACAGGTATAAATATCAGCACAGATTCTGCACAACAGCCAGGGAAGCTCCTTGACAAAAAAGGGCTTAGCAAAGCCTTCAGGCTGCCCTGTTCTCCCTCCAGAAGTGCTCCTACTCTTTCTGACAGCTTTGGGAAGGCCTGGGAATGTGGTGGGGCCTGAGCCCCAGCCTCACAGACCTGAGCAGACCACCAAGCCAGTTTCCACATCCAACATCAGAAGCTTAGAAATGTTACACACAAGCTCACTCAGTCATGGGAAATGTGTGCACATAACCTCACCTGTGTCAGCTTAATTACCTCTCCTCTCAGGCTAAGCCCATTCCCAGCAGCTGCCCAGCTTAAGAGGACACCCACAGCCTCTCCAAGAGCACGGCTGAGGAGAGGGTTTTCTTGACTACACAGTAAATCACTCACTCTGCAGCAGCTCACATTATTTACCCACCAAACAGGCAACAGATCAGCTTTCCCATCTTGAAACGAGGGCAGTAATACTTGTTTTTACCACATACCAAAACTTAATGAAGACAAAAGCTCTCCAGAAAGCGTGGTTGTCACAGAGACAATCTGTGGCCCTGCAGATTGAACATCACAGGTCATTAACTAATCGCCTCCAAATGCACAAATAACTCTTGTTATGGTGGAAGGAGCCACAGACACATCAAGGGAAAACCAGACCCCTCAGGGATCAGCAACCACTGCCTTACTGCAGTCTTGTGGCTCTTACAAATGGCAAATATGAGAGGAGGTTGAGGCAGATCAGACAAAAGCAGTCTTTGAGTGCAGCACTGAGAAAGCCAGAGAAAGCTCACTGAATTTTCTTGGATGTTGCGCAAATGCTGCCCTGAACATATACAAAGGAGAAAAATGTTTATTGGAATCATTAATCCACATAAAACATGATAAAAATGCACTTTTACCATCTGGCTTCGGTTGGTGTGTTTATTAGCAGGGGATTTGAGGCAGTGCTAGCACTGCCCACTCCTGTGATTCCTGGTCCTTTTCCAAACACCCTGGCTCCCAGAGCAAGCCTTCCAGCAAAGCTTTCTAAGCAGGGTGGGGGAAAGTGGGACGGCATGTGACTTTCTTTTTTCAAGCTCCTGATCCCCTCTAAAAAAAAAAGAAAATTGAAGTACAGAAATCTAAGTTCCATAACATAGAAAGTGAATTTGAATAATAAAAATTAGTATTTTTAAAACTTTTTAAAGATCTTATCATTTTGGAGTCATTAATTCTGAATATTGATGATTGCCAAGAAAGAACACAATGAGTCCCAGGTAAAACATTCTCTTCTGGTTTTTTTTTTTTTTTTCTCTTCTTGGTAGAAAAGAGTCTTACCAGCAAAATCTTTCCCAGTGGTACAAAGAATTCTTTTCCCTTATGAGATTCTGATGGAATTGGCTTCCCATTTTACAATACCAGTGCATACTAATATAGAGTATGAACAAACTAAGGAGTAAAATGTACTAAGACTTGACTTTGCAAAAAGAAAAAAAAAAAAAAAAAACAAAACAAAACTAACAAAAAGAGGCTGTTTTGCACACACTTGTATGGATAGGATGCAATTGATAGAGCTGGTTTTAGGATTAAATCCATAGGCATCTGCTTGTAGAACCCAAGGCACTCCAAGATTTTGGGCTGGTTCCTAGGCTTAAGAGGGCCCACAGCTGAGTTGCAGCTCTAGCCCATCCTTTATCATTGCATCCAAACATGATCCCACCTCCCACAGACAGCAGTGGACTCTCCACCGAGGAGAGACAGGCTCATTTTCCTATCAGCTCTTTTGGATTCCAACAGCCCACATACACAACTCTGGATTTCCACCTAATGCTGACTCACTCTTTGACTTGCTTGCCACCCCAGAGGCTCAGTACTAAAACTCCCTGTTCCCTAAAGAGGGAGAAGCCAGCACCCATGGCAGATGAGGGGGCACCCAAGGAGGCCCAGCAGGATCCATCAGCTTTGCCCTGGGCTGTCAATCCCCGACAAGCTCCTGCCTCTGAGTCATCCCTGTGCTGAGCACACAGCAGCACAGGCTGATGCCAATTTATGTAACTGCAAACCCATCAGGTTTAGTCACCCTCTCCTCGTGGCATAACCCCCACACAACACAAACCCTGCTGCATGCTCCAGAAAATCAGCAGGGCTCGGGAATTCAGCACCATGTCAGGCACAAGGGCAGTGCACGGAATAATTTTCCCTGAGGATGGGAGGGTAAAGTTCAGAAACTGACTCCAAACACATTCCCTGGATTGTTTCGAGGATTGAGAGGAAAACAAGTATTCCTTAAAATTCTCTCACTGTTTTCTAAATGACCTCTGCTAGAGATCTTAATCTGGCTTTTAATAGGTTCAGCAAAGAAATCTCATCTCAGGGGGCCAAGGCCAAGTTGGAGCTGGAGTTAAAACCTACCTCAGATGAACTGGCACAGGGGTCTCTGGAGATTCTCCCCCCCTTTGGAAATTCTGCTGCCTTTTCACTAATGAAATACATCCATCCCCAGAGACCTGAGCTTATGAACCACCATTCAGGTGAAGGCCTGCCAGATGTGTCATTGTGATTCAGCAAGGGCAAGAGTCAGCAGCACCAAATACACAGTGATGGAGACTCCAGGACTTTTCTGTGTGTCCATTTCCCACCACGAACTCCAGGGCTGGGGAATTGAGCTGAAAGCTCAGGCTTGGCAAGAAAAAACTTGTGTTGCACCAAACAGCATTGCTGAATTTCTGTTTCTAAAAAGGGCAGAAAATAATTTTCTTCCAAGATTACTAACACTTTCTCTACTGAAAGCACATTTCAAGCTTCTGGTTTAGTGAGAATCTACTCAGCTCCACAGGGAATGGGAGTGCCACACTGCCTGGCACGAGTCTCTTGTGTCTTGGGGAAACCAAGTTTGGGTCATTAAAATTTGGCTAACTAAACTGTCCTTGCATTCCCATTAAAAAAGTTCTACATCTCTTGCCACAACCTAGAGATAAGCAGGATAACACCTGTGACAGACAAAGTCATTGTCTGGGATGAGTGTAGTCATCAGATACAATTCTAGATCCTATGATCACATTTCCAATTCTGTCTCTCTGCCTGCAGCTCCTGTATAGTCTTAAGAGAATACAATTACTTAAATCATTCCCTACTCACTGCATCTGGAGCAGAGGTATCATTTAATTTTACAGTCTGGGCACCAAGGCATGAAGAAATGTAGATTTGCTGTATCCCTCACAGGATTTCAGAGTGTAAATCCTATGGATTTATGTTGTTGCCTCCAGCTCAGGTGAAATCTTCAGTTCCATGAGACCTTTCCTCACTGTGTCCAAATGAATTCATGGTGAGGCCATTACCAGCTTACAAAGGCAACCAAAACCTGGGTCTGAAAGGTAGTGGCAGAACTGTGTCCAAAAGTGCAGTTAGATGAGCAAGAAGCGTTCACAATGGAAGATTATATATAAATAGATACTGTGACACACTGCTTTCTGGAGGGTGACAATCCTTCCCCAAGGTTGGGACATGGTTAGGAGATGTGGGGTTACACTGTTCCATGCCCATGTTTGAGGCAGTCTGGAGCTCTCCACAAAGTCAGGGTGGGATGGCCTCTGCAAACAGGGTGGGGGCTTTGCATGGGGACAGCTCCAGGGATGAGCAGAGGACATCATCCCCATGCTGAAAAGCAAACCAGCCTCCATCTCCCTGCCAGAGCCAAACACACGTCCTAGATTCGATGCACGCTGCAATCTTCAAACTCTCCTTCGTACAACTGCTTCCCAAAATAGAGACACCATGACGCATCCTGGAGAGCAGGACCCTGCTGTGATTTCCATCATGGGATGAGAGGCACCCAGCACAGGGTTCATCCACACACAGCTCACAGACTGACTCACAGGGGCTACGTGGGGCAGGGCACAAGGGAGCATCGCTGTTGTGGGGTGTGTCGAGGTCCACACTGGAGCCAGCAGCAGACAGGGGACACCCTCTGCACCCACTGGAGCTGTATTTTTGTCTGCATTTCTCAGGGCAGCTCAGAGAAGCCAAAAAACCCCTGAAGATTGCCATGAGAGAAGAGATGCCAGAGCAAACATCATCTGGGAAGGTTGTGGTGTTTGCTTATGTAACAACCTGACCCTAAGGTAAGGCAGAAAGAAATTCCATGCTTGCCTGACTCATTAGTTTATTATGAGAAAGCTGACTCTTACAGGAGGGCTTCCAGTGAAAACCAGAGCTGACAAAGGGCTACAGGAAGCCAAATGCCACAGACCTGAAGTCCAAGGTCAGCCACAACATGCAGGTTACAGGGAGTTAGGAGGCTCCTGCCCCCTCAGTGGAGATGTGAACATCCAATTTGGGTTCCTATGGATGCTAAGGTTATCCCCAACCTCAGCATTTCAGCCCTCATAGGGAGGGTTGCCAATAAAACTTACTGCAAACTGAGAGAAAGAAGGTAAAAACAGTGGAGGCCAAGGGAAAATGCTGAATTTCCTGGAGGCTTTCCATCCATGCCTGCTTGGCCTGGTGGACTCCAAGTCCTCTGACCAAACACAGGGACAGACAAGTGGGAAATGAAATGTTTCCTGCCTGAAAACACATTTCAGAGCACTGTAACACTGATCACAATGCAGGCACACCCACACCTCTTCTTTCTCTCTTGCAGTGGTTGGCCAAGGAGCTCCAAGATGACCCCAACGCCACACCAGCAATGGCCAGGAGTGCTGCACTTCTGTTTTATGTGGAAAGCAACCACTGAGGCATCCACCAACTGAATAGCCACCAACCAAAGGGGTCTCTTGCATCATTTGATCTTGGTCATCCTTAAACCCCACCCCTGCCCCAGCCATTGCACAACCCTTCATAACACAGCCTCCTTTTGCTTCCCAGCATGGTTGCTTAGCTGCACCAGAGCCCACAACCCTCTCCTGGCTGTTTGCTAGCAACACACTCTACCAAGAGCTTTCTCACGAGGAAATTGCTTTCCTATCTGTATTAAAATTAGTTTTGGGGGCAGGCAGATTTCTCATGACTTCAGCATTAGGCAGGATTCATATGTTTGCTTTCCAGATTTGACTAAGCATCAAAATAGTTTGTTTTAGGAGCCTCTAGAACACCCAGTACCAAAATCCTGATTTATTAAGGAATGCCCTTTTACTACACAACCTCATACATGATATGCATGCACCACAGCCTAGTGTGGAAGTGGTCCTAAATTCCCACCATACTGGCTTCTTCAAATGTAGTAGAATTATCTCCATAATACACCCTCCTGCTTTCCCCCAGTCAGCTCCACACCAGGACTCTGAGACTCCCTCCCCATGAATTTTTTTCTCACTCTACCCTTTCCACACACTGCCTCAACACAACCTGGAGCATTTACCTCCACACTCTCCTGGACACCCTGCCCTTCTTATATTGATAAATAGGGCTCTTTGCACAGCCCTACTCCAACCAGCTCCATCCTCGTTTCATTTCTGTCCCTTAGGGAAATACGAGCAGCAACGTTTTAATTTGCATGGGATCGATGTGTAAAGTAAAACTGATGAGAAGGCAAATTATGCTGCAAGGCATGAACAGCTGCCATCATCTCATAGCTGCCAGATTCCTGACAAATTTGGTGGGCTTTTACAGCGGGGTTACAGCATTGTTAGAAAAGAGCAGCAGATATCATCTACCTGGATTTGCACAACGCATTTGACATTGTCCTGCACAACACCAGCAGGTTTGCTGATGAGACCAAGTTCTGTGGTGTGTTCAACACACCAGAGGGAAGGGAATTTCCAGAGGAACGGGAATTTCCAGAGGGACGGGCTTGAGAGTTGGGCCTGTGTGAACCTCATGAAGTTCAAAAAGGCCAGGTGTGAGGTCCTACAGTAGAGTCAAGGCAATCCCAAGCACAAGCACAGGCTGGATGGAGAATGGATCGAGAGCAGCTCTGTGGAGAAGGACTTGGAGGTGTTGGTGAATGAGCAGCTCAATCACTGGCCCACCACTGTGCTCTCATAGCTAGAAAGCCAAACATGTCCTGAACTGCACCAAAAACAGTGTGGGCAGCAGGTCAAGGGAGGTCATTCTGCCCCTCTGCTCTCATGGAACCCCACCTGGGAACTCACAGTCAGCACTGGGGTCCCCATCACAAGTGAGACAGCCATGACACAGCGAGAATCACCACACAATATGAGAAAGCTTCAGCCCCCACGGAATAACACCTTACCACCTCAGAAGACTGCAAGCATCTGCCCTTCATGTCCTTTAGCCCAACCTTTTATACCACTCAAGTTGATGCACTGCCCCTGTGTGCCCTCTGTTCCCTTTGGTGTTGGTCAGTGCCCCTGGGCACTCCATGGCTCATCACCTTCAATGCTGCTCCCCTGCCCCTCACAGCTGCACCCACTGGGGATGAGGCTGGGCCAGCCCCACTCCCAATGACCACAAACTGTGTGCCTACAGTCCCCAGCACAGGAAGGACATGGACTATCTGCCAAGTACAAAAAATACTTTCTTTTAGCTGCATTATCTTCTTTTCTTTCTTACTTCCAGCTGGATCCTTTCAGTTGGATTTAAATCACTGTGTATTAACCTAACCACCTGCTAGTTTCAACATACCCTCACCTGCCTTCTCATTTTGCTTTGTGGCTGAAAACCCAGCTCATGAACTCTTTTCACATAAGGAGCTGCTCCATCCTTTCAGCCATTTTAGCTGCTTTTCTCTGGATCTTCTGTACCTCTGTCCTGACCTGCATGTGCATTGCCCTGGCACGGGTACACCACCACACACCTTGTTCTCAGCACCCTCCCCGACCACACACAGAGGGTTTGCTTTGAATGCCACTGCACACTGAACACATGATCCCAAACAGCTGCCAGCCACGACTCCACGATCTCTCCCCCAAGATACAGCTTCCAGTGTTGGAGTTTAGCATCATGAAGGCATGGTTTAATTTTCCCTTGATGGATTACCATACATTTATCTATGCTGCAGCTTGTATGCCCCGTTTCTGACACTCAGTCATTTTTATGAGGTCTGTCTGGAGTTCCTCACCATTCCTGTGGCATATGACTACCCAAAGAAGCTTGGCTTCATCAGAAAACCCAATTCTCTCTTTACACTTGACCTGACAGATTTTACAGCCTTCCCCATTCTCTTCATTTGAACAAGATTTCCATTTCTCAGATGCCAGTCATCTCCTGTGATATGCTATTTAATCTCCCTACTGGTACTGCTGGTGATTTAGGGGACAACTGGTATTTTTTAGCTTCTAAGACACTGTTATTAACAGCTTCCAGACTCCATGCAGTTTTCTTCCATTTTTGAACTGCACCCTCATATTTATCCCTCTCTTGAAACCAAATATCCACATACATGCCTGATTTTTCCTGCTATGCTGTTAAAACTAATTGTATTGTACTTTCTATCAGTGAGCTCTGCCACTAAATCCTACTTCAGGATAAATCCAAAATAGAATCTTTTCTTGTAGGATTTAGGATTAATTGTTCTAGGAAGCAACTATGTACTTACTCCATCGAAAACTTTCCCACTACATCTCTTCCTGATGAGGCACTGACCCATTCTATGTATGGACAGTTGAAATCTCCTTCTATTAATACCTGTCCTAAATTTTCAGCTTCTTTAATCTCACTTAATATTTCCTGGGGGGGAAGGAGGGGGTGTTCCTGTAGTACAATCCTACTACTACATTTATTATTAGAGTTGGAATTTCCACCCACAAGGATAGCACATGACGCTTCTACACTGCTGCATTTTGTATTATCCTTCACTTGCACTGCCACTCCTCCTCCCATGCATCTTATCCCAGTGCTCCTATAAATCTGGTACCTTGGCAACACTGCATCCCTTTAATTACCTGTTCTCCTCCAGGTCCCCAGGGTACCTGTACTGGGTTTGGCTGGGGTAGAGTTAATTTTCTTCACTGTGGCTGGTATGGGGCTGTGTTTTGGATCTGTGCTGAGCACAGTGTTGATAATATAGAGTTGTTTTTTTGGTCTTTTTTTTTTTATTGCTGATCAGGGCTTACACAGAGCCAATGCCTTTTCTGCTTTTTCTACTACTGCACTGGCAAGAAAGTAGTGGGTGCATGGGAAGTTGGGAGGAGATACAGCCAGGACAGGGATATTCCAGACCAAATGGCATCATATTCAGTACATAAAGCTGGGGGGGAAAAAGCAGGAAAAAGAGAGGACATTTAGAGTGATGGTGCTTCTCTTCCCAAGTAACCATCACTTGTGATGGGGCCCTGCTCTCCTGGAGATGGCTGAACTCCTGTCTACCCATGGGAAGCAGTGAATCAATTCCTTGTTTTTGGTTTGCTTGCGTGGCAATTTTTGCTTTCCTTATGAAGCTGTCTTTATCTCAATCCATTACTTATCCAGCTTTTACCCTTGCAATTCTCTCCCTCATCCCACTGGTGTGAGGGTGGGCCATGGCCTGTGTGGTCCTTGGTTGCTGGCTGGAGTTAACCCATGACCCTGCCACTCCACGGCTGTCAGCTGTCCCCAAGCCCTTTGCTTGCTCTGTCTTTTCAGGCTCCCATCACTGGGTGACAGCACGTGTGTGCTTTGTCTTCACTCCAGCACCTGAGAGTGTGCACATCACTCAACTGCTCCTGCAAACTTGACTTCATCTCGTTAGCAACCACTGGGGTTAGATACAGAAACAAAGTCCTAAGGCTTAGATCTGGATTCACACTTAGACACAACAAAAGAGCTCCACTGCCTAATTCAAAGCCAGTTTGGATTCATATTCAAACTTCTCTAAAGGTCAGGCAAATTTGAAACCATTACTGATACCAAATCCACTTATCCATGAAAAAAGATGATTTAAAGCAAGTGTATTATTCTGCATTTTCTGGACTTTTACAGCTATCAAAGCCAGTGTAAGGCATCTGTAAGCTCTGTACTTAATTTCTATCAATTCTGCATCACTTCCATGGTTTAGCTACACTACTTGTAGTAAAAAACATCCAGCTACAGCTTGAAGACTACATAGAATACACAGAACAGCTGAACTCTAAGTGGATCCACTTCATCTGGGTCTCAGAGCCAGAGAGCAGAGCCCTGGCTTTGCTATAAGTTTATAGAGTTGTAAAACACAGCATAGTTATATACCTGCTTGCTGAGTGGGATGGTAGGGGAAACTCATCAACAGCCTCCCAATTTCAGCTTTCAGCAATCTCCCATAAGCACAGCTTAAAGTCTCTCCTTGAAGGTCTGGTCTTTGCAATCAAATTAAGCAGTGTTAAGTGGGCAGCAGGACTGGAAGTTACTGTGGCAACACAGACCAAAACCAGACACTGTAGGTAGCAGTTTGCTCACCCATGACAATTTTCTCCAGCACCTTTCTGGTGCCCAAGTTTCTCCTCACAGGAACGAAACCTCTCTGACAGGCACTCCAGACTTCTTCAGTAGAAAAAAATAAACAAATAAACAGAGAAAAAAACCCAAACAAAACCAAAATCAGCATCATCCATTCAGAAAATCCAGTAGGCTTAAAGGTGAATGAGTTGGAGCATCCCAATTTTTCCCAAGATGCTCTCCCAAAAGGCACATGATAATGGTTAATGTAAAAGGAAAACCTGACTGAAGGGAAATCATCCAAAAGTCTGAGCATTGTTGACAGACCCTTTAAGAGAACTGCAGTAACACAGGAGCTACAAGACTCATATCCTCCAAACTGTCAGCACCTCTCCTCCTCACAATATTTTTGTCACCCACCATATAATCCATTTGGATTTAAACCCTCATGATACAAGACTTGCTTGGTTCTCTCCTAACAGAGTCCTGGGATATCAGAAGAGCAAGTTCTTCTAATTCAGCTCCAACAAGCAGCTCTACAAAGCACATGTGAGGAGACAAAAACACACCCTATCAAACTAAGGAGAAATCTCTGTTTCCTGAAGTGCACCTGCAACTAAAATGTCCCTTGTAATCCCAATGAGACAAGGAGAGAGGCTCAGATAAAGAATCCTGGAGTGCTCCAGGGAGAAAAACAACAACCTGACTACGTAAGTCGCCAGCAAGTGACAGACCTCAACAGACAAGTCATTAATGTCCCCAGTGACTGTCTCTGCCTATTAGTGTAAGCTGCATTAAGGGGAGCAGAGCTGTAGGGAAGCCACAGAGATTAACTAAAAATAGTCAAAGAGCCAGGGAGGCACACTCCTGCTCTAAACTCTTTATGAAACTTAAAATAAAACCACCCCCAATGACTGGGAGACCCATGTGTGAAGCAATTCAGCAGCTCCCTATTACTAGAGAGGATGAGCTCTGGTAAACACAGCACAACTTTCACATGCCACTGGGGCTCAGCCACGGGCTGGAGGGGCCAGCTGGGGGAAAGGCTCTTGTCTCATCCAGCCCAACATATACAAAGGAAAATCTGTTTATTTAGAGAATCATTCATTGGTTTCAGTGGGGAGGGAGGTTAAAGCATTATTTGTGATTCTCTAAAACCATTTGCTTTTAATTCACTGCCTAATCCTCAGGAGGCATGTAAACCAGACTTTTTTTACACTGGAATAAAAGGAGCCCTTCAATGACATCCAGGCTGTGCTGAAAACAAATTGGAATGGTACGAATGGGCAAAGACTGCCAAATAAAGGAAATCTCTTCCAAGTGCAAGGCTACCAGCTAAACACAGCCCAGAGAGCAGCTAAGGCCCACTCTTACAGGTGCCTCCCCTTGTTCTCCACATGCCATCTACCCGAAAAGCACATCTGTGTTGTACACGTGGGCGTGGATCACATCATGTTCAATGAGTACAAACACATTGTATTTGCAGTAAGACAGGGAGATCATGTCCAAGCCCAACACAGTGATCAGCTAACAGCATCTGCTGGATTAAAATTCATCAGACCAAATATAAAGCAAGAGATAATTAAATGTATGTACAAGATGATAGTACTCTATGATATTACTGAGCATTTATACAGATAACAAGACTAAGCAGAGTTACAGATAATGGTTAAACATCTTTTGAATGCATTTTAAAGGTCATATTCAGGGCTTATGCCAGGCTTTGAAGCCTAAGGAATCAAAAAGGGCCAGCAATAAGGTGTGATGGGGAGGGATCATACCCTGTATTACTGCTTCTGGTGTTCTGCTGAAGGACACTCCCAGCAACAAGGAAGAGGAGAGACAATGCAGTGGTAATGGAATTAATATATCAATAGCAACAAAAATCATTAGGAAATTACATGCATGGTCAGATCCTCACCTTCCCCCAATCTCACTTGCTCATGCATCCACACATAGCTTTCCTCCTACTACAGCCACACGCAAAACTTCATACTTGATCACCTCTTTAAACCTGTTTAATCTGTGTTTAAGGGGGAAATTCAGGACAATGGCACCAAGGAGAAAAATTTTCTTGCCACAGACCACAGCTACCGCTCCTCTGAAAACCCCAACTGCTGGCTCCACTGCTACAGTCAGAACGTGTCACCACGAGCCAGGGGCCACAACTGGCCTCTGCACAGGAATGACAGCTTTGCCCATTCCTGCTGTTTGGTGTTTATCACCCTGGATAGGATAAGCATGGGTCTCGTCAAGAAGCGCTTGACAACGCAGGGTATCTTATCAAGAGGCAGAGCTCAGCATGGGGAAAGGGCTGGTAGGAAAACAAGAACAGGAATTGGGAATAAGCCCCATTCTTCATTTCTCCATGTTGCCCTACAAGTTGGGAAGGGATGGCTCTCTTCTAGTCGCCCTGGAAAACAAGAAACCTGGACTCACAAACAAGGGTTTGGGTAGCACAAAACTTGAACCCTCCCTGCAGTGGGTTTGATTCTGCACATTTCACCCACTCCATCTGCCAGCATAGCACTATCGTGGCTTCCAGCCAAACTCTGCTCTCCCTTACACCACTGCAAAAATTAAGAGAATAAACTCCATTAAAGTCAATAAGCCGCAGTGAGATCAGATGCCTGATTTCAGAATTTCAGAAATGAGCCGGTTATGCCTGTGTGACCCAGAGCAGAATTGTCTGTCGTGCAGCAGCGAGTCTGGTGGTGTGTCCCAGTGCTCCTCAGTGTTTCCCAGCCAAATTAAATTCAACATTCCCATTATTATCTCCTTGGCCATTTCAACCCAATCAGAAAAGCAGCCACCCTTCAGCCCAGGGAACAGCTGAGACCCCAGTGTGTGCCCCGAAAACTGAGCAGAGACTTTTATGATCATTAAATCCCTTCCAATCAAATGGGAGATTAAAATTCCTTGGGACCCATGCAGGCCTGGAACTTTAAAAGTGTAAGGGTAAACCCTCTTAGCTGGTATTTCTGCACTGCTGACAAAAAGGACTTTCCACCAGGATTTACAGATAATTTGAATTATTCCCTCAACATAAGACTCCTGTGCTGGCATTTTTGTCTGCATGCCACAAAAATAGGAAAAGATTACACAGACAAACTGTATTCTTAATATGTGGTTTCCAAACATGCTAAATCCCTAAAACTGAGCTCAAATTACATAGGCAAGGATGAGGTTTTCAGATAAACATAGCCACACGCTCTAAGCAACACCAGGAAAGAAAATACAATGATGTCATAGTCCCAGCTCTGGTTCCTACATTCCCTCTTGCCTCCTCCTCCATCCCTGCCCTGAATTAGCCCACCCTCCAGTTATCCTGGTAGGAAACTATGGACAGCAGACAGCCTTAAGTCATGCTTAGAGAAGTCTTTTTTCCACTGTGAACTTTTGCGCTTTTATCTTTAGCCCTCACAAGCCTCAGGTTGATCCTCGGGCATGTTCTCTTCTCCATGTAGGTTTTGGGATAGCCCTGGGAGGTCCCAAGTGCTGCTGATCTCTGGCAGGGAAGGGATTTGCCATTGCACAGTGAAGGGAAGCATTAATCCTCGTACTGTGCAAGTTTGGGCGGTGGTTGTGCAAAGCCTTGGTATGCTGAGTGAAGGAAACATCATCAGAAGTCCTTCATTCTTCTTTGTAGGTTGGATTGGGCTTGGAGCAACTTGATTTAGTGGGAAGTGCCCCTGCCCATAGCAGGGTGTTTAGGGTTGATGATCTTTAAGGTCCTTTCCAACCCAAGCCATTCTGTGACTCTATGTTAGCTGAGGGTGGCACGAACAGCAGAGAACAGAGACCCACTGTGACCACACTGTGTTCACACATGCAACAGGAGATGGAGCAGCCATGCAGGAAAAGCTGGCCTTTCCCAACTCCTCAGGACAGGAGATCATCCCCGTAACATCTGTATTCCAATTGCTGCAGGTAACTTCTGCAGTCACCCCATGGTGTGAGAGGACAGAGGTGGAGGACACCTCTCAGCCAGCGCTTGGATGAATGTGTTTTTCAGGCTCAAACCCACCTATAAACCATAAGGGAGAGGGTATGACATGACAAAGCAGATCTTTGAACACCCAGGCTGGAAGAGCAGGGCAGTACATGAGCTGAAGACGTGGGCAGAGGCCAAACTCCAACTCCTGCAGTTACATGGTGAAGAGGAACCCTGACCAAACTCACTGATCACAGCTTCAGTTTTAGGTTATTTCCCTCCTGAGGTTCCCCACAGAGGTCTTCCTTTCTGTCTGGAAATTTTGTCTCAGTGCAAGAAGAGAGAGCTGGCAATTTGTGCAAGAATTTTGGGGCATACAAAACCTTAGAAGTCCTGGTCAGAATGAACTCCATGCATGCAGCTCACATTCAGCCATTAAAAAGAAAAGAAAACCACAACATTGTAAAATTTCATCCAGCACATGAAACCCCAGCTTCGGACAAGTGTAGTAAATCCATCATATCCCAGGTGCAGTGGATATTCTTGACACAGCAGACAGCATGTGCACACAAGTCCCAAATTGAAATAGCAGTGCTTTAACTTGTTATATTTGGTGTATTCAGGAGACAACAGAGGGCTTCTGAGCTGTAGTCTTCTCTCTTCATTTACTAGGTTGTAAAGCGAATTTTTATTTATATCATTGCATCCCCTTTTGCAGAACATTTTGTTCTAGGATCATTAAAAATATGGGGACAGTCTATGTCACAATTTCTTAGTTCATACCCAATAGACTGTATTTTTTTGAATAAAGATTTTATAGTGAAAACCATGTCAATCCACGTAATTTCTCTTCTTTCCCAGCCAGCTACTGAAACAACCAAAAAAAATCCAAAGACAATTTACCTTTTTTTTCTTTTTCCAAAGCAATCAATTTAATCTGCTTCAAAGAAAAGATTAATTAAACTGAGTCTAGAGCCAGATGAACCAGATCTGACTTCTTTGGAGCAAAGTTGTCCTGGGGTCAGGCGCTACAGCTGCTCCCAGCACCATGGCCAGTGCACAAAGCCTTCACTCCAAGAAGATAATTCAGATAATTCAATCCCCACTGCTGCCAGCCGGGTTGGAAATCAAAACCTTGGAAAGCCAGCACACGTGTGGCTGCCTGCAGCCGAGCGAGGCCGTGCCCCTCCAGGGGCTGCCTCCTGCTCGAGGGGATCCACACGGCCAAGCAGGGCTGAGAGCTGGCCCCTGACCCACAGCAGCTCAGCATGGCTGTGAGGGGCAGAAATACAAAGTGTGGCAAGAGGGAAGCACTGAGGGATACTGAAAATCCCTCAGTTAGTGTTTTTATAAGGACTGACACACACGAGGTACCCCTTGATCCTGTTCTCCTCCCACATCGTTCATGGCAACTTCAGGGGATTTGGGAGTAGGCTGGTTCTGCAGCCTCCAATCCCATCATCTCTGCAAGAACAGTTTGTGTCTTCAAGTCTGTCTCATTAAACCTTACAGAAGCTTCATCAGATTCACTCCACCAACTGTGTCTTCTTTGAAATTTGCCATTGCAAATTCCCCAGGATACCCACTCTGACAATTGCGTGGTGCAAGCTCCCCAGAGTCAAAACAAATTCTCCTGCTCAGATGGGGGAGCAGAAGGTATGGAAAGTGCTCACCAGTTACTGCTGAATCTAGAAAACAACTACATTTCTTTGTTTGAGCTGCTACTGCTTAAAGATAGACACATCTGAGCTGTCCCTGCTCCCCAGCCCCACTTTGCAGGAATTAAACCTCCACCCTGGGTGTGCCAACTTTGGGCTATGGAAAGAAGGAGCCTTGAATTCACCACCACAATGTCTGCTACAGGGTTTAAAAGCAGTGTAATGGCAAAACTTCTCCTCTACTCTTTCAGAATTATAACTGTTTCTTGTTCAAAGAGCAGGCTGAGCAGTAAAGTGATGAGTTTTCACTGGGCTGGGGCACAGCGCATCTTCGCAGCGTTTCGCAGACAGACAGGAGATCTCCCGCCTGTGCCCCACGCCAGCTGGAGACCTGCCAGCCCTGAGCTGGAAACCATATACTGACACATCAGACCTTGCACAGCCCTGGAAATGAGGATGCTGATCAGTGCTTCCCACTTCTCTGTAATCCAAGAATGGTCAAGCTTCTTTCTATTCATTTTTAAATATTTTTTTCTTCTTCCCCTTTTCCCTCTTTCTGCCCCCCTTTTAAGTTGTTTTTTTTTTGTTTGTTTGTTTGTTTTTTAAATTATTTTGCCATCACCTTTCTTTCAGGTCACAAAACCATTTTATGCATTGATTTTCCTTTAAAACCACCTACAAAGCGTTTAAAACTCAGCCCATCCAGCTATGACTCAAACTTGCCCTGCTCTACTACCCCACTCCAATTTTATTTGGCTAGAGCTGGGGAATTTGAGGTTTGCTTTTCCAATTCTTGTGTGTTCTCACCCTCTGGCCCCCACCCCACGCAGCATAACACTGGTGCAGCAAGGCTTTAGGCAGAAAAGGACAACAGTCACACAACTTCAAAGACAACAGGGCACACCAGGTGACCAAAACCAGCCTTTGCTCCTGTGCCTGACCATTGCTTCTCTCACTGCACAGGCAGGAAGATTTTGCCAGCTGGAGGAGGGTTCAGAAAAAACAGGGCTGAGGCATGCCCAGCTATGGAGCTGGAGTTTCCATTTCCCACCCACCTACACTGCCACCAGCAACCCACATTTCTCTAAAGAACCACCCATCCAAAGTGGTGCAGGGCCAGCTGAGTCTCTGATCTTGCTGATTTTACCATCTGAAGGCAGAAAACAGGCTGTTCCATCACCCACTTACACAGAAGCATTAAAAATTCCTCGGTTTTTTTTTAATGACCCAGAAGTAATTCCAAGCAGTGTGGCCGCACTGACGTGGAACTGCAGGATTCAAACCACCTTTCAGTGTAAATACCAGCTGAGATAAAGAGTGGGCAAGTGCTTTAAAAGCTTAGTATCCATACAAAAAAAGGAAAAATCTCACAAGTGCAAAGAGTAATGACAGCTCTTTTCAAGCAAAGGTAGTCAATGTTTAATTACTTTAGATGCTGCTTTTGCAGAACCAGTGGATCACACGTGTTCCTGGTCACAAACCCAGCATGAAAGTCTCACAACAGAACCCATGGTACAAGTGGGGATGTTTTACTACCTTTTTGCAAAAGCTCCTTTTTAAACTACCAATATTAAAAGAATGCCTTATTTGTGCCAAAACCAGGGAAAGAAAACGGTGCCACTGCCACCTCAGAAGGCTGACAAAGGTTGTCTTAAGTTTCCCAAAATAATTTAAAGTCTGACAAATGAAGCCACAAGTGGAGAGAATAAAATTAAACCCAAGCAAAATAATTTTGACTTTTGACTACATTATTTAACAGAAGCTCTTACATGCAGTTAAGGGACTGGACCCAACCAAGAAAGAAGAAGCTGCTCTACCCAACCCATCCCTGGGACCCCATTCTGCATAAGCTAGACTGCCACAACAAATGACTGTGAATTCCTAAATTTAGGCAAATGCACCCAACCCCTGTAAGGGCAGTGAATCCCACCCAGCCTCTTCATTGCCTCAAAAGGAACCAGTAACTCCCGGGAAACAGCAGTTCTTCTCACAATCTCTGCAGTGCACAAGGTGAGGGGATAATGAGTCCTTTCTTTTGTTCCCTCAAGACTTTGAAAGACCGCCAAGTTTTATACTGTCCACATAAAGTACAGCCTCTGAGGAGAACCCCAATTACAAGCAAGAAATTGGTTTTGTTCAAGGCCCAAATTATTGTCTTGGGTTATTCCTTCTGCTACAGTCCTCTTCCCAGAAAAAACAAAGCTATCCAAAATAAAAAACAACGCAATTCCTTTGCCTGTGATGGAGAAAGTTACTTTTCTGAGCACTCAGAGCTTATTTTAAAGGTTTGCTTGAATAAATAGGAACCTATTAATATAGAGTTTTCTTAGTGCATTTTAAAGGGCATTTCATGAAGGCTGGTGTTCCCTTATTGCAGTTTTCATGGAATGGAGAAAAATATTTATGGTGCACCAACAGTGTGCTGAGCTAAATAGCTTTTTCTCTCTCACCCTGCCAAGACTCTCCTGCAAGGATGTTGTACAAAGTGGCTTAGCAGGGCTCTAGCTGCTGCTGGTTGTGGTGATGCTGGGTGGGTGCAGGACACCAAGGCCAGGACCTCCCCAGCTGCTTCTGCCCAGCTTGGGCTGTCCCATCCAGGTGGTGACTCCCAGTGACTGGTGTCCCAGCAGGGCTGACCCACAGCTCCCACCCCACTCAGCTGCAGTGCATAGAGAGGGCTCCCTCCCAAAACCAAGGGCTTGTTTTGGCTGCTGTGATGAGCTCTGGGTGGGATTAGCAAATCCTTTGCCTTATGTAGGAATGTACAGAAATACAGAGGACAGTCACTCAGGAGAATCCCTTTGGTCACCTTTCAGCAGTCCACACCTAGTGAAAAAAAAAAAGCATTAAGGGCTTAATATATTTGCTCCTTCTGAAATCTCTTTGACTTCACACCTCTAAGAAGACTTCAGAGTGAACACATGGCACTATGAATGAGCAAAGTAATCACATACTAAACAGGGTGAAGCTTTAATAAATGTTATAGTGAATTACAAATTTCCCTAAGTCACTAAGGAAAATTCTCTTCAGGAAAATCTCTATGCATGTGAAGTAAGCTTTGTTAGTAGAAGTGTCTTGCAAGAAGTATAAAGCTGCACTAATAAAATCTGAATGGAAATATCCAGATATTGGGGTGCTAATTCATGAAGATGCCAATGGCTTTCTAGCACATTTTTTGAGAACCCACATGGTTTCTTGAGTACAGCTGCTCTCTCACTCACAGCCCAGCTAAGCATCCTTTTCCCTCAGGGCTTAGAGCAGCCACAGGGTGAACAGTGAGACCTGCAGCTACTCACCTTCCCTGCAAATTTATGAGACATTTGATGGGACATCCATCATCTAGCCTGGTTCATCAAAGTGGAAAAAGACAGAGTGTTTTACCTTCCAACTATGTAACTTTGCATAATAAAACTGTTTAGACTTGGAGATTTTTCTGATGAATGCCAAATGCTCTACAGCAGCAGCCTTCACTAGCAGATGTAAATCACACAGCTTAAATGAAAGTCTGCTTGCCAATTTATGCATGAACTTTACTTTTTTCCAGAATCAGAGAAAAAACTTGAATGCACTGTGCCTACAAAAAGGCTTTTTAAAACAGTACTGCTGCAGTGACTGGAAACACTACTCTAATCCTCTTACACCTCACAGGTACAATTTTTTTCCCCCAAGACATGGAAATGAAGACATTCCTATAATTGCTTTCATTGTTTTTTTGAAGGTGTTTCAAAAGCTTTATCACATCAGTAGCCACTCACTGTGCTGCCTTTAGTTACTGAACTGATTTTCAAGCAGCACAAACATTGTGAGACATTAAAAAATGTAATTAGCAGATAACACATGGCTAATGCTACAGATGTGTCTTCAAGGCAAAACCAAAATGTCTTATCATTGGAGGGCTCTTCAGGGCAGCACAAATCCTTATCCTGCTCTGCAAATCCCACTCTGTTGGCAGCGTGGTGCTAAAGGGCTGCTATTTTCTGACTCCCGGTTGTAACACAGACTGCACAGGAGGGGGAAACTGCCTCCCAGCTTTACAGCTTCCTACAGGTGTCTCCCTAATGTCCATCCACCAACGAACCTGTACTACAAAACCCATCACTGGCTGGTGCTGAGTGCTCAGAGACATTTCTGGAAGGTTTTTCTGTCTTGCTGGGGTTCCCTGCACACTGAAAGGCAGGAACAGTTTCAGAAAACAAAATGCACTTAGTTGGGTTTACTCTCCTGTCCCATTTCTAGCATTTTTGAGGTGGAGCTGTCCACCTCTTTTTGAAGTGGTATTTTTAGGAAAGGGATCAGATTCTGGCTTTGTGCTCCCCACAAAGCATCATCTGCCAATCACGAGCATTGCAGCTGAGTTCCCAACATACTTGGAAACAAGAGGGGAGATTCTCACCACATGACCATGACAAAACAACGCCTTGCACAGTACATTCTGAACATCTCACATAGCAAGCTCTAATGAGTTAGATCTCAAAGTGACTTACAAAGTAGGTCAGGAACTGTTGGACAGATGGGGAAACCAGGACAGTGAGGTGCTGCAACTTCTCCAAGGTCACAAAAAAATGCCAGTGCCACAGTCAGAAACAAAACCCAGGTCTCCCAAATCGTTATCTAGTGCTCTTCAACCCAACACATCACTCCACCATTAGTCCACATCATCCCTAAAGCTCATGACTTTACGAGGTCTGACTCCTGAGTGGGTACCAGCATGGGAGCACCAGTCCTGCAGATATCAGCAGTGGAAGACAGCAATAGCAGGGTCAAAGTGACTGTCCAAGTCAAAGGAGAACCTGTACTTTTCCCATTACTTTCATGTGAGCTCCAACACACACACACACACACACACACACACAGCCATGAAGGCTCTCTGAAATTAAGTTTTCACCCAAATCCTGCCCATGTGAAGCAAAGGCTACTCCAGCTCAAGGACAATCCAGCCCTGCTGGGACACAAGTATTTCAGGCTGGTGACCCACTTCTACTGAAACACTGAGCACACCCCTCTCCCTGTCTGCAGTGGTATTTGGAGAACTCTCATTTCTCTGCATGACCCTGCTTCTCCCTGTCACCACTGCATGTGTGAGGTCTGGAGAGGTAAAGGGGTCATAAGCATCTCAAAACTGGATGAATGCTGTCTCACTGACATCAAAGGCTAACTCTCACTACTTTTATTGGGAACAGAGTTAGGGCACTACAGATAAATCCTGACCTATATAATTTTTGATGCTTGCCTGCACTTATCGTGAGCAGAGACAGGGAATGCCTGGAAATGGAATTTCTGTTGCATTTCACAGTTCAGACACAGACACGGCAACTGCAATAAAATCCACCATAAATGCTGATTCTACCTACTAGGAAGGACAGAGTGGAATATGGAGAGCTAAATCCAACAGGACAGTGGCCTACTCAAAAATAAGAATTTTGGAGACAGCACATATTTTCCTAGTTTCACCCTCAGCAGAACTCTCATCTAGTGCATATCCAGTATTGCTTCTGCCACCAAAATCTTCACATCAGAACATATCTAGCTATATTAAAGGCTTACAAGACCATCAGCTTTACAGACACAGTAAGTGACGTGTTAACATCACTTCTTTTGACTATTTGTTAGACAGTTTTGTCTAAAGGCTTCAGGAAGATCTAGAAGTGTATTCCACATCTCTCCATGATCAATGTGGAGACAAATATAAAGCCAAAGATGCTTTTTCTCCCAATCTGCAACTTTTTATATATTTGCAGACACACCAACAATACATTAAGAGATCTCAAAATGCACAGAGGGCCCAATTTTTGCCGGAAATATGATTTCTGTAATAAACTGTATTAATCTAGATATGAAATTATGTATGTAATAGGTTGTCCAGTGTTCAAACTCTGCTTTCATTTATTTCAGGAAAAAAAAAAAGTGGACATAGTACCTTGCTGACATTCTAATTTGTCCCTGTAGACCATGATGCACACAAGTATCCAACAAGAGCCACAGCAGAAACAGATGCCAGCAGATGGTATTATCCTGAACAAAATCAATTAAGGGCATTTACAATATGTCAAAAGTGCAGCTACAAAAACAAAGTGTAGACCTGTACATCTGTTTCTTAATGAAACCATAAGTATTTGACAGTTAGCCAACAAACCACAATCTAAACACTACAGCAACACCAATAATAGATAAGGAAATACCAGACATATTCAGATTCTTCAACAGTCACCACAAAATGCGAGATGTTGAGCAGAAACTGAATAACCAGATACTACTGGAAGTCCATATGTCATGCATTAATGTAGCTAAAATATAAGCATAAGAGTTATCAGTATCACAGATGTTGTAAGGATGTGATTTGCTCAAACTTTATAGAAACAGGAGTCACACGGTAACAATAAGTTAAATACTATTCTCTTCCATAACACAGTCCTCTGGTGTATTTTAAAGGCTTCTTGGAACCCTGTCACCTTGGCTGAAATAAAAAGAAAAGCACTCACAATTCCCTAAAAGTTGTTGTGACATCTCTGCTGAGAACGTGGTGACAGTACAAGAGGCATGATGAGATACACATCCAGGTAAGTCAATGGCATCTTGTAGATTATACAAAACACAACTGGACTGAGGGAATTCAGGAGTTATTTGTGCAGGGGAACAAAAATCTATGAGTTCCCCATGAAGAAGACAAGAGGTGAAAACATTTCATAGGGGGGAAAAAATTACCTCTTCTCTGCCACAGCTTCATTCAAAGTATTGAGGACTCATTTAGGGAAGAAAAGGGTAAAACCAGTGAACACCAGCTGCTGAACACGGCACTGTGACCCCTGTGGCAGCTGTTATCAGTGTTTGCTGCAGATTCCCACCACTACAAACAGGGATGGGACTGTCCCAGTCACAGTCTGCTGCAGCACCATGAGAGCTCTGCTATTAAAAGAGGTGATGGTATCAACTCCAGGTACAATGGTTGCTATTTAGCTCCTAGGGAACTCATACCAAGTTTCTCCCACGTCAGCTGCCAAATGAATAAAATATTCAGAAATATTTACATTAAGAGTTAATAAGGGCTGAGGAATGGGTTTCTTTATGGTTCAGGCTGAGGAATGCGTTTCTTTAAGGTTCCTGGGAAAATACAGTCTCAGCAGTGAAAAACATACTTACACTGTACATCAGAGAAATGCATCATTCATTTTTACTGAGGCCCAGATGACAGTCTCATTAGACCAGAGATGGATTAAAGACAAATGATCTGGTGAAAAATGTCACTATGGGCCATGCAGCACTTCATCCAAGCACTACCACTGAGAACAGGTGACTGGGAAGGGATTGTAAGGATAAAAAACTTTAGAATGGCATTCTTGGGGGGGGAACAAAAAAAAAAGTGCTGCATATTTACATTTAATCTGCTTCATAAATTGATTTTTGTCATGTTACCTGCCAAACCACTGAACAAACTGAATAATTGCTTAAGTAGCACTGATAGAGATGTGACAGATTATTCAAGCATTGTGATTCTTTGTTCTCATATATCTCATTAAGAAATGATGATTGGTTCCATTTACAGCTCTTAAGTTGAATTCAGTAACCACTGACACACGAACTCAACCTGGCATCTACTCATTTTTTATTGTTCTCAAGCAGAAATTGCTCCTGCCAAAGTCGCTCTTGCAAACCATTTCAGTGTAGTGGCTGATGATTTTTTAACGATGCAACACAGAAGGGGAAAAAAAACTCCAACTGACTTCTCCACTGATTTATAGCATCCATGGAATGAAAAGAAATAAAACTTCTTGTATTCTGTACTTCTTCCCTTCCCCCACCTATTTTTTAGAGAACTATTTTTATCCTGTATTATTTCATTAAATAAATTCTCAGCACACCCCTGCAAACAGCTCAGCTGGCAGAAGATGGGAACTGTCCTGTGGGATGTGTTCAGCCCCTTCCCCTTCTGTTGTGGAGTTGCAAGGTGCTCCTTCACAGCCTTGTAACTTTAAAATGATGTTTGAAAGCTGGGAGTAAGGAGTGTACAATGCTGCTATTCCAGCCTGCTGCTCAGTAGCAGGGGCTTCTCTTGACTCACACAGGAAAACCTCCAAGCTGAGGAAATCAAAGGCAGAATTTTACAGCAACTCTGAGATGTTACAAATTATTTAAGATAAAATAAGAGAACCAGTTGTGCTTTTTTGTGCCACCCTCTGACTTCAGGAAGATCTACTGAGACCACAAAGCCAACACACAAGGAGACATCTAAGTACACATTTTACAGGCACCCTCCAGAGCCAAAACTGCAGGTTTTAGACAAGAGATGGAAAGCAGGGGTTTGCTGTAGCAGAGGTAACATGGAGGTGGAGGACAGGAGGAGAGGGAAGGACCATTGTGCTTTTAACTTCTCATTTTTCTGGGTTCATCCCTGTTAGATAATGGAGCACAGGGGCAACACACAGTTTCTGCCTTCCCCTAAATGGAACCCAAATATGAAGAAAAATTCAAACAACAGAATAAATTAACAAAATTCATGATGGCCTTAAAATTTGCCAAATTGCATGAGCCATTATCTATGTATTCATTAATGAAGCCAAACAACATGCTGCTTGGCAAAAAAAAAAAAAAAAAAGCTATTTATGGCTGTATATCTCTATACATCACTATATAAATAGCATTTTTAATATGTGGGTATACATACATTTATACACATTTTATATATATAATATATAAAAATATATATTTACATATTATATACAATATAAATATATACACTAGATATATAATACAATATACATAATATATAATATATATATTATACAATATATATAATATAAATATATATATAGTACAGTGTCTATGTGTGTGTACACATAGACACTGTATCTACTTCTATGTACACAGAGGGCTCCTCTATCTTCCTCACAACCACGTGGCAGTGCAAGACAAAGATGTCACAACACCACACAATCTCCTGGGCAAACACTGGCACTGAAGCTGCCAGTCATTTTAGTGGTCATGGAAATTGATGGAAGTGTACTGGTGCAGTTCAAGCTGTCCTGTCCAAAAAACCCATGTCTATGAATTTTTCCAGCTCATGAACAAGGAGGGGGATTTAAAAGTCTCTAGAGCCAGTTAAGCTGCAGCTGAATCCCATTGCTCTGCTTTGCCCCTTTGCTCTCCTTTCATCTTTCCCCTCACCTGCAGGACCAGCCTGTTCTCAGCTTTAGTGCCTGTGATGTTCCCTTCCAGCAGTAGCAACAGGGAACCCATTTGCTTTCTGGGCACAAATCATCTCAGCTCTTACTCAGGAATCCTTTAATCACTTTCATTGCTTTCCATTAAAAATACAAGTTTCATCAGAAACACTCACTCAATGGACTTGCCTACGAAGCTCTCCAAGATTTTTTTTCTTTCAGGGTCTCTCTCTTAAGAACATAAAATTTATGTCTATGTCATAAATTACATGGCTATGGACAGGAAAATTAGCCAGTAAAATTACTCCAGATGCACCTTAACATGTCCAAGAGCAGAAGTCCCCCTGCAGCCTGCAGTACCCTGTGTCTATGTGCCTCTGAAAACCATTTTTTCAGCTCATTTCTTGGTACATTCTCCCCTGACACCTAAATATATAGCCTCCTCCTTCCTAAAAGGCATAAATCAAACCTGTAACAGGGGACATTTCCCTTCCTTCTAAATTATTCCTCTTATGCTCCAGTGCCTGGGTCATTAGGCCAAAAGGAGCCACGCTGTTTTTCTGCTCCACTAATGTTTTTATCTAAGCATCTTCTCATAGTGCTTCAAGCAACTTGGCTAACAAGCTGTGTGTTGTTTGCCCCCCTCTTCCCTCCCTAGAAGAGATGAGAGGGGTTTGTGCTGCTTCACGGTGCTTTTTTTACATTTGAGAGTGTTTTATTTTGGGAGGGAGAGCTTGTTTGCTTTGCAATATTCAGGTTGCTATGTAATTATGCTGGAGAAGGTGTCTCAAAACACTATGGCTTACACCCAGAGAAGGAGGTGGTGTTTTTGTGATGCTCATCATCAGCCCATGGAAAAGCTTAACAGTGTCAGATTTTCCCCTCAAAAAAAGTTGAACAAATTAATTACACCCCTGAGGCAAGAAATCCCATTAAAGCAGAGGTGTAAGGCTGATGCTGATCCCAGAACTTTAGATAGTCCTTAAGATAGCTCAGGCTGCAGCTACAAAATGTCCCAAAGTGAAAGACAGAGCCTTTGAATTTGTACAGGTGTTATTCAAGAAAACAGCGTGGAGAGCTGTTTAATGAGCTCACAGTGTCCTGTGCCACTGGCAGCACATACCAAGCACTTGGCTATGCCTAAAATTTCCAAAACACCACAGGCTTCATGGCTGGGCACATGGTGCTGAGCTACTTACACTGAGAGGCAGGAGAAGACAAGAGTGAGCAGTGGGAGGAAATCTCCAAGCCAACTCAAAATAAGAGTGAAGGATTATCCAGGTATGCTCCAGCAATCTCTCTCTACTATGGCTGAATGTGATTAGCAACCTGTGCCTTCCCCAGAGGAGTTTTCCACTTGGCTGCAAAGCCTCTAAGTGCTCTCCTCTCTCTTCAGCTCTCTTTTGTGTTGTTCGGATTTTCTATGTAATTTGGGTTTTTTCCACAGTTTTTCATCCAATAGATTCCATCATTTCTGCCCTTGCCCATCACAGTGGGGCAGTAGGTTCACAGTTGGTGAGTTTGTATGGAAAACATGCCTGCTTGAAGCCTGGTCCTTTGAATTATTTAAGCTGGGCTGGGAGGCTGGGATCCTGCTGCGAGCAATCCCACATCACCCCAAGAACTGTTCCAGCTCTTTATAGCTCTGGGCAGCTCTGGATTCCTCTGAGCAGCTGAAACAACACAGCAATAAGGCACCCACGCTGTTACCAACAGCCCAGAGACAGTGCTTTGCATCTCCAAACCTTAGCTAGTAAAAATGATTTATATGTGATGACCCTGGGTGAATCACAAACAAATAAATATATTTTGTGGACCTTGGTGCTGACACAGTGTCCACTACTAAAAGGAGCAGGACAGTCCCCTACATAAGGCTGGAGTTTGGATTCAGATGTAATTCCCAGCTTTTGGGTGTTCAGGCTTGAAAGAACATATTTCCAAATCCTCAACCTAAATTAGTGGGAGCATTAAGAGCAAGAAAATGAGAAGAATCCTGCAGAAAAAAGTCCAAAGGAAAGGATCTAGCTGGGAGATGCCACAATTCTTTACCCTGTTGCTGCTCCTGGTCATTTTCATCAAGTACCTCCTTCTTGTTCCTCCTGGAGACTCTAAGAAGACTGAAGCTGTTTGGTTTCCCTCCAATTTGAGATATAAGAAAACCAAAATAGAAATCAAAATAGAAACAAATCCTCAATACAACTAAGCCAGCATGTTTTCTCTCATGTGCTTCTCATTTCACTCTTGGAAAAGTTATTTTAAGAGCTGATCTTATGCAGTCCAGTTGTCCTAAACTGTTGATATTTTAGCTGTGACCCGTGATATTGCTCAGGAAAAGATCAAGCAAAATCAGGGAGCTGTTGTTACAGAGGATCCCCAGCACTGTGCTCAGCTGTTCTACACATAGATCAGATCCAAAACAGAGCTTCCCAGTAGCTTTTTCGTAGCACATCCAGTGTTAAAATAAAAAAAATAAATAAATTTTAAAAATGAAAAAACAAGAAGAAAAAAGGCTTTTTAACTCAGCCAAAAAATTCTGCTTAAGAGTATTATTTTGATTTAACCTTATACAATCTGTTTGGTGAGTAATCCTGGCATAAAACTCAATGTGCAGCTTTCAACATGGAAACATCAGTGAAAGGGCCTTCAAAAGTTTATTAACAATCTGTTATTTATAGCTTTCTTTTTCAAAAGTGATTGGCACAACATTCGTAGGAAAATTATAGGAACCGCCAAGTCAGATAATAAAAAAAACATATTGGTGTTAAGATTTGATGGAAAGGTTTTAAGGAACACTGTGATTGCTAGAAATGAGACATATTCTGATTGCTAAGCCAGCTATTTGGCATTCAACAGCAGCCCAATCACACACATATGTTTGCAAATTATTGTTATTGTTGTTAATTATTATTTACAGAGAAGCACTGAAATGCAAGGTGGTTTGAATTCCAATGAAAATGACAGATCGCTGCCCCGAGGAATTTTTTATCCCTCCTTTCACTCATTACCTGTTTACTAACAGCACCCATTTAGTTCCAACTTGTTTTCCTGCTATCTAAAATGACTAGAAAATTAGGTCCTATTAAGTAATCATGAATATAAACTGTGAGTCACCGGTTAAGTGAATACCATTACTGGCAATAAATCCAGAATCCTATTATAAATGCCTGTTATTGTCAAGCAGACCAAAACAATACTACTTTATTCAATATTAATTGTATCCTTGCATGCTTGAAAGGATTAAGCAACCCCAACTAATATTCTGCACGTAGTCAGGAGAACTGCGTGTGAAGGACAACAAAAATAATTGAGGTCAGTAACCAAGGTGGAGAGAAAAAGAGGCAAAAAGGAAGGAAGACACGGACAGAGAGATCTTTCAGCTCCTGTGTGAAAGCAGATGGAGGGTGAAGGAAGCAGACAGGCTGCTCCAGATGGCAGGAGCGGCAGCGAAGAAGGCTCTCACACCCACTGTGTTGTGGCTGTGATGGGAACAAGAGACTTTTGGTTCAAGGATTGCTGTAGGGCTCCAAAGAGTTGGGTTCAGCTCCGTCCACCACCTCTACACCCTCTGGGTTTTGCTTGCTGGGAGCTTTTGGGGTGTCAGCTACCACTGTGGCTGCCAAAAAACACCAATGCTTTTGTGCATGTTTCGCCCTACACGGAGAGAAGTCTTGGAATAGATATTTGTTATATTGAAGTCCTGAGGACTGAAATTAAGTGTTGGCCGAGGCAAGGTTCACATTTTCCTAAGCAAAAAAATAGCAGGAGAAAACCCAAACTGTCTGCTCCAACCCAAGCCCAATATCTTACTGTCCTCTTGCTGGTCAAGCCCTCTCCTTGGCTGCACAGGCATGCAGGTGAGCAGGTACCCCTGGCAGCAGGGAGCTCAGGCACGACCAAGGCATACTCGAAAGAGAATATCCACAGAAAAAGAGACAAGGCAGGGAAAAAATGAGACAAGGCATCAAAACTAGCAGACAAACAGGCTGACAAAGGAAGCATGAGCACATATGTGAGCTGATAATACAGCAACTGTGTGTCTCCAGAGTTACGTATTCACCTGAAAGCTTTTGATTATTGAGTATTTTGAAACCTTAATTTCACATGATGAAAGAAAATTGGCCTTTAGGCTAAACTGTTGCCCCAAACAAGCACTTTTCCAAAATGCACCTGTGAACCAGAGCTGGAGTGCTGTCAAAAATCCCTTCCCACCAATGGCTGCCAATTTTTTTCCCAGTCTTCACCATCAGCCTTTAAATCCATTGGTCATCTTACTTTTCTTTCTTTCTTTCCCATTTCAATTCCAGATGAACCCTCAAACATGTTATTTTCTGTAACTGTTCAAGGAAGACCCACAATTTACATCAAAAGATACTAATTCATTATTTTTAAGCCTTCAAGAACAAACTGGATAGAAACCTATGCCAGGCAATAGCAAACAGGATTACTTGGTTTAAAACAAAATGCATCCCCTTAAAGGAGTCCTAACAGTACTTTTCTGCTTTTGCTAAATAGAACACACAAACTAAAACATCTGAGTTTTTTCACACCACTAAGTTAAACATTAATATTTGGACCTCAGCTTTCACTCCTCCCACAGATTTGAGAGAGGTGCCATAAGCACCTCTTAGAACCAATTATCCCTGACCCCACATGGGTTTGACAGCGAGATTCCCAGAGTTATGGATTAAAGGTCAGAAATTACCATGAACTATCTTCCTCTGTAAACATGGACAAGAGGCACTTTCCTACTGCTTGTAGCCTGAGAGCTTTCAGAGCTCCCAGAAAATCATCCCAGAGCAGATGAGATCCACTTGCCTTCATGGTTTGCTCCAGTGGTTCATCAGCATTGCTCCTGAAAACCTGCACCTCAACTTCAGCCTACTGCATTTTCTCCCGTGAAGATTTTGTTTTGTTTTTTTTTTTTTTTAGGTGAAATGTTTCTTTAATTTAAAAAAAATATATAAAAAGGGAATATACTGAACTGAGGAAAATATGAAACAGTCTGACAGAGCCACTGCTGCCTCACTGAGGTGTCATAAAAGAGAGGCAGCAATTGCTGGTAATGTCAGCAGAAACTCGAAAATCAGACAAACCCCTCAATCATCACAGGGGGCATCGAGCCAAGGAAAACACAAACATCAACATCTTTCTTTACATCTTGAGAATGTCCAAAATCAGAAGGGAAGACCTGAGTAACTTGCACGGTGCCTCAAGTTAAATGGCCGAACAGGGATGATCTGTTGTGTGAGTCCAAGACGAGCGCTTTTGGCACCCAGCTGATGAAAAGGCAGGACCTTTGACCAGAGGCAACCAGATCTGGAGCCCTCTGGTACCTCCCAGCCCCTCCTCCAGAGAGGGGCCCCTGCCAGGACCTGTCCTTGCCACCAGCACCTCCTCAGCTCTGGGAGCCGAGGCTGGCCCGAGGCACAGCCCCCAGGAGGATCTGAGCAGCCAAACCCAGAGAGGAGCAGGAGGTGGATGAGCTCAGGAGCGGCAGGGCGAGGCTGGAAAGGCAGCGTGGAGAGGACAGGGACATGGCAGCCAGCACGTACGGGTTCGTGACGAGGCGTGTGCCTGTGAGCACGTGGGTGTGTGAGAGAGGAACGAGATGTGAGAGGAGGATGAGGAGTGACTTCATCTCACAGCATGAACGAGCACGTACTGGCGTGTGGCAGAGCCATGGAGAGTGCCAGGAGCCCATCAAGCGGTGTAAGAGTATGGAAGTGACAAAGATAAACCAAAAATTACCACAGAGCCCCAGAGAAGAGAGAAAAACAGAACCACCCATATGTTTTTCTCTATACTGTATTTTAGGAAAGTGCTGGAAACTTATTTGAAGCGTATTTGTCTTCCCACCCAGCTCTTACTATGTTATGGCTATATCCATGCAACTCCCTCTGTTATCCTTACCAAGCTTTAAGGAATCCACCACATCAGTTTTAAGGACGGCACCGGTATTTTCACAGTTACTAAGTTTGAGCCTTTCTAAATATTAGAACTCTGATGTCAATTAGGCCTAATTACAGATATCTTCGAAATGTGGGGTTGATCTAATTAAGCAGATCAAGCGATGGAACCTTCCTCTTTAACTACTTTCTTATTATTTCTTGGGTGTCAAAATGTAAGGTTTAAAATGCCTTAGACATAACATATTTTAAATGTGGAGGGAAAAAAGTGATATTTCTGTGATCACTCATCAGACTCCTGCTACTGTGAAACTTCACATCTCTCAAGGGCTGGGGCAGAAATCCCCCTCCCCAGGCAGGCCCTCAATTCCCCCCTCAATTTGTGTTCCAGAGGGAACTGAGTAGAGCTGCAGTAGGTGAATTTGTGGAACTCTAAAGAGAGAAGAGTCAGATCCACTTCTTTCCTCAAGCACACCTGTATTGACTTGGAAGGGACTCTAAATAACATTAGCTGAAGATCTGGCCTGTTGCTATGATTTTATTTTGACTTATTTTCCTTATTTTTTCCTAGCTACTTTTTCAGGATTTGTAATTTCACTGTCAATGGCTTTGCAGCAAACAGGTCGAGTTCCAGAAGGGGCACTCCATGAATCTCTGCATATGGAGTGTGGTGCCCTGTCCCACGTGGAGTGGCACAGCCCAAGAATGGATTGGGACCATCATAAATATTGTAATATAATAACATATAAACTGTACCAATAATCATGTATTATAAAATACACTAATACTGACTAATATTACCAAAATCTTTCGTTGATACTCTTCTTTTGTTGTACCTGAGAGGTTGCAGCCCCAAAAGAAGATTGCACATGCTTTAATATCTGCATAAATACAGAAGAGGGTAAATACAGGTTTGGGTACATCTGAGCCAACCACTGCATTGCTGGTACTTCTTTAGAAAAACATTATTGTCCAACAGCACAGAGCAGAGCAAACACAGACCCCAGCCACCAAGGGAAGCAATTCTTTGGGTGGAAAAGGGCTATTTTCTTACATCTGGACATGACATCCAGTTCAATTTCAGCATCAATGTGGCTGGACATGATTTACAGGGATGTGTAAATAATTTATTCCAGTTCTGGAAGGGGAAGCTGGCTACTCATTAGAGTTTCCTTGAAGCCCAGATGATTAACTGACTTAGGATCTTTTTAATAATTCCAGCAAATTTCAACTCTCCTGTGTTAAAGATCTGCTGAAGAGTTTTTATCAGATGAAAGGCTCTTTGCTGAGAACGAATCATTAATAAGGTGTACCCATAGATTTAACATTCACAAATCAATGCACTTGAAATAAAATATGCTTTTAAAGTTTCTTTTCCACTTTTTTCTCTGATTATGGGTTTTAGTGCTTTTCTTTCTCTAGCCAATTTTACCACAGGCAGTTAAGACAGCTGCATGAAAAAGGGCTGTTTTTCTGTTAAAAGTGCTTTTAGCACTTTGGCATCCTGAAATGGAATGGCAGAGAAATGCAAAATACAGTTACTACAATCCAGTACATTTCATGTGACATGCCAAGTTTTTCACTCCATGCTAGAGAAAAATCTATTAGCCAGTGAGATCAAGTGTTGGCTGTCCAGCATAGTTCAGCTTTACAGGGCAGGAGGGATCAAAGCAGATTTTAACCCTGCTCCTAAATAATGCCAGAGGAAAACGTTTTGGTGCAAATACTTTAAAGCTATTTATACTTGTATAGCTTAATTCCTATTTAAATACTTTCTTATCAATAATTGAGAATGTTTCCCATCATTTAGGCTCCTGAAGCCTGTATATCTGCTGCTCAAGTCAGTGAACCTCCCTTCACTGCCTTCAGTGGAAATAGAACAGGCACTTTAATGATTTGCACAGCAATGGCCTAAATTTTTTAGAAGCTTCACATCCTGGTAAGTCACACCAGACCTGGTAGGAACTGCAGGTGCTGCACTGGTGGGTGGCCAAGGACAGAACCAAAACTCAGATTCAAATCTTCTAATTATCAGCCTGCCCTCGGAAGCCAAGCAATGCACAACCAGAAGGCAACCCACGTGTAGGCTGCTAAACACACATATATTCATAACTAAATTCAGCTATGGATGGAAAAGAAAACAGCTCTATTTTCTTTATATGGCCCCAGGTTCGTAATCCAATTATTTTAATTTTCAAAAACTTTCTAGATTGACTGTTAAGTCAAGTTTGAAAACTTCACAGCTTCCACTCCCATCAGAAAGGACTCACCAAACTGTGAGGCTCAGTTTAATAGTTTGAGACACTAATTGGCCATTTTAAATGAATTTAATTTGCAACAGCCATGCTAATATGCATAACTATTAACTCTGACCAGCTTTACCTTCCTTGGGACCTACACCAGCTGCCCTTAACTACAGAGGGATCTGGATCAAGGCCACAGCATTAATTCTTCCTGCAGCACAAATTAATCCTCGCAGGTGGCTTCAACGCCACAGCCACAGAGATCTCACATTGCTGTGCAATGGGAACCCCAGTGAATTGTCCTGCTGCTCCAACAAATCTCAGAGCATTCCAACTTTCCTCCCCAGCACCCCTTGGCTCAGGAAGGGCACTGCACACCTAAGGTGACAAAGCGGGGCACGTCTCTCCCAGCATGAAATTCTCACAGCAGAAACTCAGCGAGGGTGACAAGGATACATCACGACACTTGGCTCTTACACTGCATTTTGCTTCTTCAGAGACCTGGACAGACATTAATTTGATTTCCTAAGTCGGTGTTTTCCTATCCAGCCCATCACGAGGGAGCTGCTGACCCAGGTCCATGTTAAACCTTCAGCCCGGCTCCCACTCTCAGCCTGTTTATAGGAAACCAGCAAGCCCACGAACCAGAAATACCCTGCTTATAGGGAGCCTTCCCTTGGAAGCAGAAAGCAACTCAAATGTTACAGTCAAAACTTGTTCAGCTGTGTTTTGGAAGCGGCACGGAGCGTAGGAAAAGCACTACTCGGGAATAACAGCGCTTGGTTTGAGAGACGCTGGAAGTTTCAATTGGAGCTGTGGGGACACAGCTACGAGGAGCACTCAGCACAACCCAACTCTAATTACAATGTACACACACACAGCAGCCCGTGCCGGCTCCTCCAGCACTGCCGGCTCCCTACCTTCATAATATCCTGAGTGAGAAAAATGAGTTTAAACAAAAATAAAACTCTTTGCTCAGCCAAAAAGGCACCAGCCTGTACCCCGCTTCCTTGCACCATCTGTGCGTGTTTTTTCTCAGTCTTCAAAAAAAAAAAAAAAAAAGCCACCAAACCAACTCTAACCTTTTACTAATCTTTATGCCTCGCCACTATAAATAAAACAAATAAAGCCCAACAACAGTTAAGCATCGTAGCTAAAACACATCCAATCCACTCCGATTATTTCCGCTCGTCTGTCCACGAATAGCTGCAGCCATCGGCTTTAGGGGAAGCGTGCAAGTCAGACCGCATTTATTTACAGTTGCACTATCAAGAAAAAACATTCCCCCGTCTCCTCTTTCTATGAATATTTTAAAGCACTTGGGGTTTTTCCTTTTTATCGCTTTTTTGGGGGGGCATGGGGGGAGGGCGAGGGGTGATGCTAGCCCAGCTCCTGCCCCACAATTCCATTTCCCTCCGTGTTCCCAGGTCTTGTTCCGACTTCTTGCTCGGATGGATGCGCGGGGCGAGGAGCAGCAGCCGCGGGTGCGCAAATCCCCGCGCAGAGACCCGCACCCACCCGCGGGGGCACCGCGCATCCCGGGGGAACCGGGGGAAGGGACAGCGCCCACAGCCCAATCCCGCCACCTACGTCCCCAGCGTCTCCTTGAACTCGAAGATCTTCTTGATGTCCTCCGCCTGCTTCTTCCAGGAGCCGCCGCCGTCCCCGTTCTCCCGGGCCATGGCCGCGCCGCGCAGCCCCGCGGATGCCGCGCCGCCGGCTCCGAGCCCTCGGGCGGCTTTTGCTTTCTTTTCTGCCGCGGCGGCAGCGGCTGCTGCTGTTTCTTCTTCTTCTTTTTCCTCCTCCTCCGCCTCCTTCTTCTCCCCTTCCTCCTCCTCCTCCTCACACTTCCTGCCCGCCGCCGCTTTTATTTCCTCCGCGCTCCGGCGGGCTCCGCGAGTGTCACTTTTCCTGGGCTATTTCCTCCCAACTTTCTCTTCACCCCCCCGTTCCCTCCCCTTCTCTCCCCTCCTCCGTGCCCTCCCCGCGGAGCCGCTGCCGGGGCTGCCCCGTCTGTCCGTCCTCCTGCGCCCCGCAGCAGCTGCGCGCACCCGCGTCCTGGGGTCACTTTGCTCCCTGACTGACCCGCCCCGCCGAAAAGTCCCCTTTTTTGTTGTTTGTTTGTTTTTCTTTTTTTTTTCCTTTCTTTCTTTTTTTTTTTTTTTTTTTCTTTTGGAGGGAGGTCACTGTTTCTCTTCCCCCACCCCCGTGCGGGGCCCCATGGGATGCTCAGCCTGCCGGGCGCGGTGCGGTGCGGAGCGGCCCCGCGGGCGCAGCGGCTGTGCGTGGTTGTTATGGCAATGGGAGGAGGAGGAGGAGGAGGAGGAAGAGGAGAAAGCGGAGGAGGAGGAGGAAGAAGGAGGAGGCAGCCCCGCCGCTGCTCTGCTGCCTGGCGCTGCCCCTCCTGACTGAATGAAGATAATTCGCATTGCACCAAAACCATGCACGTCAAACGGGAGGGGAGGGAAAGCAGCGAGAGGGGGGGAAAAAATAAAAAAGGAAAGCCAGGAAGGAAAAAAAAAAAAAAAAAAAAGGAAAATTAAAAAGGCACACCACAAGCGGCCGTGGTGCCCGGACGGGCTCTGCGCTGGGATGCGCGGGGGCGGCCGTGCCCACCTGCCTCGCACACGCACGCACAGTCCTGGGATGGCAAATCTCGTCCCCCAGCAAGGACCACCCTCACCCAGCCCAGCCCTGGAAGCAAGGAGCACCCTAAGAGGGGTCAGGCAGCCCGGGGCCGGGGATGGGCACCGCTCAGCCCGGGGGTCCAGCCCTGGCACCGCTCCCACCCCGCCGAGCCCCGCACGGCAGCGGCGTCTCGCACTGTCACACACACGCGTGGCTGGGATTGTTGCTAAAAGCAGCTTTTTCTCAGCGACACTGAGACCTCTAGCGTCGTCACATCGGGCATGGGCTGAGCTCTGATGCGGGGTGACAGGCAGGATTCGTCAGACATCAGAGAAAATGATAGGCTACACTAACTGAGAGATGCTTATAGTTAAGGTCTTTGGATTTCAGTTTTAGAATATGTGAGGCACTAAAAAAGAGTCATTCTTTTGGGACGCTCAAGTTAGGTGACCAAATCAGAGGCTTTGCTGTTGGCAATACAGGCACTCTGGTGCCTCAGGGGCAGCTCCAAACCTGACCACTCCAAACCTGATCATCAAATCAGGACCTGAAAATAAAGCCAAATAAAAGGAGCTAAATAACATTTACTTTAAAACAAACGTGACTGTATGCACTGTTTAACATGTATTGTGTCTTTTAACAGTTTCCTTAAAATTTTATTCTGGAAGATGATTTCCCAGATTTCTTGTAATTTATGAGCAGAATTTGCACAGTGTCAGCCTATGAGGCTTTCCCTGGGTGTGGGTCAAGCTGTGCCTCTCATCTCAAAGGGGCTGTGGCACAGGTGGGCATTCCTAGGTGGGTGAAAGTGAAAACCTGGAGTGCAGGTCGGGGTGTTTGGGCAATGCTACCCTCTGCTGGGCAGAGCCACGCCTGTGTGGCTCTGCGTGTGCCAGCTCCCGTGGCTTATTACTGCAGCCCTCTGATGCTTTGGTGGCTGTCCAGCCTCATGGACAGCCCAAACATCTTGGGATTTCCCGCGGTGGATGTTTGTGTGCTGCCACAGCATGAACTTTGGAACGGGTTTCCTTCTGCTCCTGACTTACTTCCATCTTCTCACTGCCCTCAGGATTTGCAGCTGCTCCATGGGAGTGTCACCAGGAGTCCCCACTGCACACCTGGGAAATGAGAGATGTGACTGACCTAAAAACATGCAGCTGACTACCAAGTCCAAGCTGTCCTTCAAACAGCACCACTGTGACATTTTATCTCTCTTTCACATGTGGTATTAGAAATGCCATGCTCCTGCCTTCAGAAGATTGAGAGAGTGTGAGGCCAGGAAGGGCAAGTGTGGTGGTCTGCCCTGACTTCCAGCATGGTGGAAGCCAAAGATCTTCATCCATCCAGAAGACGAGCATTGTAATTTACCTTGAGGCTATGGCATCCCCAAATCATCCCCACTTTTATTTATGGCACCACATTGGTCCCTATGGCATCGCATTAAAGTCTCACTGCACAGACAGTGCCATCCAAAATTTTACTTAAAATTGCTCAAATCCTTGGCAATGCTGCAATTTCTCAGCATCAAAATTGCTTTAATTCTAGAATTTAAATCTAAATTATATTTTTCTTATTTATCTTACACCTTTAGTATCACATTAATGTGCTTTTTCTTTGTGAAATAACTCACATTTGAAGTAACTGATAGTTTAGAAGTCTCTGGAGCCATTACAGTTTTTGTGAGAAGTGTAGGAGATGCTTCTGTTAAGCAAGGACCACTGGCACAATAGACCATAAAAGCCCCTTCAAAGTCATTAGAGTCTGTCATGTCAGCCTGAATTTAGGGAGTCTGTAATCTTGCTTGACTGGCAGGCTCCTGCAGAGCTATTGTAGCTATTTGAAGAGCAGGTATTTCCAAAAAATTAAGATCTTACATGGAAAAATTCTTTCTGGAGTGGCTGCAAGTAGCAGGGCATGCTGCAGCTGCGGGGAGCTGCATTCAATGTTTAATTACCACAACCCAATTACAAGAGCAGTAATAGAGAGGTAAAATGAAATGCACAGAAATGCCAGCATTGAGACTGACAATAAAACATAACTCAAACCCTTTTAGTGGTTGCACAGAGGCCATCTCTCATTACCTGGGCCTGCTCTGCAGCTCTGCCAAGGGCTGTATCAGAAAACAGCTAATGAGCAGGCGTGGCTGACGTGTGTTTGAAACAGCTGCACAGGCTGCACATGCCCCCAGCCACTCCACACAGCAAAACACCAAACCCTGACACTGCAGATGGACAAGTTCCAACTGTTTTTAAGGCCTTAATGCTAAGATACTAATGCTTAATACTAAATAAATTAAGTAATAAATACTTAATACTAAATACTTAATACTAAATAAAACAATACTAAAATACTAATACTGTAGATTTAGAGGAGAAATTCAAAATTGACTTCTATATGAGATATTTTATTTCAGGATAAAGTGATATGATTTTTGGAGCAATATTTTAAACTGCATTTTTACTGCTTGGTCCCTCTAACAGATGCTGGGGCTGGTCATGTATGGTATGGCTGGGCTTGGCCACGTTCACTGCTGACCCTTCATATGGGCACTGTGCAAATCAGTTTATCATGAGCATAAATAAAGGAGTCATGTCTGTTTTTCAAACTTTTCCACTGACAACCTGGTTTTCCTGTGCTTAAATATCATAATATCAGACCTCTTCCCCAGCATCATTTCTGAGTCATGCAATATAATCTTCCTTTCCAATTACAAATCAGCACTATTGATGCTTTTCTGCAAGAGCATCAGAAACGTGGCTGTGGCTCAGCTGCTGGAGTCCAAGCCCAGGAGATGAGCACCCACATATCCATGGCCATGTTTAGGGTTAAAATCTCACGTTCAAGCTCTGGAGCAGCATCAGTGCAAAGCAAACAGCACTCGAGCCCACAGATGTTTTCTGCTGCCTTCCCTACCACGTAGCAACCTCAGAGAGTGGGTTTTCTGCTTTTGGCAGAAATAAATTGGGCCAATCCCAGTGAGAAGGTGGATTCTTGGTGTCACACACACATAGGAGGAGCCAGGTTTTTAGTGCTGTTCTGCTCCCATGGGCAGTGATAGCAACGCTGTCATCCACGAGTGTAGACCTTGGCAAGAAACTCAAAGTAAAATGACATCTTGGATGCTTTGTGGCCTCTGAAACAAGGCTGAGATAAAGTAAAATCCTGGGGCAAGGCATCTTCAAATTTGACAGCACAAGTCTTAATATTTTGAGATGCCAGGTCTGACTAGCATGGTAATAATTCCATCCAAACTCACAGCATTCCTTGGCATTTCCAATGGTGGGGATGCTGCAGCTCCAGTCTGTCCCCCATTTGGAAATTTGGAAGGAATCCTCTTGGATACAATGCTTAGTCACGAAAAAATTAAATTATGACAAGTTTTGTTTGCATAAAAGAGAAAGACAAAATTGTTTCTCTTAAATGTCAATTTCAAGTGTTTATTTTTAAAAAATTGCTACTATTTCTTTAATTGGATAGTAATTTTAAGAACTGCAGTTGGAAAGATGCATTTTGATGAGGAACCACAGGTTTTGGATCTTCACCACAGGTGAAATTAGTGGATATAGTTGGGTTTTAATGTTTTCCAGATCTGTTTTGACACCACAAGTTCAGTACAGAAAATTACACACTTGTCTCTAAGAATGTCCACAACAGAAGGCTGAACCTGTTGATGCCAACAGCAGTGCTCCTTTGAGCTAATTTAGGACTTCTCAGTGATTTTAGGGGACTTTGACTTGAGGATGCACGTGAAGAAAGGAACACGAATCCATGCCAAACAAGAGACTCCTGCCTGTCTTAGGTACACAGTTGTCTGTGGGTTTTTAGGGTTAAATATAATCAATGTCCTTCCACCACCTTTAAGCACATTAAAGCCTTAGATCAGTTTAAGCTCTCTAAGATGACCTAAGGTCCTTGCTCGTCCTAGGTAAACACTGTCCTAAAACATGCAAAAGGAAGGGAGAGGAGGTGATAGATTGTTGTTGCCATTGCTGCTTTTCTCAGAGGGAGGAGGGAATTTATATTTCTGATAGGTTTTTAACCATTTCTCTAAAGAGGAATGAACAAGAGCTGACGTAGATGTGAATCCTCGACCTGCAATTAATTGCCTGAAGACCATCTGGTGCCTGGTTAACCTCCCATGTGCTTATACTACTCGTGAGGTTTACAGATGCCAGCCAACCTCTTTAAGTTGCTTCTCTTCCCTGGTTTTATTCTCTTCAGAATAAACCTCAGAAGTTAGAGGACAATAGTTTTGACAACATGAGGCTGCCTGTTTCACTTTGGAAAATTGCTATATAAGAGAATAATAACCAGGCTAAATACATCACTTAGAGGCTGCTGTGCCATGTGTGCATTGCAATAAATCTTTAAAGCCAGGGTCGTAAATCACGGTCATATAAAAGTGTAGTGGGAGGCAAAAAACAAAAACCCCTATCACTGCCAAAGCAGAAGAGGGAGGAACAAGGGGGTGTAGATGGATGTGGGCAATGGGAGAGCTGGCAGGACACAGACAGGGAGCAGAGAATGGATGAGACATGGGCAGGATAGAGGGAGGAGGGACAGGAGATGTTCCCAGGGTCAAAAGTTAGAAAGGGCTGTGGTATTCACAGTCTCTGAAAAATCCCTTCGCCCAGGGTTTTTCTCCTGGGAAGCTGAGAGGCCTCAGAGAAAAGGGAAAAAATTCTTATCTCTTTTGCTTCTTCTGTGTTTTGCTCCTGTGGAATGTGTTTGGAGATTGTTTACCAAGAGGTGATTGTTTCATTGGATTCTGCTGTCAGTTGTTTTCACTCTTTGGCCAACCAGGGCCAAGCTGTGTCAGGACTCTGAAGAGAGTAATGTGTTTTCATTATTATCTTTTCAGCATTCTGTAAGTATCCTTTCTGTATTCTTTAGTATACTATAGTATTCTTTAATATAATATAGTATAACAAAGTAATAAATTAGCCTTCTGAGAACATGGAGTCAGATGCATCATTCCTGCCTTTGTTGGGGCATCCCTACAAATACAATAAAGGGCAGAAGCAGACACCCCACTCAGTCCTGATGTTGAGCTCTGGGGTCCCAAATTTTGGTGTTTCCCCAGTGCCAAGCACCCAGTGTGAAATCACTGGATATTTCATAACCTTAGAGAGCTGCATGGCCAAACCCTGCTCACACACCTCATCTCTCAGTCCCTGGGCTGTGAAGTTTGAGGTTTGGCTCGGGATCCAATGGGCTGCACCTGTTGAGATCAATGTTATGTAATGAGATAAGTACTGGTAAAAATGAGAAGTGGATCTTTCTCTAGTTAATTTTGCAGAATTGGCTTTGCACACTTGGGTTTTGGGGGAATACTTTGGGACTTTACATCTCCAAAATTTATATTGAAAGGATTTTGGGTGATAAAATAAGGACTGAAAAGCTACAAAAAATATCAGAAAAACAAGAATATAAAAATACTTCCATTTGATGCTGTAAAATCATTTAAATTGGAAAAGACCTTTAAGATCATCAAGTGCCAGCACTCTCAAGGCCACCACTAATGTCCCCAAATGCCACATCTACACGTCCTTTAAATACCTTCAGGGCTGGTGACTCAGCCACTTCCTTGGACAGCCTGTGCCAGTGCTTGACAACCCTTCTAGTAAAGAATTATTTTTGTTCTAATATCCAATCTAAACGTCCCCTGACATAGGTTGAGGCTGTTTCCTTTTGTCCTGTCCCTTGTTACTTGAGGGAAGAGACAAACCCCCACTTGGCTACAACCCCCTGTCAGGGAGTTGTAGAGAGTGATAAGATCATCCCTGAGCCTCCTTTTCTCCAGGATAAATATCCCCTCAGCTGCTCCTCATCAGATTTGTGCTCCAGACCCTTACCCAGCTCCGGTGCCTTTCTCTGGACATGCTCCAGCCCCTCCATGTCTTTCTTGTCATGAGGAGCCCAGAACTGACTCCAGGATTTGAGGTGTAGCATCACCAGACCTGAGTACAGGGAGACAATCCCTGCCCTGGTGCTTCTGACCACACTGTTGACAGGCCAGGATACCCTTGGCTTTCTTGGCCACCTGGGCCCACACTGAATGGCCAACACAGGTTTGCTTGGTTTTTGTTTGTTTTTATTTTCCCCAGGATTTCTCCCTTGCTCTGAACAGTTCAGCACAGGAAATTCATCTGCACAGCAAAGGAGCTGCCAAAAAAATGCTCCTTCCTGTTCCTGCTGCCCCACGCAGGGCACTGAGGATGGATCTGCCCTGGGAGACAGGAACGCGCCGGCGGGAGCCGTGCTCCAGGCACAGCGCGTGCAGCGAAACGCCGAACGTCAGATCCCACTGCTGGGAATCGAGCACCCAAAATTAGCAAGCGTGTTTGATCATTTTGGCCTTAATCTCTCTGTGGCTCAGCTCCCCGGCTGGAGATACGGCAGGAGCGCTGTGCAGATAAAGGCATTAATATTGATCAGGCGCCGGGGCTCCACAGCGACGCTGCCGAGGAAATTAATGCTGAATGCGGCTTGAGCAGCACGTGTTAATATGGCCTGGAGCAACTTGCCAGATTAAAATAACCTCAAATGATAGGTGATCAGATAATTAAAGGGTGCCTCACATCTGATGTGCAGAAAGGCCCGCATTGTGGCTGTGCAGGCTGTTAATTCTGGTGTTTCCTGGCTCCCGGGAGTTTGACTTTACAACCTGACTGTCTTCTACAAGTGGGGTTAATAGCCCGTGCCCTCAGGAAGGGAGGAGTATCTGATCACACCTCTCTCTGTATCAGCTCTGTGCCTGTGCCTGTTGGTCCTCACCACCCCCAACAAATTCTGACTTTTGTACCCATTTCCATCACAGACCAGTCCAAAAAGAGGACTCTACTTGTTGCGTTGCACTAAATTGTTTAATTAGCTGTTGCTTTGCACTGGGTGATTAGAAATTTGCACAGAGTAGTCTTTATATTGCACTGAATAGGTTATGTTATATCACGTGGTTTGTTACCCCTTTCCCCCATCACAAGGCCTTTCCCTCACCCACCCCAGTATCCCCCTGTGGTCTCTCCTGGGTTACCCCTCCCCTTGCCACTCCTCACTGGTATCCATTGGCTGTGGACTTCTCCCTCTGTCCCCCTTCCCGGGGTATAAAAGTCCCCTGCCACCAGGGAACGCCCTCTTTCTCCCATGGGTTTGTCCACCTGGTGTGTTTCTTGGAGTAAAGGAGAACGTTTCCCACGTGGAGAAGAGCATTTCTCAATCTTTTACTTTTGTCTATGAATTATTGTGTGGGCAAGCTGAAGTGGACCCCAACAGCCCGGCAGAAAACACATTAATTCATCTACTGAAAATGAGAAGTCAGAGTAGAAGGAAGAGGTCCAGTTATTCCTCCCTGGAAAGACATGTTACCTTGTTTGGACACCAGGGAGCCTGCAGGGGCTGCAAGTGCACAAGAGGACTCAAGTGTGCAGGATGTGGGGCTTGGCTGGTTTAGCTGCCCACTGCCCTGTTCTTCTGTCCAATGGATTATCCACCAGGGAACTTGGCTTGTGAACCTCAAAATGGTACTTAGAGGCCAGATACTACTGCCTGTGATGCATCAGTAGTCACAGTGATGCTGACTGGAACCATGGAAGAGCCTCTCTTCCCTCTCCACCTTGTCCCATGATTGCACTGGTTCCACATTCACCCAGAGGATGCACCACACCTCCTTAGCCTTTTGTGATTTCACTGTTAAGGCTGAAAATGCACTGAGTTCTCCTCTTCCTGAGCTTGATGTTTTTATCTGTGCCATGTGAATGTTGCATCAACACAACTCACTTCCAGGGGTCACAGGCCAGACTCATCCCCTCCAAAGGAGGTGACTTATTCTGGATGTCACCTCCACTTGCACCAAAGAGAAATGTCAATAGCTTCCAGCACCATCTCACCACACCAATGGAGTTAATAATAAAATTGGAGGGAAAAAAAGTAAATGACAGAGGCAGGGGAAGAAGATATGGAAAACCACTCACTTGCCTGTGAAGTAATCATTTTTTTCATTTAAGCAGAACACTCAGCTATCTTTTATATTGTTATTGGTAAGGTCCTCTTAGGAGCTGGGAATTAAATTTTTTTATCTCCTCATTTTCTCTTTTTCCCATTTGGTGAACATGGCTATTTTTCCAGGGTTTTCACAGGACTGAAATGAACTTGGCTCATTTTGTTCTTTCCTTCCACAGACATTAATGTTGCTGAATAACGACGGGAGAAGGAGCTTTGCTAATTAACTTTAGTCACCACATTAAGTCCAGGCTGACACTCACATGCAAGGAGCAGCACAGTGCCAACAGCCAGTGATGGGCACATGGGACAAGAGCCAAAACAGAGTCCTGTTGCCCAAATCAACCCAAAAGAGGTGTTTTGGTTTCATTAATGGGCAGATTCCCCATCCCAACGCGTTATTTAGGGCTGCAACAGGGTTATGTTGGAGGGGTGACAATGGAAATGTGACAGAAATTATCCTGGGTATATCCTGTCCTGTTCCAGCCTGAAAAAGCTGGGTGGGCCTTGGCAGATCATGGGAAGCTGGAGATCCCCAAATCCAGGGTGGGACCAATTAAAAGTTCATTAAGAGATTGGAGAAAAAAAAGCTAATGGGTAAAGAAAACCTATGTGAGAAAGAGGAACCACTGGCTTGGAAGGGAAAAGTAGAGTTGTACATGAGCATGAGCTTATTCAAATCGAATTTCTGTTCTTTACATAAAACATGATTTTGCAATAGGTTTAGACCATGTCATAGTGCAGATGGGCAGGCAGCCCCAAATTCAGTGGGTGCTTCAGGAAAAAGCATGGGAGCTTCTTTTCTCCAGAGCAGGAACATCAGGACTGTACCTGGAGCTCAGCTCTTCCTCCATGGAAGGTAAATATCTGAGCTCAGACCTGCCTTGACAGAGGACAGCTAACACAGGGGGTAATCCTGTTCACAGGACCAGGCATTACTCATGGAGCAGCTGTAAACCTGGGATGAACTTTTGGATCCAGGTTTAATCACTGTCTTGCTCTGCACAGAGCAAACATCCCCATCAGCAAACAAGTGATAGAGCTCAGCTGAAGCTGCTCAAGGGCTCAGTCTGTGCCCTCCACTTTCTGCAAGCCATATTCCATTTAAACATAATTGCCAGATGAGCTGCCAAGCAAAGAAGAGATCCAGTTCTGCAATTGTAGCCAAAAGCCTCATTCACTGCCAGATCTGAAAAGAGAAGTTGCCTGTGTTTAGCAAAATCAAACAATTTTTGGAGAGTTTTACTGGAATTCCTGACTTTCAGGATGCCACGGCCAGTGTCAGCTGGTGAGATTCTTCCAGCTGTGCAAATTCATGCCTGCTGGGATGTGAGCAGACTGTGAAAGGATCTCCAGAGGGTGAGTTAGGCAGGGTTTGATGGTGGGGGAAAGGTTTTTACTAGAAAGGCGAATGTCAGCTTTCAGAGCTCTATAATTCAGCTGGAAAAATGTGCTTTCACCTAATTGTTGTAAAAGCTACAGCCCAATAAAGGTTGTTACAAAGTGTTTAATCAAACCTGTGTCTCCATGCCTTGTGCCACAATGCAGGTGTCTTTGTTTGATGGAACTGCAGCTCACTTTGTGCTCTTTGAAAACTCAGTTAATTGAATGGCATGTTTTAGGCACTCTCCCTTAATTAACTTTGCATGGGCATAAAAAGCCAGAATGCTTTATCCAACTTTGCTTCTTTCATTTAGCAATACTCACTTTTCCTCCCATTATCAAGCTGCCAAACTGTCCCTCAAGTCAACTATGGGCTGAACAAAGCCTTCACAGGCTATTTTTTGCCTGCCTTCCCTCATCTCCCACATGTGTACGGGGCTATGAGCAGTGGCTGCTGTGAGCACTCTGCTCTACGGGCACATCAAACCCCAGCAGCTGTCACAAAGAGCCTCCTCACCTCAATTTTGGGGTAATTTCTGCTGGAATATGATGGTCTCTGTCCTATTTGCCATCAAGGCTCTTGTCTTGATTTATCCTCGCTGCATGCTCTTTGATAAGCATCATCATCATCTTCATTACTGAGGGGGAAACTGGGGTGCAGAGAAGCTGGTGGCCTCATCATCCCAGTCACTGGCCAGTTTTAATCTGGTTTAGTTTCCCCAAGGCTGATGGGCCTTAACACAACCCTTCATGGACACCTGAACTTCAGTCCCTGTGTCATTTTGTCCATGTCTCCAACTGAACCAAAAGCCTGGAGTGAATGTTACATCTCTTCACCAGCTGTTCCTCCATCTCACTCTACCTGATGTTAATTAAACTGTGGTGCCCTGTGTAAATTTGCATTCCTACCACCTCTCTGTGCTCCTGAGGACACCACCTGACTGCATCCTCATACCTTCCTCTCCCCTTATCTTCCTTCCTCTCCCAAATCCTAAATGGAATCGTGGTTTTTGTCTTGTCTCTGCACACTGCATCTCCCAGCTGATCACCATCCCACCAGACAGGAATCCGGCCATTCTTGGTTCCCATGGCTTGCATTTTGAGTGGGGCTGAGCTGTGTTTTACCCTGTCTGTGTGTTTCCAGTGCCTGTGTAGTCAGATAAGATCTAATTTGGGTTTTAATGTGCACCACCATCTTCCTCACTGAGCTTTTCCATGTAAATTCAATCCCCTTTACCAAAAGCTTTCTGTCCTGTGTGACCTTGGTTTTGTCCCTGTTAAAGCACACTTTAGAGCTGGCCTGCTGGAGAGCAAGTTCTGTCCTGGTTCCATCTTCATGGTAAGACTTCAAATACTTGAGCAAAAGTTTTCCTTACAAAATGGACTTTGGTGGACATTCCATAGGAGAACTGAAGCATGAACTTCACCTTCCTAAAGTATTGGGGCCTGTTAGCTTTGGTGTCCTTTGCAGTCATGGTTTGACTTGCATCATTTCCATCCTCAGAAGTCAGTGAGCAGGTTGAGATTTGTATGTCAACAATCCAGTTGTCAGCTACTGTTGTCAGCTACTTCCACGTTTAAAAAAAAATCACAGAGAAAAGTGATTGTGTCCACCAGCTGATCTCCCATGTAAGCTATCATGCTAGTCATTTCAAGACTAATGATGGCCCAGACTGCAGACCCTTGGGAAACATTATCCTGCCTCATCCAGCTGGATTGTGTGCACCACGGGAATGTCATACAACTGGTTTTCACAGTTCAAATCAGCCTTAACTAAGAATGCTGGGCCAGGGTCTAATGATAAGGAGCTGACAGGAGGGTCTGTATCTGACAGAGACACCTGAACCCAGATATCACAGTTCTATGGGCAGATGACTTCACCAATGTGAGAAAAGCCTTAGAATTAGGAATTAGGGTGAGCTCTTCCTACCATTGTACACCTGCTTCCAGCTTTCTGCTAATTTGGGAAAACAAACACCGCCAAGCATTGCAGGGACTGTCTGGAAAGATTCAGATTTCAGACTTCTTGGAGATTGTGCATGCACTGTTCGTGATCAGCCTTAGTTTTGGGTGTGCAGATGAAACCATTGTTCCCTGCCAGAGTGGAACAACTGGGAAATCATGCTGTGGATGAAGGCCGGGAAAAAAAACAAAATACATCTAAGCTAGACCCTGTGCTGGACCTGCTGCTGCCTCTTCCTTAAAACCCTTGAATATCAGAGTCTGACTCAGATTATTCGACTCTTAATTTATGCGCCAAATGGGAAAATTAAGTTTAGAGCAGGTGGGGTTATTTTTCAACAAGATCTCCTTTAGTTAATGAAAAGGGCTGCTTCAGAAATGCCTGCCATTCTCCTGGAGAGGGATGCAGCTTGATGATGCCACATGTCTTATTATAGCACTGTGACACGGGTCTTCTTGTACCCTGGGTAACTCTGTGTTTGTCAGGGGCTGAGCACACAGGGTGGATGTTCAGACAAACAGTTCCAGGAACCTGCTGCACCAGCAAGCCTGCAATAGCCACATCTGTGATGTTTTTGAGCCAGCACATTTATTTTTCCTGTTACCTCCCAGCACAACAGCCCCATCTGCCCTGCCATTGCTTCCCATCCCCCAGCTCTGTGCCGCTTCTTCTTCCAGGAGGACCCTCTGCACTAACACTCACAGCACCTTGTTCTCCTTAAAAACCACCTCCCAGACAGGAAAAAGAGTCCTTTTTGGTACAGAATAGTTGCCTTCAGAGTATATACTATGTGAAGGAAAAAAGGGCTGGTTTTACTTTGTTCCTATCTTTTTGTTACTCCTCTTAATATTCCTCCCTCATCTGCCTCTACACTGTCATGAGCAAAACAACAAGTTCCCCTTGCCATCTCCCTTAAAAGAAGTCTGGATTAATTTGCAAAAACCAAGCTGATAGCCATGTGGGTATGCATGTGTATGAGCAGTGAGAATATTTTCCTGTTAGGGAGCAATTTTTATTAAAAAATCCCCAAGGGGTAGCTGTGGTTTGGGGCCAGTGGGTGCATGGACTGCTGGTGCAGGGGTAAATCTTGTGGGTGTCAGTTTGGGACTGCTTCTCCTTATGGTATATATGGTATATATGGTAGAGGCTGTGGCTGAGACAGTTTAATATTGTATTTACAGGGGCCCCCATGGCAGGGAGGAATGATGAATCTGACTCCGTGCTCTCAGAATACTAATTTATTATTTTATGACACTATATTATATTAAAGAATACTATACTATACTATACTAAAAACACAGAAAGGATGCTTACAGAATGCTAAAAAGATAATAATGAAAACTTGTGACTCTCTCCAGAGTCTGACACAGCTTGGCCCCAGTTGGCCAAAGAGTGAAAACAACTCACAGCAGAACCCAATGAAACAATCACCTCTGGATAAACAATCTCCAAACACATTCCACAGGAGCAAAACACAGGAGAAGCAAATCAGAGAATTATTGTTTTCCTTTTTCTCTGAGGGTTCTCAGCTTCCTAGGAGAAAAATCCTGGGCGAAGGGATTTTTCAGAAAATATGAATGTGACAGTTTAATACCAGACAACTTCACATCCTGATTTTATCCAGCTGTGCCTGATGGTTCCTGACTTCAGCATTCCAAGTGCCAAGCAGTGACCAACCGGTCTGAAAGTGGCACATCACCATCATCACCCCTCCCAATGTCAGTTTGGATCCAGTGCAACAAGATTGTGGTAAAATTCCAGTGGAGAATTCAAAATACAGCTATTCCCACTTTGGTGTGGTGGAAACTGTAGAAGTGCAAGGACTTAAATAACAAGAAATGATAGAGATATTTGTAATTGGCACTGCCTTTACATACTGTAGAGGAACAAGGGACATTTTGTGGAAGTCAATTAAAATTTAGTAAGAAAACACAATTTTTAGGACAGAATTCAGCATTTCTTCTATCCTTGGCTGCTCAGTCCTGCTGAAGTGTGGCTGTGGGCACCTAAAGGGCTTTCACACCTTCCCAGCCCTGCTGTTCAGCATGGCAGAAAGGATTCTGTATTATGGGCTTTAAGATAAACATTTTTCTACGCATTTTCCTCCTTTTCTAGCAATGGACTTATTCACCATTGTGAGTTTCTTTGGTTGGGCTATTTTCAGCCTTGGTAAAATGAATTTACATCCAAGGAAGCATCTTTTCTGCCTAATGGCTTGGCAGTGTGGCCTTGCTAGGGATGCTCTGCCACCCTGTTATTATTGATGCTGAACCACTATTAACCACAGCAAAAGGCTCTCACACAGCCTGTCTGTGCCTCTGATGTGCCCTGTGCTGAACTGAGAAATCAAGGACTTGCTTTGCTTCACCCTGCCCTCCCTGAGGGAGTGACGCTCCCAAAATTCCTCATTCAGCAGTTTCCTCAAAATTCTGCCTCCAGGCCTCCTTTGCTGCAAAAGCTACAACAAACATGATCCTAATTTTGCAGCTGAGATGAAGCAGGCCTCTCCAGCCAGGATTGCTTTATATGAACTGGCTGCACTCTCCTCTTGTCCCCTGGAAACACCTTGGGGTAAAAACATCACCTTTTTGATCATCGCATAATAGAAGGAGCAAAGTTAGGAACCAAGGGCTTTTTTTTCTGCACAGCAGGTGGCATTGCACAGAAAAAACAAAAAGGGATTTTTTTTTTTTGCTTGTTTTTTTCAAAGTTTACACAGATAAATTGAAAGCATGAGCCAACAGCTGTGGTCCCAGCACTCCCTGACCATGCCCTGGCTCCAGGCACCAGCATTGGAGAGGAGATGATGCCAGAGCCAGCCAGGTGCTGGGGCAGAGCTCTGGAAGGATGCATCCTAAGCAGATTGTCCCAATGCAGCACAGGGTTGGCTTTGAGTGCTTGGTAGATCAGCACGAGGGCCTGAGGTTTATTTTTTATGCAAACGCCCTGGTTTGCATGGAGAGCTGCCCCAGGTGGCACCAAGATAAGTATGAGCTGCTTCCCAAAACCATTTCCTGCACACTCCCTGCTCCCCACTGGCCTCCAGCTGGTGTTAAAAGAGCCACAGTGCTACTCTTTGAATCACTTCTGCCTGCAAGGCTGTGGTCAGCATCTCAGAGGGTTTAGCTTTGGAGCTGTGCTGATTTCTATCAGCAGAGAACATCGTTCTTTGGGGGCTTTTGAATGAGAGAAGATACGTGCTAATAAGCACATTTGTTTTCTCTTCTGTATCTGAAAGGCAACTATTCCTGTTTGGGGAGAAAGTCTAAAGCCCTGTTGGCAGCTCTCTCCTAATGCATAAAATAACTTTTTCTAACCATAAGAAAAAGAAAGGTTTTTTTTCCTCTTTCTCTGCACAACTGAAAACGTGAATTCACGACTCATTTCCTACACTCTTGAGTGAAAAGTCCAAAAGTTGGGGTTTTTTTTGCCTTTATCCTGAGGGCCCAGCTCTCACAGCAGGGACAAGGAAATGGCATCCCCCCTGATCTGCTCCCCAGGCGAGGCAGGGCTGCAAGTGTTGCCCATGCACTCACTAACTCACACTACAGGAAAAGTCCTGCTTCTGCTGCCATATATAATTCCAGAGCTCTGGAATTATTGTGCCTACAGCCCCAGGAAACTGTGCTGGAGTTTGGCTCAACAAGGATCAGTATTTCTTTGTAGATCCCATCGTGTTTTCCCATGTTTTAGAACATTTCTAAGGAATGGTGATGCTTTAGTAACACAAGGGCTGTACCTGATGCAGACCCCAACAGGGCTGATGCAGAATAGCTGTTCTATTAGAAATGACACAACCAGGAGCATTTTAAATAAATCATTGGATTCTGGGTATCTAAAACCTGTGGCTGCTTTAATGATTTATTCCTACTTCAGAGAGAAAAGCAGTACAGCTGGTGCAATGGTGCAACATCATTATGCTTATATTAATTTATATCAGAAAGACAGAAAAAACACACCCGTCCAAAAGCTTTCCTTACTCCCATAAAATCTGAGATTAAGTTTGTGACCTGAAATCTCCATTTTCACAGCCTCTTCGTGGGGCCTTTCTGCTGTGAGAGCTGTGCTGGGATTTCTCCCCAGGGTGGGGATGTGCTGCCAGTCCTACAGGATCCAGCCCTCCACACTGGCTGGTGCAAAGCTGTGCTAAATGAAGGAATCCTTTAGATCCAGACAGGTTTCTGTGCTGCAGCCCAGCACAAGCCTTGTGAGCAGGTCTGTGGGTGTCCTTCTCCTTCACCGTTCTGCCTTTAGTGGTTTTTCACAAGAAATATTGGCTTTTGTGCTCCCTTGGAGGAATTGGCAGGCCCTAATGAGCTGTGAATGCAATTTAGTAAAGCTCAGTTGGTAGGGCAGAAATGGTGCTGTGGAAGGCAATGAGGGAAGTGTTGGAAAGGGGAAGGAAGGCACAGAGGTGCACAGCCCACAGCCTCAGAGCATGAAACAGCCAAAGATGAAATTGAAAGAACCTGCAGAGGTTTCAGACTTACAGCCAGGAGAGAATATCTGCTTCTCCCAGTGAGCTTTTGGGAATTGTTAGGTTATTAACTCCCAAACAGGCTCCAGGAGCTGTGACAGGAATGGCAGAGCTGAAAAGCTGGTCTGACACACCTGAGACCTTTGCAAACAGGTTTGGTGCTGCAGGAGAAGCCACAGAGGAGCAGCAGTGCCAAGGGTGAGGCTTTACTCCAGAATGGTGTGGCTGGCCTTGCTCTGGCCACTGCAACACCCCAAAGTGGGAGACTCAGCCACACCTGACTCTGTGGGAGTCACAAACCTCTGTGAGATGTCCAAGATGCCAGAAAAGCATCACAATATGGAGCAAGCTCAGATCCAGCCACTGATGTGCTCCCAAAAACCCTGTAAATGTGGCCAGCCCCTGGCCAGTCTAAGCCAGAAGCTCTGACACTGCTGTTGAGGGCTGCAAAAAGAGATCCAAAACACATTCCCTTAGCAAATTTGCTTTGGCAGCCTCTTCCAGCACAGCACCAACCTCTGGGATGTAGCCATTGCTCAGCTGGCCTCCATTTCTGTAACCTGGGCATGGGGATTTCTGGGCATGGGCACTTCTGGCTCCCTCTGTTTCCTCTCTCATCCCTCTCCAGAGCAGAAGTTGGCTCCACACACACTTAATTCGCCTGATCAAGCACAGTGGACCAAATCAATCACTTTAGACTGAAAATATGCTTTACTTTCTTGCTTTTCCCGGGGTTTTTTTCCCCCTTTTGGCTTATATACCACTGCACCAGGAATCACCTTTGTAGCATGTTTGCCCTCAACCTCAAGGACAGATCAGTTCCCAGAGTCTTTGGACTGGACGATGCTATCTTGTGGACAGCACCTCCAGCTGTGGAAATAAATTGGATTATTGCAGCATGCATTTACATCACGTAGCACAGTACCATGTAAATCTGCTCCCTTCTCCCCATTCCCCCTTGGGAATGAATCTTGGAGAAGGTGTGAGGTTCCTGCAGGGGGGGTTTTGGTTCTCCAGGGTGGGTGGGCTGTGTTCTCTCTGTGTTTCCTGGGATCCCTCTATTTCAGAAACAAGCTGTTGCATAACTGTGCACGAAGCCATGCACACATTCACAAACCATCTCCTCCCACACACCCCAGGCACAGCTAAAACACACAGGCTGGAACAAAGAGCCACCTCACACTACCCTGGAGGTACATAACTGCAAGCATAGAGGCAATAACGCATATTTTATGCTTGATTTTTAATTTTTTGATGTCAGAGTACCAAACCTGGAATAATTAGGTTTATATCCAACTTGCAAGAAATGTCACTGTTGGAAAAGCTCAGCTCAGTAATTAGAAATTCATCGCTGCAAAATACACGGTGTCATTGTCTACGACAAGATCCAGTTCAATAAAAATCCTCAGCAAGGTCAAACTACACACAAATATTGCTTGGATTGAGTTAACCATCTCTCCATTTTAACCATTATATTCCATTCTAGTAACTCTCTGTCCCTTACTTTCACTTCTCCTCTACAATCCCTCTTAAACCTAATAAACATCATCTGAATTTCAAACTACAGGGATTTACTGAAATGTGTCATTTCACAAAATTCACCCTGCAGTTACTGAAACACTAAATAATTATCCTAATTTTCCCCAAATTGATTTTATTTATATTTGCCAAAAGATGGTCTTATGGTACAAAAAAAAGAAACCCAAAAACAAAACAAAACAAAAAGACCTGAATGCTATTGTAAGAAAAATCATCAAATAGGAAGAAAATTGTATAGGCTAGGATGTAAATGTCAGAAATTGTACTTTAACTAGTGTGGAAACCCAACACTCTGAAGATAGCAGGTATGATGTTATCTCCTTATCTCCTCTTAATAGTGTTTTGGGTTTCTTACTTAAAGATGTCTTTCACTTTATTGCTGGCAAAACGTATCCAAACTGGGAGAATTGCCTTTAATTAGGAGAAGCAAGTGCTGGATCTATGAATGGAAGCATTTGTAGGAAGCATGCAGCCAGGATTATCCCATTTAACAAGCTGTTGGAGGCTCATGGAAAACGCTGTGAAATGTTATGGGCTGAGCACCAGCTCTGTGCACACAGGACTGGGGGCAGAATGATGGATGCAACTCCAGTGGCAGACAGGGATGGGAGAAAGGTGTGTCCAGATGTTGAGATGCAAAACACAGCCCACATTTTAACCTCAAGGGCTTTTGTGAGGGCTCTGTCTCCATCTGTGCCCACAAATGGCCCATTTCTATCAATTTTGACAGCTAAAAATCAAATACATCAAACAGCTGCACCTTTTGTGAAAAACAATGGTTGGGTGGAGGAAAAGGAGTGTGTGGAATCGGTGCCTTCCCTAATGAGCAGCAGTGTAAGGGCAGCAGGTTCTGCTTGTCCTTCCAGCTGACCAGAGAGCTGGAGAGCCCAGGCACAGCTCCAGATTATCCACAGGAGGCTGTGCCTGGCTGAGGGACACAGAGAGAAGTCTCAGGATGACTTGCTCAATGCAAGGGACTCTTGCAGCTACAGAGGATGTTTAGAAACCAGAATTTGTTTTCCCACTATTTGCAGAACAATTCACTGGGCTTATTTGGTTCAGCCTCTGCTTTGGCTCCTTCTGGTCCCTTTGCTACAGGGATACTCAGTCCTGCAGTTCTTGCCCATGAAGATGCTCTCCCTGCACAGTTTGGGGTTCTCTGGGTGCAAGGTGTGTGCTGCAAGTCCTGACTCCCATAAAGGGATACCACAGGAGGTAAAAGCAAGCTACAGAGGAATATCCCATTAGGGAAGACCTCCTTTTCCCTGGGTTTAGCTGTGGTTTTCAGCCCATCACCACAGAGTCCCTGGAGGCCAATTTTAGGTGCCTGTAAGGGGTGACCAAGGCAAGCAGCACCAATCTCTCATCTGAGCTTCTGCCCTTTTGCTGGAAAAGTTTATGTGATTGAGAAAGGCTGAGAGCCACTCTTTCCCCATGTTTTACAGCAGCCTCTTCCAGCCTGAAGCTCTGTGTAACACACCCATCCTGCCACTGAGCCTCCTCCCTTTCTCCATGCTCCTTCCAGCCTCGAGGTGGGTGGTGAGGAGGCTCCTGCTGCTGAGGGAGACTCCTGCAGTGGGCACAGAGCTCCAGGGAGAACCTCCTGCAGTCAGAAGTCCTTGCTGAACCTGCCTCAGCAGCAGCCCATGATGCTGTTCCCAGGCTCCAGAGGTTCCCAGCAGCTGGTTAATGCCACTCCAGACCTGCTTCTCCAGCCATAAATGTCAGACACCAGACTGATGCTCACACGTGTCAGTTGCAGGTGTCTGGAACAACTCAGGTTAATTAATTTCAGGGTCGAGTCCTGTTTTTTCCCTACATTAAATTTAAAGAAGGCTTGGCAACCATGAAGTCAATACAGCCCTGATCTCCTGACACATGAAAGCTGTAGGCTGAATAACTTATTAGCACCCTCCATAATGAAAAACACCTCAATATTTAGGACTAATGCAGATTTCCTACTGGAAAAAATAAAAGAAATTATGTGAACAGAATTTGCAGCCATGAGCTCAAAGTAATAATTAAGGAGAATTATCTTTGCTATATGTATTAAAACAACATAATTAAAGATTATGTGTCCATACTAAAGAGAAGCAGATAATCTTTTGCTTAGGAAATTAGCAGCAACTGCAGTTTTTCTGTACCTGGAAGAATCTCAGGCTGAATAAGAAAAATGGGAAGCAGATGCCCAAATATACCAGTTTCTGTTGTCCACCTTGAGACCCCAGTGTGGAGCAAACTCCATCCTTGGGCAGTGCTCCAATTTCCTTCTCGAATGCACATGGCAGAGGCTGTGTGCAGTGAGGGTGTCAGATGTCCATGAATTTATGAAAAAAATTCTATTTTAGGAAAAAGGTCAATGAAAAACCATTTTTCCTAAAATACCACGAGAAATGCTGAGCATGATCTGAGGATCCAGATGTAAAAAACTGGTTCTGTTACTGATTCCCAAGGTATTTAAGATGTCGAATATTTTATTTAGAAATCCATGATGATCTAATGGCTTAGCCGATGAATAAATCACAGGTACTGGAAGGAGCCATCATCAATCACTGCTTAGAGCTATACAGGCCTGACTAGTGAAAAAGCAGCAATTAGCACTCATTAGCACTTATTTCCAAGTCTTCTCCATGAAAAAGGGTCGTCCAAAGCAAATTAAAAGTGTCCAGTGTCGAAGTTCTTTGACAGTTTAATGTTTCTGACTCAAACTCATTTGCAGTTCACCTGCAAGGTAGCAGAATGCAGGCAGGGCTTGTGCAGACTTGGGTTTGGGGGATTATTTCTGTAGTGACTCATAAAAGAAATTTGTGCTGAAGGCGTACCTGCCCTCAGGCCATTTGCAAAACACATTTCTCATGGATTCATTACCCACTGCTACAGAAAGCACTACTGCAGCTTTTCCTTCAGGAAGGGGCTTTCAGAGCATCTCTCCCCATCGAGCTGCCTGTTTTCATGATATTGAAAATGTTTAAGAAAGCTCTTGGTTGAATTAGGTTGAAAATGAAGATCCATGGTGTATGATTCCATCATACTTTTTTTGTTGCTGTTGTTCCTTTTGTTTCCTTTCTGGGGATAGTCACACTCCAAAGGGCAAACACTTTGAGACAGGGGCCTTTCAGCATGACACTTCCCTCCCTCTATGTTCATGATCCAGTTCTGCATCTCCTTTTCAAAAGATCTGCTACCCCTTTCCCAGGTGTATGCGGGTACAAAGGATACCAGACGAGCTTTCTTCCCCTCGCTGTGAGATGAGAGAGAAAAACCTGTCTCCAGGCGATCAGAATCTGTCACCAAGCCCACCGGGTCTTTTTGCAGCTCAGTGATGCCAATCAAATGGTTTCTATGAGAGACAAACTGCTATTCCTGGACTCTGGCTGACTTCTTGCTGTGGATCACTGCCTTCTGGAAAAGGGAGAAAACCAAAATCCAAAGCCAGGGCAGGAGCTGAATTTCCTTTCCTCTTCAGCCCTGAGAAGTGCTGAAGTCACATCCCCAAAAGAGATGGGAAAGCTCTGAGGGTTTCCACCTGGAATCAGTGAAATCAAGCATGAAAGGGCATGTGGCATCTCCAGGTGAGATCTGAAGTTTGGGGAAAGTTGTCTCACTGGATAAAGCAGAAATTTTCACACCACATGGAAAGTGAAGGGAATAGGATGAGGAAGGGTCTCAAGTCAGACTGAGAATAATCAGCATTATTCCTGCAAATTCCCCAGACTCTCTTTGTAGCTTGCCTTTGGGCTGGGATTATTTTCTCCTCTGAGGGCTCTCCCTGCCCATCTTTGCTATATATTGGCTGGCTTCTTTTAGAAACAACACAGAGCTCAGTTCTTTTCCCATGCTGAAGAAGCCTGATTTTGCCTTTTCTAATAAATCACATTTTTTTGTGATAACAGTGAACTATCCCATGAGCAAAAAACTCACAGAGAAAAGAGTCCTTCCTGACCCTGGGCCCAGGGTACAAGTGGCAGGAGCGTGCTAAAGGAGCAGTAGGCAATAATTAGCCAAAACACCCATTCAAGTGCCTAAGCAGTCCTGGATGGGAAGAAACATGAATTTGTGGAACAGCAGGGACTGGAGGCAGCTCTTAGTACATCCCTGACCCCAAAAGCAGGACACAAGGGACATCTTGCTGTCACAGAAGCAGCAGGTAATAACTTGGAAAACACAGCCAGAGAAAGCAGGCTTGCCCCTTTCTACCCTGCACAGGTCTCCAAAGATGGCATCACAGGCCAAGCTGTTCCTTCTGGGATTACAGCCTGACATCCAGCGCAGTTAGAAAAACATGCTTCCTGATTACAGTAGATTTTTCTAAGCAATTTGAGTTCAAAGTTGTCCACCATTTCTAGGGTGCTCCTTGGAGAAATGTCTGACACTGCAGCATCTCTCCTGTGAGGAAAGGCAGAGAGAGCTGGGAGGGATCCATGCACAGAAGAGAAGGCTCAGGGGGATCTTCTGAATCTACACCACTATGGAAAGTGAAATATGAGTCAACAGTGAGGTCTGGCAGCCAGGAGGGCCAGCCATGTCCTGGGATACATCAGGCACAGCATCCATCATCAGTCAGGTAAGGGAGGGGATTGTCCTGCTCTGCTCTGAACTGGGGCAGCCTCACTTCAAGTCCTGGGGGCAGTTTTGAGCACCACAATGTAAGAAGGACAAGAAACTGTTCAAGTGTGTCCAGAGGAGGGTGACCAAGATGGTGAAAGGTCTCAAGGGCAACACTTATGAGGAGCAGCTGAGGTCACTTGGTTTGTTCAGCCTGGAGGAGACTGAGGAGAGACCTCACGGTCTGCACCTCTCTCCAGGGGGGAGATGGAGGTGCCGGTGTCCCCTCTCTGGTGACCAGCAGCAGGACGTGAGGCAATGGAAAGAAGCTGCACTGGGGATGCTGTCCAGTCTGAACTTTGGGAGAAGATTCTCCACTGAGCAGGTGGCTGGGCACTGGAAGAGGCTCCCTGGGGAAGTGGTGACAGCACCAAGCCTGACAGCATTCAAGGAGGGTCTGCATGATGCTCTCAGGCACACAGTTTAGCTTTAGGTAGTCCTGTGAGGAGCAGGGAGCCAGACTCAATGATCCTTATGAATCCTTTCTGACTTGAATTATTCTGTAATTCTTTATTCACTCTTGGCCACTCTCCAGTGACCGATGTATTTCTTGCAACATCGTGCCTAAAGCGACACATCTCACTGCACCATCCTCTCATCAAACAAAATAATCTCTCATTTTTTCCATCCCTCTCTCCTGCTAGCCCAGAATGACACCTGCCTTTATCCTCCCCCAACAGCTTATTATCACCTTGCATTTAATGGTCTCTACTGTAACTTATCCACTCCCACTGCACTGCTGCTCTGCCAGCTCTCACCCATTTATACTCGAATGTCTGATTTCTCCTCCTAACTACAGCTCTTTGCACTCGCCTTTATCAAATTTCTTCTCATTATTTCAGGCCATTTTTTCCTGTGTATTATGGCCATTTCAAATTCTGATACAAACCTCCAAAGTGCCTGAGTGTATTCTCAAGTCACTGTCAACCATGGATTTTTATGCAACTATTTATTTCACCGCTCCAGCCATTAACAAAGATATGGAAAAATACAGACCCTGAAATAAAATGTATCGTGGTCTCACAATGCCCTCTCTGGCTTTATACCAATAGCTATTCCAAGTGCAATTTTTCTGCTAAATTGTGTTAATTTGCTTCATTTCTTCTTTTCCTTGAAAAATGGAGAAAGAGCATAGTGAGGCAAAGAAAACATTAACACCATCAGTTTTCTCTGAATCATCTGTCATTTTTTCTCCATCCACTCATTTTTTCACACTTAATCATGTGCCTTTCCTTCAGATTTCCGCAGTTTTCATTTTGATTGATCCTTACAAGCCCTTACTGTGCCATTTCCCTTCACATTAGGACACTGCTAATGGGGCATTTAAAAAGCACCTCTCTCCAGTTATCCCACCCACCTCTCCCAAATGGATCCAGGCATTGACACCGACATTTACCAAAACTGCCTTTTGAGGTCCTTATTCTGCTTCTCTCATCTCCCTGCCGTCTCCAGAGCACCAAATGCCAATTCCACGGCCACTTCCACCTGAATTACTTCTGACTTTTAAAGTTTTAAGCTTCAAATAAGCCTGACTGCAACCCAGAACAGTTAAGTCCAGAATAACAGCAGCCTGTACCTTCTGAAATACAAACAGTCCTCTGGAAAAAATTCTATTAACTCTCTGTCTTTTCAAGTCTTCCCATGTTAGGCACTTTCCCAACAGATTCTCAAGTACTGTTTGGAAATATTGACGGATGAAAAATTGAGCACAAGCTGGCCATATGCACTTCCAGCCCAGAAAGCCAAACATGTCCTGGGCTGCATCCCCAGCACCGTGGGCAGCAGATCAAGGCAGGGGCTTCTGCCCCTCTGCTCTGCTCTGGTGAGACCCCACCGGCAGTGCTGCATGCAGCTCTGGGACCTGTTGGAGCAAATCCACAGGAAGCCCACAAAAATGATCCCATGGCTGGTACACCTGTCCTTTGAGGAAAGGGTGAGGGAGGTGGGGAAAGCTGGGAAAAGCTCTAGGTAACCATATTGCAGCCTTTTGGTACTTAAAAGGGGCTTACAGTAACTATAGACTTTTACCAGGGGCTGTAGTGACAGGACAAAGGGCACCAGCTTTAAACTGAAAGAGGAACAGTTTAGTGAAATTAAGGAAGAAAGTTTTTATTATGAAGTTGGTGAGACACAGGAAAAGGGTGCCCAGAGAAGTTGTGAGTACCCATACCTGGAAGTGTTTGAGGACTAGAGGACATTGAACAGCCCATTCCAACCCAAACCATTGAGATTCCCAAGCTTTGGAAATACACTGCTGGTGCTCAGCATAGTGCCTCCAGGCTTTCCTAGCAACAGACAGGTCTGTGATCCAGTGCTGCTGTTTATCTCCAAAGTCACTGAAATGCACATCAATCATTTCTGGCACATGCTGACGCTGAGCTCCTCCTGTGTATTCCTCACACTGGTGTACAGACGTTTTAGCTTCACATGTTCATTCTCTCTCCTGGATATTACAGTCCCAGCTCCCATGAATAATTCATTTACGTCAATGAAGTGCTACAGTCTGTCAGGACACAGTTTCATAGCAGAAGCCAAGACAGAACCCAAAATTTCAAGCCCCTCCACCAGCTGGATTTGAGCCCTAAAGACTAGAAATAAGAATGCTGTCTTTTGGACAGCATTCTCTAATGCTGTTTAGGAGCCATAAATCTCTCCTGGCAGTTAATCTGTAACTAGCAACCTTCCCTGAAGAAAGACCCTGAGCAGTCAGTGTTTATGGCAGAAGCCTTGCCAGGTGTTCAGAGGGCCTTAGAGAAATCAAAACACTATTGATACCCAGGTAGGATACCCATTGCTGCAAGAGTTCACATGAAGAAATGTAACAGGATACCTCCCTCCCCCAGTCTGCCCGCCTCAAAAGGAAGAACCAAAAAACCCAAAACCAGACTTACTGCAGTGCCAAGGTCGTCATTATTACAAAATCCTGTAATCAGACAAAACTGCTTAAGAGCTCTGTATCTTTGAGACAGCTTCAAGATTACACAAAATACAGCAGTTATGGCAACAAGTCTTATTTTAGCTCTATATAATGTCAGGATGACCACAAATTGGAGATTGTCTCTTTACAGAAGTCATTAAATTCAAATAGAAGACACTGTTAATTCAACATCCAGACAAGCTTTTGCTAAGGTAGATTTATTAAGCCTCTAAGTATCAGCGTTACCAAGTGTCCGTCATGAATCAAAAGCACCATGGTCTGTTTCTGTGTCACACTTCAGGTCCATCTTCTCTTGGCCAAAAAATATGTATTTTAGTTCAGAATTACTTCTTGAACCAATGTACAAAATGTAACATGTGTCCAAATACAACCAGAGCTGATACTTCTGGCCTCTAAGGTTGAAATCAACTACCAGTTGCCAAGCTGATTTGCCTATTTATGCTCACTGACAAACACCCTGTGCTCCTCTCTGGCTATTTGGCACTTCAAATTTGGAAGTTTGTGAAAGCTCAGCCATGCACAAAGGTACAGAAGGATTTTTACAAAGGTCTGTGCCATGCTGTTACCCATCTCCACAGCATCCCTGATCTGTTTTGGGGTCCTTTCACCTGGCAATGCTCACCTGAAAGCCTGAAACCAGAAGTGTCTAAGGGTCTCTGTTGCAAATGAGCACCTGAACTGCATCTCACAGGGCACCTTTTCTCTGCACTCTGGACATGAGCAGCAGGTGAGTATGTAACAATGAGACAGATGACATTTCTAGCCAAGGGTGTCAGATGTGGATTTTTAGTCTGTGATTCAGCATCCAACAAGTGCTACAAGTGATTTTACTGAGACTTGGACCTGGATATTTCTCCCCTACTTTTAGGGTTTAGGGGGTTTTTTAGGTATTGTGGAGCACCACTCAAAAATGTGCTGTTGTAAGAGAGAGAGAAAAGCGGATAGAGGTTTTAAAATTCAGCTCAGTATTATCCATGCTGCTGCTGCTACCAATTCTGATCTTAATATTTATCCAAATAAGAGGCTGAGGGATGAGGAAAGACATGGACAACACAGGAGAAAGAAGAGTCAAAAGAGAACAACCAGCATGGACAGTCTGAAGCCCAGAGGGACAGGAGTGTCACTCCAAATCCTGAACTAAGCCAGGACATGTTCACAACTGCTACTTATGGGGTTACAGGAATCCTGATCCCCACATACCCATCTGGGAGATTAAACATCACAAGTATTGGCTGTAAAACAATGAGGACTTTTCCTTGGCACTCCTGGCAGAGCTGCAGCCCAAGAACTGAATCTCACTGCTGGAGCCATCAGACACAGCCAGACTTCTGCAGGGTTTGGCAGGCACAGGATCTGTGTAAAATGACTGCATGTTACCTCCCTCTAAAACTTCTGTTTGTCATCTAGATGAGACTGCAAGCATCTTCACAATGTGTTTTAAGCATATAATTAAGAATGTATAGTATACAATTGGCCCTTACTCAGCAAATGGTGATGATATAATTAAATCCCATGAACAAGGACCTGAACAACTGGAAATTTGTATTTTCAAATTTCTGTATATGATGGCTAGAGGCAGAAACTGCTTTTATGATGGAATAGAAAAGTGTCATGTACTATTCAGGGTAAAACTGATCTGAAGCATTTTTAATCTACCAGCATTAGCTCCCTCAGCTCCCCAAAGGAAATATGTTTGTTAATTATCCTAGGAGATCAAAAGGACATACAGAGTGAAAATTCTTTTAGAAGAGGAATCTTTAATTTAACAGCCAAATAAAATTCACTGTCTGGTTAACTGAAGTTGGGGAAAAAACAAAGTACATCTAAAGTATGTATTTAAACTGTAAGGATATGGTATTTTGGGGGACCTGATCCTGTAGATCATATTTTATATTGGGGATTGTTTCTGTACCATTTCTGAACACGGGACCAGTATTTTTTGCTCTGCTAGCTTTTAAGGTTCCTCACTAGGAGTTAACCCAAAGGAAGCAGGACAACTCTAAACTGCAGTTCAGCTTGGCTGAGCAGCCCATGAATTCAGACTGGGCATCTGTCAGCACTTCACAGAGGAGAAAAACTCCAGCCCACCCACCTAGAGGGACACTCCAGAGTGCACAGGTTTCCAGCAAACTGCTCCCATCACCAAATATGTTCTGGTGAACATTCAGCAAAGACAGCTGAGAAAGTGGTAAATTAATTTGTGGAGCCCACAAAGAAGAGGTGGGAAACTATCTTCCAGCTTTAAACTAAGGCTTTGTTTTTCAAGACAATGATCTGTTGTTTAGAAGCATTTATGGATCTATTGGAAGTTCCAGGGCATCATCTGTGTAAAGGAAGGAAGTGTGGTTAGATCACCCCAACAGTTTAAGTTATGGCTAGAAACTTTAAAACAAAGAGGAAAGCTTTGTTAATTTTTTTACACTTTGAGGTTCCTACCCGATTTAGAGACATTTATATTCAAATTATCCCTCTGGTGAGGGTGAGAAACACTCATCCAAAATCCTGCAGTATGGGAGGATTAGGTATAGCCCAGCCCTGAGTTAATGATCACCTAATTTGAATACAAAAAGCTGTTGAGAAGCAGGTTCCAATGCTTCAAACAATGCTTCAATTTAGGGCAGACTGTTCTGACTCCAGGAGCTTTCATCTGTGATGTTTCATCAATGTGTGGATTCTTAATCTGCATAATCTTTAACTCGAGTAAGTTTTCATTCAAAACAGAAGTTAAAAAAAGACATTAGGTAATAATTTAACAACTTAGCTCAGATTTAACATCCAAGAACAGATTGTAACCAAGCACCGTTCCAATCTGACAGCAAAAGCAAGGCAAGGAAACACAAACAGCTTTATACACACACACACACACAGTATCACATAACTGGTTTGAAATAGGAACCAGTTTCCAGGGGTTATGAGCTTCTTCAAATGTCCTTTCGTTCAATGGGAACTCTGTACACTGTTAATAAATTACTGATGCCATACAAACACCTATATCCAAAAGTCAGCTGGTGATTCACCTAAAACTGTCCTCCCCCACCTCCCAAACAACAGCAATTGGTAACAAGAGCTTCTGTTTCCCCAGATTTAGCCAAGCTTCCCTTTATACAAAAAACAAGTACCAAATGAATACAGAATTTTAAGAGCTGAAAAAAAAATTGCTTTCGTAAGAAACTCAGAGATGTGACACAAAAGAAACAAGACTGAGTCTGTATATAAAATTATAGGTTGATGTTAATTATGTAAATTAAAGTCACAGATGATGTCTAGTGTGTAATCATGTTAAAAAAACAGGTTTCAAGAAAGCATTACTATGAAAATGAAATGAAATTTGGTGAAGTTAAATGAATTTAATTTTGCTTTAGTGACTGTGAAAATATTACTTTACTTTAAATGCATTCAGAATTTCAAATTCCCAGTAGGTAAAATTTTCAAACTTTAAGTAGTTTACTACAGCTATAGCTGTTCTCTGAAATGAAATATTAGCCCTTGTAACAACGAAAAAAATCCCTTCTCCTTTTTTTTTTTTTTACATAAAGGATGAGAAGTACTCCCAAAACAAAATCAATTTACAATTTTAAAAGGTTACTACAGATAAAAATGTACATTCCTTTTTCTTTGTGACTACATATTAACCAAGACTGTGCCTAAATGCAGAGGATCTCCATGTTTTTACTGCACAAGCATTTCATGTTGCCATATTTACACTGGGGAGTCCAAAGGTGTAGCTCAGTGGCATTAATCTTCACATTATGAGAAATGGAAAGCACTTGTTCAGCTGCACTCAGGCTGTTGCTTCTTTGCACCTGGAATCCAGTGAGAACTCACCCTGACCTTTCATGTTTCCCTGAAAAAGCTTCACCACACTTTTGTATAAACCAACAGACACTGGGGATGAACAGCCCTTCAGTTCTTTCATTGACTATAAAAAGCAGGTTTTCTTTGAATCAATAGTTTAATAGTTATGCTAAATACAGATTTTGCCACATTTGTTGCTTGTAATTCAATGTAATGCCTCTGGGTACCTCAGTCATCCTCTTGCTGATTTCTTTTCTGTCAATAGAACAGGAGAGTTCAGAATGTTAGGACACAGTTATCTGAAATAAGAGCACTAATAAATCATGTCAAGTGTTCCAGATACAATGGATTAGACAGTGACTGCATTTCTAAGTCATTTTTTGGAACAGTAAGAGATAATTTTTCCAGCAAATGGAACAGAGCAAAATCAACCCTCTCTCTCATCCTAAACTATAGAATTTTCTTTCCAGTAAAGAACAAGACTTGCCTAGTCCATTAATTCATGGAATATACAAGAACCAGAAAACATCATGGTGGTGGCAAGAGTCAGTGATTCAGATGCAGGTAACCTGCCCTCCCTTCCCTAACTTACTCATGTCTTCATGTCACTGTGCATTAAAAGAACAAAGAAACCAGACTGGAAAAGGAACAACTCTATCATGGTTTTTCCTACTATATTTGTCTTATAACTTTTAAAGAAAAAAGTTGAAAACATTAAAAGTTAAAAGCATTAGCTTCAGGCATTCAAAAAACACATTTTCATTCACACTACATTCATATTTATATTTCAGTAAGAAAGGAAACAGCTCAGTCCTTCATTAAGATATGTCAAACTGCATTCACTGCTTTCCATAAAAAGTAAAATTAATTAAGCAAAGTGAGAGCAGTAAAAAGCTTGCTCTTCATCACTTCAGAAACAATCAACCCAACATTGAGTGATGGTTTCATACATTGCTTTTCCTTTAATTTTGAACACTTTGTTAGTAACAAAAGCAGAGATCCAGGGACTTTGGTGTTTCCATGTGACAAAGGTGGAAGATCAGAGATTTTTTTCTCCTACTTCTTACCAGTTTTAGAAAGTCAATCAATTTGTGAACATCCTCTCCTGTGGAAAGGTCCACAAAGTCCTTGGGCAGTCGGTAGCTCAGGTAGGGACTGGGCTGGACAGTGACTTTGCTGTTGGTACAACGGAACACTGGATAATCCTTTGGAAAAGGAGAGAACACAAAAACAGTGGACATGAATATTAAATATTTCTGGGACTCCTCCGTGAGACTGAGTCATGCTGCCAATGAGTTTATTTGGCACTCACTCAACTAAACTTGAGCTTTCTAAAAATTATAGCTTTCTTATAAAACCTCTGCCCACTTAGGAGCAATTTGAAATGTCAAACATGTTAAACAGTCAAATAATGGCTTTCATTACCTCACTTTAAAGTTTCTACTGTGTATCAGTTATTAATGTATTTAATAAATTCATGCTGGTGACAGTGCTGTAATAAGGGAGCTATAAGGAACTTTGGGCAATAGTATCTAGATACGTATCTGAATAGAGAAAAATCTTTTTGATAGAATCCCTAAACTTGTCTTCACAGTTTCCTTGTTTAAACACATTAGTAACTATAATCTTACTGAAAGTATAATTTAAGCTTTCCAACCAATTTACTTACCAAAGGAAAAAATACCTCTATAAAAGGGCCAAAAAGATCTCTAAATGCTGAACTGTAGCAACAGGTTTTGGAAAAATCATATCATTTTCAGTTCAACACATTGACATGCCATGCAATTGCCAACTATACTGCAATAAACAGCTTCATTTTAAGAAAGATCAGCAACTGTATACCAGATTATGTGACTGGATGTCAGACGAAACATGAAGACAAGTTATTCTACTTTTCACCCAGGGCTGAACTACAGAAAACTGTGCAAAGCATCTGGCAATGAGAAAAAGAAATCCCAAAATGAAAATTCACGTGTCCCACAGACAACTCTAGAATTGGGAGTGTGTTTTAACAAAGGAGACACAGCTTTCAGCAGGAGGGTTCATGGAATGGGTTTTCATTCCATGGTGAGACAGAGGCCTGAAGGACAGCCTGGAGTGGGGTGTCCCTGTCAATGTGTTATGGAAAGGGCCACAGGACTAAAGAAACTCTCAGATGTTAAAATCACCTCAGTGAAGTTTGTCATTTCAGTGACCTCTAATGCAGTTCAACAGCTAGAAAATAAAGAAAAGCCACACTGGCCAAACACCACTGCTCAGAAAATAAACAAGTGTTTCCCAAGATCCACTAAAACACCACTTCCTCTCTCCCACCCAGCTGCCCAAGGACTTGTTAAGATGTGAGGACTCTGTCTCAAGATGCAGTGAGAAAAAAAGCTGGAATACAAAAAATGAAGACTATTCCTCCCTTTATGTATTAACGGGGAGTTACTTGTTTTTACAGAGGAAACGTGGCTTGGAAGAGGGATGGAAAAGCCTTGTTCTGAAAGTCCTGGGAGTTCAACCAGAGGACAAGGCTTTGCTAAGAGTATTCCAGATGAGGAAGAGACAGAAGTTCAGCTTCTGCTTGTTTTCCCCCAAGCATAAAACTGAAGATGTGGGAAACTGCATGACAGATATCAAGAACCAAGCAGAAATTTAAGTGACTATAGAGAAAAGTAATAGATTTTAAGAAAGACTGAAAGGAATGCATCAAAACTGTAAAAATAAGTTTCAGGGCATCTTCTTTGCAATGGGGTCAAAGCTGCAATATGGGCTTGTACTGTTTGAACTAAAAATTCCCTTGCAGGCATCTAAAACTAGCAGGTGATACTTGTTGAGATGAACTATAAGGTAGCTTCTACTTAAAGAGAGCTTACATTTCACAGGAGCTTCATTTACTTCAATGGGATTTGCACCACAATTTGATTGTAACAGCAAAAGAAAGAAAAAAATAAGGGCATAAATCCTGTTGGATGTTATTCAGCCTCCCTCACCTGTTCTGTTGCTTCCCCTTCACTCTGGTCTCCTTTCAAGTTTTTTCCAGAGGTGAGTTCTTCCCATGTAAAGAGCAGGGAGTCTGTTACTTCACCAAATGGGTTAAAATCTATTAACCAAATCTTACCCTGCAAAGGAACCACAGACAAATTAAAACAAAACACAGAACTGAAACAAAGCAAAAAAGAAAAAAAAAAAAAGTAAAAAAATCAAAATACACATATACTGAGATTATTGTAGTATGCTTGGTCTTTACATAAAAAGATGTTAAAATTGAAACTACCTGGGTTTAAGCATTTAAAATATTCTAACATCCTTTACCTTATAGAGTCTAAATCACAGCAAGCTATCATGTACTAATTTACTTTGATTTTTTTTAAAACAGTAGATCAGACAGAGCTCAAATAAACTGAACTTAGTTCTATGCCAGGTGTTTAGATGAGCCCACTGAAGTTCTGGCTAATCCCCAAGATCCACCAAGATCCCCACAGAGAATGAACAAGGAACAGGGGAGAGCACTAATCAAAAACCACAAAACAACCTCAAACCCAAACGACAACCAAACCCAAAACATGACCAAACAAACAAAAAAACCCAAACTGCCCACACAGGGATTTTGCTTTCCATGAAAAACCACCTCAGCTACACTGCACCATCCAGCAGTCTACAAAAATTGCTGTTCTTGGTCTTACAAGGGACCCTAAAAACAGAGAGCAGGGTCTGCAAAATGCTGGTGGAGCTCATGAAACCTCAAAGATGCTGTACAGACATAGATAAATAAGACTAACTTAAAGGCATTTTTAACATAGCCATTACTAGTAATCCACACTAGTTTCTACCCCATCTTTAACACATCTGTGCTCCAAACAGTTGTGGTAGGGTGCACAACAACACAACTGCTTTACAACTGAAAAATGAAAGCAGAGACTAACAAGACCTATTAGAAGTAACAGACGTGTGGGGGAGGAAGAAATAGCCTGTGTTCCTTGAGCCACTTCAAGATACAACCCCCAGCACTGGGCCATCTTCTCTTGCCCAAGGAAGTGTCAACTATTCTAATAAAACAAAACACTGTAATAAATTATAAGGAAATATGACTACAGCTGCTAGTAAAAATTTGCAAAACCAGTATTACATCTGGAAGAAATCAGCTCTATCAAACAGGGAAGGAAAAAGCTGCAGTAACATAAGCAGGGCTGAAGAGTTTTATTGTGTTTATTATAAAGATCAACTGAAACTGGAAAACAAACCTGAACACTGTGTAGCTACTAGACATTCATTTTGCTTTTTCCTCTTTTCCTTCATTTCTGAAGAATGTTCTTGCTTTAAAAGGTCCTGTCTATCTTGATACAAACAGCAAACACATTGAATTATTTACACTACAGCCATCTGGTTTCTAACACACAAAGATGCTTTCGAAGCATCGGCAGAGAGTAACATGGAGCCTGCCTCTCCCACCCATGCCCCCTGAGCTATCGCACAGGCACTGGCACACTGTGGGACTGCAAGTGATGGAAAGCTGTGAGCAGAAATGTTCTGGTGCCTCTGTTACCATCCCCAGCGAGCTCCTCGTGCAGGTGTGGGGAATCCCAGCAGAGATGAAACCATCTATGGCTATGACCTGCAGGCTGGAGCTGGGCCAGCAGCCCAGCAGGGAGCGTGTGGTTGCACACAGGCTTTCACAGGTGTCTGTCTCAGGGCAGCTCCACGGGGAACAGCTCCCACAGAGCACATTTTAAGAAGCCAAAGCACAGAAACAACAGTGCTGAAACCAGACAGCTACAAAAGAAACTACAAATTGGGGGACACAGACCTGAGTGGTTTCTTATTTGTTCTGGAAGGGTGAGCAAGCCCAGATCTGCATGGCTGAGCTGCAACACCTCTGCACTAATATTGGCACCACCAGAGCAGAGAGCCAGTGGGGCAAGCTCTGCTGTCATTTCCCACCTCTGGTTCTCCTCAAAAGGCTGTCACAAATTCTCATGATAAGCAATCTTTTACTTTTGCTAATGGGGGTGTCTTGTCAGCCCCAAGGCAGAACGAGGAGGAATCTGTGGGTTTAAATTCATTCTATCACTCTAGAAAAACAAGCTAATGAACCAATTTAATCACAGACAGAAGCAATGGCTAGCAAAGTTCATTCAGCAGTTCAGAGAATCTTTCCTTACATCAGAAATGTTTATACCCAATACTTCCTTATGAAAGGCTTTCACAGAAATTCCTCTTCACCCCAAATACATCCAGCTCAGCTTTTTCTCAGGAACATTAAGATCATTTCTCTAGAGAATTAATGTACCCTTGAAAAAAGTGAAAATTGATTTTAAGACTACTGAAAGCAACATGTTTTTTTGTGAGCAGCCAGCAGTGTTCCTCTACCCCTGCAGACAGCAGTGCAACAACTGTTTCCTTGAGATGGTCTTAAATCTGCACTGAGCTTTGCTAGCTGCAAATTGATGACAAGTGGCAAAACAAACTCAGTATCTCTTTTCAGAGCTCATTAAAAGGAGTGTATGTAACCCTGGGTCAGTAACCAAACTGCCTTTTCTTAAGACGAAATTCTCTCTCAAGTCTTACATGCATGATTTAAATACAGTTTCAGATAATTTACACTGTGTATCTAAAAAGCAGTAGTAAGGCTATTTATCTGTTTTCTTTTGCCTGCTATTAGTAATCTTTGTCATACAAGAGCAGAGAAACGCACAAGCCAGAAAAAAAAAAAGGAAAAAAAAGTCGTGCAAAAGTGGAGGGGGAAAAAATTCCCCTACTTGTACTACATGGTGTTTTCTTCTCATCCTAAAAGAAGGAATCAGTAGATTTACCACACCCTGTCAGCTTCATGCTTTTTTGCTAAGGCATTAAGCAGCGGGGAGCTGAAAGGAAGTGCCCACGACAAAGCCTGTTGTTTAAAGGAAGTTACAGACAAATAAAATGCAAACTTAACTGTTACATCTCCCTAACTCCAGCTGCTCACAAGGCACAGACACAAGCACTGGTCTGCTCCTTAACAAGAGCTGTGAGCCAGCAGTGGCTCTGGAGCCACTCCCTGCATTGCTCTCTCTTACCACAGTGACTTGTCTTGAACTTGGTTTGTTGTAACACCTGGGGGACAGCAAAGAGCAACAGCAGAGCCGACTCTCAGGCTTTTGTGAACTTCCCCCTCCAATTCAGTGAGCAGGACCTGTGGAGCCAACTCCAGACAGTCTCTAAAGCAACCGAAGAGGGCACGGGGAAGAGACTGCTGTCATTTACAACGGTAACAACTTGCTTCTCCGAGCTGAATATTTAGAGTTGAAAGGACATAAAACAAGCAGACAGTGAACATTTCTCTCCTTCTGTAGGTGAGGTTGCTGTGCAACCAGCCTGATGAGGAGCACGGGCTTTGGAAATTAATCATGCTCACAATATTCTTTTGCTGCCTGTAACTCACACGCTAAGGGAGCGATGAATAACACAGTTGCAAACCACAATAGTATGTGTGAAAGGAGGAGCATCTGACACACAAAGGGCTAGCTGGCAGTTTACAAGACCTGAGGGTAGAAGGCACCAAGAGAAATCTACAAACAGATATATTTTGTCTTGACAGATGAAGAAACACTGCTCATTTGAGATACCACAGGCTGAAACTTTTTATTTAAATAATTTCTCTTCACGCCTCAGCTATGAGGCAGAGCACCCAACGGCAGAATCTGGTTCAATGCTCAAGTGCTGCTCCTCATTTTCCCTGACAGCATGCTCATGTCTGTCGATCCGAGCCTGGGCAGGTAATTTCAATTACAGCAGAGCTGCTTTAGCCCACAGCCTCGTTTTAGGTACCTACATGAAAAGCTGGGCTGAGAAATGATACAGTCATTGTTTTCCACATGAGACACGTTCCTGTTTTGTAAACTGTGGCATGATTTACTGTTACAGAATTACAAAATAGTTCAGCAACATTCAAAATAAGAATCAGGACTTACTTCCAATACACTCAACTCCAATAAAGACTTTCTCCAATCAAGTCCTTCAAGCACAATTCATCTGACCAAATACTTCTCCCCACTCACACCAGGAGAAGTCAAGGTTACTAACTCTGATACTGGCAACTTCATAGAATTATTTAGGTTGGAAAAGTCCTTTAAAATCAAGTCCAACCCTTAGCCCAGCACCTCTGTGTTCACCCCTAATCCACACCCCTAAGCACTACACCTACATGTCTTTCAAAGAGCTGAGGTGGGATGCTTCTCCCCAACTCCATCACTATCTGGACGTTGAGGGTTCTGACCTGCCCAACTCTCAGAGTTGGAGCAGCCTGGAAAGAAAAAAACTGGCTTCCATCTGTCACAAAGTGGGCACACCACATTCACAGCCTCTTTGGACAATTATCTCTTCCTATCTCAGACTTCCAGATATTAATAATTTTCCAATCTCACAAGGACAATCTGAAGAAATATTAAGGATAATTTTGATGAATTCAAATACTCTAGTGAAAAAAACAAACACAGGAAAAAAGCCCAAGGAAATATCTGTCATAAAAGAAAATGCCCCAAACCTTGTTTGTGTGCTTGAAAGCTATTTGGACCGTGCCCTTAATGAAAGAGTCACAGAATATCCTGAGTTGGAAGGGACCCTCAAGGCCACTGAGTCCAGCTCCAGGCCCTGCACAGGACAGCCCCACAAATCCCACCATGTGCCTGGGAACACCACCCATAACCACATGCTTTTAATTTGCAGTCAGCCCTGAACTGGTCAAGCAGTAGGACTTGATGACCATTGTAGGTCCCTTCCAGCTGAAATGGTCTATTCCACTCTAAATTACTGCAGCAAGGACTCTCGTGTCATAACAAAAACTAAGTCGCTTCTTGTAGATTCACAGAACTGAGAAAATTGCAGTCAAAGCCTAAGTTCTGTGCTTTAGAACAGACAACTTCTCTGGAAGATATTAACTAAATAATTACATCACTGGCACAGACATATTTACACTCCTAATCTTATTATTCTCCTACTGCAGACAGCATTTATCACAGAAAAAGACCTGTGGAACAGAGTAACATCAAGTAGGTTTTGCTTGGTGTTTTTTGTTTGGTCAGGGTTTTTACTTTAATGGTATTTTTTTGTTTGTTTGGTTGTTTTTTCCAGGACCACTTCTAGGAAGACAAAGCTATTACTTGCTCGATCTTTGTAGCATTTCAAGTTTTCACGGAAGAAACCATTATATACAACCTATTGTTCACTTACCCTGCTGTCTCTGTACACATCAAAAACAACTGGAAAGGAGAAAAAAAATGTTAATTGTAAAAGATACATAATTTCACAGAAAATGTCTAAATCTGAATAGACATTTGTGTACACAGCACAATCTGGAAAGTCAATATGTCTAATGAACTGCAAGCCAGAATTGGGTATACTTCTAAGAGGGAGCTGAAATGTTTCAAGAACTATTGTTAATGCACTGGGAAATCAGCTGCTGGGCTTTTTCATTTAATGCTGGTTTCTTTTGCTGATTTTTCTCCCATGAAGAATATTTGATAAACACTTGCCCAAAGAGCTTATCTTTGACATTACTGCTGTTTCTTTTACAGCAGAACAGGGATGTTTCAGGGAAGGATCAAGACTTCATTGTGTTGGACATTGCACAAACATTTAATAAGAGAAGGTTCCTGCTCCACAGACATTAGGATTTTAGCAGCTAACAAGACAAACAGGTTGTAGGAACAAAGGGGTCAGTGGCAGTGAAATGGCCATGTCTGATGTCACCCAGAGCAGACACAGCACACATAATTAATATCAACAAATCCTTCAAACAACCCCCCTGCTACTCAGTGACTGACTCAAAGCTGCCTTGCCTGGCTCCACTGCTGTTCCCCCCCTTGGCTTAATTAAACATGACTCTGTATATGCAGCTTTCCATCAGCTCCTGTTCTGTATGGTTAAACAAACCTTTGAGCTGTCTTTCTATTGAGCTAGGGAAATCAACAGGGAAGCATTCAGGCATGGCTACATGCAAAAGTTGTACCAGTTTAGCAGGAAGAAAGGAAAAAGAAAAAAAAAAAGATTTTGAAAAGCCTCAGACAAGTGCTATATTGTTACTTCCTTCACTAATAAGGGAATATTTCAGCTAAGAGATTTCCCAATACATGTGGATAAACTAAACTCAGGATATGACTGCAGAACACTTGAGTCTCAGGAAGCTGCCTGTCAGGAACAGGGATGTTGACTGATCACATCCATGCATGTAAAGCTTAATCTGACATTTCATGTGAAGTTGGCTGGGCTAAGGGCAAACCACAACTCCACAAAGCCAAAGCCAGTCACGTAGCTGGTTTTTACCATGCAGCCTAAAAATCCACACAGCTTTTGCACAAGCTAGGCTGCATCAGTGCCAAAGTCACTCCAGGATTAAGTGCTCTGCTCTCCCAGGAAGACAAGCCCTCAGTGGCTAAGCCAGTCATCAATGCAAAGGGGGGTACAGGAACCCCAGGATTTCTTCTCCAGATGTTCAACTGAACTTAGTGCTTGCACCACATCCTCTCCTTAGTCATATCCCAAAGATATCCCTTGCATCTGAGGGTTTCTATAGTGAGGCCTGTCAGCCTAAAGCAATCACTGAGGCTAGTGGTATTTACTGGGATTCCTAGTGGTATTTACTGGGATTCACACAGCTGGAATTCAGACTGATTGCACTCTGGTGACTGGTTCAGGGCAGTCACAAACACTGAACAAGAAGAAAACCTGAATTATTCCCACTCTCAGAGCAGGAGTGTCCCATGTCAGTGAGACTGTAGTGAAACTTCACCAAAAACTGCCCTAAAGAGATGGAAAGCCAAAACCCAGCTCTGCACTATAGACACCTCCAGAGCACTGCTCTTACTGGGCTCTTATCAAAGGTATTTAGGAGGTTCTAACATAATTTAGAAGTATTTATAAAGCATTCACCCATCTGTTATCCTACTGTTCTGACTCTGTAATGCTTCAGCTGCTCTGACTCAACTCTTCCATCTGGAGATGCTACCAGACCAACTGGAAAAAGCAGAGCAAACAGCATCAAAATCCCCAATGAAACAAGAAGTCAGGAAAAAAGCTGTAATACCTTTCCTTTTAAAAGCAAACAAACAAGCAAACCCAGATTTTTATTGTTAACAACACATATGCTACCAGGCAGTGGATCAAGGGAGATGATGGGGGACAAATGCAATGTGATTAAAAAAAAACCACCCACAAAAACACAGAAAACATTTTCTGCATGGCATTTCTCTGCAGATGGACCAGCACTTAGTGTCTAAGAATAAAAGGTTAACAAACCTTCATCCCAGAAGGTTTCCCTGAAACCTGCTTTTCCCTCAAGGCAACTCAGATGGCACCCTTTACATAAGATGACATTTCAGACCTTTCAGTTCACCAGACAGCCATTTCAGAGCCTGAATCTAGGCATCAATATCCAAAAATAGTGCCCTGAATTCTTATCTATCAGTTGATTACATACTAGCTAAAATTACATTGAAACACAGAGGAAAATTAAAAGGCAGTAATCAGAATACCAGATCTGTATGACTGATCTTACTTCAAAATGCAATGGAGTTATTAAATTAATGTACTATTCTACTGGTCTTCTCCAAGCAGCAGTCCATGAGAACTTCTCTGGGCTGAAACAGAACAGCTTTGCAGAGTCAAATTATTAAGAATTTCAATACAACAGAGACTGGCACTTGAAGGTACCTTTTTCAGACAGATAGGACAGATCTATTTGACTGCTGTGGTGTATCAATAAAACAATTAATAATGTTTAAAACCCACCTAAAGGTTGACTTTTCAAAGCATTAGACATGACAATAAACTGCCAGAAAATTCTTATGTTTATGGGTTTTTACTAAGCTGAGGTTCGGTCCATGCCAGACCTAATTTAAATTTCTTCATCATGTTTTTCACCACTATTGATCACCCATCATGATGCAACACCATTCAATTATCAGTAAACCATGTTAGAAAACTATTCTAATCAAATTTGCAAGGGACTTCACATTTAGAGAACAACACAATTTACTTGGACTGATTAGGTGTATCAAATATTGTGGCCTTTGTTCAAAGGTTTTGGCACCTAACCTGGTGTGCATTGATATTCTGGAAGAAATAATTAAAACTTCTTGAAAAGAAACTTAAAAATCCTTTATTCAAGGAATACATCAATAATTTAGCAGCAAACAGCTGAAAACACCTTTATGAACAAGTATTCTTCTCACTACTTAATACCTTTAGTCAAGAATCTTTTTTAAGATCTTTTTCCCTGCTTTTCTGGCATAAAAATTACTTTCACGTATAAGGGGGAAAAGCCTTAAAAAAATTATTATGACTTCTGAAGGGATCTTTCACTCATTTCTTGTGTTTTCTTGGAGAGTTCCAGCCCTTCCTTCAGGGTTTTTTTCTTAGGAATGTAATTCCAAACCTTTGCAGCGACATGCTGTAGCCACAAGAGCTTTCAGACTCTCCCAAGCTAAAGAGAACCAAGCCACGTGAAAGCAAGAGCAATGAAGAGAGAGATGCATACCCACAGATACCCTCAAGATACTTACAGTCTTCATCCAAGAATTTATATTGTATGTGCTTCTTGAAAAACTCCTGTATGGATCTACAGATCTCCTCATGTTGCTTAGAGATATGATCATAGTACTGGGTGTAGTCCCTCTGTGATATACCTGTCAATAATTTCAGGTAATTATAATTATAAAGAACTCTAGGCAGGCAAAAAAACCCAACTAGAAAAAAAAAAAAAAAAAACAAAACCAGTTATCAGACACAGAAGATGGGGTTTTCCCAAGTTTCTACCATTATTAGTGACTTACTCTTTGGCTTTATTCTGCTATACTTTAAGTACTTCCATGAGGAATCTCTTTCTTGAACAGCTCTGTCCAGAATTTTGTGAACCTCATTTTATATGTACACACTTTGACTATTTTAAAGTGAATTTCAGGAGGAGACTTGGCCTGTGTTTAAGTTTCCAGCTCCCATCTTTTCCTTTCAGTTTTATTCCCTTTGGTTACTCTGGTCAAAAAGGTTGCTCTGCACATCACATGTAGGGACCACAATTTGGAACCATGAAATGCCAGGGGTGGAGGCTAAGCTTGCATATTAGCCAAGATGATTCTTGGATACCACAGATTCTCATTTAACTGATTTTTTAAGTGTGGAAGAACATGTGCCTGTTTGATATGGCACTACAGGTGAATCCCTCAATCCCCAAATCAGTGGGATGGCATGCAGGCCAGTACCTTGGTGCTCCCATTTGCTCCCTCAAGGGTTTTCTTGCCTATGTAGACAAACCATCCCTCCTACAAGCTCTTAATTTAATATATTTCTCTACAAGACACTGGTTTAAAATGACATCAACAGGATTATACACTTGCATGCATCTTGAGTGACAAGAGTTCTCATACAGGATATGTGTCAACATAAAACATTGCAATACCCTGCTTGGCAAATGTCAAATCCAAGACCTGCCCCATCACTGCAGAATGAGTAATTCAGGCTATTTACATAAAAAGAGACAGAATTCCCCAAGGAAGATGTATCAGTGACCTCAGTTTGCTGTTTTAACCATACACAAAACAGTTTTACTGTAATACAATGCTGACTAGCACCAAAGGTGTGCTGTTTTTTAAAAATTTCATATAAAAAGTTTGTGATGTCAGTGGAACTCTTAATTTTTAATACCACTGCAAAGCTTGAGTCTAAACAACAAAAACCAAAAGATGATGGCATCTAAGGGGATGCAGATGTGTAACTGGAAAATCATTCACTATACTGCAAGTATCATTCATGTTTGACTGACAGGTTTATTAATTTTAACAGTATGGGAACATATTGTGAAAAATCTTGGAACTATCTTCAAAAATGCAGCTGGAGTGCTAGCTAAAAAAAAAATCCCATACTGGCAGATATACTAGGTTTCCAAACCTGGCCATGAAATGTACAGAGTGCTTAATTAGCCAGTGTACAAATGCTTTGTGTATCTCTGGCAGTTAAGGTGTTCCAGCATCACAAGGCAGGACAGCATTCAGCTCTCCTCCCTTCAAAAAGCTCTGTCAGGAGCCATTAAGCAATACAGACTTAATGGGAAATCTCTGCTATTAGGAAGATTAACTCTTAAACAGAGAGCTGTAATACACTTTCAACTGGCATAAATGGAGAGAAAATGGGAAGATGAGCATAGGAACACCAGACAGAACAGCCAAATAAAAGGGCTTAGGAGAATGGTGTGTGTTGATTAGCACAGCTCAAATACCTGTGTGCAGCTCCATAGGGAACCCAAATCAGGAAATGAAGAACGGGGACTGTGCTCCTAAAGGTTCACAGAGGTGGGACTGGATGGAGCAACAAATTGCTGACAGTTCCCAACAGGTACAAAAAGGCACAGCCAAAACAAGCCCACACTCACCATGCTAAGACAGAAGGAACAGTGAGAACTACAAAGCCAACATCCCTGGCCTTCCATATCATCACAAGGAACCCTGGACAGACCACTTGTGGATATGGACTTGGTGCTTGTGAATATAGGCAGTGAGCAAAACAAGTTTTATCTTAAAGTAAAAAAAAAAATCTCCTTCCTTCCTGTAGAGTCTTTATTTGCTCCATCACTGCTATAACACTTCCTTGTTAGAAGAGTTTAGGCAGAATGATTCAACCTTGTTCCGAACAAATGTGCACTAATCCTGTGCTATTTGAGTTTCTGTTCATCTCTAAAGAATTCATGGTAGACCACACCAAAATCAAACTTCAGAGTAGGAATTAGCCCGAAATTAAACCCTCAATTCAAGCACCTGTATGTGCACTGGGTATCATTTCCTGCTACAGTCAGCAGAGAATAGTCAACACAACCAGAGGAGTAAAACTGAGCTAAATTTACCCTAAATTACCCTAAATTTACCCTACTCAGCTGCCTACAACACATGCTCTAGCACAATCTGCCTGTTCTCCAGCTGCCAGAGGTCTCCCAATGCACCCACCAGCTCTGTGCATGCTGTGGATGCATACCATGGCTCTCCAGTGCCACTTGAAATGTTTTACATTTAGGATTCTGCACTTGAGTAAGAGAACAACAGGCTCTAACTAAGCTACACTGAATTTAATATGAACTCAAGACACCTCCTACACCTGTGGAGATGTTCTGACCTCCCCAACTTTCTATATATAATATCCACATGGGGTCATGTATTTATAGCACAACAGACAACTGCCTCTGTATTCATTCTGCAAGCTGGAGATGATGCCATTTCCTCCTGAATATAAAAGACTCTGCCTTTGGGTGAAGTTTCTAAATTAAATTAAGAATATTCCCACTGTAATGGCAAGCATGCTGAGCTATCAGGTTTTCAAATACAGTGAAAAGTGAGATGTGGTAAACCACATTTTAAATTACAGAGAGAATAAACCATTAATTTTAGAAATGAGGTGTGAAAAGAAAGAGCTTTCTTCAGACTTAGCTCTCATTCAAAGAATCAGAGAAACTCCTCAAAGCTTCATCCAATAATTTTGATTTTATGAAATTCCTTACCTAAAAGCTTGTTTTCCTTGACAAAGCATCTGAATTCTGCACCAGGGATTAGTTCACACCATTTGCGAAGAACAAGCTGTGGAGGAAAAACAAATGACAAAGCATTGTTTCAGACGACAAAAGTAACAGCATCCTTTTGTCAACAGGTCTGCCTTTTAGAGCTACAGTTTCACTGTAATGATAAGATAACCACTGATACTAGAAAACAAAATAATCTTAAATCTGCACTTCACATAATCATCTTTGAAAATATTTCAAAACAATTAGATTTTATATTAATTTCAGAGAATCACAGAATGCTTTCAGTTGGATAGCATCTCTAAAGATTGTATAGTCTAAACTAGCTTAAAGCAGAAAGGTTCAGATTGGACATTAGAAACCATGAGGACTGTCAGGCATTGGGAGAGATCCCTCACAGAGGTTGGGCAGCCTCTACCCACTGAGGTTTTCAAGACAGATTTTATAAAATGCCAAGCAAGACAATATGATCTCATTCCTTACCCAGCTTTGAGCAGGAGGATGGACTAGACACTTCCTGAGGTCTCTACTCACCTTAATTATCTTATGCTCTTCCACTGTGTACAGTATTTATAACTGTGAAGTCATTTATGAAACAACTTCCAAGTTACATTAATGATAAAGCATGGAAAATAAAAACCCTGCTGTACAACACAACAAATCTGTCATGGAATTGGCAGAAAGTTGCTCCCTAGTCAAAGGAGCTGATGAGCAGAATTAAATTTATCCAAATCAACCTCTATTCTGGTACACACCCAAGCAGAATTCTGTGACGCCTTTGAAGGCGCAAACCAGTTAAAATAAGGACACGGGACAGGAATAGAAAGCAAACTATTATAGTCAATAGGACAGACTGCCTGGGAATTAAAGCATCTTTCTGGCACTTTCTCAAGTTTCTGTATTTCCTAAGCTGAAATATTCTGAAGGATTTATGCTTTTGAAGGCCCCAGTTACTGCTACTGGATGCTGGAAACTCCCAAACCTTTAAAGTGCAGCAGAAAGCTTCAGTAACCAGAGATGACATTCCTAACTACAGTGTTAACATTAAACTCTTTGTTCCAACTTTTAGATGTCCTGTATCTTTAAAGCACACTTGATAGTGCTTTAAAAGCACTGTCACCAAGGTTCATTCACTTTCAAAAAGCCCTTTAAGCCTACAGCATGATGACAAATGTTATATTTACATAAAAACTATTATTAGAGAGATGACTAGATATTACCACAAGAGCAGTAGCTCCACATTAACAGTTTAAAGCATCTCTAGCTGAACATTTTGATCTGGTAACAAACATAGGAAACCAGATGTGACAGAGCAGTTCAGGATGTCCCCAGCCACTGCAGCAAACCTCACCCTTGGTAACCTCAGTGTGATGTTCACAAGCAGCTCACCATCAAGAATATATTACTTTGAGCTACTTGTCCTTCCTGTCACAACCTGACAGACATGAGAGGACATTGCAAGGAAGCTTCTCAAATCTGCACTTTAGCCCACCTGATCTGCAATTAAATGAACTTCTTATGACCTGCAGTGCTGAACCAGACTTCCCTTCATATTGAAAGCAACATGAATAAAACAAACACAACACATTTAATGGACAGAAATCCAGTCACAAATGTCACCCAGCCTGTGAGCAATTCTTTTAAATTACTTAGAAATCCTGCAAGGTGTCCTACCTCATAGTTCAAGGAAGGATCAGGGGAATCATCAGTACAGTGAATAAATCTGGAAAAGTAAGGCACAAGCTTCAAAATCTGCTTTACATGTAAGATTTTAGCCATAGTGAGAAAAATAACCCCAAACTGTGAAACATAAGAACTACTGTTAAATTATTTCCAATATGTATAAAGCAAGTAAATGCAACGCATAACTCTCCTTTTGACAATTATAATGGGAAAAAGCCAGAATCATCACCTCTTTTATTCTAGTATAATTTGGAAGCAGTTAAATCTGGACAGGGATGTGTCCAAAAAGTGTTTATTCACTGTTGATTTATTTCTGTTTGAATCAACAGTGCTGCTCTTTCCCCCTTGTATTGTTATGTTGGCATAACTGAATTCTCAAAAAATCCAATAAACTTGAGCAATCTAATCCAGTTGCACTGCAGCATGTTTTGCCAAGTACTTTTAATGTTTAACTTCCCAAACCACACAACAGAGACACATCATCATGCCTTACAGCAGTTCATTTCCATGAATAAGGGATGCAAAACAGCGCTGCTGCTCGGCACTCCTGATTCCATAGCATGGTATTTTCTAAATTAAGAGCCTGAAGAAATACTCTTAGAAATCCCTTGAGAGTGGGAATAAACAAAACTATTTCCACAACTCCAAGCAGATGTCAAGGTTTTGTCCCTTGTGAGGAGCTGACTCTGTCAGTCTCCTTTCAGGAGCTAGCAAGAATGGAGGAAGTTACAAGCCAAGTCAACTTCCATGTACCTTTTTGTCATTTTACAGTAAACCTTGCAATAGATTCTGTAACTTTCAAAAGGTATTCACAGAAGAACATGTGTTTTTCTTCGAATTCTACTCCCTGACTTTATTGGCAACAAACTGCTTGGAAGCACAGAACTGTGTTAAGGGTCACTGCTGAGCAATAGTCCTAAATACAATATTTATAGGATCTCCTTTTGGCAGAGAACTTCATTCAGCAACCCAAAAGTCTCACATAAACACTGCATTTGTAAGACATGGCTTCCCAGCCTTTGGTTTGAAGTGAAGAGCTATTGTAAGAGTTCATTCTGTATGCTGCCAGCAGAAATAAATTTCACACATTTTAGTCTAGATTTTAATATCCACAACACACAGAAAAGTAGGGCAATACAGGCAGGCTTTCCAAAAGCACAGTGATCAAACAGATCACATATATATATCTGTAAGCCTGTGCAAACAGATAACATCCTTCAACTACAGTTTAGATTCCCCGCAATTTAAGATCTGTCAAGGCAACAGAAACAAACCCATGAGAGCTCACAGTTTTTCTAGAGTCAGAATTCCTCTCTTACTAGAGTATATGCCTATCATGCTGAAGAAAATATCCCCCCCACACACAGAGCCAGTAATAAACTCTATCTACAAAGGCAGCTGAAGTCCAGCAGTTTTACAGTGTCTTCACAGGAGGACCTGCATTACCTCTCACAGACTCCATATCTGAGACTGGGGTACTTGCAATCTGCTTCATTCCAATAACAGTCTTTGCCAGCAGGCAAAATAACCCAGCCTTATAATCAAAATTATTCCCTAACTCAACCCTCAAATATTTTGGGTAAGAGCTATGTGCGGAAGGATGGTTTCTCTTCCCTTCCAAGTCAGAAAATTAAATCATTGGGTGGCATCCCAAGCCCTACAGATTGCAGGTATCACTGCCAAATCAAGCGAACAGGCAAAAATACTGCAAGACACAGTAAGGGTGGTTTTTTGAGCCTTAATGACACAGGACTAAGAACAAATGAGGGAAAAAATGGATGAACACAGCACAAGACAAAATAAATTCATGTTTAATCTAATTTTCCTTTTTAATATTATCACGAATTTTCATTGACAAAAGGCCACCTTCGTTCAGGGAGTAAATTTTGGGTGACTTGAGATTGCAATTTTATATTTTTTACCAGCTCATTGTAGCATTTATTGCTGAGACCCATCTGAAGTTGTGTATTAAAGATGGGCTTTTGATCTCTAGAGGCACAATGCTAAGTGGGGTGTCTTCAACCCACATCCTATTCAGGTCTGGACATACTTGAAAGAACAATCAGAAAGATGTCAGGAACCCCGAACTGAGACATGCCTGGGCTGTATTTTCTGAAGCCTCTGAAAACTGTCTTTTTGAATACTATGGGTGAAAGGATCAAACTCTTCTGTTGTGTCGTGGTCAACAGCTTTTTTTACAGTTACCCTTGGAAGTCAAGACCAGAAGGATCAAGATCTCTTTATAGGTGGCAGCTCTAAAACTCCAAATGCGAATACTTGACCACAGGATATGCTACAAAAAGTGATTATGCAGGTCAGTTTTCAACACTAAGAAAAGCAATTTAATAAGGTTGGCAAGTTTCTCCAGTACCTACCCTGCTAAGAAAGTCATGAACTCATCTGCAAATCACTGAGAGAATTAGAAACTATTATGAATATGATGAGAATTGTAAAATTTATTTTGTACCAGATACTTCCCTGTTATTATCTCATGGTTTATTTTAAAATCTTATTTAAAAAAGAATAAGAAGTTTTAACAGCCTTTGAACTGTATCTTTATTCCTTCAATATTAACCTTTCTGGAACTCTGAGGCACAAAAGAAATAGGAAATTCATACACCACTGAAAAGAGAATCTTGTACCACACTGTAAATTGCTTGGAAAAATGGGCAAGAGTAAAATCTCAAGATAAAAAAAAAATTGCCATCAAAGGCCTCATTTTCCACATCCTCTCGTGTGTAACTGCCTACCTTGAAACAGTTTATATTAAAGCCTAAACTATCAGCTCCTGCAAAAAGATACTGGAGTGCTAAGGCACATTATTCACAATCCAACACTGCCTCCTATGTTTTGTTAGGAGAACACAGGCTGTTATTCCTCCACATCTCAAAAAATGTTAAAATTCCCCTACAATTTGAAATTCAGTATTAAAAGGATTAAGTCTGGCATCAGAAAGGATGTCAGAATGCAGAGGCATTATCACATCATTAGAAGTACTGCTAATATTTCTACCAGTCTCAAGGTGAGCAATTAATCATGTTTTAACAAAACATAATCCACCCATTCTAACAATAAGGAAGAAAACTGTATTTTACACCAATACATCCATCAGGGCTATACAGAGCTTTTTGTTCAAAAGAGGAGTTTTAATCACTTAACAGAAATCCCAGTTAGAAAGGGATTTTTTTTATCACATATATTCAACACTAAATTTCTGAAAGCCTACATTAATGCCTGAAAAATTAAGATCACACCACCCACAAGATTTTTTTAAAATTAAAATACAATTCTGACTTTGAAGCAGAAACAACATCAACTGCATTAATGAGCATACCACTCTGAAGTCATTGTTAATTTATTTTAAATTAACATGCTGTAAAGGTAATTCATTAGTCTGAACTCTTCAACCAAGGTGTCAGATCATGAGAGAATCCAAACTTTTAAAACAGTCAAAGCAATTTAATCATGCTCAGTATATTTGCACTGAGTCCATATTTTTTAATAGTTTGTATTGAAGCATTACATGGTTGAAGTTTTCTCGGAACTTGAGACAGTTGAGAATTACAACAAGGGCATTCCCTGGCCTGAACAATGTTTAGAGGCAGACAGGAAATGGGAGAGGAAGAAAAAGGCAAAGAAAGTGGTTTGCCTTAAGTCTCACATCAATGACTTAGATTTCTAGGTCAAAACCCAGATCTACAAATTGCCATTGCAGCACGTTTACCATATTATGACCCGTGATGTGGATATTGAAGTTTATAAATTTGCACAGGAAAAAAAACAACAACACCAAAAAGAGGGTATGCAGCATTTCAGCTGTTACTTATGTAGGGCAAGAAACCTTTAGACCATACTGAGTATTATTGACAAAGTAGAAATATAGTGCATTTCTCCTCTCTCCAAGCAGTCCTTCCAAGGGATTTGGATGCATTATGTATGTAATTTTCACTTGTTCAGCACTTCAGGTTCTTATGCCAGCTACATTTTTAATTTCTGCTTGCTAAGGACTAGTGAACTGGCAGCTGATCAATAGTATAATTAAGGACGACCACTGTTCTGATTTAGCAATAATCATTGCACTGTTTGGGGACATTCTGTACAAATAACTTTGTAATTTAGAAATGCCAAGCTGAGACTGGACAATAATATATGCTTTAATCAAGTATGACAGTCATAAATTACAAGATACACACAGAGGCCAAGGTGATTTCCCACAATCATGACATAATCTTTGCTTTTTTACCACCTTAGCTGTGCTATCTGGTGGTCTTATCATATTGGAAAAGGAGCCTAAATGGACTGGACCAGTGGAGTTTGAGGTGTTGCCTTTCTGCAAGAGGTTATGTGGCATTCACATTCTCTGAAAAAATCCCTTTGCCCAGGATTTTTCTCCTGAGAAGTTGAGAAGCCTCAGAGAAAAGGAAAACAATTCTTATCTCATTTTCTTCTCCTCTGCTTTGCTCATGTGGAATGTGTTTGGAGATTGTTTCATTAGGTTCTGGTGTCAGTTGTTTTCACTCATTGGCCAATCAGTGCCAAGCTGTGTCAGGACTCTGGAGAGAGTCATGAGTTTTCATTATTATCTTTTTAACATTCTGAAAGTATCCTTTCTGTATTGTTTAGTATAGTATAGTTCAGTATTCTTCAATATAATATAGTATCATAAAATAATAAATTAGCCTTCTGAGAACATGGAGTCAGATTGATCATTCCTCCCTGCCATGGGGGCCCCAGCAAAGGTTACCCTCCCACAGCAGCATCAGGAGGAGGGAATGTGCTTGCTATGGGCTGCTCAGCCACTACTGTTCTTGTGTGAACTTCAGGTGAAATCACTGATACTTCAAGTCAACAGCCATGCTGTGAAACCTCACACCACAGCCACGAGAATGTCTTCACTGCCTCTCCCACCAAGCCAGTGCTGACTGCAGGGGTGAAGAGCTGAGGCCCTGACTGGAACTGATACAAGATTAAACTGGACAGAAAATACACTGATTTCAGTATCAGTGAAGGTGGTTGAACCAATTCATTCTACCATACAAGGAGTTGCCACATCTAAATCAAGTGGCACTTGCTGAACACTTGCTTGTCTCTGAGACTCACTAGAAAACAGTTAATCAAACAGGAATTCTGCAAAGAGCTCTGGGTACTTTTTGCTGGACTTCTCTGTACGTGAAGACAGTAAATACAAACTCCATACTATCAGACCTACAAGAATCAGTCCTGAAAGCCAGTGCAACAAAATTTTTACTGCTCAACTCTGTGAGCAAGCCATCCTCCAGACACCCCACCTCTCATTAGGGGAAACCATGAAAAGCAGCTCCTTGGGAAGGCATCAAAGGCTTCTGAGAATTCACTCACCTCTGACATGTAAACTATAGATTTCCCATTTCCCCCATTCCTTTCATTCTCTGTGACTTCAGAATCATGAATTCTTCATTCTTCACAATTATTTCCCAAACCCAACATACTTTTCAAACCGTTTTATCACTCCAATATCTTCTCCCCTCCTCCTCAGTCTCTTCCCCAGCACCTCCTTTCATTGCAGGTTAGGCATGATGTAAAACCCAACATCAGAATTTGACTTACAGCCTTGCTGTCAAGAGCCCCTTTTTTTTTTTCATGCACCAAAAACTGAGGAAGAGAGTCTCATTAGAGCTGCAGGAATAAAAATCAAGGCAGTTGCACAGCACTAATAAAACTGGTCTCACACTTTAAAAAGAAATTTTTTATCAAGACATAAGCCACTTGACATGAAACTTACACCTATTAACCCCCTATAAGGCACCTAGAACAATGGCTTTGCATTTGACTGAGTCTCCTAAAATATCCTGTACAGTAAATAAGCATTGAATAATTACTGGAAAAGAATCTCTCAGATACCAAGCCGTGGATTGCCCCTTTTCTTTGAAATTCTGCTTGTCTAGGAAAAACAAAAAAGTAACCATAGTAACAGAAATATCAACTCCAGAAATCTCATTTTCTTTCAGAAAAATGCTATATTTTAGAAATGAGTGACATAAATCAAGGAGATGCAGGTACTACAGGAGGAAACTGTTCCTATACAATTAAATACTCCCTTCATGTGACCAGATAAAAATCAACCCTGAGCACATCATATTTTAATCTGTAATTGCTATCCTTAGACACCTGGAATGTATTTGTTTCAAGAGCTACAAGAACTTGCATTCAGAACAAGCTCTAAAATTATGTGAAATATGTTAGCAGAAGTCTCAAGCATCTTTCAGGCAGCCACACAAACCTCAACAGCTTTAAAATAAGAGGACAGGTAAAGTCACACTGTATTACCATAAGAAGTGGCACCAATAAGGAGGGTAGCAACAAGTAAACACCAAGAGGGGTGGGAAGGCAAAACATCTCAAGAATACAACACGACTTGCTCTGAAAAGGTAGTCAAAAAAATATGGTCTTAGTCCATAGTGTCAAAGCACACTGGTTGCATGTGCTACTTTGATGTCTTTCTGGTTTGCTTTTGGCTTTTTGTGGCTGTGTATAACTAAGATTGTCTGCTGGAAATCGACTTACGGCTGAGTGAGGTCACGAGTGATGAAGTCTGAACTCTTGAAGAGGAGGAAGATGTCACTGAGAGCTTTACATTTCAGAGAGCTGTTCATTGCTATCCAGTAGGCATCCTAAAGAAACACAGAGCTTACCTGAAACACACCTTTATGAGCAGGAGAGACTGAAAACATCAAGTCTATCTAAATATCATGCAACATTTGAAATACATGCAGAAAATTATTTCTTATTTTGAGGTAAATTTCATTAGTGGTTAAAAGAGACAAAATAGTGCTTGTTTTTCTTATGAATACTCTGATGAAAGCAGTGTAAATTCATTTGCAAAAATAAGTTTTTGCCTTACTGCTTCCAGGAACTTTCTTGGAATGCTTGACTGAACACAATATCTCTTCAGAACACATAACAACAATATTTGGGTGCACTCATCCTTACAGTATAGTTAAGAGTACCTAAAATTAACTAGAGGAAAGTTTGCCTTTTTTTTTAAACTGTGGTACTTTTCATCTTTATACCAGGTAAAGTTTTCAACTAGTATCCTGACCAAGAAGAGCCTGCCATCACACCACCATCTGTGACCAGGATACAGGTTTTAGATAGTAAAGTCAGTGCTGCCATGCATCAGCCTCCCTAAAAATGCACCATCACCATCTAGTGATAGACAAGATATGAGTACTTAAAATTAACTAGAGGAAAGTTTATTGCCTTTTTTTTTTTTTTGAAATTGTGGTGCTATTTATCTTTATACCAGGAAAAGGTTTCAACTAGTATCCTGAACTAGTTTTAGATAGGAAAGTCAGTGCTGCCATGCATCAGCCTCCCTAAAAATGCACCATCACACCTAGTGATAGACAAGATATCAGTGATGGATTCCACTTAGAGTGAAGAATCTTCACTGATATCTTGTGTATCATCTCTTCCTTCATCAGAACCACTAGTCTCTTCTTTCCAAAGCATTGAGAGAAAACAAACACAAAACATTTTGTATGACAAGATCTGTTACAAGTTTTGGGAGCCAGCATTCTTACCCTTGGAGCACTCCAGTTGAGTTTAGGAAAAACACTGCCACCCAAGGAACTTATTGCTTCCTGAACTTTAGCTGTGAACTCAGGAAATTCTGGTGCCTGAATGAAGAACAACAGCAAAAATATAAACTTCAATCCATTTAATAGTGTAGACATCTTCTAAATCCTATTAGAAATAAGTCCAAAATCAGTATGAACCTCAGAAACATAGTGCACAATAAAATCACTTAAATAAATCACTTAATCAAATCTGTCATTTTTTTTCAATCAGAGAAGACTGAAAATGCTCCAGTTCTCACTCTCATTATTAGCAAGTAACATGAACTTCAGGAGAAAACCCAAAACATCCTAACAGCCACCATGAAAACTGCAATAGCTGGCAAAAATACAAGTCAAATAACCAAACCTTAAATCCTTACCTGTTTGTTTATATCCTATGGTAGATTATTGTATACAAATAAGATCCAGTAATATTTAAACTTAAAAAGAGTGATTTTAGAATTAAACATATCTTTATTAATTCACAAGCAATTTGAGTGACAGCTGCTCATTTAGGCTCTAGTTTTACAAAATGTTAGTAATACTTTAACTAATCAGCTCTTCAGTTAGGTCTTGAAGTAGCTGCTTAACAATATATTGATTCAAAATAGAGGACAATGCAAAGGTTGGACTAGAAAACCTTGCCTTATAAAGAACATGGAAAATGTAAGATTGAGGTAAAAAAACCCCAACTCTTCAGGTTGCTCCAAATTCTACTCTGAATGTGGTGCTACAGAAAAAAAACCCAACAAAACAGGTTGCTGACCTTTAAAATAATATGAAAGGATTTGAAGCATATGTCAAAGATTTTTCATATAACAGAATTTATAGCAAGAAGTATATAGGAACACTATTTCTATTTTGAAACTCAATTCAAAAGTAACTCCTAGGCTAAAGTTAATTGATGCCTCTTAAACAACAAAGCCCTCACAGCCATACAAATGAATAAAAAATCTCATACATTCTGCATCTCCTCACTGCAGCTTCCCCAAATGCAAACACTTAAAAAAACCTCACATTTTAGTGCAGTGACCTAGGCTGAATTTCAAGCATTCTGAACCTTTCCTTCAAACATTACCTAGTCTCCATGGGAAACTACACTCGGAAAACTGAAAAAAAAACCACTTCTCTAATCTTATTTTTAGACTTTCAGTTGATTCTACAAACTGCTCCTACAAGAAGTAAAACTCTTCATCCACTGCATTCTGATCCAAGCTTCTCTTGTTTTGACAGGAATCAGGAGTCCTACTATATATGTAAAACCAGCACATACTAAGCCTCCTTGGGAAAATGTTACCAAGGTGTTATTTGATTAACAAAGGGGATAAATATACACACAAGAGGAAAGTTCTACAACTGCATAAACAAGATGGACTCCAACATTTCCTGAATTTTGAATGCCTGGCTTTGTAACCATTAATATTAATGCAAGTTATTCTAAAAGCAGAATTTTCTGCCCCTCCACTTCCCTCATGAGGAAGCTGCAGACTTACCTAGATATACTAGAGTCATTTGCTCTGTGCTCTTCTGACAGGTAAATACCTCTTAATGATGTATTTCCTTATTGTGTTCTACATTATAACAGAACCTGATTCAAAACTCTGCTATTACTTATTTAGCATCATTACCATGAGCTTGGCAAACCATATGATGGATACTAAAACCCTTGTTTTAAATAATTTATAACTTAAGGAATCTAGGTTATCAAAGGTTAAATATTTGAACTGAAGATTAATCAGTGTGCACAAATTTGAAATGTATTCGTTTTAAACTCTAGGCTATAAATTCTGTGCTAGCAGAAGCACCACTCAAAGCAGGGTTGTAATTATATGGCACCTAATCCAACATGAGCAATTCCACACCCTGATGAACATTAGGGAGCTAAAGGACTGAAGTCACAGCATCGATGGCAGACAAGTGCCTTGAGTATTTTAATTCTTACAGAGACAGGGCAACAGCAAATTTTAAAAAAAAGATATAAGAAAAAGATCAAGAAAGCCTGGTTCGGATCCATTATGATCTTGATTCCACGTGCAAGGAGACCATAAAGACAGGAAAGTAAAAAAAAAAAAAAAAACACCAAAAAAACATGATGGAGATGTACTTAGGAGAAATAATGGCACGTCAAGAGAAGAGCTGTGAAAATTGAGCTGCAGGGGCTTGGTTTCTTCTGCATCCAATCTGATTAAATAATTTGGAGATACTCAAAGTGGTGAAAATGAAAGACAGCTATATTTAGAGCTGTACTGCAGTTCATTTCCTAGAGTCTAATAAGTGTATGATTGTCAGGGATGAAGAAAAAGTGTTTTGTTTTAGTTACATAAAACTAAGCCAGCAAAACATTTTGAAGTTGCAGACATCTATACTGCCATCCATCTAAAATGGTCTGAAAAATGTTAAATACAGCAAGAGATATCTCTAACCAGCAACAAGTTTGTATCACAAGGAAGGAAACTGCTGACAAACCCACACTGGGCTTTCACAGGACCTTACCTTAAGTGTTGTAGTGTTCTCATCATCTGACCACTGTTCAAAATAAGAACAAACCAAGGGTTACCAGCTTCCTGAGCCATCCTTTATCATTTATGAATAATTTAATTCATGAAGCCTCTCACAATATGTACATCAAATTATTGCCCCAGACAGCATAACATCATCATCCTGCAATTATTTTGGCTGTAAAGTAAGACAGGAAAAACACTGTATATTCAGCAGGAGTACTACTCTAAAGCATTGATAACAAGATACCTGTATGTATTTCAATTTTGATTTACATCAGAAAGATGGACATTTCAGAACTCAGTCTTCCCTATCTACAGCTTGTCTCCAGCTCCAGAACTTCCATCCTTAGACCCATGATCCATTAGCTTCACTTTTATTTATTTTTCATCTCCTTGTTGTACCTACTGTCACCCTGCAATTACAATATTTTTCAGTGTTTTCCCTCTAGAATGGCCTTCTGAGATATTATGGCCTCAGAAACTTTCACTGTTTCTTCAAGTAACTACTCCAAATATACTCCTAATTTTTCAGGGCATGAAACAGCATTAAGTTCAATTTCAACATTCCCCAATCATTATTACAAATGCAATTATCAAGAAATGAAAAATTAAAAAAAAAAAGTCTTCTGTGAAAGAGCATAGAAATAGCTTAAAGTTTCCCTGACTTCACAGCATAAGTGATCACATCTTTATGTTTTTCATGGCAACTACCACATGATAATTATTTCTGTGAAGGACTCTCCACATCTATAAATCAGGCAGAAAAAGTTATACACTCATATTTTTCTCAAGAGACTTGACATTAATTTGCATTTTACACTGACCTGTATCTCCTCTGCATCATCACTCCCCTCCTGAGCATGACTTGGCGGATCTTCTCTGAAACAAAAAATTAACAGGAAAAAAAATCAAGCACTGGAGTTTGACTTGGCCATGCCCATTACATTTCCACAGCATTTCCAGCCCTTGATGTCAAAATGTTTTCATAAGAAGATTAAACATCAAAACCCTGGCAGAGGAAAATCAGAGATGCCAGTACTGAAAACTAAAGACCAAATAGCTGGCATTAGGCTTAGGTCCTTACCTGGACACTTTGCTTCTTTTAAATTAGAAGATCAGTTTTTGCTCTAAAACACCATAATTGAAGCTTTTCAACACTCTGTCAATGATTCCTTTCCAACTGTACTCTACTCTGACATAAACACAAATTTATTTTTTTTTTAAATAAGCTCAATTTAAATTTTTGCCTCCATACTCCCTTTCCAAGTAAAAATTCATAAACCTTGAGTTTCAAATGTTGACCTGTGAATTTCTGGCTCTGAAAAGAAAATGTCCTCACACTCAGCATATAAGCAAAAGAAGATCCCATGGAAAGTGGAGAGTGCAGCAAACAGGGCAAGGTAAAATGCACATCCCTGCCAAAAGTCAATTCTTACACAAGCTGAGTCTCTGCAATCCCTCAATGCACTTCCACAGGGACTAAACCATCAATCCATTTTTTTGAGATCTAGAGGACAGATAGGGGTGCACTGAAGGTTAGAAGCAATCTTGGCCTTGACTGCAAGATCATCACATTCACTTATAACTGAGGAAATTCAACTCAGAGAAAAAAATGTTTTCTAAAAGGGATTTTAACTGCAAACATCTTAAAAATGTAATTCAAGTCAATCATACAGCTGTCCATTACTCCATTGAAGACAGCAAAATTGTAGAACACTGCTGTTAAGTCAAACCTTCCATTTCAGCTTTTCTGAAGGATTATTAAAATATACAGCTGCTGCTAAATAAATTGCACAATTCTGCAGATGCAGGTGACAATACTACTTCTGATCCAAGATAGTTTAAAAAACAATTCTATTTTTCTGGATATCCTTTAATAAGAAAAATAATTTAGAAATGAAAAATTAAACCCTTTCATGTTTACAAGGCATTTAAACAGCTTCAATGTTTATATAAATTGATAGCTGATGAATCAAACCAAGCTCCCTTTCACTCACAGCCTCACTGGTTGCTCTGCAAGGGGCAAACTACCAGTTAGGGAATCATGGAGTGAGGACTGATTTTTGAGTTTGATCATTAACAAGATGCATGCAGCAAGCATTCCACAAGGAAACCACACAGTGAGAACCTACACAGAAACAAAAAGCAAGGCCTGTGATCTTACCAACTGTTCCTGCTACCTCTCCACCTCATTCTTCATCCAAAATCCTGGCATGGGTGCTCATACAGGACATTCAGCTTTGTCATATGCATGGATTGCAAGTGATTATATAAAATGTTACTAATTACTGAGTCTGTATATAGCTTATTTTATTGAGAATTGAGCTCAGGTAATGTCACTTCACCCCTGGACTGCCATGGGACAGGTCAAGCCTGTGAACTGGACCCAACCAGATCCAAAGAACCAAACACAAACCAGCAGCTGAGCATCCCAGAGACTGGTACATTCCCTACAGAAAGGTGGACAAAAAAAAATGAAAGGACTTTGTCCACTTGGTCTAGAAAGAATTGCAGTTCATGGATTTTAGGATCTGCTTCAGGCATCAGCAAATCCAGCTGTACTAACAACAGTCAGCCCATTCACATGCTCACACAGTGTGAGGTGCACTGCAGGCACACTGGTCAAATTGAAAAACTCATTATGCTCAATACAATATGTATATACAAAATGGTGCTGTGAAGGAAAAATGGCACTAATACTTGGAAGCTGGGGAGAAAACACACTTTACCTTCCAGAAACCACCAGTGTTCCATCATCCAGCAAATATTCTTTCACATTCTCTGGCAGGGGAAGAATAACACTGGAAAAAATGTGAAAATCTCTTTAATAACTTATTATTATTTGTTGTAATAAAATCCTAGTGGAACAAAGTAATTTGTTTTTTTTTTTTTTCATAGCAGATACCCTCACTATACTATGTTTTATCCTCTAACATTATGGAAGAAAATTCTCTCACCCATCTTATCCCTCACCCAAAAAAGCAATGCCCATTTTCCCTCCATGGATGCACAGGACAAACATTTTAGATGAAATATACAAAAATGCCCCACTCCTTCAAAGCTCTAAGAAATTCCAAGTAAAATTGTGTGCAGCTTGTGAGGAGACAACATGTTGCTCAAGCTAAAGGTTTTCTGAAATCCAAATCAAAATTTGCCTACGCCATCCGAACGTTCCAAAAATGCAGGACTATCACCAAACTTGCCAAAAATAAACCCGTGTTAAACACTAAGAAAGATAAAAGATCAAATACTTTGATTACTAAAAGCATGATGTCAGCACTTTTTGATCCAACAGGGTGGCTATCTCGACTTTCCTGAGCTACCGGTAGCTCTTGTAACCATCCCATGACCTGCAGCAGCACCTTAGAAACTGCAGAATTTTCTGTGGCTTCCAGAAATACACAGAAACACCAAGGTGGCCACTTGGGTTGGATCTATCCAGTCACAGTTTAAGTAGGCAAGTAGGAACAGTGTGGATACCTTCTGATGCTCAGCATGGAGTCCCACCAGGAGAGCAGGGAGCACAGGGATACCTGGCCTGCCCCAGGGCTTCCCAAAACACTCCCTTGGGATGTAGAGACAAGACCTCAGCTCCCTGGACTGCAGCTGATGGCTCAATCAATCCTTCACCACCTCCAGCCCAGCTCTGCCCCACACAGGTGCCCTCTATCCCACCCAAGCCCACAGAATCCCAAAATGGTCAGGCTGGAGGGACCACAGGGCTCGTCTGCTCTGACCTCCCGGCTCAAGCAGGGCAATCCCAGAGCACAGGGATGTGTCCAGACCCTTCTGGAATATCTCCAGCGAGGGAGACTCCACAGCCTCTCTGCACAAGCTGTTCCAGTGCTCGGTCACTGCACAGGACAGAAATTCTTCCTCATGTTCAGGTGGAACTTCCTGGGCATCAGTTTCTGCCCTTTGCCTTCTATTGCTGGGAACCACCAAGCAGAGCCTGGTCCATCCTTTGGCACCCCCTCTGTAGATATTTACATCATTAATAAAGTCCCCTCTCAGTCATCTCTTTTTCCTTCCAGTGACCTGAAAGGAACTTGCAGGAAAGATGGAACAAGGCTATTTACAAGAGCTTGTAGTGACAGCACATGGGGGAAGGGGTTCAAATTAACAGATAGTCGGTTTAGATAGACATTAGGAAGAAATTCTTTCTTGTGAGGGTGGTGAGGCCCTGGCACAGGCTGCCCAGAGAAGCTGTGGCTGCCCCATCCCTGAAGGCTGGAAGGAGCAACCTGGTCTAGAGGAAGGCATCCTTGCCCATGGCAGGGGATTGAAACCAGATGATCTTTAAGGTCCCTCCTAACCCAAACCATCCTGTGATCCCAGACCTGAACAGGCCCAGCTCCCTCAGCTTTTCCATTCCCTTAATCACGCTCGCAGCCCTGCAGTGGAGCCGTTCAGGAGCTCCACGTCCCTCCTGCTCCGAGGAGCGCAGAAGTGGACGCAGCAGTGCAGGTGAGCCTCAGCAGGGCTGAGGGGAGGGGCACACACCCTCCCTCGCCCCACACTCCTCCCCACGCTCGCCCCACAGCGCTCCCCTACGCCCCTCACCGCCCACACCTGCGGATGGTGACTGCCTTGAAGAGCGGGTACCACACGGAGAACTGGCAGTGCGCCACCTGCTCCTTCTTCATCCTCCTCTTCCCCCTCCTCCTCAGCCCGGCCGCTCCCGGAAGCTCCCGCTCCGCCCGGAACCTCCCGCGCAGCTCCGGGCGCCGCCCGGCGCCATCGCCGGCGTACAGGGCCCGGCCCCGCCCCCGCCGCCTCAGCGCTGCCCGGTGCCGGCGGCGCCCCGGAGCGTCCCGCAGCGCTGCCTTCGCTCTGCCCTGCCCCGAGCCCAGGAGGAGCTGAGTAACGCCTTATCCTTTTAGGTTCTGCTGTCCTCCCTGTGCCCTGCATGGAGCTGTTTCATAGGCCCTTAGGAGGTTAAGGGGCTGGAAGGGATCTTAAGGATCATCCAGTTCCAATCACCCCCTGCCACGGGCGGGGACGCCTCCCGTGAGACCCGGTTGCTCAAGGCTTTATCCGACCTGGCATCCACAGCTCCCTGGGCAATCTGTTCTGGTGTCTCACCACCCTCACAGTAAAGGATTTCTTCCTAATATCTCACCTAAATTTCCCCTATTTCAATTTGTACCCATTACCCCTTGTTCTGTCACTGCAGTTCTGATGGATAGGCCCTCTCCAGCTCCCCTGTAGCTCCTGCAGGTGCTGGAAGGTGAACTCTGAACTTCACTCTGAACTGGTGAAGGTGCACAACCTTCTCCAATTTTCTCAGCCTGTCTTTGTAGGGGAGGTGTAGGAGGTCATTTTATCAACTTTGTGGCCTCCTGTGGACTTTCTCTGACAGCTCCACGTCCTTGTAGCGCTGGGACACAGAACTGTGCACGGGGCTCAGTGGGTCTCACCCGGGCAGGGGAGAGGGGCTGAACCTTTGGGTGCAGCCCCGGGCTGTGAGCTCGCATTGCCAGCTCGCCTTAATATTTTTATCAGCCGCTATTTCATTTTGTTCAGTCCCAAGTCTAGCATTAACATGGGGGATGTTTAAGCCCCGTGGTTCAGCTGTTGTGTCCCCTGCACGGCGTTGTTTCCATGCGATGTTCCCTCCTGTGTCTGGGGATGTCTCCCCAGCTGTGTGACCCCTCAGCTGTTGGGAAGTTTGATAACACCACGGAGCTGCCTCTCACCCTTCTGCTTCTGTGAGATAATCCTTGTTTGCTTTGCAGCTACTTGCCCATGTTTTATTTGGCACTCAGTGGGTCATCCGTGCTCCTAGATACCATGATAAAAATGAAACGCTCTCCCTCTACTTTTCTCCCTCCCCTCAACTTAATTGCTGCTGAATTGATTTTGTTTCTAGAATCGTAGTACTAAAGTGCAAGTAACAAGTTTAAATTGCCTTTGGAGTTTTTAATGATGTGTATCTTCAGCTTAGGTATCTCCGAGTGCTGTTGGTTAAATCGTGCATAAAATGTTGCCAGTGTTTCTTTTGCACATTCCTTATAAGAAAAAAGATCTGTATTTTGTTTGACCTTGACCTTGAGTTTGCCATGGGACCCCCATTGGTGAGCTTCCATTAAATCTGGTTGCTGTCAGCTGGAATGTGTGTTAGGATCAGAGAATGTCTTCTGAAAAGTGACTTAGGGAAGCTAATCCATCTATCTAACTATTAATATTGAAGTATAGTTCTGATATCTTGACTTCTCTCTTGAATTGATTCACAGACCTCAGCTGGCTTAAGATTTTAACTGCTGGGAAAGATAATTTGGGAACTTTAGAAGGCTGGATGCTGCCTTGAAAGGAAGCCACTCAATAAAGAAATAAGCAATGGGAATAAAGTTACACATTTTACAAATGGCATGGCTTTTTCAGGATAGAATTTGACCCTAGTTTGAAATAAATGGAAGAAGTAGTATGATTTGCCAGCAGTACACGCTAATATTGGGCACAAAAACTACTAGACAAAGTAGAAAACATTTATTTTCCCCCATAATTAACAGTCTGAGTGCTGTTGATTCATGTTAAGGCAGCTGATAAATGTGGGCACTTTGACATATTCTTAAGATTGGATTTATAACAATTAAAAATGTATATTCTTAGAGCTCATGTAATCCTAAGTCAGGTAGCCAGGCTTCTGTATCAGCTGCATTGAATTTTTAACTCAAATGAACTCATATTTATGTGCTGAGGGAATTTTATGAGATAGAAGAACTGCAAGACAAGGCATGTTCTGGAAGCTAAAGAGGCCTTTAGAAATCTCACATTTTAGTGTTAAATTTAATTTTCAGTTGCAGCTGATTTTGTTTATGTACAAGAGTTGTTGCTGTCCTTGACAGCATGACTAATGTGAGATGCCAGAACTGCAGCCTTCATTTCAGCAAACAGTATTTCAGCTTTCTAACAGCAGAAATTCTCACTTCTGTACTGCCAACTGAATCTGGACAAAAATACTGGTTTTGTGGAGCTTCTAAAAATGTCAATATACGTAGAGTTACTGCACCCACTTGTGGTAGAGACCCAAACTACAGAAGCTGGGCTAGATCAGCATTCCCCTCTCTTTGAGGGGGTGTTCACCCATTTTAGGATTTAGTGATAATTCAAAGCACTGAAACTGTGTAATTTTTTGTTGTTGTTTTAAGTGGCAAGTCACTGCTGAATCTCTCAAGCTGTTTTGAAAACAGGTTCTGCCATGAGATGAGGTTTTAGTTTTTTTTTTTTTTTTTTTTTCATGATACAACTGTGGTAATCCACATTTGAGAAAGATACAGTGGTATTTGTGCAGAAGGATTGGGGTGATCAATGGAACAGGATTTCCTGTGAGGGAAGAGTAAAAGAGGAAGACTTAGCCCAATCCAAAGACAACTTCAACATGGCTGTGGTTCACTCTCCACTCCTTTGATATATTTATACTGACAATGCAAAAGGCTATAATTCTTTCCAAATGTAGGAGGTGAATTTGCTGTAGCTGGGTCTGTAAGGGTTTTGTGTTTTTAAAGGCATCACACAGAGCCTCCTTTGACTGTTTCTCCTGGGCTGTGCTTCTTTTGCCTGTCTTTGGTGGAAAGCTTGATTTTGTATTTGAGAGTCACAGCATGAGACCATGGCCATTGTCCAGATAAAACTCTTCAGTCCTAAGAGAAGGGAGTTCCAAACATCAGAACAGCTCACTGAAGTGGGATAGAAACTGGAACACAAGCAACTGAGCAGTTTGTCATACAGATAGTGGTGAGGTAGACAATAAAACTAAGTGGCTTTGAAAAGGAGCTTCATTGCCTTAAGAGAATATTATAGAACATATTTTTGAAGGAACAGAATTTGTTTAACAGGTCAGGGCTTCTTTTCATTACATAAAACAAATCTGCACTTTTGACCTCTATCACCTGCTTCATCCAGAACCACTTTCTTAAGAGAGCCTGCCCTGTGTACAGACCAAGGAAATGGTCTCATGTACTTTAGTTTTACTCCTGCTGATAAACAGAAGTATTTAGTCCTACTCGTTCCTTTTAACTACTTACTGCAAGTAAATGTCAATCTGCTATGTAACAAAGCTGATTGTTGCTCTTTCAGTTTCACTGGTGTGCAACAGATGTTACCACAAAAAGGATTAAGATGAAGTGAGAAATGAAAGTACTGAAGTTGGGTGTGACAGAGAAACTTTTCGCACACTTTGTACTGTTCTTTGCTAGAGACCACACAGAGCTTTATTAATCCATAGTTGAAGTAATGGAAAGATTCTTTTTGACTTTTTGGAAAGATTATGACTGTCAATGCTATGGATGGTTGAGATCTTTAAGATTATCTCATCTCATCTCATCTCTCCTGGTGTAAACTGATTTGTTTCTTTTCACTGGCTTTTCCTTATGATTCATGATGGTTTTCTGGTATGAGTTTCTGTGCTGAAAGTTCCCTGTAGTTCCACAGTGACACAGGGTCAGTCTCTAACACTTTTTTTTTTTTTTGCCTGCTGTGTCCTTAGGCTGGAAATCTCACTTTCCTGAGGCTGCAGGCTGAGGCAGGTGCAGAGCCTTGCTTTGGGCATTGTTTTAAAGAAAATGCTGCCTTTTCCATGGTGTTGGGCACATCATTCCCAGTAAGAGGCTGACATGCCATGGTCACACCATCACACCTGCCCCATGTGCTGCACAGGCTTGCAACACACATGTAGTTTTTTGACCTTGTTTTTAGTGGAAGGATTGAGTCATTTACATGTTTATTTGTGATGTAAGCTGGAGGTAGGGTCTAGTTATTATTTTTAATAGCAGACAGTTTTTACCACTGAAGTCCTCTTGGTATAAGGGTTTTTTTTTTGCACTTTCACAGTGCAGTGCACAGTTCTGTTGTCCAGACACTGTTGACAGAGCATTTCACCCAGTTCAGAATGAAACTATTTGAAATGCATTAATTGTCTGACATCTGAATAGTTAACAAAAGTGTCTTCAGCTGGCATAGCTACCTGACAGCTGATAGGACTATTAAACTTACAAATCAGGAATTTGAACCAAATTTACATTTCTCCTTTGAATTATTTGGCTCTGAAATCACCGGGTGGAGCTGAAAACATGATATGAACTTGCCATCACACGTCCCTGACTTTCTCCAACAAGCTATATTTGTTAATTTACGGTGCAGAAATGAACCTTTTAACTTTACACTGAAAGCAAATATTGATTTTGTTTCATATATATCTGGACTTTGCACAGGAGGGGAAAAACCTGACATTCCTGAAAATGGCAGCTGAGACATCCACAGAAGTTGCAAAAACAGCTAAACAATTCGTCCTTAAGGAAGAGGTACAGCATGCTTGGGTTTGACACTTCTTGTTGTTAAATAACAATTATTTGTGAGTTTGTGAGTGCACAGTTCAAAATGCTAGAAAGGCTGGATGTTCATAAAAACCTATTCAATAGACACAAAACTTCTTCCTGATTGTCAGAGAGTTTAAAAGATGTGACATTCCTCTTTATTGAAATGATTACACAAATTATCCGTGAGGAGAGAAAAGTCTACTGTGTTGAATTATTTTGAGCTGCTTCTCTTTTTTTTCAGATTTTGCATCTGTTTCTTGTATTGTCTCTTCAGGAGGTTTTTCACTGTTCAGAAATAATGCTGATATCTCTGAGAGACTTTACAAATTGGTGGCTTATGAAACTCAACAACAATTTTCTCTTTCAAACAGTTTTCTGTTTCTTTAAGGTAGCAAAGCACCAAGGGTTGCTTTACCATTTAGGATTGTACCACGTTTTGTGTTTGCTGAAAGGATTTGAGTTTATATAATTGCTGTTTGAAAGACATCAGTAAGGAATAATACCAGTCCTAAGAAAGGATTCTGGAGGTACTTCATTCTTATTAGAAGCACTTTCACCCTGAACTACTGTATTTGTTTCTGTTCCCTTTAAAGTGAGCTCTTCAAAGTTAATCTTTGGTGTTAAGGCAGGTTTGGCAGTGTCCTGCTCTTGTTAAAACACAAATGTGGTTTCTTTTATTTGTTCCTCGTGGAGTGAACACACTCTTGTAATTTCTTCTGGTTTCATGGCACAAGGAAAGATTTGTTTGTATTATGTTTTTTCTCTTAGGCATTTCTTAATATGAATATTTCACAAGCATAAAGGATTTAATTTTTGTAATCATTTTGGGTTTTCTGTTAAGAGCTGGGTATTTTGCAGGCAGCATTTTCATTTTATCCTCTTTAGGTTTGGTTATGTATAGTTTTTAATGGTTTTCTTTGTTTGGTTTGTTGTTGTTTGGGTTGGTTTTTTTTTTGTAATGTTTCTTAGTTATTCTCTTTTTTAAACAATGTGCTCTTTCATATCACTGGAAATTTATAATTAGGTCTTACATATTTTAAGCTATTTACTTTTTTCATCATTTTGTGGGCTTAATACAGAGAAGTTTTTACCCTCTTTCTGCCAGTGGCTCTTCTATCAGAAGTGGTTTTGTAACTGTGCAGTAAGAGTGTGGCCTGATGCTGGATTATCTTCCATGAAAGTGGGAGCTGCTCTTACTTCATTCTTCCTTTTTCTGGGAAGGCACATTCAGGCTGTTATAAGCAGATGTTTTTTACCCATGAAAGTAGTAGAAAAAGAAATAGAAATAACTCATTTTAAAACAAGTTACAGTAAAAGAACAAACTGCTAGGCTAATATCTAGGGATGTTTCTCTTTTAACAAAATTGCATAAAAGATGAGGAAACATCATAGGGAAAATAAACTCAGTCCAGAAAAGACATTTGGTCACAGTGTTAATGCCAAGCACTCACTCAGCAGCCCTCAGAAGCCTAAAGGGGCAGATGAGTGTCACCCTCACAGCTGCAGAATACAGCAGTTACACGAGGCCACAGTCTGGGATCAGGGCAAGAAAAGTTTTAGGGTAGCTTGGTTTTCAGTCTGGCATGCTCAGCTTTTGGGCTGTGCTCCCTGCTAAGGGGGCACTCGTGAGCACCAGCGTAGCTGAAGTCTCTGGGCTGCACAGAGACTCTTTTGCAGCTGACATATTGCCCTTGAAAAATCCAACTAAAAAATTAGGACTTTGCAGTAGATAAAATCCCACTGAATTCATCAAAACTTGGTTATAAAACTCATGTTAAGAGAAACTACTGTCTTGGGGTTATATTTTTATTCATATTCAAGAATTTAGAGTATTTTTTTTTTCTGTACTAGCAACAGGAATGCTGTTGCACGTTCCTGTATGTGATGTGATGCTGAAATTTGTCTTCAAAAGAACTTAAAAATAGCTGTGCTGTTTCTCCCAATTCTTTGGGATTGATTTTATAATGTATTTAACAAAGAATTCTTTATTTTAGGTAATTGTAGAAAGACAATGGTTGAAGCTTGCAGAAACAACTTACACTGATCCCTTTGGGAAAACCAGGTAATTGCCTCTCTGGTATTCCAGATTCCCAACTGCACAGACTGGCCCTAGGCTAGAGAACATGAGCATTACAAACACATCACTCCACACAAGATGAGAGGTTCCTTCAGAGTTCCTGCTGTTCAGAGGAGAGGCTCTTACTCTGGCAGATGTGCAAGCATTGGGATTGAATTTGGCTCCTAAACCCTTTTGGGCACATTGACCTGGATTTGCTGCATTTCCAGTTCTTTGGAAAGATGCTACACAGAAGCAAGTTCCAGCTGTGCAACTACTCTGTGACAACCAGAGTCCATCCTGTGGCTTTTCTGCTTCTTCATTATGGGCTCCTTTTTCCTTGCTGATGGTGCTGGATCCTGCATATTATTGACAAATTAATGTCCTCTTGTATGTTATCCTTTCTGTCCAATTCTTTTGTACTCTTTAGTTTTGCTGTATTTATGTAGGTGTTACAACATGGCTTCAGTTCCCTCCCCTTAATGTGTTAGATTCTGTACTGATTGCTTTCTCTAGTGCCTCCCAGTTCATCAGCAGAGTATCCTCTTAAAATTAGCAAGATTGAATCTTTTGTGTAACTAAAATTAACTATTTTCTCTCTGCCCCTTAAGTAGGCAAAAGAAAACTGTACTATAGACATTTTGTAGTGCCAGTGTATGACAGGCACTATGGCCTGCTGCTTCTTACAAGACCTCACTGTGTGATGGTACATTTTGCTTTAAGTGAAAGTAGCAAGGGTCGAAGATGATTTATGTACTCATTTGGTTTTTTCTCTGTTTAAACAGAACTTGGGAAACTGTAAAGCGTACTGGCAACAAAAAGGGAGTTACAGCTGATGGTAAGAATTGGTGGCTTTTTCTGTTTGCATTTTTTTTCCTGTGAAAGTCTTTCTGATAAGCTGGCAATGCAGATTTTGAGCTGACCTGTTCCTGAATGAATGAGGATGTGGAACAGGTGGCTTGGCAGAGCTGGCTGTACCCTGAGCTAATGAAAGGCTAACTGAAGTGCTGAAGAATCAGAACCTTACTGGTGGGAGTGCTTTCCCAAGGTCATTGTGTTCACTTTAAAATGATGGAGCATTTCCTAAGATATCCGGGGTGCCTGATACAGAGTAAATCACAAACTGGTGACTGGGTCTGCTGTTAGGGGCCAAGGGGCTCTTTGGGACATGATTTAGAAATGGAGAGAGTTCTCTACAGAGCCTTTCAAGCAGGTTTTGTAGGCAGGAGAGCCCTTCCCTGAGGCTCAGTCTTGCTTGGTTTGTGTGCCTCTGGCTCGCTGGGGAGCTTTGAAGATCTCTCACCATGCATGTTTTAAAGAGCTTAAATTCATCAATCAGGATTCTGGAGCAGACATCTAAACATTTAATGCTCAGAGCAGCAGTGTGTGGGTTCCTTTCCAGATCTAGCACTAAAATCTCACTTTCTGCTATGCTCACATTCCATGTCCTTGTGTCTCCCATGGCTGTGGTAGGTGTAGCAGTGATAGCAGTGCTGCAGAGAACCCTACACTACGACTGCATTGTCCTGGTGAAACAGTTCAGGCCCCCAATCAATGGCTACTGCTTGGAATTTCCTGCAGGTAAGTGGCTGAAACATTGGGATGAGTCACATATGGTTCAGTGTGTTTAGATGTGCTTGGAGTGTCAGTCTTTATGTATTTTATAGGTTGTATGTATTTTATAGGTTAGACTTGATGATCTCCAAGGTCTTTTTCTACTTAGTTCATTCTGTGATCTTAAAGAAGCTCTAGCTGGAAAACCGTGCTGAGCTCCATGTGCTATTCCAAAATAGGAATATTTGATAATGAAAAAACAAAATAATCTTATTTTAGCAGATTGGAGAAAATTCCCTCCACTTCTCCTTTCTCTAAGAGTCAAAGCATTTGGCTTCTTTCCCTCATGAGAATATTAATGCCATTTTTGGGGCAGGCATCATGATTCTGTAGATAATTGGTTAAGGATGTGGGCAGCAGCATAATGAATCCAGGGACTGGAATCCTTCCTAACACTTATCCCTCTGTAAAGACAGAGCAGTGAGGATGTTTCTTTCCTCTCTTCCAGAAAGCTTGATTAGATCTCAGGATGGATATTGCAGTTAAGTGGGAAGCTTTTAATTGTTTTTGTGTGTTATGTATCTCCCAGGCCTCATTGAGGAAAACGAGTCAGCAGAAAGTGCTGCGCTTCGAGAGCTGAAGGAAGAAACTGGGTACAAGGGGGAAGTCATTGAATGTACTCCAGGTCTTTGCTTTTTTAAATTTTTTTCCCACCAAAGCTAATTCTGTCTTGATGGCTAGTCTAAATGTCTGAAATGCTCTAAACCAAAGGGAAAGCCTGTGCAGATTAGCAGGGTAGCATCTCATGGCTGTAAAAATGAAACTTTGTTCCTTGATGTGATTCAGTTGCTGAACTTCAGTCTGAAGTAAGTTTGATGTCTGTAGGGAGGAAATTGCTATTAATTAAGATTCTTTACACAAAACCCTGTTATTCAAGCTGTGATTTGGCATTTTAAAGTGTAAAGGTCTAAATTGCTGTACTTCTGTGAACAGCATCTGTGAACTTAGAAAAAAAAAGCTGCATGATGCAGAGGTCACCCTTGTGTCAGCTGTGGGGAGGTGACAGTGCTTGTGGGGGGGTGACAGTACTCAGGTTCTCCAGCTGGAAAGAAGAAAGGAGAGTAACTGGAGTAAATTCAGAGATCCTTTGGAACATGAGTGTTCCAATCCTATGCTTCCTACATAAGATAAAATGAAGGCAAAATGAGGATCATTAATCAAACTTGAGAAGGTAGGTGAGGCAATTTAGGATTTTGAGGAAGTGTCATTGCAGTTGAGTCTTGTCTCTCAGTTACTGGGTACAACTGAATGCTGGGGATTGGGAGAGGTTGGAGACTGGTGATGGCAAAATTAGACACCAACAGACTGAGGAAGTCTATAAGGGACAGTTCACAGTAAATCTTTAGTCTATGGAATGAAAAGTACATTTGGCTGTGAAAACAAGTCTTCCCAGGGATCTGTAAAAGATCTGGGAGTTACAGAAACATTACTTCTAAGAATATGTGAAGATAAAGTTTTCACTACTCTTGCAGCACAAATGTCTGCCAAATATATATTCTCCTATTGTATCACATACATTGCTGTGAAAGCTTTTGTTAAAATGTCAAGGTGCCTGACTCCTGCTCTGAAAAATGAGCAAAATCCTCTCCATGTGCTTGTTGGCAGCTCTGTGCTTGGACCCAGGAATGTCAAACAGCACAACACACATCGTGAGTGTCATCATTAATGGAGATGAGGCTGAGAACACAAGACCTAAGCAAAACCTTGGTGAGTTTTGTACCATTTATTTGAAAATTTTGAGAAGATAACAAAACAATGGGTTTAAAACAATTAACCCCACCACTCATCTCTCCTGTCCTAGCTGATTTGGATACTGCACATCCTGCAGTCAAGATGAGTGTGTCTCTGCTGAATTCACTGGGGAAGCCCAGATATCAAGTGTCAGCTGTTGGCACACTCAGAATAAAACACTTCAGTGCCAAATTTCAGTGAGGGCCATAGGCACTTGTGAACCTAGATACCACTCTCAGTTGTAGCTTCACTCTGGAAGTAATTGCAGTGTCACTCACAGTCAGTTAGCTATCAAATGCTTTTTAATTGTAAACTCTAGTGTATTTCAACCCCTTAACTCACTACTCTTTTCACTTGCAGATGATGGAGGTACGTAATGTGACTGTGATCTCATTGACAATAAGGTCATGATTCTTCGTATGGCAAGTTTTACTTAGAAAAAGTCAGTTAAAACTGGTTTTTATTTGTGCTTGGGAAATCTCCCGACCCTAATCAAATGTGCCTGAGGTTGACTTTGGCCTAGATGCAAATTCCTGTGGGGCATTATTGCGTCAATTATCTTTCCCAGTATTGCACCTATAGCACCAGTATTTCAGGAAATACCAATTACTGACCCCCCCAACAGCTGTAGGTCAAGCCCTGAAGACAAGTAATTCAGAGAGACAGGGGAGGGGTAAACCAGCATAAACTCATCATTAACAAACCCTTTGAGATGGTTTGGTCTTGAAATGCATCTCCAGTCCATTCCTGTACCAGGAGAAGCCAAACAAGTTTTCTTCAACAATGTGTTTTTCATTCTCAAAAGGTAGGTTTCTGTTTTGGGGATTCTTATCTTTCATAGCTACCAGCTACACTTTTTTCCAACTGTTTTTCCAGCTTTTTTTCTGCCAAACATGTTTTTTAGTGAGCCCAGTCACTGCCTTTCCCCATTTAATTGACCTTTTTTTGATATATGAAAGCTCACAACTTTTGGATGGTGATGAGCATTAAATCAGTTTCTTTCCCCTTCTAAATTGCAAGAAACAGAAAACAGAGGTGAATTTCTTCACTGTTCACTAATTTAAGGATGTGTAAACCTTTTTCTTCTCTCCTAGAATTTGTGGAAGTTGTTTCACTTCCAAAGAATGACCTGCTGCAAAGGATTGATGGTAAGAGCTGACACATTCAATGCACTAACAGGAGCTTCAGGAATCCCTTCTCAGGGCTCCTGCTATCATCTCTCACCCTGGAAAACTGTATGTTAAGCAAAAATCTGTGAGAGACCTGGCCAGGTATGCGAGTTAGTGATAGCAGGAGGAGTTTGCAGTGTCTGGAATGCTACACATCTTCATTTAGCAAGGACTTACCTTTCTGTAAAAGTGAGGTTTTAACAGCATCTCATAATTTATTTTTTTTTCAGAACTGGTAGCAGAGGAGCACCTGGCAGTAGATGCCAGGGTTTATACTTACGCGTTGGCTCTGAAGCGCGCAGCGGAAAAACCGCTCCAAGTTCCTTTTATGAAGTTCTAAAACTGGACAATGAGAAATGGAATTCAAAACTTCCCAAGTTGGATGGCTTAGAAGTACAACTCTTCTTGTAATCAAGGTCATTTGCTTTACTTGTAGAGCAAAAAAAGTGTTTGTAGTAATGATTCTGGTATTTTTATTTCTAATTATGTAACTGACAAAAAGCATTTCCTCTAACTGCTCTGTCAAGCCTTGACAGAATATCCATAATAAAAATACTGTTTAATTTTCAGAATGGCTTATTTCTCACTAGATTTCTCTCTGCACTTACAGTTCAGTATAGCAAAGATGCTTAGGTAACCGTGGTTGGTGTTGTAACTCCATGGTTCCAGAGGAGGCAGAGGCAGGAGAGTGAGTGCAGGTCTCTCACTCTCACAGCACTCACTCCTGACACTGGAGAGGGGAGAGCTCATGGTGGGCTGCATCTTTGTGATGGGCAGCAGGGGGGCTGGCACTGACTTCTTCTCCCTAGTGACCAGGGATAAGACCCAAGGGAATGGTCTGAAGTTGTGTCAGGGGTAGTTTAAGTTGGATATCAGGAAAGGATTCTTCACCCAGAGGGTGGCTGGGCAATGGAACAGGCTCCCAAGGGAAGTGGCCACAGCACTGAGCCTGACAGAGTTCAGGACTTGTTTGGACAACACTCTTGGGCACATGGTGAGATACTTGGGATGTCCTGCACAAGGCCAGGAGTTGGACTCAATGAGTCTTGTGGGTCTTTAAGTTAAAAGTCATAGAATTATAGAATATCCAATTAAGTAGTAATTCTCTGTGACAGGAGCAGGGACAGCAGCACAGGAAAACTGTGTGCATGCTCTGGCTGAAGTAATTGAAATGGCAATTTCAAGAACTTCCTATTGTGATTAGACATCATGTTTCCTTCTCCCAGCCCTAAACTATGCAGAAAGAAAAAATTGGTTTGTCTGATCTAAAAAAATTATTATGACACCACCATCTATTGGTGCAAACAAGAACTGTGCAGGCCCAGGGGATTCTGCTGAAGGTTTGAGGTTACTTATGTGCCCTGAGAGGGCACAGCCTGGCAGTTTCCCCTCTCCTGAGGACACGTGTGTACCCAGGCTGCGCCTTCATTCACTCCAAACACTTCTAGATACATCTTATCCCAAATAAGCCTTCAGTGCATCTGCACACAGAGGGCTGCTACTAATTATGTAAACAGCCACCACAGCTGAAAGGTCAGGATCTGAGTTTTAATAAACACACATCAAAATCAGCACTGCCTCTGAAATAGATGAGGATGAGTGTGTATAATTAGGGAAACTTTTTGAAACAGAAAATTGCTTCAGAATTTGTTACCTTCACAAACAACACAAAGTTACTTTCAATTAAGAGTGAGAGAAGATACAAGAAATGTAACATCAAAGAGAAAAAAGTGATTACAGCAGAGCAGAAAAGCTCAATGATTTTAAGGGAGGAAATCTTGGGATTTTTTTAAAATTGTGGCTGCTGAAAATTGATCAGAATTATATTCTAGAAAGAAAAAAAACAAAGAGGAAGAAAGGGAGCCTTCTAGACCTACTTCCCTATCAAGGCATTGTAGAAATTACCAAAGACTGCACACGAATTACATCTGGCACACCCAAGACACAGGAGAGAGTTTAATTAAATAAGTTTATTGTCTAACGCTTACATTTGTTACATGGCCGCTGTAAAGTGCGACAAATTTTCAGCAGGAACTCCCCGTTCCCCCTTTTCCCTCCTCTGAACTGCTCTAGGAACCAGGCCTCGTTCTTTAGCCTCACAAAAGCGAAGTGGACATGAAGTTTCAGTGGCACGGCTGAGCGGCGCTGCCGGGCTGGCCGCCCTGGCGGTGTGACAGCGGCTGCCCCGCGCGGGCCCGGGGCCGCAGCACATCCCCCGAGCAGCTCCGGGCGAGATGAGTATCAGCCGCCGGGAAAGGTTTGCTCGCCACCCTCAGAGCCCAGAGAAAGGCGCCGGGGGGGAGGCACGGCAAGGGAATAAGGAGTGCTGAGTTCAGTGGTGGGGAAGTGCGTTTTAAAAAAGTATAAAAAATTAATGTAAAATACAGATACAAATAAATTTTGTCAGGGATACTGGCAAGTGGCAATCTGAACTCAGGGTGGTTTTTTTGTTCTGTTAGGGACAGGGAAATTAATTTAACACTTTACTGCTGTGTGCAAAGACCTTTACGGCTCTCAAACTGATACATTTTACCATCTCACTGTAGTGTCTGAACAGCAAGGTAGATGAATTGTTTCCAGCATTACAGGCAACACTAGATAATACTTAAACAAGATAATGTAAACTTTATTCTTAAGGCAGCTGGTACTAATGCTGCACACAGGCATCCTCAATGCCCATTACAGTAATGGGACACGTAGCACTTGAAAACAAGTAAAAAGAAAATAGCATTATTGGACTAAATGATGCATGTTGTCAAAATACTTTCCCTTTCACACAAACCATGAAATATTTGGACATCTAGAAAAATAATGCACCTACTCCTCCAACTTCAGCCTGTTCTTTTACAAATATTTCGAAATACTGATAAATAATAGTGACTGCAAGCAGAATGCCAGTGCCAGAGCCAATGGCTCCTAGAAAGTCAGCTAGTACTGAAAGGGCACCGATGCACAAACCACCAAATGCAGCTGCTGTAGGGATGTATCTGTAAGAAAGCAAAAAACAGGGAAGAAGAAGGTGATAACCAAGGCATCTTTCTTTTACAAACATGGAATAGATTCAACTCAAAATCCCTCATTATGTCACTTAAAAAAAAAAAAAAAAGACAATACAGGTTAATCTCTAATCTGCTGCTGTAACTTCTTTTGCATAACTAAGGAAGGCAACAGCTCAATGGGAAGAATCTTCCCTTTTGCAGTGGAAATGGGTATCAGATTTTTCTGACAATCTCTGCTCTAGTTGACACTTCCCCGGCACTCTTCACCATCCAGCTGGAAGTCAGCATTTCCTTACCTGTTAAGCTCATGAACCATTGATGTATCCCTGTGGCCTCTCATCACCATTTGCTGTTCTTTGAGTTGCTTGGCAACCTGCAGAAAACATGATTTTATGAAACTGCTGCAGTGTTTCACGGTCACTTGATGTTTACTGGGATAAACTGATCAGTCAGTAGCTGGTCTGTTCTAAACCAGAAGCACTGTTTGAAAACAATTACAGCAGAACACCTACATCTTTTGCTGATGAGCCAGACACCTCGATCCAAGTCTTGGAGAAGAATGCACAGGATCCCAACATAAATATTATATAAACTATTACATGGACAGGATCCTCAAATATTGCACCCATGGATTCTGGAGGAGACAAGTAGTAGCACAGGCCACCAACAGGGTAAGAGCGAGCAGGGCCACCTCCACTGACATCCTGAGAGGGGAAGAAAAAAACAATAAATTATTTTTCACAGACTTCCCACATTCCTATGCTGTACTAACAGAGGAATTCCTCTTTGATATTTGAAACAGTTTTTATACACAAATGTTAAAAAGTAAGAATTCCAATTGGTTAAATACCAAGGTAAATACTTTACATCAAAGTAAAAATGCAATAATTCTATGCAGCTAAAACGTGATAAAATACTCACTGCCCACTGTCCCAGTAAGTTCACCAAGAAGTTGCCACTGAAACGAACAGACAACATCTGGGAAATGACATAGAGGTTTGACACCAAGGCAGACTGCAGAATGATGGGAATGTTGGAGGTATAGAACAGCTTGATGGGATAGCTGCTGTACTGCCCTCGGTACCGTGCAGACTTGATGGGTAAATCCACTCGGAACCCCTGTGGGAAAGAACACAAATGCACCAGGGTTCACCTCAGAGACACAAGGTATTCCCAGAATGCCCAAAGCTATTCCTGACCATGCACTTCTTGCTAGATAAACAAGGACTGCAAGGTCTGAGATAGTAAAGCCCAAAGGCTTTCTGCTACAGTCTGGATTACAGATTTTAAGGATTTAAAAGTGTTACTGCTTTTCACAGTAACATTACATTCTTTTCACATAAACATGGTTTCTCATCTGCTAACTGGTACTCCTGTAAAATCTATTTTATATCTTAGGGGTTGATAAAAGCCTGTCATGGCTTTCAACTGAACTAGACAGCTACCAGCAGGCTCTTGTGTAGTTTTCTGGGGCAGGAAACTTTTCTTGGGTCTACTTTTCTGAGTAGACAAGAAAAGCCACATGAATTTGAAAACCTGGTCTTGGGGGGTTTTTTTAATTGTTTTTTTTTCCCCCCAAAACTCAGACCAAACAACTCATTTAAAAAATTACATTTTAGCTGCCCTTGCCCCCATTATCTCCATACGGATCCTCCTTTTGTGTCCATTTTAGTAGATACTTAGATTTTAAAAGAAACACTAATTAAATGTTTCAAGAAAATTAGGGAAAAACCAATAAGCTACACACCCGCAAGAAGCAAAGTTCTCCAGCTCTGTTCAAAAGTATTCTTTTCAGTCAGTGATGAATATTAAGAATATTATGGGTGTGATGCAACCACTGCAGTACCAGAATCCGTTTTACTTAAAATATTCTCATAGTGTGTATGGCATTCAATGGAATGTGAGATTACACACTGAGTGCAACTAGGCCTGGCTGTAGAATTTTACAGCTTTACTGTCACAGAGGTAATGGTTACTGAAATAAAAAGAGTTCATTACTCAAAACTAAGATACTTCAGTTACTCTGAAGGGAAATTAAACCTGGCTTGAACCTTCCTATCTTATCCCAATGACTGCAGTGTCCAGGGTCGATGTGCAGAGCTGCTGTGAGGAGTTTTACCTGGAAATAGATGACTACAGCAAACACAAACACTGTAGCAATCAGGTTCATGAGATTGGGCAGATTCTGTCGGTAAAAAGCCTCCCGCAGAGCCCGGACCTTGTCAGTTCGTGTGGCCAGGAGATGGAATAATGCAATCACAGCACCCTCAAACTCTGTTCCTGCATGAAGAAAGGGAAAGAAAGGTCAATCTCCAAATTTAAAACATTTTTTAATAAGTACCTTTCTTTTTGAAATTTCAAGTATGACATACAGAAAATGTGATACAATAGGACATGGATCCTGTCATAACAAATATGTCACAACATAGGACACTTTTTTAGGTTATGGAATGTAGAATGATCTAAAAAATTATCATTCTTGGTTAGAAAAAAAAACAAAAAAATAAAAACAAATACAAACAAAGAAAAAAAATCAACCAACCAAAACCAAACCCAACCCAACAAAAAAAAACACCAAAAAACAAAAAACCAAAAAAAACCCCAAAAAAAAAAAAAAAAAAAAAAAAAAAAACCAAAAAAAAAAAAAAACCCCAACAAACAACAAACTATCAAAGTCACACACATGAAAGAGTACTCTCTTCCTTTGTTTTCTGGGAGTAGGATGATGTTCAGAAGGAAGAAATAATAAACAAGGTGAAAAATAGCTTTTAGAAGAACAGTAATAAAAATGCAACAGAATTGCTAAGAATTCAATTCTCCCAAACTAAAAACATGGGTCAGGATTTCAAATGAATGCAGTAAATGGGTTAATTTCTTGATGCTGTATCTTAAAGTGCTATTTCAGGGGTCTCAGAACAACCAGATGTTGTCAAAGACTGGCTGTGGAATGAAGAGACTGCAACCTCTGAAGAATCAAACCAGCTTAAAGTAATTCAGAGGCAACAACTACAAAAGCATCCTATAGCCACAAACAACAGCTGGATCACAAACAGCTCCTCTGAGTGAACAGCATTTCCTATCTTCTCTATTTCCATGGACTAAGTGATGCTAAACAAGATGACTTCATTTTGGAAATCCAAAAATTTTCATTCAAGTGGCCTGAAGTCCCATTTCAACTGCTGCACTTCAAATCAGCAAAGGCAAACTTGTATTCATCTCCACGTAAGTCAGACGTTTTCATCTTCAATGTTATTTGGAAAACTGACTTCAGAAGCCAACCACCACACATTAGAACTCTTTTAAAATGCCAACCATTAAAAATTTGATAGTTTATGTGTAGTATACACCCATTGAAACATGTTGTGACTGACTGTAACAGCACACATACCTCTGCCAGTGTTGATGGTAGTGGGACTGAAAGCTTTCCAGACAATGGTTTCACAGATGTTGGTAGCAATAAACAGGGAAATACCAGACCCCAATCCATAACCTTTCTGTAGCAACTCGTCTAGCAGCAACACAATCAAACCAGCCACAAACAGCTGTGAGAAAAGAAACAAAACTGAGCAGAAACAAGAATAAATCAAGTCAAGAGTTGTGTATTAATTCCCTGCTTCAGTATTTTCATCATGCTGGAGAGCGATCATTAAGTCTTTCATCTAAATGTCATTCATGCACTGGTTCTGACCCCTCAGGTACCAATGCCTGCACATCTCACCTGGCAATGACCTCTGTGCCTTTTTTCAAGGCAGACACAGCAAACAGATTACTCAGTAATAACTTTCTTTCAAAAAAAAAAAAGTTAAAGTTCATGCATTTATTGTTCTGTTCTGCAGGAGAATGTCTCAAAGCTGCAGCTGTGCCATTTAGTGAGAATTCCTCCATAGCACTGAAAAGCAGCCACTGGAATTCCTGTATTTTTTATAGCTACCAATTCCTGTATTTTCAATTAAGCACCACTCTTACCTAAAATACTTTTGATATTTACTATCCCAGAATTCTCCTACTTTATGGAATATTTAGAATTTCTCATATATTATTTTCTCATCTCTCTCACAGATACAAATAATGATTGAAGTCAATAATAAATTGAAGTCACCCAGACATAGAAAGATTTTTCCTTCCAGCTACACTGTCTCTAACCAGTCTCAGTTACACACAAAATAGCTCTTTACAAACCTGAATTATAATAAGAAGACAAATTCCAGCACCCATTTCAGCAGGATCTCCATACATTCCAGTCATAACATACACAATGGCTTGCCCAATGGTAATAATCATCCCAAATACTAAAACAGAGAGAAAGCAAATCCTTTAAAAAAAATCTGAAGTCACCTACCAAAGAAATCTCATATCTATTATCACTTAGACAGGCTGCTTTCCCAAGAATAAAAATACACTCACTAATTTCAATTGGAACAGTGCTTACATTTCTGAGCTCCATTGAACAAGGCTCTGTCTTTTGGAGTATCACCAACTTCAATGATCTTTGCTCCTGCCAGCAGCTGCATGATCAAACCTGATGTCACAATGGGTGAGATACCCAGTTCCATCAAAGTACCTAGAAAAGAAGAAAAATTAAAACAACTGCTATTCCAGCACCTCTCCAAAAGCATTAGGTCTCTTCAAAGGTTCCTGACCTATAACAAATATTTCTAATGATGCTTCCAATATGTATATTCCTGTACAAAAGACAAAACAAAGACAGTTACAGCCTTACAAAAGGCTGCTGTGTTAGAACCTGTAATTTTGAAGGCAGCATGGAAAACCCACGTAGCTTTTAATTACAAATATTTTTGTGGAAGCATGCTAACACTGAAGTCCAACACACACTGAAGCTCAGCTTTTTTGGCATATCCTTAAGGAACCTTTCCCTGGACAGCATCTTGTCCCTGGTTGTTTATTCTGTCAGTGCTTCAATGGCAAATTTTCCAAAAGTTTAATTTTGCAGACCACAAAAAAATGCTGCAGAATCCACAGCTCCTGAGAACACTGCCCTTTGAATCACTGGCTCCAGTTGAGAGTTTAGGATTAGTTCTTAACAAAACAAAGACCATCATTGAGCTGCTCTTAACTCTGCCAACTCACTGGCACTGTGCCACTGAGGTACCAATTCCCAAATGTATATAATTCAAAGAGGGAAAGCATTAAATTAGTTATTATAATTTGGTTCTTTCACACTTGTATCCTGGAGTTTCCATGTAAAATATTACACCACCTGTCATGGAAATCTCTACTCCTCCAGCAGCCAGAAAATTAGATGTCAAAAACTTTAGGATTCACCTCACATCCTCCAATGACTTCTAGTCAGTTGACTTAAGTGAAAACTCAGTTTCCCACTCCTGCTTTTCATTGCTTTCAGTTTCTCTAGCCTTTTCTTGGCCACTGTTACCATTCTGTTTGGGTAGCAAACAGCATATTTAGTATCATACACCAAATTCTGCAAACACCGCAGGAGAATTCGAACTAGAGAACTTCTTTACCTCACTATCCTCACTGGTAACAAAATTTGCTATTCCTAAGTAAGCAGTACCTTCACATTAGAGGGTTCCAGTGATTTTCTTCCTTCCAGCCAATTTTCCAAGCTACAGATGAGATCAGTGTCCTCGTTTAGAGTCAGGCATGACTGGTCACCCATCTTAAGTTTCAGACTTCTAGCATTAGTTTGAATCTTATACATTTGGTTGTGTTCTACTTTACTCTTCCTGAATGTGCTAATTTAGTTTTGCTAAAGTTTATGCCTAACATCTCTGCCTTCAGCTTTCCTACCTAGAAAAATATTCACTCATAACACTGCCGAACTATTATGAAGTGTAACTGACTTGCACAGTTGATTTCCTAATCAACACTCTTGCACTGTACATTAGTGCAGTTCCTAACTGGAAAGTCAGAAGATTCCCTGTCCCATTTACTGTTTAGAAAGAGACTGCTCTAAAATCCTGAATGGAATAATCCCAAACTTATGAATCATTATTCTCATCTGCATCTCAAAGAAATCCCACTCCTAACATGAAGCACTGCTCAAGTACCAATTTTGATTCCATCTGTGTTAAGAACTTTACGAAGTGTTCCAACCTGACATCTGGGTGGTGTGGAATTTAAGATCCAACTGTTTTCCTCCTGGGCTCTTTATCCCAACAGAAAACAGAGAAAGGAGTGAGTACCAACCTCTGTTTGATGCAAGAATGACTCGCATCCAATAGAAGGGGTCTGCAGAATCTGATGACATGATTCCAAACAAAGGGATCTGTCAAGGTGCACAACAGCATTAAACAGATACACACAATTAGCATGCTTTAATACAAAATCTTAACGTGTAATGATTCAACTGTTACATTATTTATTTTTCTTTAATTAAACCAGAAGTATTGACACCATCTCTTTTCATCCTCTAACTGGGGAATAACTCAGGACTAAACTAATACCCTTCCACAGGAAAAAGCAGAAACCCCTAAAAATAAGTTGTTTAAATATGTTTTGAAATATCCCACATGGAACTGTCAATATTAAACACATTCATACAAAACTTCCAATATTCTGTTAGTCAATACTGAGGGATTTTGAGCTCTTTAAAACTCTTCCTAATCACCAAAACAGTAGAGTAGGAATCCAGGCAATCTTAGGGATCAACTTCTGAAAACTCTAGTCTGAACCATCTGTTTTCCTTACTCAACTACTATGATCTCTCATATAGATGCAAAATTCTAATTATTATAATTATTATAAAATTCAATTATCTAAATATCCAGCTGCTAGGAAACCCATATAAACTACATGTTCTTCTAGCTCTAGTATCATTCCCACTTCCTCCTTCCAAAAAACAGACAGGTACAAGAGCTGGGTTTTAGCCCTTAAACAGTCCTTCAGAGCTGAAAACAAAAACTATTAAACTACAGCTCTGCAGTCTGGAGTGGCTGCATTAATAAACATATGCCAAAAACCCTGATGCTGAAATGTACAGTTCATTTTGAATCTTCCAAGGCATATGTAGGTCCCTAAAAATGTATATCAAGTAATACATGGATTCTCATTTTCTTCAGTATCCAGGTTTTTTTTTTAAAAAAAAACATTTTTAAAGAACAACGAAAAAGCCTCCACTGTTTACAAGCCAAGCACAGATTTTAGGAATGCCTACAACTAATAAAGATCATATAAATGTTTACAAAGACAGACATTTTGAAAGGGCTTTAGCTCACAACTTTACCAGGATATTCACAAAAAAACAAGTTCTACATGTCAACTTCAAACATTTCACAAAAACATTTTCCTGCAATCTTTACAATCCATCAGCTTGTTGAAGAGGAATTTGGTAAAAAGACACTTTGATTTAGTTTTCACCCTTGTGAGTGCTGAAATTTAAGTGCAGCTATGAATAGAGGGTGAACAATGCATTGAATTGCTCAGCTTGTTTATGCTGCTCAATAAATAATTACCTTGGATGTTTACCCTGCAGCCACTACCATCATTTGATAGGACCTTTGTAACAAGAAAAAAACATTACGAATTTTTGACTAAATATAAAGCATTAGTTTCTAAAAACATCTATGATCAACACTAAAGACTATTTCAGAGAACCAGGTTTTTTGAATTGAATTTTAAATAGTTTAACATAGAAACAAAAGCTGAAACTGGTAGGTCAACATGAAACAAGAACATCTCATGCTTTCAGGGTACTTTTTATGTACAGAACACACATTTTCTGCCCACAGACAACATTGATACCTACCTGGCAGCACACTAAGAAAATGAAGAGTGTGATGGCTGTCCATAGTACCTTCTCTCTGAACTGGATCTACAGGACAGAGTGGAGACACAAACATGTTCACTGCAGGCAGAACTTCCACTGCATTCTCCCAACAGTACCAAACGCTGTTATCATTCAGAATTCAGTGGGAGATATTGAAAGTGTCACTCCTCATTGGAATGTATTTTTAATATGATTTCAGATTTTAGAGAGAGAGACAGAGGTAACTTATGTGGAACTGGCAGACATTCAGTCATTAGAGTATATTTTATCACAGTATTCTAATACAGTGGGTATTTACAGAAGAGCAACAGCATGGCTAAAATCATGGACTTACCAGAGCAAACATGAAAGATTAATGCAAAAAACTTATCTTCAGTACTTAGTGCTCTAGGTTTCAACAGAAGTTTTGTAAGGCTAGAAATTGTTAAACTAAAGTACTATAAAGTTTTTAGAGGGATTGAACTGTTGTGAAGACCCGTGATTTAAACCAGAAGAACCATGAGTTTTCAACATCAATTCAAAATACTTAGAATTAAGTTCTTCAAATGGTGTTAGAGGAAGCTTAAAATTCATCATTATTTTCATGGACACACACCACAAAATGATCTTTAAATATTCTTTGTTTTCCTCCCAAATATTTTTATTGATGTAGGTTATATATTACTTTAAAAAGAATGCCAGACTAATGACCACTAGTCATTAATTCATTGGAGAGAATCTCAGAGTCACAACATTTGAGGTGCCTGTAATTAGTGCCAGGTGCAAGAAGAGAAGAATCACAAGATTTAGGTTTGAGTCAGAGGATTACTCAAAGCATGAGACAGAAAGAAATGCACTTGAAGAGAGCACAGAGAGCTGAGATGCAGGATTATGTTCAAGTTCCCACCTCTCCTCCAGGGACTGTAAACCTGAGGGTTAAGTGTGGTCACTGCAGACAAGTGCAGAGCAGCTACTAAACCATGACATGAACTAACACATAAGAGAGATACAGCAGAAATGGTTGGAGCTCTCTGCCTCCAACCACTGAATCTGCCTGTGGAGAAGTAACAAGAAAAGGATTAGTGCCTGGCTTAATAGGTACTGAACACCCACAAATGAGAAACCACAAACCAGTGCAGCAGCACAGGTCCTCAAGCAAAGAAAACCCTGAATGTAGTCTACATCTTTATGAGTGAAACCATGCACTTAGAAGCAAAATAATCCAGGTAATTTAATTTATTTCCTGCTATTGCATCACTCTTAAAAGAGGACAGATGCTAAAAATACTTACAGCACAGAGTTATAAAAAGAAAAATAGTGACAGCAGCAAATAAATCCAAACAATACCTTGTGTTAGACTATACAGGGCTGACCCATTTTACCAAGTCTGAACTCCACAATTCAGACTTTAATCACAGACTTCTAAGACCAAAAATGCTCAGCCAAATTATCTCTACAGCCTCACAGTTAAACTTGGCTTCAGAGGCATCAGTGAAGGTCTAAAACTGCTCTGGTTCTCTCTCTAACTGTGGTGAATATGAGCACTAGAGGAATTCTGCATCACCCAAATTGCAGTTATTCACAAGGAAAAGTCTCTATGAATCAAGACGACAAAAAAGAAAAAGGAGTCATCCAAACCCATATGTCAGGAATGGCAAAATACAGAGTGGAACCAAAATATTCCAGCCACAAATGCTAACAAGCACAGGGACAGTAAATTTCACCATCTGATCTGATTCAATTGGACATTTTCTTCCTTTGACATTTTTCTTAAATCATGTGAAAATGAAGGGACTTCAGCATTATCATCTTGGTGCTCTGAACAGTATGTTCTACTTAGCAAACCTGTGCATGAGGGAAATACAAGCCCCTTCTACTAACTACAAAAGTATCAATCACTTTTGCTAATCAACTTGGCCAAAACACAAAAGCAACACTCCCTAGAGACAGAAGAAACCACTTTCCTCATCAACAAGAACAGCAAAATGATTCAGTGAGAGCCAAACTGAATCAAAACATCATCTTCATTTAATAATCAATACGTGCTTAATGAAAATTAATCTCTTTTTCTTTATGGTTATCTAAATTTCTTGTCCTGGCCTTAAACCAATCCACTAAACCATTACTGGTCATATCTTCCTGTGACATCTTGCAAGAGAACAATCAATTACAGAGAATTAGAGTTACATGGAATGATCACTTGATAAACTAAATCACTTGATAAATTACACAGAAGCAAGGAACATGACTGAAAATGGTCAAAGGACTCTTCAGCCTAGGAAAAACATTCCCCATTACATTTTCACTGTAAATTTGTACGAAGCTGGCAAGTGGCAGCCATTGTCTAGACAGCGACCAAAATAGCAGCAAAGACAAAATGACCCAAATAGACAGGACAGGAATCTTGGCACCTCTCTGGGCATCCTTCATCTCATGATGGACAACAAGGACAGACGAAGCTCCTCTTCCTCTATGGCAAATAACATCTGCCAGTGAGCTTTACAGAAACATCACTATCTGTAGGCTTGTGTCAGCTTTCTCTTCTCACTGATGTCGCAAGACAAAAATGGGATGGCTGTAACCAACTAATGACAGATGTGCCATAAATCAGCACCAAATGATTGCACCATGGCTCCCCACTGCAGAAACAAAGATGGGCACCTGACAACCAGACCTGGTGCATCCAAACCTTAGCAGGGGGGTCTGGCTCTGGGGAGTCCTGCTCTAAAAACACCTTTGTCTGGCCTAAATAATTTGTTTAGAAACCTATCCCAAAGCTGAAGGATGCTGCAAAGCAACTAGATGGAGCAAAGAGCCAGGGGCTAAATCCCAGTCTTTTGAAAATATCAATTCCAGAGGGCCATAATCATAATATTTTACTGTATCTTCTCCATTCAACTCAGCAGGCTCAGCTATGGTCACTGGCACAAACACCTCTACATCCAGGTCTAACGTTTGGGAACCTCTCATTAACCAAAGGGGATTCTCTGAGATGGTGCCATGCTCCCAGTTAAGCTTTCCCTTTTAAGAACATAAAACCCAACAGTTACCTCTTAAGGAATTTTCATGGAAGTCATGACAATAATCATGGTAAGTCAATTTGTTACTCTGATTAGATTGTCAAGTGGGTAATATGTGCTTGCTTGAGTTTTGAAAGCAAAAATGGTGTTTGGTTGGGGTTTTTTGGACAAGGCAGGTCTCTTTCTGATCTGTAGAAACTACCTATTTTTAATCTAGAAAATGTGCCAAGAAATGGGAGCAGTTTCAAGGGCTAGAGGATGAGAGAGATCAGCTGTAAATGAACTGAGTTCATTGACTTCAGATCGAAGAGAAATGTCACATCCAGAAGGTGAACAGGGCAATTACCTGAACTGTAACACAGATCACTCCCCCACCTCAGCAAGATCAAGCACAGCTATGGGTGTAGGAAATACCTTGTGGGAAGGGAAGAATTAAATTTGTGCTTCCTGATCTACAGAACAATCCTTTTCCAAGTAATATACAAGAAGCTCAAAGCCAACAGTGGGATCCACAGGAAAACAAAGCTTGAAGACTCTACCCTAGTACATTAAAATAGATCACATGGAGTTGAAATGAAATAAACTTAGTCTAGCATCAAGATTATTTTTAAAAATTAGTTAGCATCATTACCAAAGGGAACAACTTACCAGAAGGGAGTTCAGAATTCATCATCACAATAATATTTTACCTTAATATGGGTTCCCCTCTGCTCCAAAGAATATGTTCTACTTTAGGGCCCCCCATCTGTATCTGTATTGGAGCCTGGACTAGAATATTCCCATATTCCCTCCCCTGGACTAATAAAAGTAAGAACATGATGTGGCACTCACTTTTCTTTCCGGTTTCTGGATTTCAGGTAACACTGCACAGAATGGCTTAATAACTTCTAAAAATTTTACTGTTCCAGAAAAACAAACACACACACACAAGAAGACAGAAAAATGCATTAATGAACATTTATGAATTTATAAAACTTTACAGAACTCTATTTAGCTTCCAAAACTGTCTGAAAACTAATACCCTCTCCTTAAAACAGCTGAAAACAGGGCAAAAATTTGAAATAGAATTCTTGTTCTAACCAGATTTGGCCCATTATTTTTTCCACAGCTGGAATAATTTTAGAGAAGTGGTGCTATATGTATCACCAGAAGTGATCTGAATTGTATTCCATCTAAAAATAAATGACCTAGTATCAGTCTGTGCTAGTTAAACACAGAATGATACTGACATCAAAAGGTATCTATAGAGAGATTAGCATCTTGTGTTTACTGAAGTATTTAGCTGAAAAAATAATTCAATTGTTAAAAAATGTTTAGAAATGGTAATTTAAATGAGTGCAACATTTATTCTGATTGGAACTTCGAGGGATTTTATTTTAGTTTTAATACATATCTCTTCACAGTTTCCCCTTTAGAAACACAGAAATGCTCAACAGTTTGAGCTCTTTTTCTGGGGAAAAAAAATGAAATCAATTTAAGGGAAAAAAAATCAAAGTGTATGTGCTTGGTGGGGAATTTGCCCTTCAAAACTTGAACATTATTTCCAGCCCCAACACACCGGGACAGATATAAAAACCACCACTGGTTCCTTTTCAAAGAGAATGCATTTATTACATTGCAGAATGCATTTATTACACCATAAGTAACATTTTGGTTGTAGGGCCATGTTTACATGTGCACTCTGATGTGACTTAAGTCTCCTCTATGTATCCCAAGCCCTCACACAGCTCGTTGGAAGGTGCACCTCCCTCCACAGAGGGTGGCACAGCTCCACCGTGAACAAGCCATCAGAGCATCATGGAATGGGTCAGCATGGAAGGGACCACAGGGCTCATCTGCTCCGACCTCCCTGCTCAAGCAGGGCAATCCCAGAGCACAGGGATGTATCCAGACCCTTCTGGAATATCTCCAGTGAGGGAGACTCCACAGCCTCTCTGGACAATCTGTTCCAGTGCTTGGTCACCGCACAGGAAATTCTTCCTCATGTTCAGGTGGAATTTCCTGTGCATCAGTTTCTGCCCTTTGCCTCTTGTCTTACTGGGTGGCATCACTGAGCAGAGCCTGATCCATCCTCTGACACCCGCCCTTTAGATACTTATACACACATACATACGTGTACGTAGGGTATATATGCTCCATACGTGTATACTGTGTATATAGTGCATATATATATAGTAGGGCTAGAGTGGAACAGGACACCCCACCACGAAGCAGTGCCCGCCCTCACGCCGCGCCCGGCAGCACCGACCCTGTGCGGGGAGCGGGTGCTCGGCACCGCCGGCCCTGCCTGCGGCGGCACCCGGAGCACGGGGCCGCATCGCCGGCCGCGGGTCACCGGCCTCGCCCTCCCCTCGCTGCCCGGGGGGCCGCTGTTCCCCGCCCCGGCTCCCGGCCCGCTCCCTCCCGGCTCTGTCCGCACTCACTGCCCATGGCGGTGGCGGCCCGGCCGCGGTCCCAGCGCTGTCACCGTCGCTGTCGCCGCCGTCACGTGACGCGCGCTGCGGACGGGCCGTCCCTCCCCGCCCGGGGGGACACGGCGGTACCGCCCTCAGGGAGCGCCCCCCGCGCCCTTCCCCAGGCGAGGGGAGCCGGATGGGCGGGATCGGCGCGGAGCGGTGGCCGCCGCGGCGGGATCAGGCTGAGGGCGGGCGGCCGCCGCGGCGAATGACCGCGCTCCCGGAGTGCTCCGCGCGGCGCGAGGGGCGGGCACGGCCCCTCAGAGCCGCAGCTCAGCCCGGCCCGAGCGGGGAAGCGCCCGCCCCTCGCTCGCTCCGCCTGCGGGGCTTCGGCGGTTCCGTGGTGCTGGTGCAGCAGTACCAGGTGGAAAGCACGGGCTGAGCGGTTTGGTACCGAAGTGTTTTGTTAACAGCCCAATCCAAATCCCGTGTTGACAGATGGGTGTGATAATTTCACGGGGCGAAAGGACATTGGGACGTTGGAGCGTGTCCAAAGAAGGGCAACACAGCTGGGAAAGGGTCTGAAGCACAAGTGCCATGAGGATCAGCTGAGGGAGCTGGGCTTGTTCATCCTGGAGACAAGGAGGCTTGGGCTGCCTTTGTCACTCTCTACAAGTCCCTGACGGGAGGGTGAAGCCATGTGCGGGTCGGGCTCTGCTCCTGAGCCACAGGGGGAGAGGACATGGCCTCGAGGTGCACCAGGCGAGGTTTAAGTTGGGCATTGCAGGAATTTCTTCACAGAAGGGGCGATTAAACATTGCAATGTGCTGCCCAGTGAGCTGGTGGAGTCACTGTCCCTGTGGGTGTGAAAGGAAAGCCTGGATGTGGCACTCAGTGCCATGGTCTGGTGGTGCTCAGTCATAGGTTGGACTCAATGGTTTTGGAGGTCTTTTCCAATCTAATTGATTTTGTGATTCTGTGATTGTCTGAAGTGAACCTGAAAACCTATTCCAGTATCATCCCTCAATCACCAACATAGGTATCACACCTACAGAGCTCTCAGTTACAACAGCCAGTGGTATATAAAATTAGGATCATCAGAATTTACTGCAAGATTTAGATATTACCATTAAAAATAGTATTTATTCTTCCTGAATAACTGATCTGATGTACAGCCTTGAATTCTTCCTGTATTAGACTAAGTTACCAAAAGAGAACACAAGATGTGTGAAGCATGAGGGCTGCTCCAAAACCTTTGAACCAATATTTTGGATTGCACTCTGCATTCCCTAAGAAATCCTGTTAACTAAGACCTTGCTACAATACCTAAATGACTTTGTTCAATAGCTTCCCTTATCTGAAATCACTTAGAAAAGTTTTTTCTCCTGGTTTTATATACTCATAACTTAACAAATACTAATGAGCAACTCCATAGCAATTACTTTCACCTAGAGTTCTTGTACAGTCTGAAAAATACTCATAATTAATGTGCCTGGCAGTGTACTTGTAGATCATAATCTCCAAATAATAGCTGGGTTAGTAGCTGAGCTTCAGGAAGTTTCTTGTAATCACCCTTTGTTCAGATTTTTAGCCATACTTATTTGAGTTCATTAAATTACAGGTTTTGTTAGCAAATCCTTCTCTCTCTCTAATTCATTGGCCACTGTTTTGGTGATTGATAAAAGGTCCAGGAGGTTTCTTCAGTCCATACCAACACAGATACACCACTTTCAGGTGTGCTGAACAAATGTTTATCACCTTCTTCACTGACAGAAGCAAAAAAATAAAAATGCAGTATTGTTTTCTTGGCTTATTAAAAATACAACTGTGTTTAGAACTTTTAATCTTCAAAGTTCAGACTGTATTTTTTAAATCTAAAATAACATCACTGGTATAAAAATACTTGTTTTAACATGTTTTCCTGGTGTGTTTTCTTTCTGAGAGCTTTTGCTGCCTTTAATGAACTGCTCAATCTAAGAGCGCATTCCTTCACGTCTTTATTTTTTTTCCTACTAGTCTTGCACTTCTCTCTGAAAATCCTGACACAATGCACAAATGCTGTAATTCTCTCTCTCTAGTTAGCTCCTTGCTATCTAACAGCACATGAAGGCTCACCTCCTTGTGTTAATGACCCACAGAATTTCCTGTCCAAGGCCGGGGACCTGCTCTCACTCAGCCTGTGTGGCAGCTCAGGCACATGGTGTGACTCTTGGGGTGTCCTGTGCAGGGCCAGCAGCAGGACTCAATCCTTGTGGGTCCCTTCCAACTCAGGATATCCTATGGTTGTAATCTAATTTCTGCTTCTCTTTTCCCCAAAGCAAAAGCAACCCAGCACTGTGCAGGATGTCCCAGCCGGCACGCAGAGAAGAGCAAGGCACACAGATGGAATGTGTGCATCCAGAATTGCTGGGAGAAATAGTGTGAGCCCCTCAGTCAGCACACACTTTGCCTTGCTCCTGGGAGCTGTTATCCATCACGCAAGAGCAGTGTTCTGCAGGCAGTCTGTGTCAGCTGAATGAGCAAAGCTGTGCTCAAGCTCTCCCTCCGTGCCCCAGGATCCCTGGGGAGCTCCGTGGCACACCGATGGGGCTGGGGGCATTGAGCCAAGCAGCGCTACAGAAATAGCTTTGTCTCCCACCAGGAGGATCAAACAGGGTCAAAACACTTGAGCATCCTTTATTTGGTTGGATAACCAGACCTGCACAGCCTGTGGGGGAAACAAGGTCAGGTTTGGGCCACGTGAAACTCAAAACATGGGGTCTGTTCTTCCCTTGTGTGCACTAAAACTGTGGGTTTATGTAATCATCGGTGTGCAGTCAAGGCTGGTGATTGCGCTCTACAACTTCCTTGGCTACAGCTGCAGCCAAAGCAACGTTACTCTTCAGCCTCCTTTTCCTAGTTATCAGCAGAAACTTAAAGCAGAATATGCCTTGATTAGATAAAGCTGTTCAGGATGTGCAGGAGGTTGTGCAGTTTGCCGGAGCAAAGAGGGAGAAACATGACTTCATGTGGCTGTGATGGATGCACTAAAGCAGTGATGTGAAACATCACAAAACAGAGGTGACAGAGGTAACTTCTGGATCACATGGAGTTAATTAATGAGTATGTCAATTAACTAGGATGAAATACTAAAGAAGGCTTCAGAGATGATTTTGGGATCTGTCTCCCCAAGTGAACGCACACCCTGCCTGTGATCTGCTTTTTCTCACCTACCATGACTTTCCATCTGCAAGTGCTGGGTCTGGTTAAACCCCACTTGTTTCTTTTCAAAAATGTCTCTGGCTCACAGTGAGTTTGGACTGCTTAAGCATTGCTTGCACAGGTAACTGAGAAAAGCAAGGAGGTGCCAACCTCACCCTGAAACCAGGAAAGGAAAAATGCTGGGAGAAATCCTGTGGTGGTGGGAATGCTGCTGTGGGGCAGTCAACACTGGGATCAGCCTGGGATGCCTGTTCCACTTGGTTTCAATAGTCTCTCACTTAACCTCAGTGTTTTGGTCCTTTATCCTTTGTTTCTCAATAAAGACTGATTTCTTTCCTTTCTCCTGATGACAGCTGTGCTGAAACCATTCCTTAGGCTTTCTCACCCACTGGGTGAGAAAAACAGTGGTGTCTGAAGCCTTCAGGAGCCATCCTGAATGGTGCTTCCAATGGAAATCCTGTTTTAACAACTCATACACTGAGAAGAGCACCAACAGCCACAACAGATTGCATTCCTGGTCCTCAAGGAAAGAAAAAAGAGATAATCCACGACATTCTGCTATAGAAATGGCTCATTCCCAGGCATGGGGAAGCATTTATTTGATCAAGCAGTACTAACACTTCTGTAGGAAGAGAAGAAACAGAACCTGTTTCCACACATGCACCATCCCAGGAAACTGTCAAGTGCAAATAAGCAGCAAGATAAGGTGTTCCACAGACACCTCACCAATCTGTCCCCTGGACTGGATTTTTAACTTTATAAAGACATTTTGTAGAAAACAGTATAAGAGAAAAAGAAGTATCAGGAGTAACAGGCACTTCTCATTGTTAGGCATTCCCCAACATGAAAATTGCTTAATCATTACCAAACTTATTCCACCTTTTTTTTTTTTTTCATTTTGGAGAACTAAGAGTCTTCAGGATCTGGCTTTTGTTCTTCACAGGAGGAGGCACTGAACATGACTGACATCAGGAGCAGTCCATCCATTGAAAACTTAGATAAATGTGTGGGTCAGAACATCTTCCTGCTGCTTGTTGTGGAGGGTTCCAATGCCGACTGCTGGGGCTGGGAGAGGAGGTCTGCTCACAAGATGGAGCTGAAATTGGAGTTGTGGGGAAATGATTAATGAAGGACAGAATCACATCTCGAGGTCCTGATGCCACAGTGATATCTGCTATCAGATAACTGGGCAGTCCCAGCTGGAAGTAATGCAGGAAGTTATCCCCCATCTCCTAAAGACCATGGCTCCAACCACTTTATAGTGCATGATCTGCCAGAGCAAATGGCACCTTTGCATTCTCCTCCTACTTGGGATCTTTCATTACCCTGTCTACTTTGACTGAACACCACGTAAAATAAAGCTCCAGTCCTGCTCTTCACCAATAGTGCTATAAAGAGCAGAAGTAGCTGAAATTAGAACACACATTTGGTTTAGGAATCAAGATTAGGTTTTTTGTTAAACTCCATAAAATTTTGCATCCAAGGAGAATTTCAAACTTCATTTTAAAGACTAAAACACCCTGGGGACATCTTACCTTAAGCCCCAGCTGCTTTTCAAACCGTGGAGACACAAAGGACCATGGACCCATGTTCTGTGGTTCTTCCTGACTCCAGATGAAGACTAAAGGAAGGATAAGGGTACATAACAAACATGCATATTTATCTTTTCAGCAGAGAAAGAAAACCAGTTTTTTGTTTTTTGTCTTGGCACTACCTTTGAAATTAAGGCATGCCACACTTAATTCCCTTGCAGCTCAGAACTGAATTCAAACCCAAAGTATGTCTAGCATTAGGGTATACTGTGTGTATATTCTGTTTTTCCACTGCTGTTTTCAAAAGCTACTAAAATAACTGGACTGCAAAGACCAATACAAAAAATATCTCAAATGGTTTGCTCTGATTTTCAGTGCTGCTTCTTGGAAGCTAACAACAGCAGAGAAAAGAGTTCTTTTCACACAAGTGATAAACATTTCTGAAACATCCCACTCCAGAAACGCTTAGATGTATGAGGGGGAGAACAAAGAGGAAAAAGCCACTACAGCTCTTCATCTTAAAAGGCAACAGATTTAGTTCAGCACTTCAAAGAGACTAGAAACACAAAGGTAGAAGCTTGGCTGACCTTTTGCATGGCTGTAGTTGCTCAGCTCTTGCTGTAGAGCTTCCAGGGGGAAAGGACAGAGCTCTTCAAGTCTCAGAATAGCTGTGCTGTGCTGCTTCTCTCCCAGTGTTTCTCTTTGCTTCACTAGAGCATAGTAATGCTTTCCAGAACACAGCACCACTTGGGTGACACTAAAGAAAATAAAAAAGAATGTTTCCAAGTTTAGTGTTTTACAGAAACTTGATACAGGAGAGCTTCACACTTCTAACCAAAAAACCCAGTCAAACTTCAAAAACAACTTCATAGAGCTAAATTGCTTCCCTAGACTGTCTTTTCTCTTCCTTGCCTTCTCTTCCCTCCCACTCCCCTCCAACAGCTGGCAAACTAACCTTTGAGTATGCCAGAGGTCCTGTTTCTTCAGTAATTTTGGGAAAGTTACCTTACAGTGGGATTGATCTCTCTTAGCTCTATTAAAATTTAAACACCCAGTCAAAGCTAGTCATCTCTGCACTCTCTGTAGAAAATACCAGAGGGAGACAAGTCCCTCCAGAGGACAATTCTCTGCCATGCCAAAGCAGGACTGCCTGCTGGAGACACTACACCCTCCTGCAATCACAGAGGTCTTGGCTGCCTAATCATACTGGAAAAAGCAATGGGATAAACTACACCCTTTGTGCCTCACTATCCCACTTAAAAAACCCAGGATGCTAAGGTACTTCCAGCCTTTTGATGGGTGTCAGGAAGTGAAGAGGAAGGAGGCTCAGTCTTGGGTACTACTGGGGCAAGCAGCAGATAAGGGGAAAAAATATTAAGGTTGAATTGGTCATTGTGAACAGGATTCACTGTAACATCTGAAAGTAGACAGATGTACACACACTTTGTTATTGCCCCATCTCATCAGCTCAGGTGTTCCAGCCCCAGAACAAAAATTCTGGATTCAGTTTTGGGCCAGTCATGATGAGAAAGACATTGAGGAGCTGGAGCCCATCCAGAGAAGGGAATGGAGCTGGTGAAGGGTCTGGAGCACAAGTCCTGTGAGAAGTAGCTGAGGGGTCTCAGCCTGGGGAAAAGGAAGCTCAGGAGGTGCCTTTTCACTCTCTACAACTCCCTGACAGGTCATAGCCAGGTGGGAGTTTGTCTCTTCTCTAAGGTAAAACACAATAAGACAAGAGGAATCAGCTTCAAGTTGCATCAGAGGAGGTTTAGATTGGATATTAGGAAAAATTTCTTCACTGAAAGGGTCAAGCACTTGAACAGGCCTCCCAGGGCAGTGGTGGAGTCACCATCTCGGAGGTATTTAAATATCTAGATGTGACACTTGGGACATGGGTTAGTGGTGGACTTGGCAGTACTGGGCTAAGATTGGACTTGATGATCTAAAGGACCTTTTCCAACCTAAACAAATCTATGATTCTATGATTCATGCTAATGGACATGGTGCAGAATAGGCCCCATCAGGTTGGTAACTACAACCACAACTACAACTTGGCCCTGTGAGGCCAAAGGGTGACAGCCTAAACACTTCACTGCTTTGCAGACAGATGTGGTAACTACCAAACGTTACCAGAGGGAAGGGAGAGGAAGTAAAACTAACCACAGTCATCTACCATAAAACATTTTCCCCTCAAAGTCACCTCTTTCATACCACCTCAAATTTGAGCTGTTGGGTAGGAGAAAGGGACAGGACATCTCTTTTGAGCTTCTCCTCTAAGAAAGCAGAGCTACCTTTTAGGATTTACTGAGGAGTCACCAATGACAGGCTTGAATGTTGTCCCTGGGGCCATTTCTTCAAAACTTGATACAGCAGCCTACATGGGGGAAGAGTTGCAAGTTACCAAATCTTGCTGCTTTTCCCTCAGACCAGAGTCAGAAAGAATACTGACACAGGGTTTGGTAAGTACAATATACACAGTTTTCCCTCATATTCCTATTCCCAGTGAAAAGTGAGATGATAAACTTCCCAAGAACACCATCAGGCCAGGAATGAACCCTACTTCTAGCTCACCTCCACCCAGCTTTAATCCTCAACCTGTTTGGCCCCAAAAAGGCAAAATTCCACTGATTTGACCCCAAAACTGCAATCAGAGAACACAGAAGGAAAAAAAAAAAAAAAAAAGGGAACAGAACACAAAAGAGGATAAAGAGAGAAAAAAAAATAAAGAGGAAGGACATTTTTCAGCTTACTGGAAGCCTGAGTAACACTTTGGGAGAAGCAACAATGAGAGGTTTCCTGAAGTTTCGAACCATTTGCCTCCGGAGTAAATGGAAATACTGTGCAGGGGTGGTGGGATGCACAACTGACATGTTGACCTGGTCACCATCAACACCCTCTTCTGAGCTGTCACACATCTGTCCAGGGGGAACACAGCAATACCTTGTTAAATGCAAGCAGTGAGACTAATATGCAAGAAAGAATCCAGGCACACGAGGCACACTGACCTGCACAGGAACAGATTAGTAAATATCCAAATTCAAGAGAGGAACAACTTCAAAGAAATGGGTTTAGCATTTAACTGGTAAGATTGTGTCTGAACTGCCTCCTTGGAGCACACTGCAGCCGAGGTCCCAGAGCATTGACTGCCAGTGCTGTGCTGGGGATGCTGACCCTGGGAGGTGTGATGGTACCTGTAGGAACCGTTCCATCCGGCAGGACGAGTGCTCAGGGCCTGCACCATCATAGCCATGGGGAAGAAGAATTACTATCCCACTCTGCAGAAGCCATTTAGCCTCACCTAGAAACACAGAATGAGGAGGAAGCAAAGGATGATTTCCACAGAATATAAAGCCACAGAACATAAAGCCACAGAACATATTACTTTGCACAAACTGCTCAGGAAAAAGAATAACCAATTTCCACATGATTAAATACAAGCCTGAAACATGCTGCTGGCATTCTAACCCGAGATTCATTACAGTGAAATAACACATGTAAGGTGATCTGAAGTTTCTGAAATCATCAGGTAGCTCTGGGCTTCCAAAATACTTAAGTCTCCACATGGAGCACATGACACAGTGAAATTTTAAAACTTCATCTCTGCAGATGTGATCCCAGCAGCATCCTGTGAGCCAGTTCTGTTTAACACAGCAGTGCTTGCTCCCCTGAGCTCTGCCAAACCTCCTGCACTATACAAGAGATTACAATCAAATCCAGAATTTGGGTGGGAGAAGAGGGCCTGTGAATTTCCATCTATGACTACAGAGGTTTTATATCTGAGCACTCAGAAAACATGTTAGAGTCAAACTTAGTAAGGTGTTGTGGGGTTTTTTGTTTGTTTCTTTTAAATAATAGCTATTTTCCTTCTCTATTGCTTCAGGAATTTTTCGGATGCTTCACAGAGGAAAGGTACAGCCTACAAAGCTACCAACCATATGTACACACAGTAAAATACATGTGGGGGAAGAAAGGCTGTTAGTATAATTAATTGTCCTTTTGTAATGACTGTACTCTGCCAAGGAGTCTTTCATTTTAGATGTACTGTCCTTAGAGAAAAGCTGCACAGAAGTCAGGACCTCACAGGCAAGCTCATAGGAATCCTTGAGAAAACAGAATTCTTTGCACAACATGTTGTCCTTTTACTTGAAAGAGGAAGGATTTTCTAAAAATGTGTATAATACAAATGATTAATTCTTAAATATATTAGTTCCTTGTACACTCACCTCCAGAGATGAAAGTGTCAAATATTATCTGGGCTCCATTAAAGAAATCTCCAAATTGAGCTTCCCAAATTGGCAGTAACTTAGGGCTCTCAATACTCATTCCATATTCAAAACCAAGCACAGCTTCTTCAGACAAGGGACTGTTACTCACCTAACAAAAGGAAATTGTTGGGGGGGTGGGGGGGGGATGAGGAAGAAGACAACCAAGGGTTAAGAAGCATTGGAACCAGATAAAAATTGCTGACAACACACACTCCTAAAGGCAATTGATAGGCACTGATTTTTTGCATTTGAATGAAGGCACTGAGAGGAAAAGAGTAACATTTGATCTCTCAAGGAAAAGCAAATCCCCTTGTTAAAGCTGTAATTTCTAACTACAAAGAATAGGGATGCCCTGACAGTTTTTATGCCCCTGTATCCAGGTTTTGCCAGAACATACACTAGGCCTTATATATGTCTCAGCAGCTTTAAAAAAATGCATTGTTTCAGCACAATATGAAGAAGGTGGTCTTGTGGGCTACAGAACCTACCTCTAGGAAACCCTTCTGGTCTGGGGACATGTGATTCAGAGGAATGTAGGTATCATCTGTCTCTTGGCAAACCAACATCGCGTGTCGTTGGCTGAAGGTTCCTCTGCCAACATCTTGTCCACTTAGTCTGATATTAAACCCTTGCCAAGCAATAAACACAACACCAGATCAGCAAGTTATGTAAAGAGAAAACATGCAGGACATACTTCTATCTCTTGTTATATCTCTTTCTGGATTTCCCCTCATCAGCAACATCAAATCTGAGATGCAATTCTTAACCAGCAACAGCTCCAACTGTCAAGCACACAGATGCTCTGACATTATTTTGGGTGAAATGGTTCAATTTACTGAAGCAAATAATTGCAAAAAAATGTGCATTCTGTATCATCTGTAAATAGATATTTGAATTCAGGCTAGAGAGGAGGGAGAAGAAATAGTATCATAAAGCACAGAAAGTACTTGGGAGCCACACTGATGTCAGCTGCACTGCTTGTGCTCAGCTCTATGAACAAATGGTTTTAGGGAGTGAGAGGGAGCTACAGTTCTTTGAAGATATTTAAGACTCAGTCTACAAATATTAGTGACACACAGGATTCATATTTATCTTCTCTTAGACCATGCAAATTGTCAAATTTATAAATCATAGCAATTTTTACTTAGAAACACCTAAGAAATCTAATGTTTGACATTAGATTATTATTGACATTAAAGACAAAATTATTGACAATCAAGCAAAAATATTTTACTGACTGCTGTCTTGCTGCCTCTTACCTTGGCTCAGCAGAGAACCAAATGCTAAAGTTTCAGCTGTTGCCCAGTCCAGCTTTTTTCCTTCCTCCATTTTTTGAATTCTTGACTAAACAAATAAAGAAGAAGAAAAAATTACTATTTTGTCTTTTTCCATCTGTAGCTTTTTCGGTGGCACAGACTAATATTAGAAGCTAGGGAAAAAAGCAACACACTACAGAGAGAAATGCTTTATTCCTGCAGCCAGCTTAGGCTGCATTAGAATACAGAGTCTTATTTCAGCATATCCTGAAGAAGGACCACAGAACCATAGGTGATCCATGTGTTCACCTCCCAGTCAACAAACTGTGGACTGATTAAGTAATCCTAGTCAGAAAATATTAAAAATCTTAACACAGCACAGAGTGTAGTCTTGACAGACTTCTGGTCTGTCTGGTTAGCAGTGATGAAAGATACCAGGTGTAAGTATTTCAGTCTCCAGAACTCTTCCCTGTTCTGGCCTGCAGAACTGCAGACAAATGATCAAACTGAGCTGTGGAGTTCTTGCCTTGGGCTGGGAAGACAAAAACATCAGTCTTTTGAAATACTCAACTCACAGCCTCTCTCTGGCTGCCAAGCAGACACCTGCCCACACTCATCATCCATCAAAGGAAAACATTCACAAACCCCAAACTGATCCAAACCAAACATCAGCTTAGGAGCTATCAAACCCAGACTGTCAAACTAGGCCACATGTTGTGTAGTGTTTATATATATATTTAAGTTATAAAACACTCACTACTGGCTTTAGAAACTGTGTACACTATTGCCAGGTTCCTTTACCTGAGTCATTCCTTTACGAAGTACTCATTCTAATTACCAACTATATAAATGTTAGTAACTTATCATAATAATTTCTTTCTATTTGTAAGAATAATAAACTGTGTTTTCTATAAGCTTTTTTCTTCACTGCAATAAAATATTGTTGAAATAACAAACTAAAGTACATGGTCAGACCTGGTGAAGAAGTCTTTCTTCAAAACTGGAGGAAAAATGGCATAATCTCAACCTTGAAACAGAGTGAGCTGTTTTTCCTAGAGAATACCACGCTGTTCTCTAACTGGCAACCCTGCTGTGTTTAGACTTCTTCCTGTAACAGGTTTGAGCCATGGGATCAGAAGTATCATGATCTCTACTCACCTGAGCATAGGTCTTCAGGAGATGGCTGTGCATCTGGAGCTCCTGGGGCACCTCCACAGACTTGGCTCCAATGAACTGCAGCAGAGGCACAGGCATGCCTGTGTCCCAGGTGCTGATTGTGGCAGAAGGCTCCACGAAGCCTTTCCAGTGAGCCTGCAGGTTGGTAGGGGGTGGGCTGTACGAAGTCATGTTGGCAAGGTGATCGTTCAGCTTGGAATAGCACGTGGTCTTTATCTCAGACACTTCAGCCTCAGTCATGAGCCCAGCAGCCGTGAGGTGTTCTGCGTACGTGTCCGGGATACTCTTACGGGATCTGCCAGGGAGGGAATCAAACCACACAGATACTAAACCTGAAACCAGTGTCACAGGAGAACAAGGAAATACCACCTTACTACAGTCAGGTTCCATGGAAAACTCATATAAATGGTGTCCTGGTGCATTATACTCATTTGCATGAAGTTCAATTTCCTGGCATTTTCAAAAAGATAACAGTTCTCTTAGGAATTTGTTTTATAATCCTTTATTTAAAAAGTGAAAGTGCTATAGTTGGCAGTTACAGGTAAAACAAGTCAAAATCCCCTTGTCATTGTCATATTTTCTGAAAAATTTCTTTGCCCAGGATTTCTTCTCCTGGGAAGCTGAGAAGCCTCAGAGAAAAATGTAAACAATAATTATCTGATTTGCTTCTCCTCTGTTTTGCTGCTTTGGAGATTGTTTACCAACAGGTGCATGTTTCATTGTTTGCATGTGAATTGTTTTTACTTATTGGCCAATTATGGACTCTGGAAGAGAGAGTCACAGGTTTTCATTAGTATTCTTGGTAACCTTCTGTCTCTATCCTTTCTCTATTCTTTTAGTATAGTTTAGTATAGTTTTAGTATAGCATTCTTTAATGTAATATAGTATGATAAAATAATAAATTATCCTTCTAAGAACATGGAGTTGATTAATCAATTTCCTTCCTTCGACAGGGACCCCAGAAACTACCACACCCCCTCTGTGCTACCATGCGTATTCTCTTCAGAGAAATTCACAGTAGGATTTCTGCATTGGAGAGAATCAAGGCAACCATTCCATAAATGCTTCACCTAAATTACCACAATTCACTGGCAACTGAATTTTTTTTTGTGTTTTTCTTCAGGGATAAGGATGGAATCTGAATACTTTCAAATGCTGATAAAGATGAGTCCCCACTGGACACAGCAGGACAAGGCAAAGACAAGACAAGCATCACACTGGCTCCCTGCCCATTCTCCTACAGCATGCACGCTTCCCCTTGGCACACAGAAGGCAACTTTGCCCTCTGATTACCAGTGGTCACAAATTTGAAATCCAAGAGCTATGTCCAAGATTGTTCTCCAAAAATCACCAGGACACACATTCAAGAGCCAACAGTAATGATTGCTCATTAACATCTTATTATCAGACTCACACTGCAGTCAAGGGCTGCTGACAGTCCAGCTGCACCTTACATAAAGATCTGTGGATATATCAAAGGATCTCACACAGAGACTTCTGTTGCAGCAGTAAGACTTGAGGTGGTGCAGACATATTTTGGTGGTGCAAGCCTTACCTGATGATTTTGTACATGCTGGGGTTGGTGAAGAAGGGCTCATCAAGCTCATTGTGGCCCCACTGCCTGTAGCACAGCAAGTCCACAATGACGTCCCTGCGGAACTGGCGCTGGTACTCCACAGCCAGTCGTGTGGCACGGACAACTTCCTCAGGATCATCCCCGTTCACATGGATAACTGCACATCCAACGATTTTACCTGCCCAGGGATTCAAAACACAGCTGCAGTCACACCCAACCCCTTCCAAAGGAAGCAGACACACACCTGCTCTGCTGAAAGCACAGACAACCCATTTGAAGTAAGTATATTAAAAAGAAATAAAAAGAAGATGTTCTTTGTGATGAGAGCTGGGGTAGGGAGAGGAGTCTTGCCTGAGAGAACGTGCAATTAGCCCAACCTACTGTTTTTGTCAGTTTGAGCACAACTTCTTTACAAGCACTTTGTTCCCAAAGGACTTTACACACAGTTCCTGCATCATATTAATCTGGTAGTGTACAGGAACGTGGAGAGAACTACTTGATTGCTTCTCTTTCAAACAGAAATTGAGTTTTACTTCCTTCTTATCCTAAGCTATCACTACTATGAATTCATACAAGCCAAAAGCAACTTTCTCCCTTGTTAGTAGGGAGTATCATTCTACCCACTGCTCCTCCAGGCAGAAAAATCTCTTCATTAAAGAGAACATGGTAAAATTGCAATATCTTAACACCCTCTCCTGTATAACAATTTGGCTGCAAGCAACAGTGCTCCTTTTGTACTTTATCTGTCCAAATTCTGGAAACTAAGATACTTCAGCCATTCCTGGCTCATGTCAAGTTTTCCTCCCTACCAAAATACTAAAGCTCAGCTATATTACAGCCCCTCCTCACTGACAGGTAAGAAGAAAGGAAAACTAAGGATGGAGGCAAAAAACCAACCTAAACAAAAACAATCCATAACACAAAACCAGCCCAGGCAAAACAATAACATATGCTATCTACCTTACCAGATTTAATGAATCTACTTGTTTGGTTTGATGAAACCATATGACAAACACTTGATGTTAGGTCAAAAGCATACAAAAGTATATTTTTACTTACAGGAGACATATACAAGATAACTAACTACTATGACTCTGATCTTACTGGTAATACATCTGTTTATCACTAAGAAAAATCAGTCCAAAATAAAGCTTCTAGTTCAGGCATAGAAAGATCTTGAGCTTCATCTTTAAATTGAAAGCTCAACAGGTTCACATGACAACAAACAAAACAGAAAAAATGGAGGAGTATCTGACGTAAAAATCTTGCTTAGAAAACACACAGATGATTTTTACGAAATTTAAAATAAATCTCCATATTAAAACATACACTCCATTGCAATACCTTTCTAAAAGCTGTCAATGATATGACAGAAACTGAGTTATAAAGACTTGACAAATCTTGCAATTATTTTATCACATCCTGTAAAAATATGACAAGATTTTCCCTTCATATTTAGTCTTTGCCATAAAGCAGATAGGGGAGGGCATTTTTTAGATCTAAATTGTTGCTAGTAGGAGAGAATAATAATAATAATAATAATAATAATAATAATAATAATAATAATAATTTTAATTCCTACTCTACCATGAAACTGGAGTTACAATAATCTCTCCCTAGAACTGACAGGCAGTTGCTATAAAAAGTCCATTGCAAAGCTTACACTGCAGTTAAAAATCCTTTCTGACACAACAGGCAATCTTCCTTGTGACTCAACCCTACCTACCAATGTCACTGCAGTACAGAGATGACCTTCCTCTCTCTGGAGGAGTGGTATAGCCCAGCTGGTTATTAACAATCAAATGGATGCTCCCACCAACTCTGAAATGTGGCAGATTGGAGAGGGTCAATGTTTCAGGAACAATCCCTTGCCCAGAGAAAGCAGCATCACCATGAACCTACACGAGGGAAGAAAATGGAAAAGTCTCATTAGGAAACACTGGAGGAACAGCAAAATCAAAACCATAACTCATTAAGTAAGACCTCCTAAACTGGCTACATGGAACAGACACAGTTCCAGCTGGACCCACTTCTTAATCCCTCTCAGAATACTGTTTCCATGACTTGAGAGTTTAAACAGCTTTATCACTAACACAAGGTCACAGCAGCCAACATGAATGCCTGATGTAATCCCTCCCTGGAACTGACCTATAATCTCTTAAAACTGACCCACCAGTGTCCAGGTGACTGCAAGTTTCCTGGCTATGGCAAAGGTGCAGCAAGCCACTGACCCCTGAATGAAGGGAGCCACTCACCACAGCATTCCCTACACCTTTGCTGAAGTTGAAAGTTGGTGAACAGGGACTTATGCCCATTTCCACCTTACCAAACAGACAAGAACAGAAAAACAAGTGGAAGCACTCCATACCAAAAACTTTCAAAAGGAAATAAAACCTAAGTTCTTAGTTACATTTCTAAATAGCAATAGCAAATAAATACTGCAAATAAAAAAATAGTTTGGAAGGGGAAGGGAGAATACTGTGATAGCCAACCCAGGTTTCCAACAAAGGCTAGAGGTACTGCACATTTCAATGTTTTGAAATTGGAGACAGTTCTCCTTTGATGAAGATGACGACAGTTTCCTCAGAATGCAGACTCAGTCATCTGCAGATTAAAGTCACTATGCAGACTGATGTACTTCCTTATTGAAACCAGATGACAGTTCTGCTCTCTAGCTGTGGAATAGTGGTTTGAAGCCTTAAGAGACTTCTGCCAGTACACCAAAATAACAGAGGTACAATCATCAGTGAAATGGCAGCACTGGGTATTCCAATGCAGATTTTTAAGAGGTATCACAGCAAAACAAAGGTAACTACTGCAAGAGAGACAAGCCAGCATCCCCACTCTATCCCTTACCATGCTACACTTGCTCCTGAAGTGTTGGGTTTTCACCTTTCCCTCCTGGTTTCTTCTGCTGCCTAAGAAGGCTACATATCTCAGTGACAGCATTTGAGTGTCCCTAAAACATCTGAGAAAGCTTTATGGCCTTTAGCACATCCCAAAGCATTAAAGCCTAAAGACAATGTGACTATCCAATTACACAAGACTGTTCATATGAATCTCAAACCCCAGAGTATTCAATTCCTGTGGTGCAGGTATGATTTTACTCATTCTACCAAAAATATGGAGACAGTTTTTGCTAGGACACATTTTTCTCTGGGCTGCATTAGCAAAAAGCTAAAAGAAGACCTTCAGACCCTGGAAAATGAAGCTCACCACTGACAATGGCACCTTAACTGATCTTTAATCATTCTGCCCTCAAGCTCTGATACTGAGGCTTGTGGAAGAAGAGAAAAAATGCCAGTGTAAACCTCAATTCAGAGTTCAGAGCGCCTACACTTACATTTCTCAAGAGAAAGCACTGTAAAACCAGAAAGTTCAAAGTCAAACTCCCAAACCAAGATTCTGAAACACAAGGTGCCTGCTTTCATCTCTTTCTTCTCAGTTAGTTGAATGAAAGCAGTTAACAGCTGGAATCAAAAATTTGCCTGTTTCCCATTTCACTTGTGTACCTCTTAAAGACACTATCACAAGTAATGGTGATACATTTTCTTCCCTTTAGGAATACTTTGAATCAGTTGACTAACCTGGAGGTGTTTAGCATAGAATCAAATGTATCTCTTCTCTGCTAAGCAGTCCTCCCTGTCACTTACCCCCACAAATCCTAAGTGAAATTTTTCTTGGATAGGGAGGGTCCATTTATCCTGAAGAATCGTTGTTTAGAGTCATAGTACTTTCATTACTACATGGTGAAGATCTACCATCATGAGAAAGAAACAATAGTATCTCCTCAAACTCAGAAATAACTGCACTGAAAGATGGAGACATATTGGGAAGCAAAAGTTGGCTGCACTTGCAAGCTCTAAAGACTTTCTTTTAATAAAAAACTAAGAACCCCAACTTGCCCAGAATATTTTGTATTCTCATGACTGCTTTTTCACAATATCCCACCCTTCCAGAAGAAAACAAAATATCTTTTTAACTGAAACGTTTTCACTCCTACATGTAACTTCCTCCATGTTTGTTGTACTTTACAGAACATTTGTGCCCAATTTGTTTTTACTCCTGGCCTTAAAATGTAAAGAGTTCAATTCAGTTGTTTTTCCAAGTTCAAGTCAATGCAAGACAAGAAAATTTATCAAGGAACTGTTTAGGATTGCCCCTACAGCTATACAAGTCACTTCAAGGAGTAAAAACTAATTCCAGCAGTCTTCAACAATACCATGACAAAATGACAAAATTCTAAATCCTCCTGAACATTTTGCAGCCTTGTTGACAGCTCTTCTCCAAACCCATTAATTTGAAAGAAAGCTTCCAGTGGCACTTTAAATGCAAAAGTGAGGAAAGGCACACATGGCTCTCAATACAGAATATTATTAAAATAAAGGGAGGTATCAGAATCAGTATTCAGAAATCTTAGAAGTGCAATTATTTAAATGCCAGCATCATCACAAACGCCACCTGGAGATCTTCCTAGCGCTCCTCTTTCTCCATAAAGAAGATCCCAGCTCTTGACATCATACATTAACTCAGTTTTGTTTGACATTTCTATGTACACTCCTGCTCACATTCTAGTCCAGCAAGTCTTACAAATACAAATTACAACAGCTGAGCAAAATACCTGCAGGCAAATAACTTTGTCCCCAGGCTGTGCAGAACTCTCTGGGGAGTAATCGCCATCGAGCAGAGTCTGTTGCCTGGCTCGTGTCTTGCCCACAGCCACTGGGTTGATGGCTTCTAAGTGTGAGGGGTTGGGGAGCAAGGTGACATGCACGGGTCTGTGGGAGCCAAAGTCCAGATCTACAGAAGATGTCAGGTGGGAGAGAACATCCCCAATGGCTGCTGAATTCTCTGGAAACTCGCTCAAACCACGCATCTTGCGGAACATGAGCTGCAGGGAAACAGATTTGGTTAAAACCCTTTTCTGATTCACTGACACATTGAAAGAAAAACTCTCTCCTACCCCTGAAATTGCAATGATGCTTCAAAGTAGCAGAACATAAAACCATTCATTAGAGTTCTTTTAACAGTCTTCTGCAGACAGTTCACTGAACGTTGATAGGAAGGGAGAACACTCTCACACAGGTAACATTTTATTGCTCCAGCACTCACAACATGGCAAACTTTTGGGGATTTACTTTACTGCAAATAAACCAGGCAACTGCCTGTGAGATTATAAATCTCTTACTGTCTTAGATTGCAAGATGCAGCTGGACGTGTGTATTCTATTGGCATCTGTTAGAGGTAGGGCAGCTATCTTCTGTTAATTAGGCTGTCTGTTAAAAGCAGGTGGGGCAGTTTTCTTTATCTCTTCCACAATCAATCCTCCCTCCAGGAGATAGCTGCTGTTAATGGGCCAGTGAATGTCCCTGCATGGCAGATAAAATTACATCACCCCACTGGGAGATGCTCCACCCAGGGGGAGGAGCCAAGAGTTCCTACCTAGATATAATCTGATATTTGGAACAACACAGGCAGCCTTTTCCTACTGGATTCCCAGAGGAGCAGCTTTCTTCTCCCCTACATTCCCAGAGGAAGAGCAGGCCCATCCACACCACCACTGAACCTTCAGAGGAAAACTCCACCCTTCCACAGGATCCCTGCTCCAACAGAACCACAGCTGGCACTGCAGGAGGGCTGAGCCACCACGGAATGGGACTGCTACCAACACTCTGACCCACAGGCTGTCAGGTCCTATTCTGACTCTGTCAGTGGTTTTGTTTTGTATTACTGCATTTTTATTTTTAATTTCCCTAGTAAAGAACTGTTATTCCTGCTCCCATATCTTTGCCTGAGAGCCCCTTAATTTCAAAACTGTAATAATTCAGAGGCAGAGGGTTTACATTTTCCATTTCAAGAGAGGCTTCTGCCTTCCTTAGCAGACACCTGTCTTTTCAAACCAAGACACTTACCTCAGGAGGAAGCTGAAGTAAGCCTGCGAGCAGGTTCAGCCTCCCCCGGTGAGGCATTCCAATGATGATATCCGTGACCCCGCTGTACGCGCACATCTTGAACAGCTCGTGGAAGAAACCCATCATGCTCTCTGCTCCTTCGCCACCGTATCGCTTCACCGTGGCAAACTTGGTGGCCAAGAAGTGATCAAACTCCTGTTCAAAACAGGACAACTTCAGTATTAGGCTATTTTAAGCAGTAGCCTTCTGTTTATAAAATTGAAATATAATTTATGTTTATACCCTTGAGGCATACAAATCTAAACATACCCCTGGGAAGTCTCAGCTCACTCTCCACCCACGCAGTCTGAGACCAGAAGCTATGATGACTATAAAAAAAAAATCAGCTCTAAGCAGAAAAATGTTGCATTGAGGACCACACTTTCTCTGTCTCACATGGAAAGTGCTTCAAGAATTCTAACACCAGATTAATTTACAAATTCCTTGGTAGTTTACCTGTTTTAGAAGGACATTTAGGAATGGTGTTCTTTTACAGTATAAACCATAGTGATCTTGAGATATGAAGTGCTAGCAAAGCAGTGATTAATTTTGATTTACATTAGGCACAGTCCTTATTACATAGGTAGAATTCTTGGGAGAAGAAAAATAAATGAATCCATATTTACTTCATTTTCGTCTCATTTCACTCCATTCACCTCCTAGAAAGCTCAAATAAGTGACCAAGTTTTGGAAGCACTGGAAATTTCTTTAGTTTTTGCAGCTGAAGATGGAAACTACATGAAGTCTGTAACTGAGAAGGGAAGACTTAGCCACACCCAAAGATCTGAGCCAACTGCTTGTTGAGCAATATTCAGTTCTAAGGAATAACGCATACAAAACTGGTCACATATAGCAGCAGGGTTTTTTCTGTCAGGGTTAAATTATATACTCTTAGTATAGTTCTGGTCATACTGAAATTAAAGTAGAGCACATCAGGGTCCTCTGTCACCATCAAATTCCTCTAACTGCCAAAGAGGCCACAGAAAATACAAAGTGGGCTATATACTTCCGTTCAGTCATTAGTAAATATTACATTTAACACTCCTTCCACTTGGAAAACTGGAAACAGGGACACTTTCACAGATCCTGCTCTTCTACCTTTCCAACCTTCACAGATCCTGCTCTTCTACCTTTCAATCATTCTGGATAACATGGGAAGAAAAGGGGAAAAAATTAAAACTTTTCACAGTACAGAAGTATTGGAATAAATTTTCTCTATACATTTCAAAAGTGCATAAATATTTCACTTCCTTATAGAAGGCATTGAACAAAAGTTCCTTGCTGAAAAGCACCAATGCTATATGATACCAACTCAGTCCAACTCTGATTTGTTCTTCTAAAACCTTGAGGGACAGCATATTTTAATGACAGTAAAACAGAGCAGCATGAGGGTGAAAGGAAAACACAGAACAGCTAAGCTAGAGCACAAGATTTCACAGAGCTCTGCTCAACCTTATGGTCCCATCAGTAACATTAAATATGAGCTGTCAGATCATTAATCTAAGAGTGTCTCACTTTTGAAGACAGATTATTCATGGGTTTATAGCATCATTATTTCAGTAATGGCTGGTAAGTTAATTCAGCAACAAACTCCAATGAGATTCCTGCATTGCATTGCATTGCTTCAGGCAAAGCCTTATACTTCTTCCTCCTGCACACTGTCAAAGCCTTTCAGGACAGTGATTGTTCTTTTTCTGCATGAATCGTGTCCAGAATAGTAAAGGATCCATGACAGACTCCAGGACTATTACAATCCAGTAACAGAGAACAAAGTACCTGGGACTCCAGCATCATTTTGCACAAGTGCTTTTTCTCTTCAGGTGTAAATGCTTCTTGCTTTAGCTCTTCAAACCTTTTAGCAAACCATTCTCTCTCCTCCAAAGTTGGAAGCTGGCTTGTTTCTATGGAAATATGCCCGCAGTATATATGGTCAAGGTAAGCCATCACATCCTCTACAGAAGCCTCCTCTTTTCCCATGTTTATAAGTCCTGGTGGGAAATAAATGTTATTTAGTCAGTTTGGGGGAGGAGGTGAAGCACTAAGGCCTGTTTTGGAGAAAATAAAGCAATGAGAGAGACCCCCCCCTCCTTTGTTTAAGGCTGCAGCAAGGCTCTAAGAGAGACAAGAAAAGACAATCCTTGACTTCTGCCCCTGTACTTTCAAACCTTCACTACAGCGTTAAGTATTGTGGTAAATCATAGAATGTTACAGTAACACAAAAAATTAATGTTTAACCTCAGTAGCTGTAAGAACAAACACAAATTTTCATGATTTCTGAAGATGCTAGAAGGCAGCCTCTCACTGCAGTATTACTTCTGCAACAGACATATGTATGCTGAAGTTGACTAATTTCTGTCCAACAGTTTTCATCACTGACTGAGGCACCCTCAATATCTGACTCTTCCACAGAGGCCACAGCCCCTCCATAAATCAGCCATGAACAGAATTTGCTGTGATAAGGCTGTGGACTCACCTGTAGTAACGAGAGGACCCTGAAGAACTTCAGCCAGCTCTTGGATTTCAGGTACCATGTTCATAACAGCTCGGCCAGCAAACAGTGGGTTTATTTTGGCTGCTTTGTGGCCATGTTCAGCATAGGCAGTTATTAAACGAGCAAGAGCATGGTCAACTAAAACCAAAAAGAAAGCAGAACAGTATCACACACATGCTCAGATTAAATCCACTTACAGCACCAACACAGGAACGTTTTGTCTGCTGGCAACCATCAAGGTTCTGGCTGGAAAGAGAACTTTTTAATGCAGTTATTTCTACCTTATTACCCCACAACAGCTCCCATTAGCAAATTGCTAAATGTGCTCCCCAAATCAATTTTCAAGCAAGTACACTCTAGATTTCCCCCACAGTTTCCCTCATAGGTTATGCTCCTGTAAAAATATGTAAAGCTACTTCATTTTGCTTCAAATCTCTCTACAACAGTAGTGAACCAAAACCACTACAAACAGTTATGTTCAAGTCAAGATCAGTACATTACCAGTGTACAGTCTTATTTCCTAAGCCAACTCAATCCTATCACTTATGCTTCCTTGTTCCTTGCTGGAATGACAGGAGGATTTGGTCTTAATAATAATTCAGGTCCTGTGACTTCAAAAAAACCTGTCTGCAGGAGCCAAGAGCATGTACTGAGCCAAATGTGGTAAAAAATTATTGACATGGGCAGAATTTGACCAGCTGAGAGATCAGACACATGTTATTGTCACTGAGCACAGCCACAGACCAGGCTGATAAACTGCAAACAATAAAACATACTGCAAGCACAACCTGCTACAAATGAATGACATGAACCTGCTTATAAAGCATTCCTAATGTGGATGGGTTTTTCATCCTGGTAAAAACACAGCACTGACAGTAGTCAGGTCTGAAGGCTTTTGTTTTCCAAAAACAATTCTCAGACCATAGCAGAAGGTTATTTCTCTGACACTTGTCAGCCCATTCAAAACAGCCCCTTTTCTCTACTGAGTTCTACAACACAGAGACATCAGACTAACAGTGCCCACAATGCTCTCAACAAGGAGGCCGTTTAAACGCAATTTTTAAAATGTTACATAAAAAGATGTTAATCATTAACAAGGAGGCTACTTTGTGATGGGCCTCGGTGTCCAGGAGCTACAAACTGGTTTCTCTCCTGCTCCTGGGCAAAGGGTTTAATTCCTACCAGTCGCCAGAGTAAAGTTAATGCAAGCACCACACTCCTGTCTAGAAGAGTTTTCTGCTTGAAATCACCTTTCTGTAAAATGGAGCTAAAAGCAACACAGGGCTGCTACAGGAGAGAGTTACGGGTATTTAATAATGGAATCCTAGAATGTTAAGGGTTGGAAGGGACCTTATAGCCCATCAGGTCCGAGCCCCCCTGCCGTGGGCAGGGACACCTCCCACTAAACCAGGCTCCTCAAAGTTTTATCCCATCTGGCTTTGAACACACTCAGGGTTGGGGCATCCACAACCTCCCTGGACAACCTGTTCGGTGCCTCACTGCCCTCAGTTCGGCTAGCTCAAGCCCCATGATACAAAAGGAGAGTGACAGGCAGAGGTACTTCTACGAGCCGCAGAACTCTCCGAGAGCCCATCGCCGAGCAAACTCCAGCAGTCGGTGCCCTCACAGCCGCTCCAGCCCGTGGAGCGGAGCCAGGCACCCCTGGCTTACAGAAACCACAGCCAAGAGCTCTCGGAGCGGCTGCTCCGCGCTCTGCCCCGCCGGGACCAACACACGCCACACCTCAGAGCGCCCGCTCCGTGCTCGGGCCCCGCTCTGGGCAGCCCCCGCCGCGCTCCCTCTGCCCGGCGCGGCCCCGGGGGTGTCCGACCTGCTCTGCCGGCTCCGCGCTGCTCCTCCGCCCGCCCGCCCGCCGCCTTCCGCGGTTTGTAGCCGTAGACGCCGCGCTCGGTGCGGTACCAGCGCCTGGGGCCGGCCCGGCAGAGCGCGCAGCGCACAGCCCGAGCCCCCGCCGCGGCCGCCATGGCCATGGCCGCGCTGCCCCCGCCGCCGCCACCGCCCCCGGACCCGCCCCGAGCCCCGGGGGCGGCGCCCGCAGCGGGGCCCCTCAGGGGCTCCTGCCGCGCCGAACGGAACGAGGAGGAGCGTGATGTTCTGGGCTCCAGCGAGACAATCTGGAGTGCTGTGCCCCGTTCTGAGCTCCCCCGCACAAAGGAGACGAGGAGCTGCTGCTGAGGGTCCAGCGGAGCCGCAGAGATGAGGAGGCCTCTGGAGCATCTCTCCTGTGAGGAGACTGCGGGAGCTGGGCCTGGGCAGCCTGGAGAAGACTGGGAGAAGATTTCATAAATGCATATAAATGTCTCAAAGGTGGGTGCCAAGAAGTTGGTGCCAGACTCTTTGCAGTAGTGCCCAGCAACAGGACTAGGAGCAATGGCCATAAAATAAAACCCAAGAAGTTCCACCTCAACACTAGGAAGAACTTTTTGTTGGGAGTGGCAGAGCACTGGGACAGGCTGCTCAGGGATGTTGTGGAATGTCCCTCTGTGGAGACATTCAGAACCCACCAGGATGTGTTCCTGCATCATCTGCTCCAGGTGACCCTGCCTTGGCAGCGGGGTTGGGCTGGATAATCTCCAGAGGTCCCTTCCAACCCTACACTGGTGAGACCCCGCCTGCAGTGCTGCATCCAGCTCTGGGATCCTCAGCACACGAGGGACATGGCTCTGCTGGAGAGAATCCAGAGGAGGCCACCAAGATGATTAGAGAGGTGGAGCACCATTCCTGTGAGGAAAGGCTGAGGGAGTTGGGATTGTTCAGCCTGCAGAAGAGAAGGCTTCCAGGTGACTTAATTGCAGCCTTCTTGTACCTGAAAAGAGTCTGCAAGAAAAGATGGAGACGGATTTTTTACAAGAGCATGTAGTGACAGGACAAGGAGGAATGGCTTCAAACCAAGAGTGTAGGTTTAGACTGAGTATTAGGAGGATGTTCTTTGCTGTGAGCAGGCTAAGGTACCAGAACAGGCTGTGCAGGAAAGCTGTGGATGCCCCACCTGGGGATGTGTCCAAGGACACATTGGATGGAGCTCTGATCATCTCTGGAATAGTGGAAGGTGTCCCTACCTGTGGCAGGGCGTTGCACAAGATATTCTTTAAATGTCCCTTCCAATCTCAACTTTTCTGTGATTCTGTAAACTTTGTGTGAATGCAGGTCTGGGGTACTGGCAAGTTCCCTGTCCGTAGGCTTGGCTGTGTTCCTGTATCCATCACAATGAGGAAATCAAGAGCATTTTTTGTCCAAATCAAACCATGGTATTTGCCTTTGGAACAGGTGGGACTGGATTTCAGAACTGAATCAGTTCTGACACCCCAGTTGGTCTGGGATTTTATGATATTCACAGTCCTTGCACAGGGGCCACTTGTGTTCCTTAAGGCCTGCATGGTTGGGTTTATGCATATTTATAAAACCCAATGTGGGAGAAAAATATAACAATAAATAACCTTTAATGCTGCAAAGAGGGCAGTGACAGAAGGACAGTGGACATGTGGTCCATACAGTGAACTGTAGTAGAAATGTTGCTGTGAATATTCATATTTTTTTCAATTAGAATGAAGAAACCTTAAAAATAATGCTGCAAGATTATGTGATTTTTTTTGAAGCTGACAGTGGAGATGGAGAAAATGTTAATGTAGTTAAACATTTCCATTCTGTGCTTGGGGAAAAAGACAAATGTTGCAGGCAGATTGCAGGGTGATGAAATACTTTTCCACAGTTCTTAAGCAAATACCAGTCAAACAGCAGATATCACTGTGGTTTTGCTTTGAATCATATAGGCAGTTAGTTGAATATTTCCCAATTAGCACGGATAGGAATAGGTTTGAACATTAAAAATTTTCCAGCTTCTCCAACGAGATGTTTCAGACACACAATGTGGATCTCAGAGAACTAGGTGAATATTTGTATATATAAGTTCACTTAATAGAAGTTTAATAAAGTCTAAGCAGGTGTTTATGAAATATATATCTCATCAAGTCAACTTGTTAGGGTTTTTATGTGAATCAAAATCCAGTTAATAAAGATTTAAAGCACTTTACAGATTTGCCAACATAATCATCTTGTGTAGGACGTGATTACATGTGACAAAAGCATTGCTGTGGCTGTATCTAGGTCAAGGAAAGGTTTTGTTGACTTTGATTCATGTCTAAATGTGAGAAGGTGATACCTGTGCCAGCAGAAACACCACTGCTGAGGGCGTAGGCAAAGTGACTCTCCCAGCCTGGCTCTTCTGGCACAAAACCTGTCCTAGAGAAGGCTCCTGTGTGAGGTTCATTCTGTACACAATGCTCTCACTAAAAATACTAGAAATGCCCAAAACCAAGGCTGTACATACTCAATAGTAAGTGTCTGACTACCTGGAAGCATAGAAAATCAGCAGCACTGGGAATATTTCTAAAGGAATTATCCCCCTTGCTACTTTAGTAGTTAAATCAACCCAGAAAAGCTGCCCACACCTTGAGTGCTGATGAAGTTTGTCAGCTGGAGGTGAGTGGTGAGGTTACCTTGAATTTGAGAGTCAAGATGTAGATAAGCAAACACAACTTATTTTAACAGGATGAGGTGAAAGCTTGCACATATTCAAAGAGTATGTGCACTAAAATGTAGCTCCTTTCCAGGAAACAGTGGCTATAAATAATCTCCAAAAATCATGACAAAAAAGCAGGTGGGTCTAAAAAAATTATGTGAATATCCACTCACTTGGAAAAGAAGATAATTTGCTGGATTTGGCTGCAAGGAAATATAGAGGACACCTACAGATTCTACATTAGGCCAGTATTTGGCACAATTTAAATACTGTGTGCATGTTTGGTGCCAGGAATTGAGGAAATATATAAAAAGTTTGGAAAGAAGAGCTTCAGGAATTAAAAAAAAAAATACATGCTTTATGTCTGAGATTCAGGAAACAACAGCTACCTGGTTTTGGTTTTGGTAAATCAGTACAAAAGCTGGATTAGTATGTGCACAAATGAAACTTTAGAAGGAAAAGTTTTCTGAAGTTTGCTTGCATGGCCTTTACAAGAGAGAGCTCCAACAAAATTGTAGATGTGGGAGTGTGGTATAAGCACAAAAGGAGATTTTGCTTTCCTTTCAAAACTGTAGTGATTGTGCTTTTTGTTCATGTTGGAAAGGACAGCAACATCGTGCTTCAGAAGAAAATAAGCCAACATCTCTTGATGTAATGCCACTGATACTCAACCCAAGTATAACCCAATTCCCCCTAAAAAGAGTAATCCAAAGGCACCCACTGACAGGCCAAAAGATTGGTGCCTCTGGAAAATAAAGTGCCAACACTAACGTGGATTTTCTCTCCTCCTTTTTACTATGTTCTGCCATGGATCTTCTCCACTCCAGTGAATCAGTTTAATCAGCTTGGTAGTTTAAGATATTTTGGCAAGCAAATGAGATTTTTGTGAGCAGGAACATGTGCATGATCTGTGTCAATAACAAGCACAACTCCATCCTTTCAACCTTGTCCAGAAAGAGATTTTTAGATATGTCTGCAGAATGAGCAATGAAGTTAAACAGCAGGGAGGAGAGCTCTTCCCTGGAAAAAGAAAAAAAAAAAAAAAGCCTGTCTAGTCCTGTACCAGCTGGCAGAACACACCTAAAGCTCTGCATCAGTAAACAGTGTCTTCTGTTGGGGCTGACTCTTGCCTCTGAATAAAAAGCAACTTTAGCAGCTGAATAACCTCATTATGTACACCCAGGCCTGTGCCTGCTGTCAAAGTCCAATATTGCTGAAGGCTTGTTCTAAGCCCAGAGTGTAAAGGCTTTCCCAACCTAAAAACTTCTGTCAGAACCTGGATTCAAAATGTAAAATAAACACCAGATTCTCACTCTGCAGCTCTGGGCTGTGCCAGCTTTTTCCAGCTTAGGCAGCTCCAGAGTTGCCCAAGAGGTGATGCTGTGCCCAGAACTGCAGGCAGAGAGCCTTTCCAAAAAATCTGGGAGTTTCACCAAATTCACCACTGTAAAATATCCTCAGATGTGCAGGTGGGGACAGTGACTGGACTAGAGGGCAGAGAGACCAAATTTAGACTAGGAAATAATGACAGAATCACAGAATGTCAGAATGGATGGGTTTGGAAGGGACCTCTGGAGATCATCCAGTCCAACCCCCCTGCCAAGGCAGGGTCACCTGGAGCAGGTGACACGGGAACACATCCAGGTGGGTCGTGAATGTCTCCAGAGGGAGCCTCTGAGAGCAGCCAGTCCCATTGCAATCCTCAATGTAAAGTTCTTCCTCACTGGAGGTGAAATCTCTTTGTTATGTTATATTTCATGGCCATTGCTCTGTCACTCAGCACCACTGCCACAAGCAAAGCACCTCTTGGCACCTGCCTTGGAGACATTTACTGGCATTCATGAAATGCCCTCTCAGTCTTCTCCAGGCTGCCCAGGCCCAGCTCCCGCAGTCTCCTCACGGGAGAGAAGCTCCGCTGGACCCTCAGCAGCAGCTCCTCGTCTCCCTTGTGCTGAGGAGCCCGGAACTGGGCACAGCGATGGACCGTGAAACCACCCCGAGGCAGTAATTTGGTGTTCAGACGCTGTCGCCCCGATGTTTTATCACGGTGACACCGGAGGGCCCCACCCGCGGCACGACGGCTGCCGTGACGCCCGGCGGGCACAGACACGTCACCGCAGTGACGTCACGCCGCCCCATAAGCCGAGTCGTGCGCTGAGGCCACCAAGGAAGTGACATTCGGAAGCTATTTCCCCCTTCCCCGCCGCCGCGAGGGACGCGGGGCCGAACACTTTTCCTCTTCCATTCCCACTCTCGTTCCCGTTCCTCTTCCCCGTTCCGCCTCCGCGCTCCCGGTAACCCGTCCGCCGCCAGGACCCCGCGCGGGGCTGCCCTCCGCGCTGCCTAACCCCCGCCCCTCGGGAAGCGCCGCTCCGCGCCGCCCGCAGCCGCGGCTCTGCCGCCGTGAAGCGGCGCCGCTCCTCCCTTCGCGCCCGGGCGTGGCGGGGCGGGCGCGGCGGGCTCGGTCGGGGCAGCGCCGTGGGTCAGGCAGCGCGGCGGCGGCCCGGTCGCCGTGAGGGGAGAAGCGCTCGGGGGCCTCGGAGGGGCGGAGGAGGAGGAGGCGGCGGCGGCGGCGGCGCCGGGCGGGCCCATGTCGGCACCGGGCACAGGTACCGCGAGCACCGACGGGACGGGAGGGCGGTGCCGGGGCGTGTGTGAGGAAGGGGTCTCGGGGACGGGGGGAGGAGGGCACAGGGCCTGGCGGGGAGGCACGGGGAGGGGGGTTCCGGAGGCGGAGGGGCCGTGGGGCTCGGAGTAGGGGAGGCTCGGGTGGCGGTGCCTGAGAGCTCTGGGAGAGGGAGGCCGGGAGAGCGCCGGAAGCGGCTGTTCCCGAGCTGCTGGTCCCATCCGGGAAAGGGCCCGGGCTGCGGGAGAGCTGAGAGCCGGGGTTGGGGTGGCAGCCAAGGAGTCTTTTTGTACTTAGTGCCTTGTCTCTAGGCCTCTGTTTCACGGTGGAAAGCGCGTTCCTGCAAGTTTGGCAGCAAAACATTCTCTCCGAGAGGTATAGAAGCGAAAGTAAAAGTGCCCGGCTGTTCGGCAGGCCGGCCAGAAGATGTGTCGGTGGCCTGAAGTTGTGTCAGGGGAGGTTTAGGTGGGATATCAGGGAAAGGTTCTTCACCCAGAGGGTGGCTGGGCACTGGAACAGGCTCCCCAGGGCAGTGGCCACAGCACCGAGCCTGTCAGAACTCCAGAAGTGTTTGGAAAATGTTCTCAGGTACATGGTGTGACTCCTGTGCAGTGGCAGTGGTTGGAATTTGATGATCCTTGTGGGTCCTTTCCAAGTCAGGATATTCTGTGATTCTGTGAACCTTGCCTGCCAGCTGTGTGTGGGACTCTTCTCTCTCTGCACTACAGGTTTTTTTTCCTGTGTGCTGTGTTATATTTTCCAAAACCTGTAAGTTTATTTTCTCCTCACTGACCTGGGTGTTTTTCTTATGCACCTTCCCTTGCATTAATTGAATTTCAGTTTTTAATCTACAACCTTCTAATGGTGTGATAACTAGTGATGGAGAAGTTTGTTGCTCTTTGAGATTTTTCAGCCAGTCAGAGGTGGGACATCCTGCCTACATTCTTTATCTCCTTTATCTCTTTTGTAATAGATTAACTGCAGAAAGGACTATTTATGTAATCCATTAATTTGTAGTGAAAATTTTTGTTATGTTTAGTTTAATAGAACTGTATTTCCTTCTCTCATACTTGTGTTTGCAAGGATAGGGATTCTGGATCATATTACTTCAGGCTTTGAGAGTAGACTGTTTTAATTGACTTGAGAGTATTGCTTTGATGGCCAAGGTGTTGCTATTTATTCTCTTATTCTGAATTGTGAGTAGATTCATGATGCTGAGTACCTCATATTACTCTCTGCTTTCCTCAAGAGTAAATAACATAGATGGTTTTTCTTAAAAACTACTTCTGTATTTCAAAACTATTTCTTAAGTCTCTGAGCTCAGAGTATCATGAACCCAGTCCCATTCTTTCAAATTCCAAGATTATTGTTAAAAAAGTAGAAACTTTACAATAAAAAGACAATAAAAATTTACTTAACTGCGAATGAGTCACTGTACATCAGATATTGAAAAATTAAGGAAAATAGTTCCCTCTAAAAACATGTTGTCTGTAGGTGCTGAAACTGAGAAGAAGGAGTGTTAAAGCATGTAAGTGTAGAAATGGGCTGCCAGGAGTCCAGAGGCACAGGGATGTTTGTCTTCTCTCTGTTTTCTCTGTCCTTCCTAATTTTCTGGTGTGAGTGCTGCTTTGTCCTGTCTGTTGGCCTGTGGAGTTCACGTCACTGTTATGCCTTTTCATCAGTACATTAATGTAAATGTGAGATATTAAATAGAATAAAGTTTCTCTTAATGTTTCCATGCCATCTTCAGCCTTGTTTCCTATGGAAATGAGGCCCAGGTGAGGCAGCTGTGTCCGTTTATCCCTGCTTCCCACAGCTTTTGGGAAAGTTGCTTGTGGGACAGCTCCATCTGCCCGTGTCGGGGGCTCCGTGCCGGCTGGGAGCTCCGCCTGGCTGGGGCCCCGCGCTGGATCAGCCCGGCTGGGGCCCCGCGCTGGATCAGCCCGGCTGGGGCCCCGCGCTGGATCAGCCGGCTGGAGCTCGGGGGCAGCGGCAGCGCCGCCTCCCGCTGCCCTCGGCCGTTTGGTGTCGGCGCTAACGAGCTGGCAGAGCCGTCAGAAAGGTTTGGGAGATAAGGAGCTGTACGCGTCGTAGGTAGTGAGAAGTATTGCAACACACCTGTTCTGGGATACAGAACAGAATCCTACTGTAAAACGAGATTTTTGGGGTTTTTTTTGGATTCCAGTGTTCACTGGGAAAAAGTGGATAATACTGCCTTGTGGTCAAAATCATAACGTGCCCAATTATGCTCCATCTCTTTTTATCTCATCTTATCAGGTTTGCTTTTATAAGAGGAAGCATCAGATACATCTTTAAAACAGAATTCTGAGTTCCTAAATTTAGAAAGAGGATAAATGACCTTGTTGTTAAAAGTTACTTGTATAGCTGGATATTTTGTTCAGAGTATTGGAATTGTGACATGCTGTTCCAGCATTTCTTTAAACATAGGCAACCCCTTCCCTCTTTGGTTAAGTACTGATTTCATAATAATACTGTTTTAAGATCAGAGTTTTTGGAATTCAAGTACTTCCTGAGATCTTGAGATTTGAAATTTTATAGTTGTAGACATGCATTAGGGAGCCAAATGTGCTGCTGCTGGTTTAAGCAATGCTGATTTGATTCCCATAAGTCAGTGTCAGAGACATTTCCCCGTTGGTGCTGTTGCCAGTTGCTGCAGAGGCCAAGTCATGAGTAAGTTCCCCATTGGTAAGTTGTCACTGCCCAGGTGTGAACACTGATACTGTCAATTTTTGCAGACCATTTTTTCTTCAGAAGCTCTGGATGAGCGCCTTGTATATTGTAATACAGTTTCATCTGGGTGGGATAGACAGGATATAAATGTCATTTTATTGTTTGGGAGATGGCAGAGGGAATGTGCAATGCTTCTTAAGAAACATGTCTTCTTTATTGTGAACTTTTATTTATAAACATATTTCAGAATAGTTAAAATTAATACCAGGAGCACTCTACATTAGATTGGAATGCAGGTGTCTCATTATCCACTCTGAGTAGATGCAGGGAATTGGTAAATCTAGGATGTTTCCATAATCCAAAGTAAAATGTTAGAAAGGCCAAAGTAGGGGTGGCTATTGGGAATCAAACTGGTGTTACTAATGAAAACAAAGTGATGGCTCTTCAAAAGGCATCACATGCAATGGTGTCCTGTCATCCCACCTATGCAGGTATTTAAGCATGTACGTGTGTGAAAATTATTTTTGGTGTTAAGAAATTAATTTAGCCTGAAGTAAAAGCCTAGGTGGTTGTAATTGCCTCTTGTGGTCCTGCCTGGCCCACCTGACCCTGCCATGAGTCAGCAGAATGCCCCTGCATTCTGGGCTGTAGTACCAGGGGTCAACTGTAAGGCTGAAGGTGAGTCTTCCCCCTCTGCTCAGTACTTACCACATCCAGGTGTGGGTTCTCTGTTCCCAACAAAGGCATTGACACACTGAAATAAGTCTGTTGGAAGATCACCAAGATCACAGGGAGGCTGGAGAACATGATATCTAGAGAGAAACAGAGAGAACTGGGTTCTTGATCTGTAAAAAGAGAGGAGGAAATCTTATTACTGTGTTAAAACAAGCTAATGGGAGAGCATAGTGAGGATGAAGCTGGTTTCTCCCCCAAGCTCTGCAGGGATAGGATGAAAAGAAGCAAACACAGTATGGGGCATGGCAATTTCCAGGCTGGTATCAGGGAGAACCTTTTCTCTGTGTGCCCAGAGAGACCCACTGCTTCTCTGTTCCTGGAGATACTAAAGCCTTAGCCAAGCCTCTGATCTGCTTGGAGCAGGGACCTGAACTAGGTGCTCATCACAGTTTCCTCCTAATCAAAATTGTCCTGTGATTTTACCCTTTTGTGTTCAATATATGTTACCTTTTGTGCCCTTAGCCAAATGAAACCAAAGCTTGGAGGGCTGGAAACCCTAAAGACGCTAAAGCTCTTACAAAAATGTTGGTTGAGTAGAAGTAGAGAGAAATTGTAGCCTTTGATAAATCTTGGTAATTGCAGCCTTTCTGATATTATTTCCGTTTGCTCTGCTGGCAGGGAGGTTTGTGCATCCAGCTTAGTCAGCACTGCTCGCTCTTCAGCTGCTACTTGTGCTGAGTGCTGGAGATTCTGGGGACATCTGGGGAGGGGTGAGGAAAGAAAGAAGCAAGCTGATGCCTTTTCACAGTGAGGATAATCCAGCATTGGAGCAGGTTGGCCAGAGGAGTTGTGCAGTTTCTTTCCTTGACGCTTCTCAGGGCTGGGGCAGTCTTGTCTGAACTCATTACTGGCCCTGCTTTGAGCAGGAGGATGAATTACTTAATGTCCCATCTAACCTGCATTATCCCATGATCCTAAGTAGTGGAAGGGGGAATGTTCTTGGGAGATGTGTGGAAAGGTCGGTGAGGTGAGGATGCACGCTGATGTTTCAAGCATGTACTTTTCTTAAGTTTGAGGTACTTTGTTTTCATCAGTCTTGAATTATTTTTCTTTCAGATGGACTTGTTTATGTTCAAGATCTTAAATTCCTTGGGTTGTAGAAACTTCAAGGTGTTTTTATTTCACAGTTTGTGCTGAAGACAACTTTGCAGAACAACATGCTTACAAAATGATTAGTTTTTACTTGTCGGGTCCATTCCTTAGTTCAAGAAAACATAAACTATTATTCTGATGAGTCACGCATTTGTGAGTTAAGTGAATATGGGTGGGCTGTGAAAAATGACTAAAATACCAACAGCAATTTAAAAGTACTTGTTTTCCTGTGGTTCTGCAGGTCTGCCTGGGTAACACAATGCCAGCTGAGCGCAAAAAGCCAGCAAATATGGAAGAAAAAGAATCTCAGTTAAATAATAAAGAAAAAGAATTTAGTGAAAGGCGACCAGTGAGCACCAGGGAGAAGCCGAAAGAAGATGTGAAGGTTGGTGTGAAGAGAGAGACTTTAAAGGTTCCTGAAGATAAAAAGAAAAAAATGGAAGAGGATAAAAGAAAGAAGGAAGACAAGGAGCGGAAGAAAAAAGAGGAGGATAAAGTAAAGGCAGAAGAGGAGCAAAAGAAGAAAGAAGAAGAAGAAAAAAAGAAACTTGAAGAAGAGGAGAAAAAGAAACAAGAGGAGGAAGAGAAAAAGAAACAAGAAGAAGAAGCTGCTCAACTGAAGTAAGTTATCTTTTAAAGGTTTAGTTGGGCCAAATGCTGGAGTTCTGTTATCAGGATTATGGTCAGAGTTATAAAAGATGAAGTGTTGGAGTTACTTTTAATAAGTGGCATGTAGTGTTATAAATTTTACATACCTGTCTGATTGTGCTTTATGACTTCTAAGAGGTTTTGAGTTTTCACTTGTAACCTCTGTTACTTTGGTCTCTGTTGTGGGGGTTTGATAGTGTTCTGCATGTGATGACCATGGAGAGCACAATTGTGCTTGAGCAAATGTTGTGATTTAACCCCAGCTGGCATCAGCCCCACACAGCCACTCCCTCCCCTCAACAGGATGGGGAGGAGAATTAGAAGAGTAAGAGTGAGAAATCTCATGGGTTGACATAAAGACAGTTCAATGGGTAAAGCAGAAGCTGTGCAGGCAAGCATACCAGAACAAGGAATTCATTCCCCACTTCCCAGCAATCCCCAGGATGGCAGGGCTCCATCAAATGTTAACAGTGACTTGGGAAAACAAACACCATCACTCCTATCATCTCTCCCCTTCCTTTTTCCCCCAGATTTATGTGTTGGCCATGATGTCATATGAACTGGGATATCCCTGGGGTCAGCTGTCCTGGCTGTTTCCCCTCCCATCTCCTTGTGCACCCCAGACTCCTCCTTGGTGGGGTGGGGTGTGGAGCAGAAAAGGCCTTGACCATGTGTAAGCCCATCCCAGCAATAGTGAAAACACCCCTGTGTTATCAGCACTGATTCCAGCACAAATCCAAAGCACAGCCCCATACAGGATACTCTGAAGAAAATTAATTCTGTCCCAGCCCAAACCTGAACAATAAAGAAGCACAGATGCACTTAAGGTGAAGTGTTATTGTCCAAAAATTGGGAATACAGACTTAACAGGTCTACAGATCATACATAACAGGAGCAAATCTGATCTGAGAAATGACTTTTAATCAGTCACAGACAACTGATAACTGGATGGCAAACTCAGAATGTAACCTGGCAGTTTAATATGTGATGTTACCAAGACCACGTTCCTTATTATGTTATCCAACCATAGTACAGTGTTGAAGGTGGCATCTTTATAGGTCTGAAATATTTCACTTTTAAGACTGAGGGCATGTCATAGCCAAATTATATCTGGTACAGATGTATTTCATCTATTCCAAATTTTCTGTGTAATTTTAGTATTCTGGCAATAAAAGATTCTCCTTAAATGTGTAATGCAGTAACCTTTGAAAGGCTGTTTCCTCTTCTGTGAGAACTTAATCTGTAGTAAATGGAGTTTCGTGTTAATATTTTTGAAGTCTGTTGGGATTAATATGTTCTGCATAGAAATGTTTGAGAAATTTTGTTTTGTAACAAGTAGTAGTTGCCCTTTGCAACACAAAAATGAAACAGAGTTTCTGAAGCTGATGCTTCAGCTTTCTAGGATTAGCTTAGTAGATATTAAAGAAGAGAGTAAGATGAAATTGTGTTAGAACTCCTGAAGCTTTTCCAACTGTGACCTTTTTCCTTTGAAGTGATACTTTGAGATCAAGTGTCCATAACAAAAATGACTGATTTTTGTCACACAGGGAGAAGGAGGAAGCACATCAGCTCCATCAGGAGGCTTGGGAGCGCCATCAGGCAAGGAAAGAGCTCCGCAGCAAAAACCAGAACGCACCGGAGAGTCGTCCGGAGGAAAACTTCTTCAGCAGGCTGGACTCCAGTCTGAAGAAGAACACTGCTTTTGTTAAGAAGCTAAAAACCATTACAGAGCAACAAAGGGACTCGTTGTCCCATGACTTTAATAGCCTGAATTTAAGCAAATACATTGCAGAAGCAGTAGCTTCTATTGTGGAGGCCAAACTGAAAATATCAGACGTGAACTGCGCTGTGCACTTGTGTTCCCTCTTTCACCAGCGATACGCTGATTTTGCTCCTTCGTTACTTCAGGCTTGGAAAAAACATTTTGAAGCAAGGAAAGAAGAGAAGACTCCCAACATTACCAAGTTAAGAACTGATTTGCGTTTCATTGCAGAATTGACAATAGTTGGGATTTTCACTGACAAGGAAGGTTTGTCTTTAATCTATGAGCAGCTTAAAAATATTATTAACGCTGATCGAGAATCCCACACTCACGTTTCTGTGGTTATCAGCTTTTGTCGGCACTGTGGAGATGACATTGCTGGTTTGGTACCAAGGAAGGTAAAAACTGTTGCAGAGAAGTTTAACTTGAGCTTTCCTCCTAGTGAGATAATTAGCCCAGAGAAACAACAGCCCTTCCAGAATTTGTTGAAGGAATACTTTACATCTTTGACCAAACACCTGAAAAGGGACCACAGGGAGCTACAAAATATTGAAAGACAAAACAGGTGACAATTGAATGTTGCTTTTTACTTATGAATAAAAATTAGTTTATTTATGAAATGCCTAGATTTGTTGCAGTATTGATGAACAAAGTCTTTTAGCAGTGTGTAGAAGATAAGTGTGTTTTGCAGTGTTTCTAAAAAAAGTTCTAAATTTGTTCTGAATACTTAAAAAGCAGAGACAAAACCGACTCTTTGAATATCTTTTAAAGGAAAGGGAGGTTGACCTTTAGCTGTAATTCTCTTTCCTCTGTTTGGTGCTGTTTCCTTATCAGCATGAGAGCAATGCTGCTTTCCCAGCTGGTACTGTCCTTTTCCAGTTGGCACAATCTGATTTCTCCCTTTCCACCCACATGTATCAAACGAAGCATATGCCACAATTGCTTTGGCTTGTTTACTTTTTTTACTGTACCAGGGTGAAGGAAAAAAATAGGTTAAATTAAGAAGGTATCTGTTACACTCCAAGGTGGACAAATATATATTAAATAAATGTATTAAAATGTTTTGAGGGCATAGACAATTTGATAAAAGTCCTCCTAAATACTTATATGTAGTACTAATATTGCAGGGTATGAATATGCAGGCTTTGAGCTCTGAATGATTTTATTTCTGCCATGTTCATATTGTTTAATAACTGTTTGCTTTAAAGCATCCTGAATTCTCATTATTGGAGCCAGCCTAAATCCAAATGCTATTCTTAAAACAATCATTCTTAATTTCTTCTGGAAGCATTCCAGTCAGATAGAAGTGAACATGTTACTGTTTATAGACACATATTTCAGCTAAAAGGCTGGACATCCATCCAGAACCAAATGTATGCTTGGAATGCATTAAATTTTTATGTTTCCAAAGCAAGAGTGCTTTGTGCTGATGGGTTTTGTGCTGCAGTCCTATCTGGTCTCAGCCAAGTGTTGAATTTCACAGGATCATAAACTGACTCTTGAGCTACTGTTATTTCTACAAGTACCTTACTAATCCATAGTACATTACTGACTAAGGTGTAATTTTTTCAAAGTGAATGAATATGAACCTTTATACTTGTACAATTATCATTAGTTCTGGGCATATTGGTTCTGGCTGGTGTTTCAATGAGTGGGTGTTACAAAGTCTTTATGACAGAAAATAGAGTGAAAAAGTTTCTGAGAGGTATATGTTAAGAAAGCAAGAAGCAGAAAGAATGTAAGTGATCTGGGAGAAAGAAACATACTTTAATATTTACTTGTACAACTGCATAAAAATGTGTGGACAGGGCCTGAGCAGCCTGGTCTGACCTCATCACTGAGCCTGCTTTGAGTAGATCAGACAAGGGCAGGTGAGGGACCTCTTTGAGCACCTTGTCATTGAATTATCCCTCCCTGTCAACTTGGCTGCAAGGCTTTGTTTTGGGGAAGGAATGTGAGGAGCTATCATTTATCACTGGATTAAGAGAACTCTTGTTATTTCTCTCTCTGAACTTTAAAGTGTCTCTTTTAACTCCTTAATGAAAGTTGAGGGATAAGTTTTGTTAAATAAGACATCAAAATCTTTCCTGCCACATTTTATTTGTTTACAACATCTATAACAGATTTGTGGCATTTGCTTGCAGCAAAGTGCAAGGCTTGAGGAGGGCAAGACAGAGATTAGCCAAGTAAAAAGTCTATGAATATTACAGAAGTCTTCCTGTACTGTGGATTTTGGGAAGGTGATTGTGCAGTTGATCCCTTACTTGCTTTTGAATTTATTTCTTTTTTTTATGGGTGGTAGTTTTTTTGGGGTGTTTTTGTTCGGTTGGGTTGGTTAGTTTTTTGGGGTTTTTTAATCCCAATAATCCTGTTGGATAAAACAGTTCTCTGTGTGTTGAAAATCTGATTCATTTTGCTGTAGTTTTTATTCACAGTGTTACTCCACAATCAATGAAGTGAATAGGGAGTGAACTGTTCCCTTTAGTGCATCAACTGTGTCACATGTTAAGATTATGATATTTTGTCAGGTGAATAATTCATCAATTTATCTCTGTCAGGAGAATGACCGTGAAATAATTTAAGCTGTACAATTTGGCCGAATTAATTGAAGATTACTGTGCTAAATTAACCATGCTTTAGTGCTGTGTTACCTGTGGAGTAATTCAGGTAAAATTAAAGCAGACTCAGGCACTGCTGGTTAAATGGATGGTTAGGAAAAGTACCTTGAGTTACTCTTTGACTTTAATACAACATAGAACTTGGTGGTCATTTGGTTGCACAGCTGAGGGCACAACAAAACTTGTCAGGCTGTGTCATTGCAAGGAAACACCTTGATTCTCATATTCTGAAGAGAGTTTTCAAAAATAAGTGTTAGCTGTGGAAGAAACTTCTTTTGTCTATATTAAGGATGTTTTTAAGATGTGCTGAGCTTGCCTTGTGTTTGAAGAGCCATGAAGTAAGACAAGTACTGTGTGCTGTACTTGTATTCAGAGGTGAACTGTGCTTTTTAAAGTTTGCTTCGTTTGCTTTAGCTGCTTTGAATTTAACACTTGTCTTCTTGAAACTGAAATTGAGAACTGAAAGTCTTGTACTGTTGTTACAGCACTTTGCTTTTTTTGTTTTTCAATAATAGCAGAGAGCTTCAATGCTCGTGTTTAAAGCTGCTGGTTTAAAATATGCATGCAATGGACAGTGGTCTCCATGGAAAGGCTATGAATTGACACTTAATGTGTTTCCTGAATCCAAACTGAACTACTGCACTACACAAATACTCAGTGGTTATTTAATTTGTTAATTTTTCTTTGCTGTACTTTGCAGGAGCAGGCAATACATGTTAAATAAGTGTGTTTTGTCAGAGAAAACAGAACTTTTGCCAGCATTAATGCTTCTTGCTCTCTTGCCAGATGCCTGTGTCCAGTTTTGGTTCTGAGCAGGGATAAGGGATTTTGTTGCTCACCCTGTGAATGTGTGCAAAAAGACTTTTGTTTTACAATTGACCTGGAACAAGAAGACTGATATCCCTCAACTTAACATTGTCTTAAGTATTTCAGAATTCTTATGCCACAAAATGCTTTGGCAAGACTGTGGCTGTTTGCCTATTGCATAATAAAAGCCTAATGGTAATGGAATCCTACAGGTGATACAACCTGCTTTGGGAATTGTGGCATTGGCACCTTTTTTCAGACTTCTGATGCTTTCATCTCAGTGCAGGGTACCTGGTCAGTGGTTCCAGCACTTGTAAGAAAGAGCTTGTAGGTTCTTTCAAGTGCAAGTTACTTTTGACAACAGACTTCAATGTTAAAAATTATTATTTGAAACAGGTATGAATAATTTTGTAAAAGAAAATAAAGAGCAGCTGAAGAAACAAATATGGCTGCTCATAGTTTGGACTGATAGACTTGAAATAACTTGTTTTGTTGGAAAGTCAGTGGGCTGCTTGCAAATCTTTTGGCCCTCCTGGTGATAATAGTTCATGTAATCATTTAAACAATGTGGAAATGGATTGTTACAGGTGCAAATCAACTTTTATCTAGCTTGTTGATAAAGTTGAGTATTCTATTTTACTATATAAGTCTTTTTAGGACTTTTACAGCCTAATTGTGGCAAAGAGTAAGTGGGCCTTTCTCTTCACATGGAAGCTGGAGCTGCTGTGACTGTACTGTCCTGTACAGGAAATTCAGTGTGGTTTGGAAAAATAATACTGTCACTTAAATCTTTGCTATTGCAGTCTAAACTAGAATTGTTACAGTTCCCTCAAAGAGGGCAAGTTAGCTTTGCTCAGAGAAATTCCTAATGGTTCAGCATAGCTGAAATATGTTTTAAGGAAAAAGGTGGTCTCACTGTAAGTTTGGTTTTTGTAGACGTATTCTCCACTCCAAAGGAGAGCTGAGTGAAGATCGACACAAGCAGTATGAGGAATTTGCAATGTCGTATCAGAAGCTCTTGGCAAATTCTCAGTCTCTGGCTGATCTTTTGGATGAGAACATGCCTGACCTCCCTCAAGAGAAGCCAACACCTGAGGGTAAGCCAGATTCTAAAGCAGGTCAACAGAACCCTGGACTGGGCTTGGGTGTGGTGGAAAAACTAACCAAAGCCTCTTAGCAATGTGTTCTTTCTGCTGGTTTCATTTCATTCAGCCTTTCCCCTACAGGATATCAGCTAATGAATAATAAATTTATTTTTTAAATTAAAGTAATTATGCCTAATATGTAACCATAACTGTTGTATATTCTGAGTACTTATGGAAACCTAAGTAATATCTCTTTGTGTCTGGGGATAGAGTAATAAATGGAAAATTATAAATGTTTTTAACCTGATCCCTTCACTTAATATTATGCAGGTTTTACTATTTAAAAACTGTTAGAGTTTTAAGAGCTGATACTGATAAAAAATATGCTTGAAGTCTATTTTGGGTCATGATGTTGTGGGCAGGAACATTGATAAGCCAGATAAGTCACTGGGTGTGGCTGTCTGGCCTCCTGAGCAGAAGTGCAGCTTTCAATGCCTTTAAGTCTAAACTTTGAGATTCATTGAGGTGTTGAAATGATGAATATCTTTTGCTTTAAATTATCTTGAACTTTAGAAAGCTCTATTTTTTTAATGCCTCTAAGTATTAAATTGTTCTTTTTAAACTTCATTCTTAAAACTTAGTGGAATGGAGAACATACAGTTCATCATACTCCAAGTGATTACTTTTAATGCTAATGTTGTTAAAGTCTGTTATAACTTTCTAATACCACATAATGTGCTGCTCAGTTTTTCTTGATTTGACTTCCTCTGATTGTGTCTATATTTTTAATCAAAATGAAATTTATGATTTTAAGATAATTTCTTGGTATGTCTATTACTAAGATTGAATTGTTAAAAACACTTTAAAGTATGCATTGAAATATTCAGGTGAAAACAGATGTAGTAATAAATAGTTTAACACTTTCCTAAAAGGACTCTTAAAGGTGCCTCCCTGTAGAAGATTGTAAATTTGTGTAAATAACTTCATTATTTTTTCACTGCTTTTGCAGAACATGGACCTGGTATTGATATTTTCACACCAGGAAAGCCTGGAGAATATGACCTGGAGGGGGGTATCTGGGAAGATGAAGATGCTAGAAACTTCTATGAGAATCTCATTGACTTGAAGGCTTTTGTGCCAGCAATTTTGTTTAAAGATAATGAAAAATATTCCCAGAACAAGGATTCCAGCAAAGATGAATCAAGAGGTAAGATGCTTAGATGAGTATTTTCTTCAACATATCTTGTCCAACAGATAAACAAACTTGATGGAAGTAACAAGTCTCTAATGAAATAATTGTGGTTATCAGGACAGTACACCAGTTTGGATGAATTTTTAGGGGATGAACTAGGTGGGATAGGGATTACCCCTGGTTATTAAGGAAGAAAAAAGGTAAATGCATTTTAATATTGTTAGAATTGTGAATTTCAAGTAATTGGAGGTTAACCAGTGTGAGTAAATACCAACTTTTCTGGGAGAAATGGGAAGAGTTTTCCCTTTTTTGCAGATGTTAGTGTTTGGGTTTTTTCACTGTTATTTTCTTATTAAATTATTAATGGTAGGTGAACATTAATTGTCAGCATAAAATTTCTCTAGATTAGAGGGCCTGGGTGGTTCCTCTCTTCTGACACAGCTCTCAGTTCACAGCCAGGGCTGTGCAGACTTCAGGTACAATGGGATAAAAAGTCACCATTCCTGGCTCACACTGTAACAGGAGATGCATGATTGGAGAATTCTGACATTTCCCTGTAAGGCTCTTTAGACATTGGAGCAGCTTGCCCAGGGAGACTGGAATCTCTGTCTTACTGTTTTAAAACAACTGGAAAAATACCTGAGAAATCTGGTGTGAATAGTGTTCATCCACTTTGGCCAAAAGGTTGAGCTGGAGCTATCACCACAGTCCATTTCAGACTAATTTTGTCTGTGATTCTGAACATGTTAATTGTTTGTGAGTCTGTATTTCCATAGGGTGTGTGCACTGTTTAGAAGTTGTCTTACTTGGCTTTGAAAAATTTTAGAGTTTTATTAAGGTTATCTGCCTTGAAATTTATATTTTTTTAAATGAAGCGTAGTCTACAAATGCAGTTGGAAGGAGGCCTGAAAAAACAGTCAAATTCTGTAGATTGTAATCTCTTGGAAAAATGCTCAGTATTGGACCAGTATTGTGGTCCAAGAAAAATACTAACTGTTCTTTTCTGAATCTTTATCAGATTCAGATATTGTGTTCAAAGAAACTAATAATCTTTATTTGACCTTTTATATGGCATGTTATTTCATTGGCACCTTCCTCCTGTTCTGCTTTTTCCTTTTTTTTCTTCATCTGTGTAAAAGATTGACACTAAAGAGACGTAAGTTTAGCAGCATTAATCTTCCTGTATTCTAATAATAACTATGTATATTTAACAGTTTGTTAGTATTTATTTGGTACTTCTACTTGACTTGTAAATAGATTCAAAAGATGCCAAAGATAATAAAGAAGCAGCTGGGAATGAGGATCTGGAATTGGAGCTGGAGAACCTGGATATTAATGATGATGCACTGGAGTTGGACTGTGGAGATGAGGCAGAAGATCTTACAAAGAAACTTCTTGATGAGCAAGGTAAAAAGAATTGATTTAAAGAATTTTTTCTTTGTGATTTGTTTTTTTTTTTTTTTTAACTTGGTTATCTTAGTTTGTGGATTTGTAGAGTGCATTCAGGGCAATTTTTTATTTATGAAACTAGCAGCTAGAAACTGCTAGGATTGTGATAAATGTTTTTGTAGCAAGTCATTCAGATAAAAGTGAAAATTATTTTAAAGATGTTTATGTATTGAAAGTTACCAATTCCTTCACACAGCTTTTAAAAGTAAGCAAATGTAAAGGTAGTTTTCTGAAAAGTGACTACAAAGAGGAATGAATACTTAACAGCTAAACATTACAAATGCACCTTTTGGGGAATGTGTTGGTATATGATTATATTTCATAATTTAAAAGTGTCTGCTGCTTGTTTATTTCCCTCTGTTAGAGCAAGAGGATGAAGAAGCCAGTACTGGATCTCATTTAAAACTTATAGTAGATGCTTTTCTTCAGCAGCTTCCAAATTGTGTCAACAGAGACCTCATAGACAAGGTACGGTCATAGTTTCAGTTTTTTGCACTCTTAAAAGCTGTAAGGCTAGATCAGATAGATAAGAAATAAAGTTTTCAAGCTTTGGAGTCTGACAGTAGCTGAATTAATTTTTAATCAGTCTGTATTCCTCTCAGTGGGCATGTTTTCTGACTATGCCAGGTCTAGCCAAAACTGAAGATTTTTCTTTGGTTTTTTTTAAAGCAGTTGTATGTAGTAGGAATAATTTTGTAAAAGCCATGTTTAAACACTATTTTCTGTTGCTTTCTTGAAAAGCCACTGCATTAAAGTGAAGTATTGCATTAACTTTGCTCTTTATAGGCAGCAATGGATTTTTGCATGAATATGAATACAAAAGCCAACAGAAGAAAACTGGTCCGAGCACTTTTCATAGTTCCCAGACAAAGGTAAGAAGGGAAGGGGACCAAGCTGGATCCACCCATTTATTATTTAATTTAACATGTGCATATATTTTTTTAAACCAGTGTATATTTCACTTGTTTATTCCTGATCTGCACTTTTAGAGTGGCTTATGCTGAAGCACCAAAGAAATATTTAGAATCAATGATCCACACCATGGTAAATTTTAAAAAAATTAAGGTTTTTAATAAGGAATTTTTTTTTTTTCTGGTGTTTGGTGTTTACAGCAGATCTCTTTTCATTACTTTTAAAATTACTTTAATTTTTGTGAAAATAACAGCAAAACCTACCTGATACCAAAAAGGGAGGTTTTATTTCATTCAGGACAACTTGCACTTCTTTGTGTTAGAGCCTGTGGACACTTAGAGCACAGTGTAGTTTACAAGGAGGATTTCTTGTGATGTGTTAATTCTGATGTGCATGGCCATTGTAACAGCCTTGTGCCTTCTGCAACAGCCAGTTCTAGGCCAGCCACTTTGAGCCTGGCCTCTTTTGTCTGTGTACATCTGCCTCTGTAAAGCTCTTGCTGTTTCTCCTTGTCTCTTGTGTAAGCAGATTTCCTGCACTTACAGGGAGAACCCTACTTCCAAAAATGTTTGCAAATATTCAAATAAAAACATTGAATTCATTGGAGGAATAATATATTTTTCTGTTCTCTGGTAAACTTGAGCCTTAAATAGGTAAAATTATGAAGAAGTTGCTTTTCTTGCTTTACCTTGCCCTGTTTCTCATGATAAGCTGTTTTGATGCTGAATTTAATATAATGTGAACATGGTAATCTTGGAAGTCTTGTTAAGAGTTTTGATTCCATTACCTTTTAACACTGGGGGGAAAAACATAACTTCAGTACCTGTTCTATCTCAACACATGTGTAGACTGGCTTTGAATAAACAGAGACTTTGGTGCTTTGTTTTCTTTAAGTTTAATCACTGCATGTGCTGTGTTTTCACCCCTAATTCAGCCTATGTCTACACCCCATCTGTAATAAGCATCTGCTGTGCTAATAGCCCTGTTCTCTTGCTGTGTGCAAACCAATGGTTTGTCTGCTGACTGAAGCATTAACCTGACTCTGGTGAAGCAGTGCACATAATCTTTCATTCTCTTGTGTGTTCTTGCTTCTAAAACTTACAGGTTTGACCTCAGTGTTTGGAGATTTTGATAGAGGCCTGATTGTGCCTAACATATTAATTAATTAATGACAGAGGAGACAGGCAACTGATTATCTTTTGTGTTAGATGTAACAAGGTCCTCTTCAGCCCAAATGTAGGTTGCTGAGGAACATTTCTGTTTATGTGCCTGCTGGTAATCATGAAATGCATCAAAACACAACATGAGAAGAATTTATTTTTCACAGCTTAGAACAACTACAGCAAAGAAAATCAGCAGGAGCACTTAGACTTCTGTCTTCAGCTGTGCCATAGTAGAGAACTTTCCACACCTGTAAAATGGAAGTAGCTTTTTGGCTGGTCTGTGACCATACAGTAATGTTTGTACCACTGCCCTGTATTGTTTCCTGGTGCTGTAGGTTCCAGATTGTTGAAATTGATTATTAACTCTTGGAACCTTTTGAAAATTCTTTATTCTCTTTGCATAATCTGCTAAACTGTGCTAGGTGCCAGTGAACTTGTAGATGTGCACAGTGAAAGGAGGTACTTTCAAACAGGAACAGCATGATAAGGCTTGTAAGTTCAGCAGTGTGATTTCATAGATGGCATGAAAGCAAAAGTTAAATTCCTGATATATTGCACTGTTAAAAAATTTGTCTGTGATCAGGCTGTACTGTGAACAGTTAATAAACTCCTAGAAGCATACATGGTTTCCTCATTGCCATTGATTTGTCATCTTCCCAGTGGTAATTCCATTGCCCTGTGGATTTGTATTAAAAGTAATAATAATTTTAAAAATACTAACTTTTCTCATGGACCTCAACAGAGCAGGATAGATGGTGGGATAGCCTCGAAGAGCTGCTGCTTTTGTGATGGTTCTGGTCTCCAGTAGTTGGAGCTAACACTGAAGTGAATGGCTCAGCTGATCTTCTCACTGCTTTGGTTATAAATATGAATTATTCCTAATATTAATAAGTGCTAATATTTGGTGTACAATTCTTTTTGAATTCCTTTTTCTGCTGTCTGCTCTGGGACCTACTTGACTAATAAATACTCAAGCTACCTTGATGCTTTTAAGATGTTAAGTTCATTTGTGTTTTTGTTCCTGCATTGGTGAGCCCATCTCTGGGCTATTCAGCTGGAGAAACAGGATGTTGACTGAGCTGCTTGTTCTGAACACAAGCAGCTGGATTGTAAATACCAGCTGAACTGCCCATAGATGCAGGCAATTTGAAAGGGCAACCTATCCCAAATATTTAAGTAAACTGCAGTTGGTAAAAGAGCAGTTCTGCTGTGTGTCTTCAAATCAGCATTCATAGTCGTTTCTGATGTAGAAAATTCTGTATATTCTGTAACACACTGCTTTGGGGCTTTGTGTTCTGTGCATCAATGATGATTTTGTGCTGTGCATCACTTCACTGAACTACAATGATATGGCTTTACCTTCCATTATTGTTGTTCCATACTTGTTTTTACTAGTCCAAAAATTTTTGCAATATTTCTCTGGGATACTGTGGGAGAAGAGTGCTTGTTAGGCTAATGTTTTTGAGGAGGGCTTTTTGTGAAAGCTTCAGAGGAGCAGTGTCCTTGAGGATGAGGATAAAGCAGTATGTTTTCAAAAAGCATTTCATTTCCAAGGATATCAGTTAATGCTGTTTAAGTTTACTGCTTTATTTGCAGCCATAATGAGGTATTTCAGTGACAGAATAAGTTCTCTTTCTTCTCCTGAGATCACTTTTGGGAAATGTGCAGGCACAACAGTTTCATCAAGAAAGTGTAAGACTGGTTTTTTGTTTGATGTGTAAAACAGACCCTGTGAAATCAAAGTCATTATGTAGTGTTGCCAGGGAGCTTTCTTGCTACCACTAGGGTTGGATGGATTGGGACAAATCAGGATTCTTCAGGACAGAAAACTTAATTTGACAAAAAAGGCCATTTCTTCCTCAGCTCACTGTAAATCAGTGTTAGAATGCATCTTTGCCCTGCTCTGTTGAATACTGATGAATGGATCACATTTACATTTTCAGCTGCGATTTGAACCTCCAACCCAACAGAACAGAAGGCCTTTTAAAAAGATTTTTCAATGCCAGTATACGAGTGGCTTTCACATTTGCATTGGAGGATTGATTTAAAACTAAATATTAGCCTTTTAATCCAGGACTGCAGGCAGTGATTTAACCCATAGTGCTCACAGCTTTAGGACCTTTTTGTGTTGTTCTTTGCTGAATTATTTTCCTGTACACAGAAATATTTAGGTTTACCAGAATACTGCAATTTTGTAAATATTTTTCTTTTACTCCAGTACGAGGACTCTGAAATATTTTCTCAGGCTTTGAATTCTAAACAATTCTAGATAAATGTTAAGCAGTATATAGGGGCTGTTGTGGCTTAGGGTATTTTTTGATGTTGCCATCATTGGTGGTCTGTGCTGCAAGTTTACATGCAGCAAAAGATATGTTGTTCACATGGAAGTTTTTAGTGTTATTATTGGTTGTTCTTCATGCAGAAGGTGTAGCTGCTTCTTAAGTGTTAAATAGTTGTTCACATTTTAATTCAAAAGCTGCAAGCCTCCTGTGTATTTCCTGTCAGCTTTTCATTCTGAGACTTCTCTGTAGCAAGGTTCTCTTTGTTCAGTTGAACTCGACTTATGAGTGTTTGCATGGCCTGTTCCAGTTGAGGATAAAATTGAGGGATGTGCTTGAGATCAACGAGTTTTATGTCCTGGCAAGGAAATAAAAGCCAAAAGTGCTTCCCTGGTAACATTCCAATTCCACATCATCCTTCTCTTCCCACTGAGCAGTGTGGGTGGCACTTAGTACCTGTTCAGCCCTGTGCATGCACTGCTTTTATCCATTATCATTGTGCTTGTGAGGCAGGAGTTCTGGCTCCATTGCTTCATTCTTTAAGCTGTCTTGTAGAATCAGAGAAATTAGGAAATGTACAAAATGCCCCCTTCACTCTTCCTGGGCATAAAATTTTGGATGCATCCATTTTAGAGAGATTGCAGTTAGGACTTTTGAGATAAGTTTTTCTGTAAGTTGGTTTATGATTGGTTTTATTTGTTTGGGCTTTTTAAAATAAACTGACATTTGAAATGGTAGAAAAAAGATATGCTCTTAGACTTTTTACTGATGTCTAGCTCATGTGAGCCTGAGATCCAGAGCTGACTAGATTTCAGTCCATGGTATGTGGTCTAAATGACAATGGTCAGAAGTGGTGCTTTTTACTGTGGGGCTGAATATTCAGTGTACTGCAGAGAGTGACTGCCCCATCTCTGATGCCAGATCTTGCTCCATAACCAGAAGAGCAGGAAGAGAAAGCAATGCTGTGGGGTTTGTGGGGCTTTAGTTAAGTTCTTCCCCACCCTTCTCCAGAGAAAAAATGCTTTTGAAGGGAACAGAGCACTGCATGTACCAGTAGATGGTGCCACTGATACTGGAATGTCTCCACTGCTGAGCATGAATTTTTGTCTCCCCTGAGAGGGAACAAACTCAATCTCTGATTGCCAATTTCAGCATAATTAACCCAAGCCTTTTCCTTATTATATTTCACCTATTTAGAAATACCCAGTCTTAGTAGGCTTCCCCATGAAGAAACCTTTTGTGTCCTGCAAGGGAATAACAACAATGTGCTCTAAGACTTTAATTTTCCCCTAGGTATACTCAGTTTACAGAGATGAAATTATTAGCTCTCAGCAGGCAGGTACTTGTTGAGACCAGAATAAAACTGTCTGGTATTTGTTTTAAAAGAGTTGCTATACAGAACTCCCCTCAGTTAAATACACCCTCTTAGCTCAGCCACAGTCTTCTCGTAGTTTAGCTTTTGTGGGTGTGTGTGAAGTAGTGAGACTTTCACTTCTCTCAAAGTTAATGGCTAAATGCTTAATAACATGGTAGTAATTTGCTGTGGGTAGTCAGCCTTGACTGTGTGTTCCAACAAGCTTGAAAAATGTAAATACTGCTTCAGTTATTGATTAACAGAAGAGATAAAAGCTGTTAAATAGGTAACTGAGACAGCCACAATGTTTCACCAGGAGTCTTGTGTTACCAGGAGGCTGCCTGGCTATGCTTTTTGGGGGGAGTATATTCTGATGCTTCTAACCCACAATTTAAATACATAATTGTCTCTTTCTGTAAATGGGTATTAAATGTCTTGGAAATGGGCTGCAGTAACGTAAAAGGAGAAGGGAGGCAGTTGTGATGGCTTTGTTTTGGAGTTTTTGTCTTGATGCTTTGTGCCAGGACAAGCTCTGTGTATCAGCTGTGCTTTTGGAGTTTTTTTTGTTAGCATATTTTTTCTTTTTGTTTTCCTTTCCTGAGCACTAGGGAAAACCTTAATTCTGCATAAAGTGTAAACTCAAGATGCATTTTTCCCTTACAGGCAATTTCTCAGTAGAAGCATGCAAATTTAAGATGTTCCTCTCCACTTACTTTGGCTTGTTCTAGAGTTCATCTGTTTACTGCATTAACTTAACATTCTGAAAATAAACCGAAAATACTTCCTTCAGCTTGTTAGATGACATTATGAGGCCTCAGAGTGCAGTTGGTTTCTCTGCATTTAAAACTGATATATACACAGCTGGTTTGCATAAATGTGCAAAGGAAGTGTGTGTGAAGGCATGTAATTAAGGCAAGAGAGAAGGAAATAAGGAAATTCTATAGAAAACTTGGAAATATTACCATTTGTGGCAGTGTTAGCTGAGTTTTTGGAAAATGAGTGGCCACATCACATCTGCTCAGCTTTGTTTTATGTAATAACTACTATTCATTTAGGAGTTTTCCACCTTAAAAGTAAAGATATTCTCTGCCTTCCTAGTTATGTCTTCTGCTTTTCAGAAAAAATATTAATACCTTGCCACAACCCATGCCTTGTCCGTAAGAACCTTTTTTTGTGTGTTGAGATGGATCTAAATTTTCTTTCTGTTTGGTAATTTATTGAAAGTCAAATTCTGTAGTTGATGGTATTCAGCATTTTACCTATGTCAGGAGTTAAAAAGGAAATGAACTATGGAGTATTCCAACAGGATATGGGGGTTTACTTTCTTGCATTATTTTTAAGTGATATTGCATTCTGAAGTGGGCCAAAAAAATTGCATGTGTGTAGTTCTGTCAGTGCATTGATTCTTTTCACAAGTAAAGTGGTACCTATATTTGTACACATTAATACATTTTTGTCTATTTTATCCTCTCCTTTGTTTGCAGATTGGATTTGCTACCATTTTATGCAAGACTGGTTGCCACATTGCATCCCTGTATGTCTGATGTAGCAGAGGATCTCTGTTCCATGCTGAGAGGCGATTTCAGGTTCCATGTATGTTTTGGTGATTTATATTTTTATTAAAACTGGATCAACTAATCTCATAAGTTGACCTTTGGGCAAAATACCCACTTTGTATTGTGTAGACACTACTTCTAAAATTCAGTGCATATTTTTCTGTCATCTCAGCAGTTGGAGAAAAAAGAAGATGAAGTTTTGTAACTTTAGAAGTCTTTGTAAAAGAGAAGTTTTTGCAACTTCCCATATATGCTTACATATTTATATAAATGAGCTGTACAACAGTTACAAAATTAGATACTTTGCTCCATCTGTTTTAAGAGTTTTCTGTAAATAAATAACTTGCTTTTAAAATGAGACCTGACCTATTCTAACATTTCCCACTACAAGGCTACTATTGGAGGGATCAGTATTATCATATAATATTTAATTAAAATTAGATTTTACAATTTTCATCTATCAAAATTTTCCACACAAATGTATTTTTCAGTGTAGTTTCCTTCACTTTCATTTTAACTCTTATAACCAAACTTGTTATGGTGCACAGTGATGATTCCTTCACCATTTTCTGAGCTCTGTGGCAGAGATTTCAATTTTTTTTCTAATATTGACATTAAAAATACGTATAATTTGTTCAGACTTACTTGAATCTTAATATTCTCAGAAAAACCTCTTTCTGTTGGGGAAATATGTTAGAATAGGTCAGGTCTCATTTTCTATTTTGCAGGTTATGTTTAGATGTTGATATATATTTGTGTTTGGTTCCTAAATTTATGCTGAATGTATTTTAAAAGTCTGCACATTACTAAATCTGACTTTAAAAAACCATCACTATTTAATGTTTCCTTGAGGATAGTACAGGTGGCCCTATTCACATAGAGACTTCTTATTGATTCTGAAAATACAGAATCTAGAATACTTTATCACTACTTCACTGGGGCCAAGGAGGAGGATTTGTAGCTGTAGGTATGTTAGAGGAATTAATTGTTTTGGGGGGTGGGGAGATGGGGAAAATAATTAAAAATCTTCTGAAGAAACAAGGTGGTAGGGAGGGTTTTAGGAAACCCAGTGAGAAGTGAAGGTGGAGCTTGAGGAACCAAAATGGTACCAAAGACTGCTGAATGCCCAGGTGTGTTTTGTGCATGTTCAGATCAAAATAATTTAGAGGAAGTGGATATTTTTGAGGGCCTACCATCAATTTTTGGTTGTTTTTTAGGTAAGAAAAAAGGACCAGATCAACATTGAAACAAAGAATAAAACTGTGAGATTTATTGGTGAGCTTACCAAGTTTAAGATGTTCTCCAAAAACGATACTCTCCACTGTTTAAAGGTTGGTATTGTGATAGCCCTGTACTCCTGTGTATGCTGACAATGTGTCCCCATCCTATCCCCCTTCACTTACCTGCTGCTGATGTTACCTGAATTCATTACCTGGGATGTTTTAAACCCTGGAGTCTGTGGCTGCCGTGTGTGAGGGGACTTTTATAGCTGCTGTAGAAGTTAGAAGGTTTTACCTCTTCTAATGGGAGGAATACATTAAAATAAACTTCTACATTTGGACATCATTTTCTTTGGAAGTATGGCACACATTGCTACTTACTAATCTGCTGTACATTGTAAAACTTCCATAATGTTGATTTCAATTAATGATTTTGTGAAGAAAATAACAATAAGGGAGAGAGACTGAGGCAGAAAGCATTTCAGTGATGCAGGGAGAGGCTTTTATGCCATTTTAGCAGGTGCTTTTGTTTGTTGAGGAGAAAAACATCTCTGGAAAACATTAATCTCACACATCATCTCACTTTGCATATGGATAAACATTCAAACCTTGATGTCAAGTCCCAAATTAAAAATAGGTTTTAAAAAATAAAAGTGCCTTTAATAAAAGATGCTTGAGACTCACAGCTTAACATCACTTTCTGTATGAATAGTTGCTATTCATTGACTTGTTAGATATCAAAGCTGAATTCCTAAAGAAATCATAATCACTCATAATTTCACCTCTCTTGTCTATAAAATGCTGTAAAATGCAAAGCTGTATTAATTATAGTTATTGCTTAACTGAAAACAGTGCAGTTAGCTGTGCTCTGAGGTTACTGTGCCCTTGTGCAGTATTATTGAGTGGTTTGGTTGGGGTTTTTATGCTGGTCTTTGAAAAGATCCTGTTCTTCTGAAGCCTAAATTTGGGGTCCATAGACTGTTCTTATAAGAATGTTAAAATGAGACTAATCTGTCAAATATTCTTAGAATGGTTTGGGTTGGATGGGACCTAAAAATCATCTGGTTCCAGCCCCCTGTCTTAGACAGGGACTCCTTCCTCCTAGACTTGGTTTCTCAGAACTCCATCCAAGTGGCCTTGAACACTTCCAGGGATGGGGCATCTACAACTTCTTTGGGCAACCTGTGCCAGGGCCTTGCCCATCCTAACATCTGATCAGTGAAATTCATTGGCATTTATTCCATAAAGAAACACCCCAGCAGAGTGTCCAGTCTGGCAGATAGAGCTTCATGTTTTCTGCAGCTGAAAAAGATGTTTAACAAGCTGTGCTTTTATGTAAATCCATCCCAGATGCTTCTGTCAGACTTCTCTCATCACCATATTGAAATGGCGTGTACCTTGCTGGAAACCTGTGGAAGATTCCTCTTCAGATCACCAGAATCTCACCTAAGAACCAGTGTTCTTTTGGTAAGAGGAAACTTGTTGTCTTATGGGGGAAGGTGCCATGTTCTGAGTTAAAGCAATTACTTGTTTTTGAAATTATTCTCAAGAACTCCAGTTGACCTAAAAACCTCTTCATGACTTGAAAAAATTGTAAAAAAAGGAATTCAATTTCTGAAGTAAAAAGCTATTGCTTTTGGACTACTAGTAATTCAGAGACAGGGCAAACCCAGAGGATGAGGTTGAAAGAGTATTATAGCTGTACCTGAACACGCCTGAAATAGTGTTTGAGGGGAAAAATAGTAGTGAATAGAACCAGACATGATTTCAACTGGAAGTGAAGACATTTGTGTAAGAGGTGATTTCTATGCCCTGTATAATGATCTGGGATTCTAAATGTGAAAAAAAAAAAGTTCATGAAGATGCTAAGAGAAGCAGTTTTAGAAATAGAGATCAGGAATTAAGATTAGAATTGGGATCTGTAAGTCTGGAGAAGTACTGACAAAGACTTAAAAATAACAAGAACTGAATAAATAATAACAAGAACTGAAAAAATATATTTACTGACTTGGGAGACAATCCTAAAACTCTCTGTCCAGGGCAAGAGACCGAGTCAGACGTGGTTGAAGAAGACTTTCAAAGATAGATTCACTTTCTCTTAAACCAGTAATCTCTCTTCTTGTGCTCTAGTTAATGGAGAAGCACTTGCATACTTGGGTATATTGTTGTACAATTTCTTTTCCACAAAATACTGTTTTTTTTCTGAACCTCTTTGAATGTCAGAACATCTGTTGAGGTGGTACAGTCATGAGAGGAAAGAGATGGGTAAATTAACTGCCAGTTCCTTGGCTCTTGCTTTTTGTAGCAGTGCACTTTGTATCTTGAAAGGTTTGAGTCTCAATTTTCTAATGGTTTGCCAGCTGATGTGTTGTATTGTGAAATATATTCCTTTCCATAATCAAGGATTTTTTCCCTTGAAAACTCAGTTCCATTGGCATTAAAAGACATTTTACTCATTGCTATCACTTTATGGTAGTTAAAAGTTTTAGAAGTCAGGAAAAGTTAAATACTTATGCCAGAGCTGGTTTTTGTAACTGAGTGCTTTTAGTGTTATGCACTATAAAAATGCTGACTGTTAGATTGGATTGCTGGAATCTGCTGGATGAATGCTAAACATGGCTTAACTGTGAAGTGCAAGAAAAGCCACAAACACTGTTTGAATTACTGAGCCTTAAAGCCTCACAAGGTTTTGGATAAGTAGTCTTTTCTTATGCATTGAGGAACCAGGAGAAGGTGAAAGATGGCAAATAAGTTTGGAATATCTATTTATTAAGATGTAAAATAGGCTAAATAGAATTATATTCTGCATCCATCTTAATTGCTGCATTTTCTAACATGCCACTAAAAAAACCTACAGAGATTAATTTTGACTTAAGTAGTCTTACACAAATTGGATCATAGTCTCATGGTACAAGTTAGTGTGAACTGTGGAAAAGATTTCTCCCAAAGCAAGCTGATAAGAATCTTGTGGCAAAAATCCAAGTAGTTGTAAAGCTGATCTGCTCTTATGGGTAGAATTAAGGCCTCTTGATCCTCTAAATAATTATTGGTCCTAATCTTTACTGCTGATGATGTATTTTGTAATAAGATTCCAAACAGGCTGCGTGTCTCCTATTCAAGACAGTGTTGCTTTGTCCTGGTGTAGAAGAAAGTCATAGTTAAGAATGGATTTTAAAAGTAATTAAGGAAAAATTACTTATTGAGAAGTAAAGTGTTCTGTAAGGGCATTGCTAATTTAGTGGCACTAAGTAACTTATTCCAGTGATCATATCCTGGTTTTGTGGAACTACTTCATGTTTTGCAGATTATTTAGAAATTCTTCTTTTATTAGGACAATGCTTATTTCTAGTAATGGTCTTCTTGCCAAATCTTGCAAATTCAGTGTCCTTTATGTAATTTAAAATACTGATGTAAAACTAGATTGGCTTTGGGATTGATCAGTTGATAAATGAATTACTTGAATTGGATTATTTGAATTGGAGCTTTGAAAGGAAGATCAGCTTCATCTTGATCTATGTTTGTGTAACATAATTGAGTTTAAATGTCAAGTTATTGTATTATACTGTTGTGGTCTTGCTGAAAGAATATTTGAAATTCTGGTATTAAAAGCTTCCTGATGCATTTTTAATCCTTTAATTTAGACAATTATCTTAAGCTTTAGGGCCAGATCACTTGTGTTAATAAATACACAGAAGGTACATGTAGGCTTCCTTCTTGGTGTGACTGCTTTTACTGGTGGTGTTAAAACTGGGAGATGTTGTTTGTACAGGCAGAGGCTGTGGCAAAGTAAATGCAGTTCATGGAGAACTGTTAATTCACTGTAACAATAATGTGCTTCCAGGAAATGAAAAATTTCCATTTTGAACTATCAGAATGAGTGGCAGGGTAGAGCAGTGCAGGTATTAAAGGGAAGCAGGAGCTGAACAGTTTCAGTATCTTGCTAAAATCTGATGTTTAAATGGCAGTCATGCTGAAATGCTTTCCAAAATTGATTCTCATGATGCTTAGGTTTTGATTAGTTACTTCTTTTTTTTTTCCCTAATGGTCACCAGATTTTCTTTTGAAATGCTTCTGCAGAAAGCATATGCTACATGCAGAAAGATTGTGCTACTCACCAATAAGAAAAACCCAAACAGTTTTAATATTTTAACATGGGTACTTTAATCTTGATTGTGCTCTGTTTTTATCAAAGGAAAAAGAGAAACCTAATCTTCAAATGTAGGGCTTTACCTGTGTAGTTCTTCATTTTAGCCTAGAAAAATGAGGACCCAAAATAGCTGATGGGCTTAAAGCACTTTGGACCATAGGTCTTGCTTTTTACTTCTGAATTGCATCAAGGTTTTTATCACTACAAACAGTGTAGTGTTATGATTTCTCTTTCCTGCCTGTCCATCTGATGCCTTAGCTGAAAAAGGACTGAAACAGTTTCTTGAAATGCTGAAGATTTTTAATAAGTAGAGGTTAAGACTAATACAATCCACTTACAATTAAAACACACACTCAGGACTGATCATAACTCAATAAATTACAGTGATGTTGAGACTTCTTTCTGTCTCTTCAGGGAAGAAACATTTTAATTATAAACTATTATTTACAGTAAAATGTACAACTTTTTATAATGGAAAATACACAAATTGTGTAGTTTAGGGGGTTTTAAATGTTACTTGCAAGCCCTTCTGCCATTTTCTCTGTCCTGCTTCACTTTGACCCACTTCATTTTTCAGTATGTAGTATAGCATGATAAATGCTTTTAAGGCAGCAAAGGTGTATTTTCTCTTGATCTATCAAGAGAAAATAAAGGTGAAACATTTTCAAAGGTAACATTAACATATATGACATGGTAAAGTTTGGGAATTTTCTACTCTGAGTACATAAAACAATTTATGTACTCAGTTGTTAAGTGCTTGTGCATCTGTTAGGTGCTTGTAGGAAAATGTGCTGCTACTGACAGAAATTTCCCATTTGGAAAGGAACAGTCTCACAGGGAATCAAAGGAAAGACCATTTGTGTCGTGGAAAAGGTTAAGAATGAAATGCCTTAGGGTTGGTGTCAGATGCAGACCTTCCTGGTGATAGATGACTAAATCCAGGAGGAAACTTACATTATTTGTTGGGTTACTATGTTACACAAAGCTACTGTTCCTCATTGAATTAGCAGCTGAAACTCGGGGTTATGGAGCTCTTTGAGTACATTGACATTTCAGTTGAACTGAAATGTCTGCCTTATAGAAGAAATTTTAAATTGTTCAAGTTTAGTGGAAAGGCCACCAGCATGAAAAATAGTGCCTTCTCACCAATATTCAAAGGAGATTTAAACTCTTGGTTGGTTTACAGGACTGCCTGAATGGATATATTAACATTTGTGTGTAGGGATGAAACAGTACATACATGTTAATTTTGTTTGTCTATTTGGAGTTATAAATTACTGTGTAGCCAATTTTTAGCAGCTAATAAAGTTTACACAGGTCCAGTTTTCCTGGTGAACCACCACAGAGTGATTTAGAATATATAGGATCACTTACAGAATTACACCTATATACATATAACTACACAGATGCGTCCTAAAAAGTATTTAATAATGAAATTAAGTTCATCTTTAACTAAAAATCAGCAGCTTAGAACTGCTTTTATCATTCTTGTACAGAATTTTTAGATAAAAGAAATTTTTAAACTCCACAAAATAAACCTTAACTAACATATCTAAAGTGAACTGTGGAGAAAAGATTTTATTAAGTGAGGAATATCAGGACAATCATGACAATTAAGCACAGTAATGAGTGCTAAGTCTTACTTGTCTGATTTTTCCTGACACATTACTTTATGGTAGATACTGTTTTTCTTGCAGTCAGTTCTGCTTGGGTGAACAGCAGTAATGGAGCATGGGATAAGGAAAATTCTGTTGTCTAAACCTTTGGAAATTCATATGAAACCATCAAAAACTCTCTGCAGTTACATGCTGATGTACAAAGTAGATTGCCAGTCTTACGATAATTCACTGTGTTTGTGTCAAGACGTCAATATTTCAGCTACTTTAGTTAAGTAAAATCTAGTTAAGTAATGTTTTAAACAGAGTTCCTAATAGTCTTATGAACCATTTATCTGAACAGTAGCATTAAGATTTTGAGTTAAATCTTAAATACTTTTCCAAAACCTTTTTTACCACAGGTGAGCCATTATAAAAATAGGGATCATAAAGAAAACTGACCATGGAAAGAGCAACACAGAACCATATATATATACTTTGTCTTTTTTTCTCTCTACCCAAGCTTTTAACTTACTTTTCTGCAACCCTTCATATTTACTGTATCCCAAATGTATCTCTAAAAGCCTTTGGCTTGAAAATGTGGCATGTCAGCATCTCTAACAGGTCATTTGCATTTGTTTCCAGGAGCAAATGATGAGGAAAAAACAAGCAATGCATCTTGATGCACGCTATGTTACAATGGTAGAAAATGCCTATTACTACTGTAATCCCCCTCCAGCTGAAAAAACTGTGAAGAAAAAACGTCCTCCTTTGCAGGAATATATCCGTAAGCTTCTTTACAAGGATCTCTCCAAGGTCACCACAGAGAAGGTAAATCCTTTCAAAATCTTTAATACAGTTTTTACTGAAAGTGATGTAGTAGTAACTTTAGAAAAGATTTGGGGAGGCCATGGTTTTTTAGTTGCAAGGAAGAGGGTTCATTTTTATATTCATGAATAAAATGGTTAATTTTTTTTATTGGAGCATGTAGAAGTTCTAGTTGTGGACATGTGTTCTCAAAAGCATCAAATGCTGAACAAAGGGAGAGTGAGATGAGAATCCTTGTGTTGGGAGAGTAAGGGACAAAAGGCTTCAGTTAAATACAGACTGTAAGAGCAAGGGAATTATGGAACAGCCTTGGACAACTTGATCAGTAGCTCAAGGACAGCAGTTGTGTTGTGTACATCAAGTCTTCCATAGCCACTGCAGGTCTGGAGCATACCTGGAAGGGAGAACAAAGTTGTTTGCAGGTGCTTACAGGGATTTCATCCCAGCCAGGAGAGAGGGGGGATTACAGGGAGCATCTTGATATTTTACCTGCTAAAATGTGAAGCTTGTCTTAAAATTTGGTTTAGGTCCTGAGACAGATGCGCAAGCTGCCTTGGCAGGATGCAGAAGTTAAGGACTATGTTATATGCTGTATGATCAACATCTGGAATGTGAAATATAATAGTATTCACTGTGTAGCCAACCTCTTAGCAGGGTTGGTCCTTTACCAGGAAGATGTGGGAATTCATGTTGTGGATGGAGTGCTAGAGGATATTCGACTAGGAATGGAGGTAAACAATCAGTATCCTTGCTAAGCTATTCTCATCTACTTATGTTGTTGAAAGGAAAACTAAAATAATTGTGCTTAAATAAATGAATCCTTGGATTCTCTCTCTTTTTTTTTTTTTTTTTTTTTGGTCTGATGACTTTTCTACTTGCTTTGTATAAGTTTATTTAAATTAATAGAATAATTGTACCAAAAAAACCCCAACAAAACCAAACTAACATGACTTAAGACAATTGTTTTGCATCCCTTATCATAGTAAGGCCATGAAATTTATTCTTTGACAGTGCAGACAGATTTACACAACTTCCAGTAACTTTGGAGACCAGTCCATATTTTAAAAGCTGTTATAATTACAATATTTCTTTGACTGAAAAATCATCATAAATTTAAGATGGAGTGTATGCTAAATGTATTGGAACTTACTAGCTGACCAGCTTTCATAATTCTTTTTAATGTTTACTTTCATGTAATGTATGTAGCCATAAATAACCATCTTTTATTATAAGAAATTCTGTCAACTTTTTTATACATCTTTTCCTTTGTGAAATGTTCGTTGGGTTTTTTTAATTTTCTGTTGTGTCTGCATGATAGAGTGAATTTTTTTGCTCTTTTTTGATAAAGGTTAATCAACCAAAGTTCAACCAACGGCGGATCAGCAGTGCCAAGTTTTTGGGGGAGCTTTACAATTACCGAATGGTGGAGTCAGCTGTAATATTTAGAACTCTGTATTCCTTCACCTCGTTTGGTGTGAACCCTGATGGCAGTCCTAGTCCACTGGACCCTCCAGAACATCTTTTCAGAATCAGACTTGTCTGTACTATCCTCGATACCTGTGGGCAGTATTTTGACAGAGGATCCAGCAAGCGGAAACTTGATTGCTTCCTTGTATATTTTCAGGTATTCTAAATTTTATGCAGATCTGTAAAGCTCTTTAACAAGCTAATATAAGTCAGTCTGGTACATATTTATCGCATTGTTCTCTAGTACTGTAATTTGTAGAATCTTGTCTGTCTGGTAGCAGTTTTAGTTTCAAGTGATATGTTATGTTGAGTTATGCCAAAATGATCTGGAGGCGCTCAGTGCTCACATTGGGGTTTGCTGAACTTGAAGAAGAGATTATTTAGGCTGCTGTCCTCAGCTAATGGTTTTTGTAGAGAAAGATGAATCAGATACTTCTCAGGCATGCATGATGAAAGGATGAGAGGTAATGGGCACTAGTTGCAGCAAAGAAAGTTCTGACTCAATAACTGTAATGAAGTGGGGGAAATATTTCATAATTTGAAGTGAGGAATTCCAGACCATGGAATTCATGCTAAAACTTGCTGGATTTAATTTCTTATTCCTTCTGCTTTTCTCTATTTATTTATTTATACTAAAAATTATACTAAAGCAAGGGTATTAAAAAATTAAAATCAAGGTGATAACTTATTTCAAACTTTAAGGATACAAATCACTCATCTGCATGTAAGATGTAAAATGGTGTTTTGAAGTGTAGAACCTCAGAATGGTTTGGGTTGGAAGGGACCTCAAGGATCACCTTGTTCAAACCCCCTGCCATGAGCAGGGCCTCCTTCCACTAGACCAGGCTGCTCACAGTATGATATGGTCTGATTTTTAAATGCAAAAGGAAAAGTTTTGGGGAAGATATCATCATATTCCTATTACACCTCATAATTTCAGCAAGCCTTCCTCTTGAGCATGTCATCTTTTAAGTAAGATTCTGTTATTCATACTTTATTTTCAGATGCAGTTTTTGCAGCACCTTGGTTCTCAAGTTCTACTGTTAGGTTCACTTAAAATCAGCATTAATTTTTTACAGTGTCACTGTAAGAGGTTTATGTGAATTTATTGTAAAGCAAACTGGATAAGGCAGTTGAAGCTGGCTGCAGTCTTGAGATTTTTTTATGATGTTTTCTCTCTTTTCCCCATAAAATGCCTTTGGGGAAATCAGTTTTCTTGAAAACATCTGGGGGAAGGAATTGAAAGCTGGCTGGCTGTTAAAAGGTCATCTCTTGTAGAAAAAGTTTACCATGGGAAGGCACTTTCTTGTCGGGGCTTTTTTCTTGAGTCTTCATATGTATAACAGTAGTTATGATTCTTAATGCTTGTGATAGCCAGTGTTATCAAACAAGTTTTAGTGATACCAAAATATCTAATAGTTGTATGAAAGAGTAGTGACATGAAAGCTTTTGCATTTTTTACTGTATAAACATGGCATTTTAAACTTCATAACTTAAATGGTTTATAAATATCATTTTGCATATAATTGATTTCAATATTTGATATTCCAGCGCTATGTGTGGTGGAAAAAAAGTCTGGATGTTTGGACAAAAGACCACCCTTTTCCTATAGACATAGACTATATGATCAGTGATACACTGGAACTGCTGAGACCAAAGATAAAGCTCTGCAATTCTCTGGAAGAAGCTGTCAGACAGGTGCAAGACTTGGAACGAGAATTCTTAATAAAATTGGGTAAGAAATGTGCAAGGGGAGTATGGTATTTTTGGCAATTCCTGTAGATCTTAAAATTGTCTCTTTATGTTGGTTAGAGGTAACTGTTGTTATTGTTATCATCATTTATTCTCATGATAGAAATATTTTTGTACCTTTTTTGCATGTTTCTTTCTAATCATCATAGATATACAGAATCTCCATAACTCTACAGTAATAGATGTTGTGAAAAATAGTATGAATGCTCTTAATTTAACAGTATTTGGAGAGCAGAAGTGTGTGTGTATTAATTTATGGAGTCACATGGTGCAAAATATGGGGAATAAAATAATTAATTTAATCAGAAAAATGTAGTAATCACACTAATTCCAGGAGAAAATATTTGGGCTGGCAGTCCATATTTAGTTTGAGGGTGTTTTGAGGCAGTTTGAACAGCTTCTTCTGTTCTCTGGGAGATGTTTAAACAGTCTCTCTAAAGTTTTCCTCCTTTTCTGACAGGACATTATTACCCTTTATGTCTAAACTAACTATACAGGAAATGTTTCATTCAGAAGTCAAATACAAGTTTTAGTGCTCAGTAACAATGGACTTTTGACATCTTCCACATATAACTTGAGTGGTTATGTGTGTTCTAATCTTCTAAGTCTTTATCTTTTTGCACATTTCAGGAATTGTCAATGACAAAGATTCCAAGGATTCCATTACAGAAGGAGAGAATCTGGAAGAGGATGAAGAAGAGGAGGAAGGTGGAGCAGAGACAGAGGAACAATCTGGAAATGAAAGTGAAGTAAATGAGCCAGAAGAAGAGGTGAGCTTAATAAATTACCTTGCCTCATGTAAAAGAAGTGATTTTGATTGCTTGCTACTCTCTGAAGCCCTTCTAAGTCAGAGCTAGCAGGTGAAATCTGGGTGTGCACAGCCCAGTCAGTACTGTGAGGATATTCCCATCCCAATTCCGTGTATGTGGAAAGCTGACTGTCTGAGGCTTATTCCTTATTTTGGCAGAAACTTGAATCTGACAGCTTTGCTCAGGGCATGTGCTGCTTCTCAGCAAGAAGATACCTCCAGCTTTTGGCATGAAAAAAAATTCACTTTCAGATGACTTTCTTTATCTGTTTTAGCAAATGTATTGACTAAATGTCAAAGCAGTCATTAGGAAAAAACAACAGGTGTTCAGGGTATGTCTATGCAATATGAATAAATAAAAGATTTATGGAGCATAAAACCTTCCTTGTTTACTGTGCTAATAATATTTACAATCAAAAATGGTGGAGCCAATAAAAAAAACCACAAGTACGTAGAAATTCTGATTTGTCACTATGACACAGCAAAGTTGACATGATAATGGTATTGTTACAAGAAAATGAGTTCATCAAGGAAACAGAGAACAGTTTTTCTCCATATGCTTGGGCTGGCTGATTTATTAATAAACTTTCTTTCCATAGATGTCTCTCAGCATTAAAGGTTCTGAAGTTTGGCTGGGTTTGTGCCTTCACCCACAAATTAGTATCAATAGAATCAGAAACAATAGCAGGGTGGAGAAGGCACCTCTGGAGATCTTTGTATTTCCCTTCTTTGGACTTCATGAGTTCTTGCCAGTCCATTCCTCCAACTCCTGTGGAGTTCCCTCTGCGTGGCAGTGTGTAGCAGCCACCAGTCCCAGTTTTCTGCTGTACTTTTGTGAAATTACTAATAAAGCTGAGTTCAGATTGACACACTAAATAAAAACCAAACAAATTTACAAAGACTTAACTAAGCAACGTGAAGAGTTTAGGAAAACGTTTGAGGAACCAGCTGTCCTCCTTGTTTTAAAATAGTCAGCAGTTAAAATTGAATGTTTCAGGAGGGCTCTGACAATGAGGAAGAAGAGGGTGAAGAAGAGGAGGAAGAGAACACCGATTATCTTACGGACTCCAATAAGGAAAATGAAACTGATGAGGAGAATACAGTATGTATTGAGCTGGAGATAAGTGAATTAAATTTGCATCTTTGGTTTTCTTTACTCAGTGTTTTTTGCCAGTGCTGCTCATAACATATCTGGAAAAATACAGCACGGACACTTCCTGCTATTCTTTCAGATACATTTTATAGCTTATTTTCATGTATGCATACTTTGGTTATTGCCTTTTGAAAATTTTTATGCTGTCAAATTTGCTACAACGTGTTTTCTCAAGACTGTGAGCTTTCACAGGTAGCTAGACTGGAAAATATTGTGTAAATGATGGTTTTGTAATGTCTGCAATAGTAGCAAACTGGTAGGATACAACAAGATAACCAATTATACTCCACTAGATCTCAGAAAAGGAGACAAGCCAAGAAGTGTGAAATTCCTACAATAAAAATTTGGGATTGACAGATTATAACATTTGCAGCTAAACAACCCATCTGGTTAAGCTTGAATTGCAGTTACATAGTAAGGAAATAATGAACATTATGGAACAATGTGTTATGGTGCTGACTTCTGACATTTTTGTTGTCATGTTGTGCTTTCCAAATAATTGAAGGGTAGTCTTTTTCCTGAAAATACCACCTAACTTCATGGACTTAATGGGAAATTGAATTAGAATAGGTGTGTTAAGGATAGGGACTTTTTTTTATTGTTGCCACATCTTGAATGTGTCCATACACACACACATGAGTCTGTCAGAATGTAATGAGTGACCATAAATCAGGAAATATGCCTTTCAAGAAAATGATCGAGACTGAAAACTTCTTTCTTTAACAATTTGCTTCTATAAACCTTTCATTGTGTATGATATAGAAGCAATAAGGATATTTTCCACTTATTTCTAGACTGAATATTCATATTTCTGAAACTAATGTAATGGACAATTTTTTCTCATTGCCATAGGAAGTAATGATTAAAGGAGGAGGACTGAAGCATGTCCCTTGTGCAGAGGATGAGGACTTCATTCAGGCCTTGGATAAAATGATGCTGGAAAATCTTCAGGTATAAATAGTTATTTTCTTAATTTATTGTACAGCTAAATGTTGATTTCTTTCTTAAAGTAAATAAGTGATTAATGCTTAGGTTACCATAGTAAAGGAATGAAGACTTTTTTTTTCTTTGTTTTAACCTCTTTTCTGCAGTTGACTTGTTTGGCTTTTAGTAAAATAGCTGTTAAATGTATTGTTTGTCCAGTGAATACGTGACATACTGACATGTATTTTACAGAATGAGTAATGAATGCAGCAGATACTGTGCAAAACTTCTGACTTTATCTTAGGTTTTAACAGGCTTAAAATCCAGCTACATTGAAGTTTGCATAAGCTTTTAGTACTTTGTTTTCTTAGTCACATCTGGTAAATGTTTCAGTATTGAGTATATCAAGCCTTGTATAATAAGTGTATTATTAAGATGTACAAAAAGAATCTTGAATTAAGAATGTACATTCTACAGTGTGTCTCATCAGGTCTCTAGATTTCTTTCCCTAAGAGATTGCCCTGTAACTTTCTTCTTCACAAGCAAGGAAAACAAAAGGAAAATATAATAAGCCTAATAAATGTAGTTATATATTCATTTTCCTGGAAGGTTAAACCTTTTCTCAGTTGTGAAAATATGAATGTTTCCAGCTGACTGTGTCAGCATCTGATCATTTATAGAATTCACTTTTTTTCATAGCAACGGAGTGGTGAATCTGTTAAAGTGCATCAGCTGGATGTTGCTATTCCTCTGCATCTCAAAAGTCAGCTGAAGAAGGGCCCCCCACTTGGAGGTGGGGAAGGAGAGTCAGAGTCTGGGGACACAATGCCATTTGTCATGTTAACAAGAAAAGGCAACAAACAGCAGGTAAGGAATATGTGCTGTTTAAATAAATAAAGACCTTTCACTTCAAAAAAAGTAACACAGAATTTTTTATTTCTTCTTTCATTTCTCAAAATCAGATACAGACAACTTCATTTTGACACATGGGAAATACCATATATAATTTCTTGGAATTTTTGGTTGTTAATAGAAATGATGTAGAAAAATTCTGTGGTCAGATTATACCATGACTATTTACATTTGGTGATTCTTCCAGTAGGTCAGTGTTAGGTCTTATATGTATTTTAGATATAGTTGTGGAAGATGAAGAGATGTGGTTGGTGAACTGCCACTGAACACTGAAAGGACTAGAAAGAAAAAGCAATATTCCAGAATCTTTTAAGATTCTACAGCTTTTCCTGAAAACACTTTCAGCTTCAAATCAAGATATATGGTCATTGCTAAATTCCATTTCCTGAGTAACTGCCACTTGGCTGAATTTATTCAACTTGCAAAAAGAAAAAAGTCATTATCCTTGAAGACACTGTTAGGGGATTATTCCAGAATGCATAGAGTGAATCTCTTGGAGAAACTTAAATGGAAATGAGGTTGATAAAACAAACTAACTCCTTGCTTCATGCAGCTAAGCTGTATGTTAGTCTTGGCTCTTTTCTCCAGTGTATGTTTGAATTTTTGTAGCTCAGCAAATGCACAGTACACAAATCTCTACCTAACACATTCCACATGTATTTCTTGTCATGGTTTAGGGCTTTTAAAGAAATCTTCATTTTGGTTGTATAATTTGATGAAAATAAATTACTCTGAATTTATATGGAAAGCATACCTAAGGAATCGTTTCATACCATCTATCTGAGCCTTTCAAGTGTTTAGATCCATGTCATTACTTGGTTTTTACATTTGTTACCTAAATTGTGACAGTAGTGTAGCTGTTGGGGTGTATAAACCTGAATCAGGCTCCTTCTCTTCGTTCATATGAAACACATTTCAAAAATCCATGTAGGAAGTGGTTATTCTGTTTTCCTGGAACTTCAATGTGGTATACAAAGTTCTGCAACAGCTCAGAGTGGGAGATTTTTAACTGTGGTCATTGGTCTGAGAAGGGGCTCAAGAAAACTCCATTTCTTAAAAAATGTTGTTTAGCTTTTTCAGAATCATTTACTAGGAGTATCTGTAGTTACAAGGAATTTTGGGATCTTCATATTCCATGTAAAGGGGAAAGTATTGCAGAAATGTGACTTAGAAAGAAAGCAGAACTTGTTCAGGAGTTTTCCCTGCTCCTCCCCCAATATTTGGTTTTTGGAGTAGGCTCTTCCTGCCAAAACTCCTCTCAGTGTTTCTAGAAATGTAGAAAACAGTTGCTTTATAGACTCCTTCAGCTCTTGAATTAATGAAAGGCTTCTTTGTCCATAGTTCTGTATTCAGAAAAAAAATGTGTTTTAGTACAGGGTTTTAATAGAAAAATAAGCAGGAAAGAAGAGGTGGAGTTGAAAAGAAAATAATGATTCCTTCTTACGATGCTTTATTTTAAATCTGGATGAGCAGAATGTGCAATGAGTTTTGAAGTGATTTGCTGTTAAACTAGAGCTGTAAACTTCCAGATTTTTAAAACAGTTAAAAGAAGTTTGCAGCAGCCTGGGAAGCTGTCAGTAACTTCATCTGCACAGTCACCAGAGTGATAAATGACATCAGCCTACTTGCTTGCTTGGCTAGTAATGATTTCATCCTCTGTGTTGTTTGTCAGTGGTGCTCCTGAAACAAGAAGTGTTAGAAAAATGGAAGTGCTGTGCTTCCTTCCCGAGGGTAACATTTGGTAGTAGAGGCCCAGTTGCCAAATACTCAGTTGACATGTCAGTGTCCACCCAGATTTTAGTGCAGCCTTGACAAGTAGTTTTTTTGAAGTAATACAAGAGCAACTGATTGGTATTTACCAGCTGCATATATCCAAATTAATGGTCATTGCAGGCTGATAGTGACAAGACACCACATTTTATCCTCCAAACATAGAAAACTAGTAGCAGTAGAATCTAACATGGTTGTTTGAAATTAACATTATGGGATTGTCATTTATCCATATGCCATGAGAGAGCAAGGGGAAATAAAGTTGGCATCGTAAGGGATCAGAGCTGAGCTGTACCTAACACCCTTTGAAGTTTTATGCCAGGTAGGTATGAACTAAATTGAGATATAGACAGAAAAAAGAAAGTCAAGAAATTTGGTTACTGCCTAAGACAAAAGATTACCTTTCCTTTGAAAGATTTTTAGCAAGGCTCCGTAAAAGAATGATAATATCCATGGAATGGTCAAATCTCTCTCTGATTGTGAATTTTTTTCTCATTTATATCTTCACATCTTTATCTCATGGCATTTTTATAAAATCTGTTGGTCTGGTCTTCTGAATAATGATTTTTGATCTTCCTTCAGTTTGACATCCTTAAAGTGAAATCCTCTGTCCTGTCCCCATCTCACAGATTTGATAAAAGGTTTTTGATACACCTTTTCATATTTGCAAATTGGAAGTGTTTCAGTTGTTCAGTAATCATCATATCATGTAGTAATTGTCATCAGTGACTTGATTTCAGGTGGCAGCTGATTGCCTTGAGATAGTGACTCAGTGGTGTTTTGTTAATTGCCAGGCTGTTGTTTTTTCTGTATCTCTTTCTCTCATTTACACCCTTCTATAGTTCAGTTTTCTTTCTCTACTTTAAGCATCCTGTTTGAAAATACCAATCCCATTTAGCTGATAAATCCATAGAACAGAGAAAACACAAAGGACATATTAAAATGGATGAGGAGCTTAATGGTGAAGCTGAGGAATGATTTTTATCATGAAATGCTGCTAATGGATTAGTTATTTGTGTAGTTTACGTAAAGTTCATTTGATGATATCTGGGAACTTGCACAGCCTGCTCAGCAATAAGTAACCAGAGCTTGCTTTGCTCTTGGTATCTCAACTTCCATTTCTGTTCTTCCCTGCACACCTTAATAACAAGCTCATATTTATATTCAGTATAATATAAACCCCCCAAAAAATCTCATCTAAATTCATCGTGTAGTTGGTAGGGTTTAGGGATTTACTGCACCCAAGTTTTTCTCAGATCTTTGCAAGACTCTGTTTTTACTGTTTCAAAGATAGTTTATGTTCCAGTGCTTCATGAGTCTTCTCACACTCACCACTGCTGCTAGTGGGGCATTACTCTCTGAGATACCTTGAGACTGTTTAGTGATTATTGCATTAAATACTAACCACAGGTGGTAAGGATTTTGCTTTTACTCTAAATGTTCTCAGCAGAGGTTTTGATAATTTATCTCTCTCTGCAGCTTTTGACAGTGTAACAGAAAAGAACACTTAGAAATTTACTTCTGTTTCTTTGGAAATAGATCTCCCATGACAAATAACAAGGAGCAGGATTCAGAGTAGTTTGTGGAATATTGAGAGTGATTATCCTTAAGTGCATTACCCTTCTTATGGCATAGAAATACTTATTTCTAAAGGACATGGAGTTGAAGGAGGAAGAGAGATTTTTCTAAATGTTTGCAAACTTTAGCATTAGGATTTTCTTAGAACTGTTGTTTCAGTTGTGGCTCAGATTAAGAATTATTTCTCTGTTCAGGAACAATTGTAAAAAAAAATAGATATGTAGAAGTAACAAATTGGATTTTCTGAGTCTGGGGAAAAATAAATCACCTTCCCTACACCTTCCTGAAAATATCAGCTGGATTTCCAGAGAGAGGGTACTTCTGTGGGAGTGCCAAGCTTACCTGGTGTGCCTTATGGCAAATCAGATAATGGGTGCTTAAATCAGAATGTGTGGTGGGCACATTTGGGTATGGGGGAGGAGGAAAAGATTAATCTGACACCATGGTTGTCTCTAAACTAAGAAGAAGCACTGGGGAACCAGAATTATTCTTAAAAAGAAAAGTACTGGCCAGGGAATTCCAGAGAATGTCTGAAATGTTTTTCCTCTGTTATCACAAGGGATAGTAGTAGATATTCTGCTCAGGGGACTTCATCTCTTTGGAAGGAAGAGAGCTGAAGAGGGAGATGCAGCTTTCTGAACCAGCTGTGGTGCTTTTACCTCAAGACCAGGGCAATTCCCAGTGGGCAAATCAGCTGGTATGAAAATAAGAATGAAGCATATGGCTGTGCCTTCCTAAGGAAGGACAGTCAGTTTTGTTCACATGAATACTGTCTAATAGGTTTTGAACTTGGCCTTTTTTGTGTTTCTCTGTGTCTTGCATTTTCTCGTGCTGCTTTATGTGAATTAGAGGTTCAAAACAAACCAGCAAATCTCTTCCTCTGATGTGCACTTAAAAACTTACTTTCATTTGCAGTTTAAGATCCTAAATGTACCGATGTCTTCCCAACTTGCTGCAAACCATTGGAACCAACAGCAAGCAGAACAGGAGGAGAGAATGAGGATGAAAAAGCTCACTCTGGATATCAATGAACGGCAGGAACAAGAGGACTATCAGGGTAAGAGAATCACCAAGGATTTAGGTTTGATTTTCAGGGGAGCCTTTATGGATCTGCTGAAAGCATTATTTGTGATGATTAGCAGCTGAAGTTCTAAATATTGATTTGCAGTACTTATGGGAAACCTGTATTTTGATTTTAGTCATTTATTATTTCCTCCCTGGTCTTTATACTTGAAGTTTTTGTGATTGTGCCATGAAAAGGAATTTTCAAGTGTGTCTCAAATTTCAGTGTTTCCATTTAGTTGGGGAAAGGAGAAGAACTGAGATAGTTCTTTAAAATTAAGGTAATACAAAATCAGTGTGATGTTTACTGCAAGATGAATTCTGTGCAATTTAAGCTCTGCATTTAAGCTATTAATAGGTGTTTTATATATTAATAATATTTAGGCTCCTTAGTCTTGCAAACCCCGAGGTAACCTTCACCAGAGAAATATAAAATGTTACCTCAGCTTCATATTGTAAAGGTTCTAGGAATCCTCAAATCTGGAGCGTAAGCATATATTAACAAAGTGAGGGGTTGGTACAGATTACATGATTACTTGTGTTTTGAAGACATGCAAGTCAGGCACTTTGGAACCTGGACAGATTGAAGCAAACAGTCAATACAGCTCATACAGTCTCCAAACAGGTGCACTTTGTGTGTTTAGTTGTTGGGTGGTTTGTTTTGGGTTGTGGTTTTCTTCAGATTCAACTTCCCTTGGCTTACTCAGACAGTAAACAAAACCAGACCAATAAAGCTGATGTCTTATGTTACTGTTCCCATTTAACATCTCAGAAGTTTTTGCTCTGCTTTTTTTTTGTAAAGATGTTGTAGTCTGGTGGTAATCACAGTGTAAGTAGTTAATTAGCAGGAAATCTCATTTAAGGCATTTAGTGAAAGGTCATTGTTCATCAAGAAGTGGGAAATTAAGGCAGTTTTAATTTTAAAACACTGTGGAATCCAGTACTTCTTGCAGAACTTTTATAGTACCAGAACTAAACTTGTAATTGTAAAAAGGAATGTCTTCCAAAGTGAGTGTCTGCAGAGCTCTGAAGTGGTAACACAATATATTCTTATTGTTAAACATGATAATTAGCTCAGAAACTTTCCTGAGACACTCTGCTCTTATAAAGCCCACTTGTGAGAAAGGTGGAGAGAGACTAGAATTAGACATTTTAGTGCTTCTCTCAGACTCTTGGTAGGTTTTTCCTCATTAGATACTTCTAATATTTGTACTGGTCAAGGCATTTGGGTTTTATACCATTGTATGACTTTGTTGATATCTAAAATGAACCTGTTTAATCTAGGACTTTGTTGTGAGTAATTGTGCTTTTTATCCAAAAAAGGATCACATTGATTTATTTCTGTTGGGAATTGATGACTGGAAATAGGCTTTTTTAAAATTTTCTCATAGATTTTTATTTAGTTGCTGTGGATAAAACAATACAGGAAGGAAGTCAACACAAAAGCAAAAGGTTTTTCCATAATTGACATCCCTTTTTAAAACAGCTGTTGATGCATCTTAACCTGGGTAATGTACAGAGTAAAGCCAAACTAAGAAGGACCTTTTAATCAGGCTAAATTAAACAGACCAAATTACATTCACCTTTGGAACAATTTTTTATTTAGATTTTGTGCTGTTGATTGTTACTTTTGAAGAGTCATTGAACGAAAGTGTTGGGTTTAAATTTCTGTTTCAAGCTTTGAAGTTATGGAGGGATGAAGAATTCTCAATTTCTGAAAGAATGCCTCAGGGTTGTCCCAACGTTTGCACATGTACTTGTTGTTCTTTTCATCTGCACAGGGTAGCTAATAGATAGAAATTCACCAGTGTACTTCAAAGTAGTATCAGATAAAGATTTAATGTTTCAGCAGAGCTTAGTATATTACAAAGATTTTTTTTAATCTAAAGAACTCTTAGGAACTTGGGTGGTTCTCTAGTTTAGACTGGTACTTTTCTGTGCAGATTAATTTTTTTTCTTCACTTAAAAACCAAGGAGGTTTGGTGATGTGCCTTCAGCCTAGAAAACACACTGTGCTCCCCTGCCATCTCTGCCTTCTGTTACATTCTTCATTTCTGGACTTCCCAGTCCCATATTTCCTTTCACCTGCTGTGTGGAAAACAGAAGAGGCAGATGTGCATGTGCTTGTTCATTCCCTGCTTGCTGCTCACACCTGCCTGGCAGGGTACCCTCCTCTGGTTTTCCTCATTGCCCCCAGAGCTCTCTCCTGGCACACAGGGCTGTTGGGAAGGCTGATTACATGATGTTTACAAACATGGGCTGTCAGTGTGTTCAGTGCCTGCCTTTGCCAGGTGCTGAATTCAGAGTACAGAGCATGGATACAAGGGTCACACTGGCTGTTGACACAGATACTGAATCAGTCACAGTTTCCCAGTTTCTCCAAGACTGGGTGGATAACTTCACTGAACGTTTCACCTGCATTCTGTAAATGGTGAGGGAACCTCATCTGTCTCTGCTTTGGCCCCACTGAGAGCAGTGTGTGTGCAGCAGGTGATGGGTGTGTGTCTCCAATGAGATTACCAGAGACTGGAGAACCAGACAGAGCAGACTTTCAAACATAATCTGTTTAACAGCTTATTCCGCTTTTCCCCTTCATTTATCCCATCTGTTTGCTGAGTAAGGTAGATCCCTGCTCAGGTGGACTGTAGGAATACTTTCCATTAGATGTATTAACAGATTGGCAGAGGTTACCTCCTGTGATGTATCTGTAATTATATTGGATACTTAATAAGCATTAACTTAGCTTGGTAAAGAAACATTTTTTTTAATCATTAAAAAATGAAATAGTTTTAGAAATTAAGATTTACCAAATGTCAAAATACAATACTATCCTAGTTTAAATTGCCCATAAATTGGCTGTCCAGGTATAAACTGGGTAGTATGGGCTGCTTTCTGCACCCAAATTATTCCCTCTGATGATGAGTGATGAGTGAAAAACTCCATCCGTGGGACAGCTGGTGCAATGTAGGTCAGCTGAGTCACCTTCTTCAGGTGCCTGTCTTCCCTGGAAAATGATCCAATTATGCCAAGCTTAGACTTAAATACCTGACTGGCAATGCCTAATTTTAGGACAGGTTTCTTGCTGAGTCTTTAATTGGCAGCAGCATTGTCCAGTTGTTACTATTCCAGGGAGGTTTAATGTTGAGGCCACTCGTGCTGCTGTGAGTCTTTGTTCGCGATCATTGATGAAGAAAGTGATGGCTGATGTGTTTAGAAAGAAAAGGTTGCAGGTCTTCTCTTGAGCATCTGTGATGAAAACCATTGCTGGCAGTTCCTTCTGCGGGAACATCTGGAAATGCAGGTTCATATTGTGGGGTAGCTTGGGTTTATCAAAGCTGTGGATGCAATTTGTAACTTCTTGTGATTAACCTATACGGAATAACTTGAGTGTTAACTCTACAGCGAAGTGTAAGTGTAAATGGCAGTGAGATATGCATGTGTAAATTCCTGTGTAAAAATGATCCATAGAAAATGTATTGAACTTTCTTCTGTTTCCTTTTCTTCTGCCTGAAATCCCAGAAATGTTGCAGTCTCTGGCACAGCGTCCAGCTCCAGCAAATACTAATCGTGAGCGGCGGCCTCGTTACCAGCATCCGAAGGGAGCACCTAATGCAGATCTAATCTTTAAAACCGGTGGGAGGTAGGACAATCTTCCTTTAAATGTGGTAATTCTGGTTCTAGGCAAGTAATTATCTTCATAATTGAAAGAGATAATCATCTCTGTAGTGAGTGCCTGGGCAGTCGTTTCCATTCTAAAGCATTCTCTTAAAATGCCAAGCAGTGTTCCGTGTTTCTAACACAGTGTCTACCTCTGTGACAGTTTGGAAGCCAAAAGATTATTTTTCATTTGTGAAATGGCTGCTAGAATCTGAACCTCTATTTGTAGGGGAAAAGATGTATGTCTGCTTTCTCCATCAGAGGGGGAGAGGATTGGGTTTTTTTTAAGTATCTGCAGAAATTCTCATACTCTTTCTGTGGGGTGAATTTGACAGCTATTCCTCTGTATTTGATGCCCTGAATGGGAAGTAAATATAGTAAAGGTGGGGAAGACAGAGCAGAATTTTCAATCTATGGTGTGCAAGAGCTTGCCAAAACCAGCATTAATATGAAAAGAGTCATTCCTGATTGCTTAATTGTTCTGAGGCTTTAGTATGTGTCTTTTCTCACTCAGAATAAGCTGGCAAATAAACCATTAAATTAGCCCTGCAGCACACATTTGAATAGACAGAGTTTCGGTGAAATGCAGACTTGCTTCCAAGTTTCTCTTTTCTTTGCAAGTTCATTTTGAAGGTGGATTGATAGGAGCAGCAACTGGGAAGGGACAATTTACCTCCTAATGGGTCTGTCTTTGTAAACTGCAAATAAGTTAATGTAATGTACTATTTCTGTGTTCCAGTAGCATTTCCAACTTCTTCATGGTACATATTTATGATCATTTGATAATGTCCTGATGATCACTCGCTCCATCGAGACCTCATACAGACACTACTTGTACAAAAAAAAAGTATTGCAGTTTAAAATAAATGTTTTACAAAAAATTAACCAGATGTAACTCAATAAAATGAGCAGTGCTTTCCATTTAGCTTTTTCATATCACTGTGACCTAATGCTGTTGTAGGAATACAGAGTGTTCAGGTACACTGAATTGCCACAACACTTGCAGGTGTTTCATTAACAGCTGCAGCATTCTGCTCTTTCAGACATAATGCTGCAGTTATTCTTTAAATACAACAGCCAGACCAGTAGATGTGGTGTCTGTAGATTTCTTTTGAATTATTTTCTTTAGAAAACTTTTTATATTTCGATGTTGTAGGGAAAATATAATTTAGGACTTGGCTGAAATAGGTCAGATGTTATCCAGCAAACAGTTTGAGTAGTGTTTGTTTATTCAAGTGCCATGCACTTGCAGTTCTGATGTAGTTTTGTATTATGGAGTTTACTCTTTGTTCCTTTTAATCCATGAGCTGCTTGGAGCAGAGACCAGGAAGTTTGTTTGAGCAGGTATATTTTATTTGTTGTGTACTGCAGTGCTCTGCCTGGCAGTCATGCATCAGTTGAGCCATCTCAGCCTGCAGTAAGGGACTAGTACTTTTCCTAACTCCATTTACTTCTTGGAGACTGAGTCCACCAATGGCTTCCCACTGGCACAGATTGTCTGTTGCCTACATTCTTAGAGCCTCTGATTTGTAGGATATATTGGAAATTGTCTTCTGACTTTAAGGGTTGCACTGCAGTCTCTGCCCAGACCCCCCTCATGCTTTGTTAAAAAGTTACCCTGTAAATTCTGAGGATACTGGAGGGTCTCACTGAGCAGATAGCAACTGAGCTGTTAATTTTAATATCTGTGTAGAGAAGGTTTCACATTCCTGCCTGGTAGAACCAGTGGTGTAACACAGATCTTGCACTTCCACGAGGACACTGTGTTGTGTTGTTGCTGTTTCTTTGTACATGAACACAACTGAAATGTTATTTTCTTGCAAAATAACTCAAATTTACTGGAAATAATAGTTTGCTGGTTTCTTTAAGGTACACGACTTATTATTTTAAAATTCTTGAGGTTAGGGATAATCTAAGCAAATAAATCTCCTGGTTGGTTCCACTGTAATGTAAAATGTGACAGGTTCTGATAGCTGAGGTAGGAATGAGGCCTTTCTTGCATTTCAGGGAGTGTTGAGAGTAGAGAAATTGATTTGTTGTTTTTACCTTTGCTTTTTCATTGCTAAACATACCCTAAGCACTGTGTTTCAAACACCTTTTAGGAAGTTAAATTCAAATCTACCTCTTATAGCAGTTCATTTCAGAAATTAGTGAAGGTAGCATTGGGTTCTTCCCTATGTTTTTGGCCTTGAACAGCTGGATCTCACTAAGGAATTAGCCCTCTATATGTTTTTAAAAAAATATAAATCTTCTGCAGTTTTTTACTTTATTCCTCTTGTGCTAATGTCCTTGTTCTGTACGAAAGTAAATGCAGTGATATTTGTAAGCTTTGTCAGATTTCTTATTAATTAGTGTGTGCAAAATGCTGGATCAACAATTGGAGTTTGTTTCTGTTTGTTTGGAATTGCCTGCTTGTATTGCCTCAGGTTTTGAGACTTGCTGATCCTGCAAGGAGGAGATTCTTTCTGGGACTTGTACATTTAAGGCTGACTGGACTTAAAGATAATTTACTGTGACTCCATTAATAGTAGAGTTCCTTGATTTGCTTCAGCAGCCCTGGGAAGAAAACAATTTTCTCTCTTGCCTCCAGTTCTGTAGCATTTGTGTGGTAAGAGAGGCCTTTGGCTCTCAAGCTATTAAACTACAACCTTCAGAAAGCACAAAATTCACTAAAGTAATTTTTTTTTTGTGATGGGATTATCATAAAAATTGACTGGTACCATTAGGAACAGCTTCTTAAAATATAAAGTGATTTTCCTTTGTTTAAGGGGATTGAGGTCCATTAAATGGCTTGGTTTTAAAAGTGAAATGAAAATAACCCCATTACATAAAATAATTTTAAAAACATTGATTACCAAAAAAAGTCAAATTTCTCCCTGTAATTCTTCCATTGAGAAGTGGGGCCTTACCAAGGATTTTATCTTGTTAAGCCTCTCCTTATTAAAAGATGCAGCCTCAAAATTTGTTGCTGTTTTGAAAGTATAGTATAGGGCCTGCCTGTGTCCAGAGTTCCCCTAGGGATGCAGGTATAGGCTGGCAAATGAAATCATATTGAAGTTAAATGGTGATCTCAGGTCTCCTGCTTACATCTGACTCTTATTTCTCTTTAACCCATTTAATAAAGAAAAATGAAGCATAGCAGTAATAACAGGATGCTGGGATTTTATTAGCTAAATATTCTCATCATAAAGAATATGGCATTAATGCTGAAAAATCAGAGTTTGGATAATAAGGAGAAATGTGAATTTAACATGATTTCCTGTTTCAACTTTTGGGCCAACACAGTTCATACATCACCTGTCATGTAGCTGATGCATTGACAGTGCTGCTTTATGAAGCTTTGAATTCACTTCTTACTGAGATGAGCCTTTCAAACACAGCTAAGAAATTCCAAACCCCTTTTCAGCTGTTTCATGGGAGGGAAGCAAAGGGAGGAATGTGGGAGGGGGGCTCCAAATCCTGCAGCTGCTTCTGGTGGACTGCACTGGAGCTGAGCAGAAAAGAATAGAAAAGCCTCAGGTGCTTGCCTTGGCAGGATGGTGCTTGTTGAGCTCTGCAAGCTGCGTGTGAGTCTGACCCAGACAGCAGAGCTGGAGAGACACCTGCTACAGGTCAGAGGGAATGGGAGGCAAACTTGTATTTATAAGCCATGCTCAGTTAGAAAAACTCCTGTGTTTCAAAAGGTTCTTTCAATATAAATGATAACTACCTACCAAAAATCCCTGCAACTCTGTGGCCCTCTGGAAACCAGCTACCAATCCCCAAAAAATTCCTAACCCACTGTACACATTGACTTTGATTTCACTTAGAGCATTTTATTTTTGATGGATACACAAGACTATAACTGACAGAAGTTAAGATTCTCTTACTTAGGGGAGTCCAGCTTGTGTGGTTTATTTGAATTTTGGTGTTCACAGTATGGATTGTGGAAGTCAGATGTGATAGGTTTTTAATGGGCACCTTGGTGGTTTCTGTTTCTTGTTCGTGGTTTTGGGTGACTAGGGGAGAGAGAACAAAGAGCATGGAAGCTGAGATCAGCTGAGAAAAGCAAAGCAGGGAGTGAACTGGAAGAGGAGGTGTTCGGGGCTGGAAGATTGTGAGGAGATTTGTGAAGAAATGCAGCACTGCAGAAATACAGAGTGTTGTGGATTGGAGGACATGAGGGGATTAGGGATAAGTGTGAAATCCAGCTTCAGAGGTCTCTACATGTCAAGAAATAAAGAGATTTTTGTGATCTTGTGATGTCAGCAACATGCAGAAAGGAGTTGATTGTCGATATTCCTGGGCACTTCTCAGTTTAAGCTGTAAAGTTGTGCTGCTGACTGAGCTCTCCCATCTTCACCCATGCCATGGCTTTGTGATTATTTCATAGCCTGTGGTGTGATGTTTCTGTGTGTTTTATGGCTTCCAGCTTTGTGCTCCAGCCATGGCTTGTGTCAGAGGCTCTGTGTGTTTCCCTGTCACAGGGAGGCAGTGCTAATGCTCAGCAGTGGCGTGAGAAGCCGACTGTGTGAATTTCATACAAATTATCAGTGTGTCAGTGGCAGGAAGGGGAGTGTGGGAGGAGACTGCAAAGAACTGATTCCTTTTACACATTGAGCTCAAGATGGTTTTAATTACATCATGTACTGAGTTTGACTTTGCCAAATAGAGGTTTGGATCAAGTTTACTAGGTCAGACACAAATGTGAAATACCTGGTTTGGGAAAAACTGCTACTGCTATTTTTGGCAGCAGCACGTGGCTGTGATCCCCTGAAACGGGGATCTGCCACCAGCCTGCACTGGTAGCTGCTGGTTTGGGTGAGAGTCAGTTTGACCAAGTTGGAGACATGCAGCCAGTCCCAGCTTTTTCCTTCCCTCCCCATCAGCAGTAGAATTATTTTTTAAGAGGAGATGGAGAGTTAAAAGCATGATCCTGCAATTCAGTGATGTCTGCTCTCGATTGTAACATTCTGCAAGTGAGATGTCAGTCTACTAAATAAATAAAAATTATAGTTCTTTTCTACTGAAAGCACAGTGCTCTGATGTTGAGTGTGCCACAAAGAATTGGAATATTACCTTATGTAACACTAACAGGTGTTAAAACCAAATAATAGAAGCAGTGCTGCAGTGAGTTCTAATGATGCATCAGCTCAGGATTTCCTGGCAAAAATACACAGCATTTTTATATAAACAAACACAGGATAATAGAACAAAGCAACACATACAAATACAGAATTAGTGTGCCAGCTTCATCTGGTACAAGAGGTGCAGATGTTACTATGTCCAGATAACATATCTGTAACATTTTTCTTGCAAGATCTTAAGTGAAAACCAGGTTTACATCAAATGTCTGTTCAACAAACACTTGAAGATTATGCACTGATGTAAAGAAACATGAACTGTTGTGGTTGCATGGTAAAAAATCTCTGTGTGTAGCCCTGGAAATTCCTTGGAATTGTAAATGTTGAAGTTGTATTTTGATGTCTGTTATTAATTTTAATTTGCAGCCTAAAATCAGCTGAAAAGGAGCCCAGATGCAGTGACTGCATTAGTGACACTGGGGTGGCCTTGCTGCTGCATTGCCCTGGTCTTGTTGAATCCCCTGCCTACAAACTGGTGTCCTTCTTCAATGCATTCCTATGTTCTTAAGAGAATTAAATGTGACTTTTTGTGGGTAGGGATGTGTTTCTTGAACAAGGGATGGTGGAAGATTTAAACGCACCAATCAACTCTTAAAAAGGTTCTAACCAATTATTTGCCTCTAGAAAGCCATTTGTAACATTTCTGCAGAATTTCTAAGCATTAAGAAACTGCACAGAGAGATGAAAACTATTTACAATAACTCTTTTTTCAGCAAATTCACAGCTGTGCTTCAGTAGTTCAGCATCTCATGTGGAACGATAAGGTGCAGATTATCCCCCTGCTTCTGCCTGGTGTGCCCTTTTGAAATGGCTGTGCAGAAAAGAGAAATGTGTAACTTTGAGGGTAAAAGGGTATCAGAATGAGAGGCAGCTGCTCTTGGGGCCGCCCACCCTCAGAGCTGTGGGCCCCTCAGGCTGAGCTGATTCCTCTCTCCGCTCTTCCCGCAGGAGACGTTGATCCAGCCGCCAGTGTCATTTCATTAGGTCCTGTATCTCTGGTGTTGTGGAGTCCTCCAGCGATTCAACGAGAGCAGTGGACACATCTCAGCATGTCAGTCTAGAGCGTTCAGAACCGAAACCTGGGACAGGCTGGGGCCGTGGGGCACGAAGAGCAGCCTCCCCTCTCCCCCCCCACCCCCCCAAAAAAAGCTTTTTGTTATGGGAACCGCGTTGAGGGTTAATCTTCTCATAGGAGCAGAAGCAAACAGCGAGATGGGGAACTTGACCTGCGAGCAGCTCGGCGAGAGCCGGGAGCAGCCTGGAGTTCAGCCGGTGACACTGGAATGGGAAAGGCCTTTGGCAGCTCAGCGTGCAGGGAAATAAAGCTCTGAACTTGCCACAAGTTGCGTTGTCTCCGACTCGAGCACTTGGTGTTGGAAGGATGTTCTTTGGGGGCTGCAAATCTACAGTAGAAAAACATAGAGCAAACAGCAAAATCCAGAAGAAAACCCTGCCGAGTACGATAGCTTCTCAAACACTCCTCAGCGAGGATGTTCTTGGTTAAGGAAGAGCCTTTTGCTGCCAGATGTGCCAGAAAGGGGGTGGGGAGGGGTGGAAAACTGAAGAGCCAAGGAGGTAAAATGTCTGTTAAGGTTTAAAATAGAAAGTGAAGTTGATGAACACGGGGTGTTGACTCGTACTGCTTGGAACAGCCTGACACCAGCCTAAGGACAGGGATATAGTTGAGCCCATTGTATCTATCATTGAAAACCAAAACGTGCCAGTCAGCATAGCAGGAGGATGTCAAGGAGTGGATCCAAATATTTTGTTGATCTTCATGGGTTGATAAGCCTCTGTGTCTATTGAAACAAACAAAAAGTTTAAAAAAAAAAAAAAAGATTTAAGTCTGGAAACAAGTAGAATTTTTATTTTTTTCTAAGTAGAAATGAGGTTTCTTGGTCTGTTTCTGACAATCTGTTATTTATTAGTGTAGGGTTTTGTTTGCTTTCAGGTAGAGGTAGTTCATTGAGTTCAAGACCCATCTGTATGTTACTACTAATTCTTTTTTCTAGCTCTTTTAAAATCCTTTTTACCACTGGTTTTGGTTTCTGCATGTAGGAAGAGAGACTTCTAAAATTGTAACATTTCATACAGAAATGCCGCCCGATCTTCACCAGCTTCAGAAATCTGACCTTTGCCAATGCTGCAATAAAGTGTTGTAATTTAGAGTCAGTGTCTGCCTCTTGACATTCACTTTGTTCTTTGGAAATGATGTTTTGAAGGGTTTGTGATGTGTTGTGGGCTGTAGTTTGGACAGGAATTCCAGGTCTTTGATTCTAGTGTTATGTGATTTTTTCATATAGTTTTCTTTCCACGTGAAATTCATGGGTGTGTTCATTAATCACATTTGTAACTCTGAGCTCCTCCAGGAACATCTCCTACATCAGTATGACCATATCCTTGGTCAATTTCCACTTCCCCAAACAACAGTGCCTACCAATTCCTAATAGCAAATTAAGCATCTAATTGTGGTTCAGACTAGAGTCAGCTTCCTTTTCTCAACATGTTGCTTAGTTTCAAAAGCATTTAATTTATCCAGACTGAGTAACTGCATAAAAATAAAATATTAGCTTTGTTTTATATGTGTCAAGCCAATGCCTTGGATGGAATTGGGATCAATGGAAATGTCTTTATAAAATTATTTACTAAAGATAGTTTAGGGTCAGCTGGGGATTTTCCTGACTTCAGACTGAAATCAAAAAACAGTTCAGTGAAACCTTCTGAAGTTTAATTTTAAAATTAATTGTTCTAATGCCGAATAAGAACCTCAAAGGTCATTGTGAGTGAATGTGCAGGGACAAACCTTTTAGCAGGGCCTGTTGCAGTAGGACAGGGAGTGATGGTTGTAAACTAAAAGAGAGTTGACCTAAATTAGATACAAGGAAGAAAATTTTTACAGTGAGGGTGATAAGACACTGGCACAGATTTCCCAGAGAGGTGGTGGATGCCCCATTCCTGGAAACAGGCAACATTTCAACCTGATGTATTTGAAACTGTCCCTGCTCATTGGAGGGGTGTTGAACTGGGTGACTTTTAGAAGCCCCTTCCCTTCCATCCCAAACTGTTCCATGATACACAGAAAAAAAACCCGGTTTGCATCCACTTTGTTCCTTGCCTTCCCACGTGCTGAGCCCACATCTCGTGCTGTGGCTGGATGCTGGTCCTGCTGCTTGCACAGCAGTTTCACCACGTGCAGGTTCTTGCTGCAGGGACTGCATGGCTCCCTCTCATGTCTTCAGAAAACTTCGCCTTCCTTTAGAGGCTGTTTGATTAAAATTGTTGGGTGAGCAGCCTGGGATTCATACAGAATGGGGAATTTTGTTTTGCCTCTGTTTTGGTCAGTGTTTGTCACCTATGAATATTGCTGCTTTACCCAGATTACAAGATGTTTATTTTAGTTAATGAAATTATGTTTAATGTCATTGCTTCTCTTTCCCTGCAGTGCAGTGACCCACAGGTGTCTCTGGTCACTGGGGAAGTCATCCCAAATTCAGCCTGTGGCAGTGTTGGATGTTCCCTGGGAGCCTTTCTCACAGGATGCTGGTTGAAGGTGCCCTTGCAAAGAGTGTTTCTGCAGCAGTGCTCCCAACCCTGCAAGCAAGGAGTTAAGTCTGGGAAAGCATATGTAGATGAAGGAGAAACTGTCTCATGGCTTTGATTACGTAAAAGATTTCTGTTATCATTCTGTGGAAAGAATTTGGGCGAAAGTCAGGCCCTGGCATTCGGAGTTGTCTTCACTGATGTGAGGCTCCGTGAGCTGACGGACAAAGTGTGCTGTACAAAGGTTTGTACAAAGTGTACTTTTGTTTGTGTGGGTTTGTACCCAACAATTGTGCCTCAGTTTTGATGGTAACTTCTCTTCCCACATCTCTTAAGCCTCCAAAGCTCAAGGCAGGAACTTGGGGGAATGAAGTCCTTCCTATCACAGTAGACAGGTTTGTGACCACCTGAGGAACCTGAATGTGCCTCATGACCTGGCAGGATGGGTCTGAGGCCATCCCAGGCTCCTGAGTGGGCTCTGAGCAGCCTGGTCTGGTGGAAGGGGTCCCTGCCCATGGCATTGGATGGGACTGGATGAGCTTTAAGGTCCCTTCCAACCCAAACCATTCCATGATTTGTGGTGCATCACTTGGAAGCCTGTTGGAGCGTAGGTGCTGTGTTGGCCCTTGCTCTAGGATGGAGCCAGGGTGTCTGGGACGCTCTGAAATTGGAATTTGACCCAGGAATGTCAGTACTCCAAGGCAGCACCTTGAACTCCAGCTGATGCTGTGGGGCATCTTTCTCTACCCACAATGATGTAATGTGATAAAAAAAAAGCTATAAATCTTCTTTTCAAGAATTGCTGAGTTTGCAGACTTGCTGTAATCTCAACTTCCCAGGCCCTCAGCATAAGAAAGCTCTTGGCCTGTTTCTGTTATGTGGATACAAATATAAAGCACATCCACGCACGTCTGCCACAGCTCACACAATTTTATGTATATTCAGGCTTAGAAAACCACCTCTGTTGTGTAGTCTGCCTGCTTTCCTCAAGCTCTCAGCATTTTTCCTTTGGCTGTTCCAGCAGAGCAGTGACTGTGTGCTTGGCAGGGCAGCAGGATGGGCTGTGAGGAGCTCAGGCACTGTGTATCCTCACCAGGTTGAGTGGATGTTTTCAAAATCAATCCATCCATAATGATGCCAGGAGCCTGCTGATGCCCCCTGATAAATACATCAATTTTTTCCTTATTTTTTCCATTCTTTGAGCTTCATCACTAATTTGCTCCACACTGAGGTTTTCCTCAGCCATGCACTCTTCTGCCCTGTGGAAAATGCTCCTCTGAGGTGACACTTTGCTGTCTCTTCTCAGAGTCCACTATAAATAGGGTTTTTTCAGCTACTCCTAAGGAAATCCCAGTCTACTGGGAACAGGAAACTATTTGAGCAGGAATTAAACAAATGAGCAAATGTCAAAATATTTACTTGCATTGTTTGAACTATAAACTTTGCTTTTAAGTTATTATTGTCAGGGTGTGATTGTGCCCTTAAAACACTTTGTGTTTATGATCCCTGTTAGAAGAGCAAACAGTGTTCTGTAAAAGCCTCTCTCCCTCCCTCCTTCCTTCCCTCCATTACCTGGATCCAAGCCGTCAGGCAAATAAAAACATGGTTGGGACACTTAAAAAGGAGGAAGACATTTAGCTATTGCTAATGTTTATTTGTGCTTTGACATTTACCTGCAGCAGGAAAGTTTCTGTTGTGCAGGGGATAAAGTGGAGTGACGTTTGCTGCCGAGAACAAGCCAGTCAACAGCCCAAGAGCTTGAAAACTTTGCTGTATTTACCCCTTAATTGTTTTGGGGGTGGTTTTTGTTCCATTTTTAAATTATTTGCACTATATATATGATATACATATGCACACACATCTGTCTGTTCATGGTGAGCTAAAAATCAGAAGCTCTCCTGGGAAGCAAGACTTGAATGTGTCAGTGAGGCTTTGAGAACCCACCTGGAGGAGGTTTGGGCTTGCTGCTGTACTATTCCCAAATGGAATTCCTACAAGTTGCTGGGAGTTGTGATGGAAGAGAAGATAACCAAGTCATGAGAGGGAGCTCAGAGGAAGCTTTGCCTGTTCCTACCTCTGCTCTGAGCAGCTTTTCAAGTGGTGATGGGAGCTCTGGCTTCCTCCTTGGGCCCAGGGCACGAAGAGCCCTTTCCTGGAGGAAGACACAGCTTCAGTCCACTCCTCTCTGGGAATCCAGCTGAGCTGTTCCCAGCAGACACCATTCCTCACCCCTCCTGTGGCAGACTTTCTTTTCCAGCAGAAAGATGAACACAGCAGGACTTACACAGTCTAACCCTTCCTTTCCTCCTGAAATGTCTGAGAGGGGTAAATAAACCAGGTTTGTTATTCAGGTTGGTCCCAAATCCCACACCCCTGAAAAGCAGGGGTTTCTTACTGGCTGTGAGTCTTAGCTAATATAAAATCAGAGCAGCTTTTGGGTCCAGAGAAGGCCTCACTCTTGCTGCAGGGTGACAAACTGCAGAGGAAAGTCTCAGCTCAGCACAGAGCTGAGGGGTTTGTTATAGGATGCACCAGGAATTGCACACAGGGCCCATTTCCTGGGCTTGAGCTCACTGGAAAACTCATGCCATAAATAAAAATTAAACCTGATCAGGCAAACTAAAACCCATTTAGGAGGCAGGAAATGTTCCACAGTAATGAAGTTTGTGTCGTGAAGCCTGAAGACCCTGTGGATCCTCTGCTTTTGTGCAGGATTGGATATTGGAAATAGAAATGTGCTGACAACTGTTTGCTAATAGATGTTTAAGTATGAAGAAATAGTCTCCTCTCCTGCCACAGCAGCTTGTAGGGATACTGTTTTCCTTCTGGTGTCATTCCACCCTCTGAGCATCAGTACAATGGGTGACTTATCTTCATTAATCAGAGTATTAACAGCTCCTGGCACACATGAGTCTGAGCTTCCAGGCTGCTGGATTTTCTCCTGGGCTGCCAAGGGAATGCTACCAAAGGGGCAGGTGTGGTGGTGGGAGAGGAAGGGTGATTCAGGATTACTCCATAAGCCTGGAACCCCAAAGGTCAAGCTCATCTCTGCTCTTTTTCCTTGGCTTAACGTCACTGCCCTTGTTTCCCAGCTGGGAAATGCAGCCCTTGCCCTTCCTTGTGGGAATGGATAAGCACGCAGAGAACAGATAAAAAATTACACAGTTTTCTGATGCTGACAATAACAGAATCTCAGGGAGTTAAGAGCTTCCTTTGAAATTATGGGGAAAAAACCATCATGAGCATTTGAGGATGAAGTTGACCTCCCCAGCCCTGTGAGGAAATGAGCAATCCTGTCCTAACAGAGAGCTCTGAGGCTGAATCAGGCAGGGAAGGGACTTGCACGGGAAGCCCCAGCCAGCAGTGAGAGGGGGAAGCTGTGACAGAGTTGGGCTGTGCCCAGCAAGGGCAGGGGGCTGCAGGGCTCTGTGCTGGCTCTCCAGGCTCTGAGAGGACACTCACAGATGCTGCCACAGCTGCACTGAGCTTCTGAATCCCTCCTGGGCTGAACAAGGCCTGGCTCAAGGACAGGGGGGCTCCCAAGGGTCTGTGTGGGGCTTTGGCAGGGAGAGTGGGGACACTGGGAGAGCAGGGACGTGGTTCTGTGCATACCTCAGAAAGAGAAGTGTGAGAAGCGTGTTGTTCAGCAGTAACCACTGCAGCAGCCATGCCTCAGCTCTGGCTGGTGTCTGGCTGAAACTTCCCTTGGCTGCCCCAGCTCTGTCCCCAGATGCTTTTCCAGTAACTCCTGTGATCTTCCATTTGCAAAGCAGGAAAGGAAGAGGAAGGATGTCCTGCTGGATTGACTGCTCAGTGGGATGAAAGGCACTGCTGAGCTGCACTTCCCAGCCCCACCTGCTCCAGGTGCCTCCGAGCTGCACACGGGGCTGACAGCAAACACAGCAGGAGGACTCTGCCATAGGTCAGGTGAGAGAACCCTTCCCTTCTGCCCCGTGCCGGTCCCAGTGCTCAGGGGGCTGAGCTGGTGGGCAGGGTGAGGCTGGAGGGCAGCCAGGGGGACGCTGGATGGGGTGCAGCAATCACCAGGGAAGGAGTAAGGCCAAAATCTGACAGAGCTGGAGCAGCAGCTCAGCAGTCCCTCGCTGTGGGAATTGGAGCTGCTCCCTGACTCAGTGGTCAAGCAAGGATTTTATGTATTTACCATCTTCTTTTAAATTCAAGTACTTTTTTTTTTTTTTAAATGATGGGAAAAACCCCCCAAACCCAAAAAACTTTGCCCTTCAGGTGAGGAGACTGTAGCAGCTGCATTTCTTTATGATACAGAGATACCCCTCTGAGTAGAAAATAATGGTCCTGGGTAAGAGTCCCTCAGCAGCTTTGGGAACCACTCAGAGTTTGTGGTTCCTGGGGCTCTGTGAAACATTCATTAAAGCTCAGGGGCAGGTGCAAAGACCCATGAACAAAGGAGAAAATGAAGCTGAGTCGCTCCTTCAAGCCTGCCAGCTGGTTTATCTGCCACTCCTTGTGCCTGCTCAGTTTAATCCCAAAGTTACTGAAGCCTCTCCTGGTGTTCTTTTTTTGGCCAGTTGGAAGTAGCAGCAGGTAATTATGGTCCAGTGGAAAATAATCTTTCCTGGCAGGTCCCTTGAGGTAAGAACACATCTGAACTTTTGGTTATGTAGTCAGGGATGCACCGAGGACTTTTCAGGGAAGGCATTTCCTCATCTGGGAGGAGTCACCTAACATGGGAAGAGAAGCCCCATTCTGGGGAAGAAAAAAGACCAAATAAAAACAAAACACACAAGACAAGGGTGTGTTCCCTTGGAAGGTTTGGCTCCATTCAGTCTAAGGACCCTCCTTACTAGAGAGGAAAAGATATTTATAGTTTGGAAATCAGAATTGGGATGAAGATTTGTCTCCCTTTGCCTCTATGGGATGCAGGAATTATCTGAAAGCAAGAGCAGGTGGAGGAGGGCTGATGAATTAAAGGCCTCCTCTCATTGAAAAGGTTGTCAGAGCCTCTTGGGAGACAACACTGGAAGGCAAAAGGAGTTCAGGAAGGCTGGATGTGCTTCTAAGAAGGAAATTTTAAAGGCACAGGAGCAGATGATCCCACATGCTGAAAAATGTGCCAGGAAGGAAGGAGACCAGCCTGGCTGAACAGGGAGCTTTGGCTGGAGCTCAGGGGGAAAAAGGAGCATATGACCTTTGGAAGAAGGGGCAGGTAACTCAGAAGGAAATCAAGGGTATCAGGGTATGCAGGGCTAAAGCTTAACTGGAAATTAATCTGGCTGCTGCTGTAAAGGCCAAAAAAAAAAGTTTCTATAAATACATCAGCGACAACAGGATGGCTGAGAAGGATGCAGGAGGAAACACAGTGACAAAGGATGAGGAGAAGGCTGAGGTACTTCCTGCCCTCTTTGCCTCAGTGTATAATGGCAAGACCAGTTCTCTGGGTACACATCTCCTGAGACAGGGATGGGGAGCAGAAGGAAGACCTTACAATCCAAGTGGAAATGGTCAGTGACCTGCTACAGCACTTGGACACACACCAGTCCATGGGGCAGGTGGGATCCACCACCCACTGTTGTGGGAGCCAGTGAAGTGCTCCCCAAGCCCCCTTCCATCATCCTTTTCCAGCAGTCCGGGCTAGGTGGGGAGGTCTGGGTTGTAAATTGGCAAATGTGATCACCCCTCTACAAGAAGAGCTGGAAGAAAAATCCATGGAAGTACAGGCTGGTCAGCCTGACCTCAGTGCCAGGGAAGGCCATGGAGGAGATCAGCCCCAGTGCCACCACTCTGCACATGCAGGACAACCACGGATGAGGCCCAGCCAGCAGGGCCTAGTGAAAGGCAGCCTGATCTCCTTCTGTGGACGTGGCTCCCTGCACTCCAGCAAATCCTTTGACACCATCTCCCACATCACTCTCCTGGAAAAGCTGTCAGCCCAGGGCTTGGACAGTGGCTCTCGTGGCCGGGTTAATCCTGCCTGGGCAGGGTCCAGGGAGTGGTGGGGAATGCTGCTGCACCCAGGTGGCATCTGGTCACTGTGGTGTCCCCCAGGGCTCAGTGCTGGAGCCAGCCCTGGTTAACATCATTAATGATGAACTGGACAGGGGGATCAAGGGAGTCTGCTGGTGCCATGGAGCTGGGCAGGACTATTGATCAGCAGGAGGGGAGGAAGGCTCTGCAGAGGGATCAGGACAGGCTGGATCCATGAGCCAAGGGAATTAGGCTCAACACCAAGTGCCAGGTCCTGCCCTTGTGTCACAACAACCCCATGGATCCCTCCAGGCTGGGGATGTGTGGCTGAAAAACTGGCCAGTGGAAAGGCAGCTGGGGGTGCCTGGGATGGGCCCTGAGCTGGCCCAGCACTGCCTCCCTGCTCCAAGGCCCTTCCTTTGTAGCTGCATCAGAGCAATCCCACTGGAGCAGGTGCTGCTGTGCCTGAGCTGTGCTTCCCTGGCTCCCTCTCTGCCAGGAAGGACAGTGAGTAGCCAGCTAAGGAAGGGCTGTGATTTTTCCTTTGGTGGGTTCAGCTACACAACACTCTGAGCTTGTTCAGCAGAGCTCTAAGTTACTCTGTGCTGAGGCACAAACAAGGCTGAAAACCTGCCCAAGCACAGCTGGGTTAAAACCATCACCTCCCTTCAGCCTCCTGCCTGCCCTGATCCCTCTATGGATAACACTTTCTGAAGCTGTCTGTTCTAAAGGGAGAAACTAAATTCCATATGTGTGTGTATGAAACAGGAGTCAAAACATCAAAAGCTTCTTCCCCAAGCTGCAGCCACTTGAAAGGCTGCAGGTGCTGGGGCAGCTGTGAGGCTTCACCTCCAGCACGGGTGAGGCACTGGAACCTCCTCTAAGTTTCATTACAGATCCGGCCAAGTTAAATTCTCTGCCTCTGGCACCAGGCTGGAGCTGGACACAATTACAAAAGGCCACCTGGCCTGCCACGGCTGAGACCTGTAACTGAGCCCTGAGGCAGCCCTGGAGAGCTTGGAGACAAGGCTGCTGCACCTGCTGCTGCTTTTTGGCTACCACCACAACCAGCCTCAGGGATAAAAAAAGTAGATCAAGCAAATGGAAAGTATTTCTTTTTTCTAGAGTGATTTCTAGTCTCTCTTTCATGACATATGAATGTTGAGGTGTTGTTGAGGTGGCTCAACAACACCTGAATACTTACATAGAAATCCTCCTTCAAAAGACAGAAAAGCAGCAAACAGATGTCGAAGGGATGGGTAGGAATGTTCTCTGACAGGGAACTTTGACCTGTGCAACAAGGAAGACTTCCACACTCAGCAGGACCACACTCACTTATGGTAACAGCCTTGGAAACAAAGATGTTATTCTTCTTTCACATGTAAAATTTTTCTCTTGCAAAGGTCATTTTAATAATGCAAAACATTGTGGGAGAGAGGCTTTTGTCTAATTCAAACACTGCTCAGGATGAACTTCATTCTGGCAAGGACACTGATCACAGCTGCTGAAGCCCAGCAGTGAGAATGCACATCCCTTGTCAGACAGCCTTGTGTTTTGTCCCTCCTCCAGCACTGCCATGACAGGGTTGGGCTCTGGCTCACACACATCCACAGTTGCAAAATAAAAGGTTATTAAATCAGTATTAGCCATTAAGAAAAAGTCACCTCCCTCCTCCAAGGCAGAGTCATGCTACTGGGTGGCAAAGAACACAATGGCACCTCCCATCAGCCATCATTTCATTGGGTTTATTCTAGTTTAATAGATGATTTATCAGATTTGTGCAAGACAGTTACCTCTAGCACAAAGGGAAAGAAAGTAAAATTACAGCAACATATACACACAAAACAAGATACACAAAATAGAGCTAAATTTATATACAGGTTATTAGCAGCTAGACTTCATTTAGTACATGGCTTTACTCACTACAGTTTTAGGCACAGAGAAGAATTTATCTGCTATGATGAAGGGCCACAATGAATATACCTCGTTCCAAGTCCTCCCTGGGCAGAAACTGCTTTACCTAATGAAGATCTAACTCTCACTTCCCACCAGTTGAGGACACAGCCCTGCACAAAGGATGAGAGAACATGATCCAGCTAATTCAGCATACAGCAACTTTAGATATTAAATATCTGGGGTATTCTTAAGTAGGGTGACATTACAGAGTTATTGAACTAGACTGAATTTCAATGAAACAGTGTCAGGGTTCTTTCCCCCCCGTTTGCTTAGCAAGGACTCTCAGCTGTAAACAACTCAAAGAAGAGCTGGCAAGAAATGATTAGATGTGGAGATTGCTTTGTACGCACTTCACATTCATAATGAAGAATTTGCTTTACCAGGATTTAAAAGCACAAAGGCCATGAAACATTTAAACTTACTTATCAGGTTATGTTAATAAATTACTATGCATTATCCACACGTCAGCCTCCATTGCAGCCTGCACTGCAGCACGTGCTTGGGTGTATTTTCTGTGCTCCCTAGTCTTTCTGATTTAGGACTGCAGACTCAGAGCCCAGCAGAACAAGCCTGTGCTTTACTTGCAGCATACAAGCAGGCTTTTTTGCTTCAGCAGCACCTCTCATGTTTGATTATGCATGCCCAAGTGCTCTGCCAGCCCAGGAACGGCCACATATTTTAATTACTGATTGCTTATGTATAGCAAGCCTGTCACAATGAGGAACATGATCACTTACCCAGTGAAAATGCTGAAAAGAGTAACTACATAACAGAAACAGCCAGATACCGTAACAACACAATTAAAAATTTAAGCAGCAAGCAGATAATTTTAAAAAAACCCAACCAAAAAAAAAAAAAAAAACAAAAAAAAACCCCAAAACAACAATAACAAAAAAAACCCCTTAGCTTATGAGGCAGGTTGAGAATGACACAAAGGTTTTTCCTTCACAACAGCTTCGTTTACAAGTACAGCTCAGCAAGTTTGAAATACTTTATCACAAGAGCTACAAACTTGTTTATCACAGTTATGTCAGAGCTCCTCGCCAAAGGGTGTGTCAGTTTCTGCTGCAGCCAGCCCTCCTCTTCTCCAAGGTTTATTGCTCAGCTACTCTGGAGAAGGAGTGCCTTGGTCGAGGCTTCAGAAAGTGCAGAGAGTAAGTCAGTTTTTCCCTTTAGAAAAAAATCCAAAACACTGAGAAATCAAATGTGAAGGAATAACAACAAAAAAATGGAGAGTTTGGCATTTGATTTTAAAGTGGCTATTCTTGATGTTTTCAGGTAATACAAAAAGGGAAGGAGTTTCAATGTGGAAGGGCAGCTTTGCCACATAAAAAAACCCAAAAGCACACTAACACACAAATATATTTTGGGACCATCTTTACCAGCTTGTCAATTGAACAAAGGTAAAATACCACCAAGCTGGACCATTCAGGGAAGGTGCAACTCTCCTGAAACTCCACATAGCCTGCAAGAATTTTGGCTGTAACTTCTGTTATGCATTGGCAGGGCAGAATCAAACAAGGCTGTGAACAGGGGATTTTTAGGGCCGTCAAACTACAGGAAGACCAAATGACAGTTTTAGAAGTAACAGAACTTATAATTTGTGTAGTACAGCTACTGTTCAAAAAGTAGCAGCTCCTTCCCAGGAACCCCAACATAAAAGAGAAGACTTTTAACATGCAGGTCTCGCTTTTGGTACAAAGCTAACTTGTTCCTATGGCTTCTCTGCTGTGAGGTCCTCCCTGGGACAGAGCAGCTGGGGTCACAGATTGTCAGGAGACTCTTTGGCTGTCAGTGCGAAATCTGGTGCATATCCTTGAGGCTCTCCCGGTGCCTTTCCCGGGACACGTGGCCGCTCAGGCGTGGCAGGGAAGCAGGTGGCTGGGAGGGGAGGGCAGACTCCAGGTGCAGCAGCACAGGCAGGCAGTCACCCGTTCAAACCTCGGGCTGCTCTGCCCAAGAGAAGGTCGAAGCAGAAGCCATCCTGTGCACAGTTTTGAGTCAAGGGGAGAGAGAGGGAGCAGAAGACTCCACTACTGGCAGGGAAAGAAGCCAAGCCAGGTAACACAGATAACAAAAAGTCACAGAAGGGTGTCACACTGTCAGAAATTTCAGCTGTGACATTATCTCGAGCTCCCATGGACAGACAGACAGACATGTGGGCAGGACAGACGGAGCTCTTTGTTTTGGCTTCAGAAAGAGCAAAAGCAAAATTTGCCATTCAGTTTGCTATGTACAACAATACTGCACTGTACACTTCATTAACGAGATGCTGCCTGCTGCAGTCCAGCATTAATTAAATAAAATTCCTCTTAGTCACAAAGAGCAACAGATGAGTATCTCTGTAGGAAGGAGAGCCAAACCCCACTGCTGTACATGACCCTACGTGGTGCCAGTCCTTCTGGGATAAACACAAGTGGCCATTCCACAGTGTCTAATACCTTCCTGGCTTGCCTGAAGCAGAGAACTTTCCCTTTTGTCTTCCAATCCACTTGATCCCAATCCTCTTGGGAGTGTTCCAGCACAAAGCCATGCTATGACTTTCCCCCTACTGCCACAACATTCCCATCCAAGTTAGGCAGTCTCTTTCAGCAGTCCCAGTTTCCGGAGTGCCTCTCTCCTGGCTTCTTCAGTTGAGCCACGGCCGGAAAACTTCACCGTTATCCCTTGGGATCGAAACCCTGAAGGTCTAGGCAGCGAACCCGATCTCCTCCTCATGTCCAGGCTTACACCAGGTTGTTTATAATCATTGCAACTTTTTTCTGCGTTCTGCTGTGGGCTGCTGACTTTGTTAGTGGCAAGAGCCACCTCTGGTCTGATTGTTACAGTTTTGCCCATAGGAAGGAAAGGGCTGGGCTCACTTTTTAAAATCTCATGGATGTTTTGATATCCATTGGTAACAGCCTCTGACTGTTTGGGCTGCACATCAGGCTGCTGAGTGCTTGGGGCATGGTCCACTTGGTCCTGCGCTGGCTTTCCCTTAACTAGGCCGAGTTTTGTCAGGGCCTCATAGCGTGTTTGCTCAGAGGAGAGATCCCGTAAGGAGGAACTTCTGTTACGTGACAAGAAATCGTTTTTGTGCAGCTTCTCCTCCAGTTCAGCTGCCAGAAGAGCTCCCCCATTGATGTTGGCCAGCACCTGAGCCCGCCGCTCCTGGACGTTAACCGCTGCTTTGGAAATGGTCTCGCTGAATTCCTTGCCACTGACATTTGTTATGTTGATGTTGCTTGGGAACCGGTGGAGTTTGGGGGCGGGGGCAGGAGGGTGCTTGGGTGCTGTGGAATAATCACCGTTGGCTACCGGGGCTTTCTTCCTGTCGGAATTCCCTTCCTTGAGGGCGCCGGGGAATCGCGCCCGGCTCTCCACCTGCTGCTCACAGATCTTCTGGGCCATGATGAGAGGAGTGGGGACAGAACGGAGCAACTTTGGATGCTGCACTGGAGGAGGGGGTGGAGGGGGAAGAGGAAGAGTCTCGGACACCGTTGGTGGTGGTGCAGGGGGGTGTGGGGGAAGCTCAGCAGGTGCAGCTGGCTGAGGGCTCTCGGCTCTCCGAGGCGCGTCCAACACTGAAAGGCAAAGCAGCAGAGATGTCATTAACTCTTCACACAGAGCAGAATGCAAGCTAAAATGCTTCTTTTAGCAGCATTTCTGTCCTCTCCCTACCTTTCTAACTCAACCTCAACCCAAATAGCCAGAAGAAACTGTAAGTGAAGTCCCAGCAATGGCATCTCTCAGGCACTGCTGTAGCTCAATTCAGCACGTTTACCATGTGTCACTATCACAGCCCTCTCTCTGCCTTTCACTCACAGTCTGCGTGTTGCTTCACTGTGCTTCAATGGCTGCTCTTTCATAAGAGTTTTGCAGTTCTTATTTTTTATTAAAACAGCCAGGAGAGGACACATTACGTCCCACTGTGTGTACTAGCTGATAGATTCATTGTCCAAACACAGAGAGAACGCACTCTACGGGGTGACAAAACCAACATGCCATATGCTATCTTGTCACAAACTCACTGAAAGGATCAGTCCCACACAGAGTAACACTGAAAACAATCTGCTATCTTAAAACTCCTGAAAAAAATCTTAAAAAGTCTTGGAGAAGAGCAGAGCACGAACAGGTTGGTGAATGCAGTCTGCTTTGTTGCAGTGACTGCGCACAACAGTGACAGCTCAGTCTTCAGGCAGAGGACTGAGACAGCAAACCAACAACTTCATCAGATGCATGACCCCCGTGAGGGAAAAGGAAAAATTAGAAAAAAAGTTACAGTAGCAGCAAGAATTTCAAAAACCCCAAGCAAATTAAAATCACAGTCTTTGGAGCTCCTGATGAGTAACAAATTTATCTTGAGGTAGTAAGGACAGTACAGAATTTCTTAAGCACTTTCTACAGGGAACTGGAGTAGGTCAGGGCTGGATTCAAAGGGAAAACCCACACTTGCAAGGAACCCAACTACCTGGTTCTGTATCTCTGCTGGAAGGGCCTTCATGGTCACTGCTCTCAGGTGTTGACTGCACTAAGTCAATGATATCTTCAGTCTCTGAATGACTGGACACATTTTCTTCTGTTGACCTTGGGGACTGACAGTGGATGCCACTGTCACGTAGGGCCATCTCCTCCAAATCATCTTCTAAGGCATCTATGGTTTCCTCAAAGAACAAAAGAACATCCTGTTCTTCGTGAGTTAAGTATTTCAAACTTTCATCATCCTATGGGGAAAAAAAGGAAAAACCAAAGATTGACACCTTCCCAAAGAGACATTTAGACATTACAATGTTAGAGGACAAAAAAAAAGTTAAAAACCAAAACAGCAGCAACTGGTAGTACATCCTTTAGTTTAGCAAAGAAGTCTTCATTGGAGTTGTACAGAGCAAATTACTAAAAGATTAAAAAAGCCATAAGAGCTACTAACAAAAAAGTCAAAATAAAAAGCCCTACACACACCTGTGCCTTTGCAGGGGTTAGCATAGCTGCTTCTGATTCCAAACTGGGGCAAACTGTGTTCTATGTCAGATTCAGGGACAAGGCTTGGGGAACAACATGAGAGGGAAAGGGTGCACTCAGAAATGGGCTGACTTCCCTTTTTTGCTCAAGTCCAAAGGGTGACTTGACTTCTAGAAGCAATGCTGGAGCTGAGAAGTGTTTCTGCCACTACAAACTATAAACTATCCAGAGGTACGTAAGAGATTACAAAGAGGTAATAGTAAGGAGGGAGAGGGTTTCTAAAGATTTTACCTTTGAGTTACAGGAAGGAAAACCCAAGAACAAATATGAAGACCTGCTCCCTAGCAGTATAGTGCCTTAGGCTATTTTCTTCAGCAGGAAATAATCCTGTAGACCACAGAACTGATAAATAATCACTTGGATTATCCAGTTTATTTTCTCTGAGTCACTGCTCTTAATTAACTTGATTAACACATTATCACTATGCGAAGCTGGGCAGCAATGCTCTAACTCTTTTCCCTCCACCCTGGGAAACACTTTTCCAGAAGCTTGGAGATGACAAAGAATGATTAAGAAAGGCACTGCATTAAGACAATGGATACAGGAAAGACATTTCCCAAGAGACCTGTGTAAGTTCTGGAATGCAAGTATATATTGTTGAAAAGCAAGTGAGGTTTTCCCTTTTCTGGATTGAATTTCTCCCCTGCCAAGCATATACTGGAAACTTTGCTGTCAGTAACTCAACGAGAAGCACCAAGGACACTTCATTGCACGTGCAGACAGGGTAAAAAGGCTACTTCTCAGTGGAGGGCTGGGAGAATTTAGGTAAATACATAAAAGTATGCAGTACAAATATTCAAGAGGTAGCACGTTCTTGCTAGGGCAGCACAACTTGCTTCAAACTCACCGTGCCTGTTCAGATCATCTTACATTAGTTCAGACTAAGAAAAACCTGTGTGCAGCTCTACCTGTTAACTCCTTGCACAAACAAAGCTTTTATCCCCATTCTCAGCACTAAAAATAAGAATGACATAGCTCTGTAGCAAAATAATTCCTATAGATTAAGAAATACAATGTGCTGCATTGTACCCAGTGGCAGTTGATCTCCAAGCACTCAGAATATTACAGATGAGAAAAAAAATGGTTTGAAGCTCTTAGCCTGTGGAGCCAATAGAACATTGGGTAGGAGGGAAAGATGTACAGAGGTATGGTTATTTCTAACTTAGTCTTACTATCCACAGTGTACTGTCAGAATAAGTAACTTATTCCAGCTTGCAGCAAAACTGCTACAAAAGCTAAAATTTGGACGCCATTTGACAGTGCCGGTTTAAAAGATGAACTTCAAAGGCTGACGTAGTCCACAGCTCGCACCCACCACATGTCAGCTTTCAAAGGCCAAGGAAAGTTTTACAGCTGCACTTGAAAAGCAAGAGACAGACAAGCCTTCCTTTTTTGTTTTTTCAGTTTTTTTTGTGTGCGGTTTTTTTCCTTAATGGATGTTGCAATCTCCTTCCTTCCCCACCCAAATACTCATAGGGCTGCTATGTCTAGTAGGCGAGAGAATGACAGGAAAGGAGCCCTTGTTAGGTAGCCCTGAGCTGGAGCTGAACAGGACTCCAAGAGCCTTTTGTTGAGGGTGAGCTCATTGCCAGACTTACACAGGCAAAGGAAAAGAAGAGGGGGTTGTGTTTAAGATGTCCATAGTGACCACAGATCCAGAGTGTGGTACAGGAATTGCTGTGTCCACCTAAAAAAACTGCTCCCACATTAGCTTAACTTGTTTGATCAAGAGCTGAGCAAAGAATAAAGCAAGGAAGCAAAGACTTCCAAAAGCACTTCCTTGCATCCTTTTCTGTGCTGCAAGACTGAACATTTTTCCATTACAGGTAAGATGTGAAAGACAGCCTTGCCTGATTTCACCATCTCTCACGGATCTTGCTGTGTCCCTTTAGGTAAAGGATCTAAATTGAGTAACCATCCCTTTGCAAACACTTTTGTAATAAATAGCATACCAAGATGTGAAAGGCCAACTTCATCTCTGTTAGTACTTTGATCTGTTTCCTCATGCAGTTTCTCTTCAAGATGATCAATAGCACATTTCATCAGAAAAAAAAAAAACCAACCAAACGACAAAACCAAAACCAACAGCTCTGGAGAATAGGCAGTGTTAGGTCAGGGCACTGTACTGAGATGCAAGGCATCCAGTCTGGATAGAAACTCCCTCAGGCCAGATATGTTTCAGTTTGCCAGCCAAGGAAACAATCCCATTTTAGACACACAATCAAAAGAAAAACCTACTCAGGCTGGTCAAACCAAAGGAGCTCAGAGATGTAAAGCAAGCAGTGACTTGCTTTATTTCCACCTGTATTACTTGTATTATAGCAAAGCCTTCAGAAAGATGGGAGGAATTTTTGTAACTTAAAGGTGCCAGTTTTAACTAAGGCTACTAAGTCCTCTTGCAAATAGTTCATTTTCCATATATTCCAACTACTGGAACAGTTAATGTTCTTTCCAGGCTGGTTTTCCAGGCCTCCTTTTTTCTTGATGAATCTGTGTTTTTTAATAGTCAAAGAAAAGTATTTTCAGCTACTTGAGTTATTCACCTCATAGTTTCCATCTACTCCCTACTCTTCATACACAAACACACCTCCCTAAATTAAATCTCACACACACCTAACACTACAAACTTCAAAACTACTGTCAAAAGACAGCCTGAATTTGAAACTTGAATATTGTCCTTCAGCTTAAAATTACATTAAATTAGGAAGATTAAAAAGACTGCTCAGATAGAAGAAATTTGGGATGAAAACAACTGAAATAGCTGAGTATGCTCAGCTGGCATTAATATTTTAGATCTCTGTGCAGCCAAACATTTCCTGCTTATGCCAAACAGGAAAGAGTCTGTTATGACACTGTTTGGTATAAAAGAGGAAAAATAAAGAAATAAGAGAAAGAAAAGAAGAAAGATTCTATTTCATATAAAAGATTCGTTGAATCCTCTCCTGCCTGTTCAATACAATGACTTAATATCCAGAGGCCCACAATTTTTCATATACATCTGTAGAAATTCTGAACATCACATCCAGATCTAAAATCCTAAGACCAGCACAGCTTTGACAGAAACAGAACACCACAGGAAATCCCAAGACATCTGCAGTGCTTAAAAAAATCTAAAACCTGCTAAGAAACCAAACCTCAATTAGCAAAATACCAGAAGAATGCCAGATTCAACTGATTTATCAATCACTTGACAGCACTGAAGAATTAATAGGTGCAATTCCATGAGAAAGAAGTGACTGGGTGCTTCTCAAAAGAACCACGAAGGGAGCAAACTGTTCTAAGGTGTAGTACAAAGGCCAGTGCAGCAGCACTTGGGCCACAGTCTGTTAGTAACAAGGCAGTTCTGCTTGTTAGAAGGGGTGAAAAGGAAAGCCCTGCGTGCAGGAACTGTATCAGAACACACATAAAAGCTTTAGCACAGAAAAAGTCAAGTACCTCTGACTGGATTTACAGGAAAGGGAAATGGAATGGATTGTACTGCTGTGTTACTGAAGCTGGCAGCATGTGAATTACAGCTAAGAACATGAGCTACTACACAGGATCAGACCAAAAATCAGACCAAAAAGCCCATTCAGCTCAGTAGCCTTCAGCAGCTATGAACACATAGGAGTAAGAGAGGCTGTGGGAGGTGTTGCTGTATATTGGACTGGTATATTTTTTTCCTTCCCTAAATCCTTCCAGTTTCCAGCAACACATGGCTTAAAGATTTCCCAGATGCATTGGCATCTGTGTATTTAATAGCCCTTAATGAGCTTTTCTAGCATGAATTTGTCTTATTGTTTGAGCCATGGAAATGACTGGCATGCACAGCATTCTGTGGCAGGGAGTTCCAGAGTGTAATTGTGTGCTGTGTCAAAAAGTGCTTCCTCTACAACCCACTATCTGATGGTTTTGATAATACCATTTCATTTGGTGAAGAAGACTATAATATTGAGTCTTGTTTTCTTCAGTTTACAAGCATAATTGTACCATGTGCTTCATAAGAGGTAGCAAAGCATATAATCAATAGGTCCTAAGTGAGGAAACAAATTATCTACAAATACTTAAAAGATAAACTAGATGAGCTAAAGTCATCAACTGACTAAATTACTCCTAACCTACTTTTAAAGAAAGCAAGCTGAATATCTTCTTAAACTCTGAAGACATCTCTTCGATAAACAAAATTAGGCTGATCAGCCTATAGAAATTAAAGGGAACAAGAAATTGTTAGAACAACATTGAGAAAAACAGGGAGACACTTCAGGCAAAAGCCACTAAATTTTTATTAGTCACACCAAGCTCATTTCTCATGAGAGGGTTATTGACTTGACCAATAGGTGCAAGCACAAGATGTCACATACCTTGATTTGAAACCTTTATGACACAGCCCCCAAAACTAAACACACAGATGAACAAAAAAATGATGCTGAGATGAAGTTACTGCAAGGTACCTGTGCAATCTGTGATTCTGTCAGTTTAAGTGCCATAAAGAGGGGAAAAAAATCTGCTGTTCAGGGATGCAGCTCTCATTCTGGGATATATTAACCAGGGTGATGACATGACAGCACATCCTCATTCGGAACACAGAGTTCAGATTCAGTTGCTGAACTTTGGAAAGGATGCAGCCAAGCTGGACAGGGTCCAGAACAAAGCACGGAGTGCTGTGAGCTTAGCTGCACAGGAAGGCTCAAATAATGGAGCACTTTACATTTAAAACAGGGGAGAAGGAATGGGTGCTGGGGCAGAAGTATTTTAAGATACAAAAAGTTGACCACCCATATAATTGCAACAAATCTTCTTTACTTCACTGAAGGTGAGACAAGTCGAAGTTAACTTTCACATTACAGAAACTTTAATGCAAGTATTCAGTGAAAAGTAGTGAAATATATGAAGAAAACACTCTGGAAGGATTTGCCCACCTGCTGGAATAATCTCTATCTACCAGATCCTACTTTGAAGCACAATGATACAGTTTGTGCACAGAGCCCAAACTGCCTTCAGGATCTGTATTCTCACTAGCACATTTCACAGCAAGATCATTCCTTGCTAGGAGTCAGGCTCTTATTTTTCCAAGGCACACTGCTTCCAGGTCATACTAACATAGCTTAAAGTGGATGAAGCATAGCATAGCTCTCCACACCCTGTAAGGAATGGCTTCCACCTGCCCCAAGGCAGCTGTATCCATACAAAGCAAACAGTCAAAAATTCTTCTCATATTTTGTGTATTGTTATTTGGCAAAGTCCTTGGACATGCTGAAAGGTCTTGTAGTACAGTAAAGCCTGTGGAGTATCAGTATCAACAGGGAAAACCACATTAATTTTATGAAAGGAGTCTGTTTCAGGACTTTGCCTTGAATGTACCTGAAGTGCAGCTCAGCATCACAAGACTCATTCAAATTGTGAGGAAAAGAGGTGGCAGTGGGCTAACAGACACATGATCTGTCCTTTTCCAGAACCCCTAAATCCAGACTGGATTCCCAGTGGATTCTCTTCAGGGAGGTTGAGGTAAAGAGATACCATGGTGCACTTAGAATGCCAGGTCTGTGGCATCTGAATTATCTGTACATATCCAAAAAAGGATAAGGATCACAACAAAGAATTTTTAGGCTACAAGAGACACCATAACTACAAAACCACCAGGTCACCCCTGAGTTAAATGGCTGAGTGTGTGAAACAAAACAATGAGCCAGTTCAGACTACTCACAGCATAGTTGCTCTTCATGTCTACGTAATCAACGTCAGAATGTCACCTGTACTGTACAAGGGATCCAGGAGTGACAAACCATATTCAGTGACTGACTGTGAAGTCATGTTAGAGCCAGAGAGGAAGCTTGTTTGAAGAAATAACAATCAGAACAAGCAAAATCTCTTCAGAGTCATGGCCTCTCCCAATTTAAGCCGTTTGATTAGTGATCAAATAAAATAATCACTTGAACAAATTCTACAGGTCACCACTGTCTCAAAAAGAGTGGTGGTGAACTGTGGCATTAACCAAGGATCTGTCTGATCCAATGGCAAAAAATAAAATATAAAACACAGTGTGATCCACCAAGAATAACAAGAACACATATCCCTCAAAGCTATCACTCAGTAAAGCATGTTCAGATATAGAAGGTAAAGTACTGAAGTTGTAGCAACAGATCCAAGGCACTGGCACAGCTTATTATTAGTGCAGTTCCAATTAGCACAGCTCACTTCAGGTACAACCAGCACCTCTGCCATGGTTTTCACAGGTAGCACAATTGTCCTAGCACATTATTCACACTTAGAAACTAAAGCAGTTACTCATGGCTGAGAATAGATACCCAGTCCAATTATCAGAGACAAGCACTGCAAGAAGGATTGGCTTTAAGAAGCTGGTCTGTGCCTATTCAGTCAAAGGAACAAGGCAAATTGTTTGAAAAAATCCCCAAAACCTAGTTTTACCTTCAAATTAAATGTCCTTAAATTGCTGCAACTGTATTTCATGGCAAGTTAATTCTTATACCACATGTCTGGCAGTGTCATTACAGACTGGGTTTTGGAAGCTAGAATTGCCAAGAACAGAGTGTTTTTGTTTGCCCTCACCCTTGGGTAAGTGCAACTGATTCTCCATGCACTGAGAGAATACACTTCTCTAAAGCAGATGTATGGATACATTTTTTTTACAAAGAAACCAAAATATGTGTGCAAATTAGTCCTCACATATAACAGTTTTTATGGTCACTAACGTTCATGTGAGATGAAGATATCAAGGTATACATTTCTCCCATCTCAACTCAACCTTCTGTGACAGATTTGGCAGAATAAGTCCAGACCTGAACATCTATCATTTCTATGGAAATACTCATAAAATCAAGGCAGCACCTTGCTTTCCATTTTAAAAAATAAATTTGACTTAGAGGCCTGCAGTTGTCAAACATAACTGGAAGCATCACTATAGGTAAGAGAAACTGACAAATCTGGCAAAATCAAACTGAAGTGACAGACAGAATTTTAAGACCTTTTTAGCACATGGAAATTGATGTCCATCTCCTGGTCATTCCTAAACTGACAACCAGTTCCCAGCAAGCAGTGCCAGCACAGACAGGATGCAGGACCAGCCAGGAGTCAGCCAAACCAGCTGTGAGCAGTCAGCAAAGGCTAAAGCCAGTCCAAGTGTTTGTCCCTATTATCACATCCCTGGGTTTGTTTGAATTCCACAGATGCAATACAAAGGTTATATTTAGTAACTAATGCAGCTTGACACTGAGAAGCTTAAGAACCTGCTTTTTCACAATCAAGTGGGAAGAAACCTGGAGCAGCCCAGGCCTGTCATAAGAAGCACTGTCACACTTCTTTCCTTTGCAATACCATTACAAAAACCCAAAAAATCAAAGCCAACCCTGACCTTTCTTGCCATGTCTCTAGGTGAACAGACCCAGGAAAGTGATAAATGAAGAGGCAGTAAGGTCTTTACTTGCTTCTGTTTCAGGGTCCAGTGAAGGCCCAGCGTGCCTGAAAATACTTCCTCACTTTTCTCAGAACTGGCATAATAGAAATTCTTTGTCTACACAAAGTTATCTACTCCTTTCTTCTCATTAGGCCATCAAAGCTTCTGCATCTTCTAAAGTTTTATAACAAAACTACTGAAGCAAGAAGATAATTTCTCTAGCAGCATGTTCCAGCAATTAGGCAGAATTTCCTTCATGTTCAGTTTAACACAGACCCCTTCTCAAATTCAGAAACTGAAATTATGCCTGTATTGAAGAGTTTATATTGTCCAGCCTGTTACTCCACACATGCAAGTTGTCACCCTTACTGGACATGCCACCTACTACACTGCTGGAAGAAAAATCATGAAGGGGATCTGTGGCATCCCAATTAAATTTGTTGGTACACAATTCACAGTCTTCATGCACAAACTCAAACAAGACAAATAAAGGCTCTGTGAACTGCTAATTCACAGCCCTGATGGGGCTGTGCCTATTCAGTCAAAGGGATGGGAATTGCCTAAGCCTGCAGCTAACTTTTACTCCATCTATAAATTACTGCATTACAGAGTAGGAAGGGATTCCAATTCTAGCTGATGCATCATCATATGGGTTATCACATGGCAGGATCTAGTTGGACTATGGGAATTTACGTCATTTTCTGACACAGCAGACCTGGGATGAGACTGTACAAACAGACTGATTTATACATAGCTTTGTTATTCAATACTGATTTTTTTTCAAATGTCTAGTCTCATGCCTGCTACTGCAGCTAAGAATAAAACTGAAGGAAACATGATTGACTATTACTGTGTTAATCTGGAAACTAGTGGTAGAGTAATAAACAAAATTAACTTGCAATTCTGTGTAAAATTAAGTTGTAATTCTCTAGCAAAGTACTACTTCCACCATAATTCTCTAAAATTCAACCAGCTTTCATAAAAAAACCAACATTAACTTCCTGAGTCCAAATTATGTACTTAATCTCTCCCACCCTGACCCTTCACAACTTTTTTTCTAGAACAGATCAGAAACAGTTAAGTAACTAAATTTTGTCATACTGGTTTTGTGTTTTAACTAGCAACACAAGCTGAAGGATACAGTGTTATATTAACAGTAAGTATTTTCAGTAGAAACAACAGAAGAAGGACCTGCATTTGAATTGCCTCCAGGTACCAGAAGACTCACAAAATCGCACAAAACCATGAGTATATCTGAGGTATACAGATAAATACAGGTTTTGCCACTTACTCTTTCACAGAAAACTACCACATTAAAAGGAAACCATCAGGGAGGGCAGAGGGAAGGAGACAGAAAACCTAATTCTGTATTTAAGGCAAGATAGAGATTTAGATTTCCACTTAGGGCAAGCATGTTTACCAGAGTGCTCTTTCCTCAATTAAAAATGGATGCTTTTCAAACGGTTGGGATGATAAAAAAAATATGGAAGGAACCATACCTGCGCTTTCTAGGCTTAGCCTGCCACAGTACCAAGTGTACTGTTGAGTTCACTGCCTGATTCACCCTGCTAATTGGGAAGAACACAGAAGTGCATCCTACTCCCTCAGTTACTCACCCACGATTTAAATGGCCACACACTCATACTCACTAATGCGAGCACAGGTTTGTTTATGGTGACGTATTTGTTACTCATCTAATTAAGGTGGAATAAGCTGAGACCTTTATACAGGAGTGTCAACAAAGAGATTAAGCAAAAGCAGTGTGTAGAACCACCACTATCCTTAAGTTTCTTTACGAGCTATTTAAGAAAGCAAGGGCAGAGCAGCCCTTACTGCCATTCCTGGTTCTCTGGGAGGAAGGGCTGGAGAGAAGCACTCTCCAAGCTCTCAGAGACAATCAGACCAGAATAACAAGCTGTTCTGCCGAAGCTGAGAAGTTATTTCTGGCCTTGGAGTTTAACAACCGAGACAACACCAGCAACCACTTAGGATTAGAAATGGCAGAAATCAATCTTAATAAAACAAAAATCGCGTGATATGGGACAGAGTTATTAATGTAATCTGTATCACTAAGCACAAGGCTCATTAAACACTTACCAAGGCAAGATTTCTGCACCTAGCTTGGCTGCCATGGTTCTCCACACTGCCAGCCCTTTCCATGCTCCCACGCGTGTGCTCCGGAGAGATCTCGGATGCCATTTCAGGAGAATCCACCAGGAGATTCCTAGGCATCACACCTTGACCTATTGATCCCGACGCAGCACAGAATGCCATCAGTGTGTTACGTGGGACTGCTCGCTTTAGTCATGTCTGGAAACAGAGAACAATGTGGTATGGGGTTAATTCTGCTGGTTAAAACACTTGAAAAGGAATGGAAAATAAATGGCAAAAAAAGATCCCACACAAGTTAATAAAGGGCATATCTTTATGTCCTGAAACACATCTACTGCTTTATGGGCATCTTTCAAAACACTGGTTTTGTTCAAAAAGATGACTAAAATTCAACATAGAAAGGTTCTGCACCCCATCCATCTCTTGTGCTTCCAAATGAGATGTCTATGGACTATAAACAAGGATCCTGTATATATCCATGTCCTACAAATTCAGTTTGTGTTTTCCATTATGGCACATCATTAACAGTAATAAAATCCCACTGGCTGAGATACCAACTGGCCCAGCTGAAGTACCTTTATTTGGTTTTAAACAAGAATTCTATTTATGGGATCACATGAGGGAAACAGAACCCCATTCATTTCCTAACACTGCTGCAGTTAACTCGTGCCACTGAAGCAGCTCTATGCCACCTGCTTCTGGTGAAAGATCCATGAGCAGAACTTGGTGCCATTTTTGCATCAACGCATTACAAATTGTGTTTTAAAGCTTCAAGAGCTTTTATTTCACTCAGCCATGAAGAAACAGTACTTGTACATTTGGAAGACACTTACTGAAACAGACATATGCACCAGCATATTCACTGGAGAAAAAAAAACCCAGTTTTTTAAGCTTTCCCAGTGCCCAGTTCTGTAAAACCTCTGAATTGTCATCATCTCCCAAAACACTCTGGCAGAACTTTTTGATTCTCAAGGACACAAACACAAAAGTCATCTTAGTGCACTAACAGCATGAGCAGGGGGTAGGCAAACCACAGAACCTAGCTCATTTCTCACTGCAATACATTAAACCAACCTTTGCAATGAGAAATGGCCTTGCTTGCTAACAGTCCATCTTCTCACCCAGCCTGCCTGTGACCCATGGACAGCAGTGACACATTCCTCAAAACAGCTGGTTCTGAGGTGCCACATTATATGCAACCGGCTGGGAAATGGACACCGCTCCCCTGACACTGCACAAATTAAATGAGATGCTCCTGCTTCCCAAGTGCTTCTCCCTTTATTATGGCTCAAGAGGTGACACGAGAAGCAAAGTCAAGCCTGCATTTCCAATTCAATCGGATTACTTCTCCTTGCTCCCCACAGCTGTGGGCTGAGGGCTGAGAAACCAGAGCCTTCTGGTAAGCTGATTAGTGTTTCATAGCAGTAAGATAACATCTGCCAATACTGAGCAACAATTCCATCCTGCTGATCCCTCCTCCCAGGAGAGGGCTATGACATTACCAGAGGTGCCTCGCCTGTGCCGCAGCACCAACGTGTCCTGTGGGAAAGCTCCCACACAATGCAGCTAGGCTGCAGTCCAGGAAGTCTTGGAAGCACATCCACAACCCAGAGCACTGGGTTGCCACAACAAAAACATCTCATAGCCCTTCTTAGGAACATTAGGTCTAATGATCAAATTTAGCCTTACTTTTACACAAAAAGAACAATCTTCCTTTTTTTCCTATTAAGAACTTTAGCTAACAATGATACAGTGCATCCTCAGGATTATGGGCGTTAAGTGATGCCCAGAGAGGTAGAAGCATGCTCATGGTCCTGGTTTTCAAACTCTTAGGACAGGCAGACCTAAGAGCACTGAGGCAGCTGCTCTACCTTTGGCTGCTGCAGAAAGCTAAACAGGAAAACAGCAGCCCAAGCATGGAACAACAGCAGCTCCATCTACAACAAACCCTGTGGTGCTGAAAAGCCACACACAAACACAGCCACACAAGAAAATATATGCAATTTTTGGAAGCCAACGTTACCAGTGAAAATCTTGACTCCTCTGAACAAGCACACACAAATAAAGATATAATTTTTAGAAGGCAAGACTATCAAAGCATCTTGACACCTCTGAAATTCATAGAAAACTCCCACTGACTTCAGATTCCATCCTATGACAGTCAAGGTGATGTTCAGATGGAAAAGAGAGACCAGCAAGAGGTGAGTATTTCTACTGACATTCAACACATGGCAAATGTTATTTCTCTTCAGCACTTTCAAGTTGCAGCATCAAATTTTTATCCAGGTGTCCCCAATATAAACTGAATATGGCATGTTTGTTCAGTCCCTCAGCGATGCTGTAGACAATTGTGAGATTTCTAGAACTACACTCAAAGCTGTGAACATTTTGTGGACTATATTATGAGAGGCCACTGCTGCAGATTACAATAGCTATCTAATTACAATTACAGATTACAATAGATATCACAAATAAGACCCACATTTAAAGACTAACCAGGAGAAGATATTAATTTATGTTACCAATAAAGAAATCAAGAGGCCCAGATTTTGAGGGAGAAGTATTTAAGAGTATTGTTCTGCTTTCTCCAACTGCAATACCTCAGTTTAACCAGGACTAAGTTCATGGTAGGCTATCTGCATTCAGGACAGCAGGAACAGCCAGATTCAGCAGCAATAAACATTAAAGCCATGACTTATAAATAACAACAAATACCTCAGCTCCCAGCAAGCTCCCATTACTCATTCTGGAGCTGCAGTTCAGATGTTTCACAAAGCTCCTGAACAATGACTAAAGGCAGTGAGTGCAACTGGTTCAGAGAGCCACCCACACAAGAGCCAGTATCAAACATTACAGCACTGGTCCTGCTTTTGTGTTAGAAGCTCTGGCTTCTTTGGGAGTTTTACTCATTTCAGAAAAGCTTGGGAGCTGTGCAATGGTCTGGTGAGCCTGCAGAAAATGTGTGGGGGAAGATTTTTTCCCCCTTCTATCTTTTACATCATCTTTACCACAACAAAGGTACATGTCAATATAATCATAATCCATTCATATACATTATTTCTTCCCCCCTTTCTTGTGTTCTTTATGCTTTGAGAAACTCCTACACCTTTGTACAGTGTCTAGAACAGCCAGAGCTGAGGTGAGGCTGCCCAGCACCGCTACAATACATACAGCACGTTTTACTGACAAATTCTCTCCTAACCACGGTGAACTGAAGTCACTTCATCCTGTTTATGCCATCTCTATTAAGGGAAAGACTTTATAAGTTTAAGATAGAAATAGTCAAGAATCTAGTGAATTTCCAGACCCCACTGTGTCAGTAGGATTGCCAAGGTAAAAGGCAGGGTTCAAAAATGAGGTAACCTTGCTCAGAGAGAAGGAACAGCAGGACGACAGGCAGCTGTTCCTCCTGACCTTCAGAGATGCATTAAATATGGAAGTTGCTCACAATGGGATTTGTTGTTCAGTCATTGTAGCTGGGTATTTTTTAACTTTGCTTAAGAGATGTGTGCCTGTACCATTAGGGATTAATAATAAAAAAATATCAGATCATGACACAGGAGCACAGAAGTGTGACAGGAACAGTACTGTTTGGAGAGAGGATCCCAGACATGAAACCAGAAATGCATCTTAGGGCAGATGTGATTCTATCATCTGAAGAATTCACTTCTTGGTTACACTAGATATAGCTTTCATGAGATATTTAAAACAATACAAGTCACATATCATGCACATTTTTCAGAGAGTAGAAGGAGGAAATTGAAAGATTCTGAAGTTAGCACTGAATTTCACCTCCAAAGATTTAATTTTGCTTTGACAGAGGCAAATAATTCAGAGAGAATGTATTAAGTTGCCATCAAAGATAAGGTGCGGTCTGTCCTTTCAAAAAGGATATTTTTACAGTTTTGCTGACTAAGGTTACTTCTTCACTGAAGCTCAAAGTTAGCATTTACAAGGGACTGTTTCTATAGTAGCAGGAGATTGAAAGAATTTTTTATTAACAATCCTGTTTGAAGACTAGCTTAATAGGCAAAAAGATCAATCCCACAAAAGTGCAAGACATTTAAACGCTAAAAATCAACTGCTATCTAAGCCAGGAGCCAAAAGTCAGCAGACAGCACCAGGCCATTAACTGCACAATATACTTAAGGTGAGTTGACAATTTTTAGAAAATTATCATGCATTTTTAAAAGGGCACAAGATCAGTCTGTCCCTTTCGCTATACATACAATTTCTGGAACACTCTCTGCATGAAACATTTCTGAAGATAGATTTCTAAGCCTCGTTGTACTCTGAGCATCACACAGACTTTGCCTTTGTTCTTAACCAGCTCTTTCTTAGTGATTCAACTGCAACAGAAGAAGTGGCCAGTGAACTTCAAGGCTGGTTTAATCTGTCAGCTGTGCACAGACACAGCAATGCACACACTGCCAGTCACCTTGCACTCCATGGTGGTGGTTGAGTTTGGAGAGTTAAGCATCTGGAAAAAAAACAACTGGAAACACTCTGTGGTCATTAGAAGTGTTACCATGGGATGGGTTTCATAGAAATGATGGTACAGGAGCAGACTGGAGACCTTTATCAGCCTCTGACAGTCGACAGCAGAGCAGTAAAACAAGGCAAAGGAGAGCAGGAATTCATTCAGATTCCTGCATGCTGTGGTCAGGAGACCACAGGGCTTCCCAAAACAGGTCAGGTATTTATGTCTAATAACCTCATGAATTTTTCTTTGTATTAAGTGCTCCTGCAACATACCTCTGAACCAGCTGTACAAGACCAGAGCTGAACAAAACCAGCTGACCCACGACATCTTCACGGCTGTTCCAAACTCCTCAAAACTAACTGATGGTTAGTTATGGTGGACACACCTCCTTGTGAACAGGGCTATCAGCAACTGAATTCTTCTTACCTCCTTCAGGATGTGAAATACCGAGTAAATCCTTGAGCTTTAGGGGAACCCCTCCTCTGTGATATACAGTAAGATTGAAGCTTTCTGGTATAAGAATAGACTAAGTAACAGTACTGCCTACAGAGGCCAAACCTCACAGGCAAGCTGACTAATTCTAGGAATACACAGGATAAACTGATGAGGTTTTGCTGAACACATAAAAATCCCACAGAATCAGACAGTAAATTTATAAGCTGTTCTTACAGAAAGAAACAAAGCAAAACTGAAGTAGCAACAAACAACAGCTGATGTTTGGGAACCAAGGCAAACCAAAACTGGCCAACATGGTTAAATTCTGATGTTTCTTCTCCATATCATGGTGTAAAAGCTTGTCATAACAGTGAGTATGATTCACAGGTTTTATCTGCTCATGAAAAATCCCATGTGTTTGAAACAGTCATGGCTATTTAACATCCAGTAACCCGGAAACACTCCTGCCCTTGTTTAGAGAGGGACTGTCACCACAGTATGGCCAGACAAATAGAAATGCTGATCATTAACAGAAAAAGAACAAAAAAAAAAAAAAAAAAAAAAAAAAAAAAAAAAAAATACACAGACACAGAATCTATGACAGTAAGGTCTACTAAATGAGAGCCAGGCCAACAGCATTTTTTAGACACTTCCTTGGACATCAATATTGATTTGCAGAACAGGTGACAAGTAGGACTGAACAATGTTTAGCCAAATGTGAACTCGGGGGGCTCTCATGGCAGCCCATGGCAGACATGCAACTACATCAAAGTAACTAGAGTGACAACAACCATGCAAGTCTCCCAGAATTCAATGTATATAACCCCAATATTTTGTTTTAAACTTTCTGGTTTCTGTGGCATACTTGTGACAATTCAAACTTTCCTTTACAGGCTGGGGAGCTAAAAGATCCGTTAGTTTTAGAGCTAAAAACAAAGATTCTCTCAGTCCTCTAAATCTGGAAGTCGTAGCCTCAAGAAACACACTGAATGTCATTCATACAACTCGCACCAGAATTTGTGAGAGCTGCCAACAGTGAAATAACTAATCCTGTGTACATACATTTTTGAAAGAACTAGATGGGCAAGGCACCAATTCAGTAAAACTTAAATCTGTCTGACTTCACATGCTTAAATGGTTTGGTGAATTGGATCTCAAATTAAATGTAGCAACCACTTAAAAAGAAAGGAAACAATTGCAAACCAACCAATTTTTATCACCCAAGTAATAATTCAATTATTACACTGAATTCTCCAAATCATGTTTTGCTCAGGAACAATGCCTAAGGTCACACCTTTGACCATGTTAATCCAAGCCTGATGATACCAGAAAACAAGGATTGCATACTGTGCTTCATTCTTTACTGGTCTTTCTAGATTTTCAAGAACATCCTTTTTACTGTTCTGAGACCCTATGGTTCAGAGACTTTTTTACATAGAACCAAGCCAGCAGAAGAGCACAGCTCATCACTGCCTCATACTCCTCTCTGCAGTGTTTGGGAAATGCTCCTTCTTTTAAGGCAGTGGAATACCAGGGCAGTATTTGATGATGCTAAGCACATTGGTCCACCCTCAAGATGGGAAAAGATGTGGCCACACATCTTTTCCTTTTCCCTTGCAAATAAATTCTGTTCCCAGTTCACTACATCAGCAACAGCATCAGCTGAATCTTGTTGCCCAAAATGAAGGCCAGTGGCAAAGGCTCCTACACAACACTGTGGATTAAACCACCACAGATCCCTGAAGTGCTCACATTTCCCACTTGTTTAGAGTGACAGCATTGCTTCCTGCCCCAGCTGAAAATAAAACTACAGCCAGTGACAAGCAGTTACTTTCCTGTAGATTAAGGTCTTACCTAAGGGCACCGATAAGGCTCTCACTGGGACTCTCCAGTTGAGATTTGATGACCAGCAGCTGCTCAGTGGAGAACTACATGTGATACCCAGAGCTGCCTCTCCAGTCCCATACGGGGCTTTAAACACATCCAGGTGGTGGCTGAGCTCTCCTCTGACTTCAATTTGCCTTATGCAAATTTCAACAAGGAAAGCGTCCCATTCTTTTCAAGTTACTCTTTTTAAATCTCCCCTGTTAACATCAGGGCGGTGCTATCTGTGACAGCCAACACTTTAGAACCATGAAGTGTACATAAACAATTTCAGGCACAGACGCCTCTGTAATTAGTCAACTTCTGTCTTGTTACAGGTGCAGCATTGCTGGGGTTTAGGGTTTCATTATGTAACTGCTGCTACAGTCATAGCAATGGTGAGCCAAATCCTGTTTTACACAGCATTTAGGATAGCAAGGCAACTTCCAGCCCCAGTACAGCTGTGTCACAGTCTCACCACTAGATTTTAGGCTGCTCTCCTACGTTTCTTTTTGTGACTGCTACGCTGGTGTGGGGAAGAAAGCAGAGGACATCTGAAGCACAAAGCACAGGTGTTTACTTTAAAAATTAGCAAATTTCGGACATTTAATTCCTATGTAAGTACATAAAGGTCTGCCTGCCCAAGGTAAACAAAACTGAAAACAGCACTGGCAAAAAAAGAGCAGTACAGTCTTGGCCCTGGACTTTACTTGGTACAGGGATCATCCATACACACCCAATTGAAAAGAATATATTTAAGCAGTTAGTTATACTGGAAATTAAAATCACTTGCTTTTATTTTTTAATTAAAAAAAAAAAAGGAGGAGGGAGGATTTGGTAACAGTAACAGCCTGTCTGGCTGGCTTTGAAAGCCACATTCATATGCTCATTTATTTTCATGCTCCAGTATTTCAGAAGGTCAGTCAGCCTGAGACTTGTCAACTGCTCAGGAGTTAGGTTGTTCCAGTTACTATATCCAACCAGCAATCCGTCTGCCAACATTCTTGGTTAATATTTCTCTCAGAGGCATGCAGAGAAAAAGCAGCTATAACTAACAGGATGAGAGGAGTTTTACTACTGACAAACCAGAGATGCAATATAGAAGTCTCCCTGCTCCCTTCTAATGCCAGGCATTACTCGCACTTCTAGTCATAAAAGTTCATTCTACTCATCCACTCCCTATAGTAAAACCTCCAAACAAATCCTTGATAAGAAAGACGCTGCTGGGAAAATCTATTCCATTTCTGAAAAATAAATAATATCTTCATTTCTTAGAGACCCAAGCAAGCAACATTTTTTTCCCTTTTTATTGTTTAAATATCAACTCCCTCTTTATACAACAGTAATTCCTGCAAAGGAAGGAGAAAAGCCACGATCATAATTTTTTAAAGTAGTGACTGTACAAGGAAGGCCATCTACAATGCTGCATTAGTCAAGGATCTGTAGCGAAGTCTTGAAATAATACCTTTTTATTAGCATAAGCCAGAAATTGCAAAAGCTTTTAAAACTAAGGCTTATGCATTAGGGTTTAGAAAGAAGTCTTTCATAAAAAAGGGAGGGGATAGGAAGTAACTGTTACATTTCTGATTCTTGTTACAGCTTAAAATACTTGGAAAATGTTTAGAAAAATTCGGAAGAGGCTGTCTTATCTCTTTCCTATTTCATCTGCATGCTTGTTACCACAGGAATCATCTCTTGCTACACCCATGCACAGGACCAAGCACAAGAGAGCTCCACTTCCAGCAACCTCCTCTCGCTGCCACACTAAAACAAAAACTATTCAGGAAACATGCCCTTGAGATCCTGGATTACTGAAAATCCCAGGAGTGTTTTTAAGGCTGTGCTTTCTCTTTACGGGCACTAAACCTCACCCGAACCACCTAAGATTAAGATCTTAAGAAGCACCAGCCTTCTCATGCTTACCACCTTAGACGGAAAAGGCACCTGACAGGGGGAAGGGGGAAAAAGTATCCTGAGCTAGAATCTGCTACTGTTTACACCAACAGCTTTTCCAGTGGAAACCCTAAAATGCAGACAGTGGGAAAGCAAAGAGGAGGCACAAGGCAGGCGTTCCTCATCACCCTTAGTCAGGCAGGAACAGCATATATCAAAGTTTTACAGGTATCAAACCTTTGCTTAAATATATTTTCTTAAAGTTGCCGATAAGCAGAAGCAAATTTTAGGTTATGCGAGGGAAGAACAAGAAATCCACAGGGGTAAAAAAAATTCTTAACAGCTCAGTAGTGGGAAGCCAAGCCTCGCACACGGCAGGGCAGCAGTTTGCTCATAGTTTGTCTCCTCCCCGCCTGTGTACCAAAACTAACCCAAGCCCAAAGCCGCTCTACGGGGCTGTGCCGGTCCCTGTCCCCGGTCCCGCCCGCCGCCCAGAGCCCGCACGGAGCACCCGGCGTCCCGGCCTCCGCTGCTCTTGGAACAGGAGGGAAGAATAATTAAAAATCCATTAGTGAGTAATAAGAGCAGCGCCGAACCATTGCCGTGGCGGGCTGGCCGGGGCGCGCAGCCCCGCGGCCTCTCCCCGCGGCGAGCCCGAGCCGGGGGCAGGCGGAGCGGCGCGAGCTCGCCCCTCACACCAGCGACCCGAAATCCGGCGGGGACGAGCCCGGGGCAGCGAGGACTCCCTCAGCCGGGGTCCCGCGCAGGGCCAGGGGAGCCCCCCGAGGAGGGGCGGCACTCACCGGCTTTGGGGTCCGCGCCTCTCCCAGCCGAGGGCGGAACGAGCCCCGGCAGAGGACAGGCAGGTGGTCGGAGCAGCGCCACGGGCTCCGCCGAGCAGCCGCCCCGAACTCATGCGCACTGCGCCGGCCGCCACCCACGGCGGGCGGATAAAGCGGCCGGGCGGTGGCTCGGCCCGGCCCGGCTCCGCCTCGCCCGGGCGGGACCGCCGCCTTTGTCCCGGCGGTCGGGGTAGGGCGTGAGGGAGCGAGTCTGCCCTGCCGAAAGGCGGCTGCCGTGCGGTCGGGGCTGAGGGGCTGCGCTGCCCCAGGAGCGGAGCTTTGTGTGTTGGAGCTACGAAGTTCGTCAAGGGTCTGGAGAATCTCACTTGTGAGGAAAGAGGGAGATGGGCTTGATCAGCCCCGGGAGGAGGTGACTGAGATGGGACCTCATCAATGTCTATCAATACCTGAAGGGAGGGTGTCGGAGGATGGATTAGGCTCTGCTCGGTAGTGCCACCCAGTAGGAAAGAGGGAAAGGGCAGAAACTGCCCAGGAAGTTCCACCTGAACGTGAGGAAGAATTTCTGTCCTGTGCAGTGACTGAGCGCTGGAACAGGTTGCCCAGAGAGGCTGTGGAGTCTCCCTCACCGGAGATATTCCAGAAGTGTCTGGGCAAAATCCTGTGCCTCACCGCTGAGGTCGCTCCCGACCCGACCGATTCTGTGATTCTGTGTCCCTCCTCTGTGTGGGGGACATGGGTCTCCACAGCCGCCCTGGGAGGACAGAGAGCGGGGAGCCATGGTGGGCGCAGTGGGAGAGGGGACAGTGACACCTTTGGCTGCCTCAGGGAATCCTGAGGTAAAACCTGCCCTGATCATGCCCAGGGAAGTTGTGGATGCCCCAACCCTAGAAGTGTTCAAGGCCAGGCTGGATGGGGCTCTGAGCAACCTGGTCTAGTTGAAGTTTTCCCTGCCTGTTGCAAGAAGTTGGAACTGGATGATCTTCAAGACTTCCTTCCAACTCAAACCATTCTATGCCTCTATGATCCTGTGAGGTGTAAATTGTGTTGGATCTGTTGTCTGAGGTGCTTGTCCCTCCACTAAACTACTGGGAAATGATGAAGGTAATAGAGAAAATCACTGTCGCAACTGCTTGTGTCTGCCTCCTCAGTGGGGAAAAGGTTTACGTGCCTTGTTAATCTGTGCCACCCATATACTTAAGAGCTCAATAACAAATATTGTCTATTTGTACTCTTATTTATTAGTAATATATCGTCACAGTCACAGGTATTTATCAGGTGATTGTGCCCTCTCCCTTCTTCATTGTGAAAGGCCACAGCAGCCAGCAAATTAACAGTTTGACTTATATTACACTGTAAAAATTTCAAGCTGCTTTCAGAAATCATTATTTTTCACCCATGCTGTGGTGGCTGAAATATTCCTAATGCAAGAAGTACCTCAAAGTGTGGAAGATGGAAATGTTTCAAAAATATGTGGGCCTACCAAATAAATGGCATTACAGAACAGGGAAGGGGAAGCTGTACAATGTGGGTCAGTGAGGGTTGACAAGGTAAGACCATTCCAATTTTTTTTCCATAGAAAGATGGTAAGACCTACCATTTTTTAAAATGTGTTCTCCAAAGCTACAGGAGCAGTGTCCAGGAGGAAAGCAAATTATTAAGACTCTAGTTATTATGTTAAAGCTGGTGCCTAATGTAAGGTTTTTTGGTCATTCTACAGCCAAGAGAGAGAGGGACTTTCCACCAGTTGAAGAGAGCCTGGACAAATCCCATTGTGAGGAAACCTGTCTCTAGTGGTTGTAGTGGTGAAGCCTGACCAGAGTCCTCTGTGTCTCTCTTGACTGGGGGCCTAGTTTAGGGCTTGCTGATGTTAGGCTAAATGAATCCCATCTTTCTCTTTTATTCTTGGCTCTGGCAACAGCTTGGTACGGGATCACATGCCTGTCCTGTGTAACAACTGTTACACAACAGCACAGGAAAGGAAAGCTCCTTATTTCATCAAGGAGCAAAGTGGGAGTGGTGTCTGTTGCATACAGCATGGACACCCCAGCTAAGGAGAGCATCTCTGTTCTGGGAACATTTAATTCAAGAATATACTTAAAGGCAAGCATGTACTTGACAGATTTCCAGTGTGGAACATCAATACAGAGAGGGAGAGTGCTTTGAGATTTGTCAAGATGGAATGTTAGATAACTTCAATTTTTGCAATGTATTATATGCTAATTCAACCTTCCTGAGCTAAAATTCTCCTTACTAAGTAGGACATCATTCTGAGGAAGATTTTACAGTTACAGGGCTTTATCAGCTCCACAGTGTTATTTTCTTTATTTCTTGATTTACTCTCATCACCTTGTAATATCAAGTGTAGTCTCACATTAAAAATGTGCCCTGTCAACATTATTCTACCCCAGGTGAGTCCAAAAGAGTTTTGTTGTCCTTTTGATCATCATTTGTGTGTTTTTTTCCCTCTTTCCTCGTTCTTCAGCATTACTGATTACTAGTCCTGGCACTGAGTTTATTCTAGGAGACCAACTGTGTGTTGACACATTCTGTCCTGAAGGTGGGGAAATTTATGGAGCACAGTTCCAAGTACACAGCCCATTACTGTGTATTATAGAGAACTTCCCTCCTCTGCTCAGTGAAAACTTGTTATACCAGTTCAAAAATATGTCAGGTATGCATCTCCTTCCTCCAGCATTAATCATTAATTAACATGTGATACTGACATTTCTGGTTGCTACTTAATGTAGCAAAACAGTATTTTATGTGCATTTCTAATTTGTTCTATCATCCTCCAGCCTCAGCAGAGGGTGACACATCCAGCTGTCAGTGTCAGTACTCTGGCAATGCTGCCCAAAACAGAGCCACAAGAACAAGCCCATGTCCATAAAACTCCTCTTGCCAGTCTCACTCCTTTGCCTCGTGTTACAGGCCAAAATTCTTGTTTCTTCTCACAGAATGTGCTTATTGTATTTGCTGCTGCAAATAGCTGACAGTAGACACACTGAACTAAGCAACTGTGATCAAAGAGGATCTTATTCATCTGGTTTGGACTTTTTTCACAAACAGTTTTCATTTTGGGTCTGTCTTTTCTTTTTCTCTGTATGTGTCCTGAATTTGATAAGAATTGGTGGAATGGAGCAGTCAGAAAGAAAACAGACTGATGGGAAGCTATCTGGTTTTTACTTGAATTTCAGTAGGCTTAGAAAGCTCCATGGTTAAAGTTCAGAGCCCCTTGTGTGAGGCAGTGTATGTAAAGTAAAAGAGCAGGCAACAGACAGACAAAATAGGGAAATAAATATGTACTGAGATACGAGATAACCATGAAAGAAACAGGGTTTAGCCAAAGTGAAGGTCAGGTTACATTTACAGCCATTATGGTTGACTTAGTGTTGTGATAAACATGGCATTATCATGACTTGTTATTTGCATAAGAGTGGCCATAGGAAACCTCCAGACAAGAGCATGGCTTGTTGTACAAAGTACTGTACCAACAGCAGGTCACTGTTATTGTTTACAATCAGTAATCCCACATGAAATGTGCTCTGGGACTGATTCATCCAACTTTTCCCCTTGATTGACCACTTCCTTCTTTTGGCTGGGCACTTACAGCCAGAGCCAAAGGAAGGCTTCGGTGTCACAACGCTCCTTGCTTTTCAGTGCCCAGCTGGCAGAATGCATTTCCAAGCAATGAGATAAACTTACTGTAACCAAAACTTGGTGCTTCGCCTGTGACTCAGTAGCAGTTGGATATCCCAGCCCAGATATCACTGTTGCCTCCCTCTTGCCAGCTCTGTGGCTTTTGTTTTGTGGTCAGGCAGGTCTGTGTAGTGAAACAGCTTAAAACAAACAAGACAAGATTGAAAGCTCCCTCCCCAAGTTTGCTGATGACACTAAACTGGGTAGTGAGGTGGACATGTGGGAAGTGACAGCAGTCTTGCAAAGACACCTGGAAGGGCTGGAAGAGTCGACCAGCAAGAACTGTATGAGGTTTATTTAACAAGACAAGAGGCAAGGTCCTGCACCTGGGACAACATTACCCAAGAACCCATTAGAGGCCAGGCCACCCCCGGAGTACTGTGTTTGGTCCTGGTCTATGTAATTCAAGACACAGTCAGACTGGAGAGGGTCCGAAGTAGGGCCACCAAGATGATCAAAAGGCTGGAGAGCCTGCCTTGTTAAGAAAGAAAAAAAAAAAACCAGTTAGGTCTTTTCTGCCTGGAGAAGACTTTGGGGAGACCTTATCCAGCACTTAAAGTGTGACTCCAAAGAGAATGGAGGCTCTATCAAGGAGCCACATGGAGAAGACAAGTGGCAATGAGTACAAATTGCTCAAGGAGAAGTTTCATCTTTATATGAAAAATATTTTTTTATGGCGAGAACAGTCACTCACTGGAACAAACTCCCCAAGGAACCAGGTAGAGCTGGATGTTTTCAAGATGTTACTGGACAGGGTGCTGCATAATCTCATCAAGGCTCCCTTCTCCATGAAAGATTGGACTTGATGGTGATTTGAGGTCACTTCCAGCCTGGGCTGTTCTATGATTCAGTAATTATTTTTGGGAAGTGCTGATATCTTTTTTAACCCAGATGTTTTTGCATTTGGTTTGGACTGACTGCCATGGGACAAAAACTTTAGGATGAGGGAGACAGATCTGAAAACAGCTCCCCTGTTGTAGGGACAGGATTATCTTTGAGCTGCACAGAGCAACTTCCATCCCTCCCCTGCGTGATCAGGGTACCTGTGTGGAGAGTGAAAGATGAATTTGAACAGTCTGGTGGTTCAGAGGCAATGGTGGCATCTTCTAAATGGGCACTTCCTAGAGAAGTAGCTGAGATACCATCACTTGCTGCGAAAAACAGTCAAGATAGGATCTATGGAGATCAGATACAGTCAGTATTTATTTGGTACTCTTTAGGAACGCCTTTAGAGTTTAGCCCTGTTTGTGATTAAGCCAGAAGAATATCTAATTTCCAGATTATGTTATAAATTAATTGAGAAATGGCCCTGAGGCTGCTGTGGTTCTTTGCCTGTACAGAAGCAGAGCTGGAGGCATTGTGAGCTGTATTTATTAACATCTCTCCAGCCAACCTTCACAGTCTTCCATCTGCCCTCTGGATATGCAGATTCCTGACTGTCCCCTCTCCAGTACCTTTTCTCCTCCCTGCACTGCAGTGCCAGCTCACTGTCCCCAGTCCCCTCTGCCAGCACCCCCACCCCACCAATGCCTCGGGGCCCACCCTTGTTCCCCAGAACTCTCACTATTGCCCTGTGGTTTCCTACTGCTTCTCTCTCTCCATGAAGCCATGTCCCTCTTCCTTGCCTGGTCTCACAGGCACACTAGTGAGTTGTCTAGGAGCTCAGACCTAATTTCTCACCTCTCCTTACTTCTGGTGTTAGTGCACCTCACCGGTGAGACGAGATTTGCAGGTACAAGAAGAAGGCTGCAGAGGAAGAGAAAGTTCCCTAATGACTTGTGCTGCCTTCAGGCTTTGTCTGCAGTTCACCTTGGGGGAGAGAAAGGGGATCTGGGGTGTATTTTTGGCACTTAGTACCTCACTTTCATTTAAATTCTAGTTTCAGCTCCTAAATCCTCTATTAGATCTAATCTATCATCTTTTCCTTCAGCAGATCCTACTCTGAGAGCAAATATTTCCCTTTTCCCGTGTTTTGTTTAGAGGGGGGTGGGGCAGCTTTCTCCTGGTGTTGCAGTATCTGGTTAAAAGTGGCCCGATTTTAATAGCTGTTCCTTGGCTTCTGCTATTTAAAACATATGTTTTCTGACATTTAATGATGTTTGTTCTCCCATATGTCCCAACGACTATAAACAACTGGTTATTTTCCAGTGTCAGTGAGTTTGAAATTAATGCAACTTATTTTCCTGTGGGAAACAGGGACCTATATGTCACTGAATTGAATTAAATATTAATTATTTCCAAAGGGGAGAAGTGCAACTAGAATCAAAGAAATATAGAAAACTCTTTATTCTGAGAGAGCACAAAATGCATATACTTGGAAATAAACCTGTCTTTTTAAATTGCTGTGAGGTTTTGAGGTTTGTGCTTTTTTCTTTTTCTTTTATTTACCCTTTGTTTTTCTTTTTTCTTAATTTTTTTAAATTTCTGTTTTGATTTCTTTTAGAACTGGAAGTTAATTCTTCTAATGGTATTCCACTGGCCCATGATATGTGCCTGGATGATCTTCATTCCAGTTCCCAAGGACAGGGTGTCCTGTGATACAGCAAGCTGTATTTTGCATTTGAGCTGTATTTTCTGTTTCAGCAGGACAGAATGGTTTATGGAGGAGGAGAGCAGGATGGAGGGGTTCCCTGTAGATCATGTTTGAGGGAAGGACTTGCCACTGTCATTCAGAATATTCTGGAATGGAATTCTGGTGGGGTTGTGGGCTCTGCCCAGGGTCAACTTCAAGTCAGTGGAACAAATTCCAGTAATTTCATTAGGAGCTGAATCAGGCCTTTACTAGGTCGGGAAAAGGGTTTAGACTTCTGTAGCAGAATGTAGATGGACTTTAGACATTTAAATTTCATCTGCAATCCAAACAGTCTCTGCTTATCAGCCATCGAAACCCACTTCTGCCTTATCTCTTCACGAGCCTCTCAGTTTTCTGTGGCTGTCCAGTGGCTGCATGTGCTGTATGAGGTGAACAGAAGACTTCAGCACAAACTTAACCTTGTCCAACAGAGTGGCTCACACACTTTCCATCCTCAGTGTCCCTCCAGAGTGTCCACAGTCTGTCTGGGGACACTCAGGGGTATTTACTTGTGAACTTGGGTTCTGTGACTGTACCTCCATAAAAACTGGATTGGAGGATACCCATCATGGTTCAGAAAGTAAAAGCAGAGATAAAAGCTTCTACTCAAGGAGCTACAACAAGAAGGTGAAAGGAGGAAAGAGGGATGGCAATCCTCACCCCCAGATCTTCAGGGACAAATCATGTATTTTACATTGCCATTGATGGATAAAATAACTCACCATCGTGGCAAGCCCCTAATCCCACAGGACAAGGCTATTAGAGGATAATCCTAACCTAAATTGCAACCCTATGTTTGAGTACTGGTTCTCCTAATGCTCCAGGATACAATTACAGAACAAGGCCTGGAAACCACAGCCTTTGTTCTGCCTTATTGCTTAATTGTTTAATGAAGTATTCACTTCATCTAAGTGAGTGCTTTGTAATTTTGTACTTGCATGCAGCTGGCAGAGGCAAAGTACTGGCTTTTTTACAGAATAACTTGTTCCTTTGGTGGAAGAAGGTACCATTAAAAATATCAGGCTGCAATAGTAAATAATTTGAGAGAGCTCTCCATAAAAAGAAAATCTCACCCTTGAAAGTGAGGAATGAAAGCACATTTTTTACTTGTGTTTTTTTGTCCCTTTTCTTCCTTGACGCTATGCAAAGACAGATGGAAGAGGCAGTGGGACAACCAGTACCAGATTTTCACTAACAGGTCTGTTCTGAGGGCAGGACACTGCTACCATGTGCACCTCTCAAACTGGAATGGGAGAGGCCTTCCCAAATTAAGACTAAAAAAGATGCATTCAAATAAGCCTTCTATCAAGATAAAAACAATATTCAGGCCCTTAAGTAAGTGCAAAGTCACTACATATAAGTGCAAATAACATGAAAAAAAAATTATTCTAAAAACTTCTATGGATTTCAACAGTCTCCCTGTTCTACTCTTGAAAATATTCCTGTGCTCAGGACAATGTGTCAGGCTCCAGCTCCTGAGTAGTTTCCTGATGAAGGTCAAGTGCCCTGAGACATCCGTTCCCTACCAGCTGCAGGTAGGCAGATCTGTACCTCCCACCATTTAGGGGATTTTGATCTTTTGAAGCTTTTCTTCCTCTTTATAACTATAGAAGGAGCTTAGACAATTAGCTCTGGGCTTGGATATCATTTTTGGCTGACAACATGAGCTTCAGACACAGGATATCAGGAGATTTGCAACTGGGTAGGGAGAGAAAATGACCCTGGGAACAGGAGAAAATAATTTGAACATAGGAGGCTTTTTTGAGTTCCAGCCATGCAGGGGCCCTTGCAAATGCTAAATACCAAAGAAACATTGCCAGTGTGTAATACCAAGTTTTTCTTCAATAGCTATAAAATTGTTTTATTAATAACATTAGTACAGACAGAAGAGGTAAGGTCACCTGTGTACCTTCCTCTCCTGCCAGCCCTGCCTCTTGGGAGGTACTGCCTCTGGATCCTTTCCTGGTGCTGACAAGGAAGGGTGCTGCTTCACTGGGAGCACATTGCTGGAGGGGCACAGCACTGAGGGAGGTGGTTCACAGGGGGTTCACTTGGTGCTTTCCATGCAGACTCTGCTGGGGATGCTCTTCTTGTCAAGTCCATGGAATGCAGATGATGGGAAGGAAACCATCACACAGTTGCATTTGAGGTACCAACAAACAGAACAGTATAGGGCACCTGGATGTGTATGGTAGATGCAAATGTATATAGTTAATACATCATTCTTAGCCCCCCAAAGTGACAAATGGATTACTTTTAACTGCTGTGTTCCATTTGAAAGCAAGTACAGGGCAAACGTTTTTTTTTGTCAGGACGCTTTGTAACTTGTTTTCATGCAACTACCATTTTCAACATCATTTAACATGTCATTATAGACCTTTTAATAAATTATAGTCATTAACCTTGCCTAGGGTAACTGAGGGAAAGATTTTAATTCAGGCAGTGAAGAGTCTGTCCTCTAGGCCTGTGTTCAAGATCACAAGAGTGGCAGAGCCAACATCAATTCAAGGACCAACAGGAACACACCTGGCTCACAGCCATCTGTTGTTTGTACCTTTGCAGTGCTGCTGGTTCCTGCTCATGCCAGTGCACGGAGACTTCTCAGGCTGCTGTTATCCACGCTCACTCCAAGCTGCCTCTGTGACCTGTTCTTGCAGTTGGAAGTGCTAAAGCCTGAGAAAACCCTGGCTCCTTTGCCATTAAGGACATATTGGCAGCTTCTCTGTAGGGAGTTTCCTGCAGAGGCAGGAATCTGACTCATGGCTGCTGGAGACACCTCCTGGAAGAGCTGTCATGGAATAGCCACAGGCAGTTGTGATTCAGTCCCGAGCAGTCTCATTAGGACCTGATTTCTTAATGGCATCCCGTATAAACTTAAATTACCAGCTATTTTTGTATCCTCCATGCAACCAACCACCGCCTTAACAGGAACTCTGTCCACATGAAAGAGTGTTTTGATTTTTGGGGTTTTTTTTCAAATTTTTAAATTTTGTATGGAAATGCTTGCATAAACTTTCATTTAAACATTTTAAAATTTGTTTGTAATAAAGAAGGAAAAAACCCCTCTGCTTAAAACTTATATTATGTAAGTTTTTTCTGAAAACCAACACTAACTTTGTTGAAGAAAAGATTCAAAACAGGCTGCAAAAGTATTTATTTAGCACATTTTTGGCTTAAAATACTGTCTTGCCATGTCTTTGTTATTGCTACTTATCACTCTGAGGTAACATTTGCAATTTCAGTTGTTTGCTTTTAGGGATGTCACTGGTGGTGGCTCAATATCTGTAGCTACAGATGGACATAGTCTGAAATGGCTCCTGCCTGAACCAGCTTCTCCCAGTCAGGGAAAGCTCAGAAGTGGCAGGGTGGAAAACAAAGCCAAGAGCACAGGTCACCCCTGTCCTGGCTCTGTGGGAGCACACCTGTGCAGCAGGGCTGAGGCTGTCTGGTGGAAAAGGTGTTGAGTCACAACTGACTGCTCTGAGTGGAGCCTTTGTAGTGAAAACTGGCAAAGCAGTTAAATTACATCTTCCACTGGTGAGAGTTGTCCAGAAGCTGCTGGGCACAAAGCTGGCAAAACCTGTACCCCATTGCCATGGCCTCCTGCAGGTTTGGCCTGGGCTGGACCCCACTTGCCACCTTATCTGTGTTCTGGTTGACCTGGCTGGGTTCACTGCATTCCAGAGCTGGTCGTTCAATGTTGTTTGTTTGAATTCCTCTGCTGCTCCAGCACAGCCCACTGTACCGGCTCTTTTGGTGCCTGAAGTTGTAGATTTCCCTCACTGTGGTGCTTTGAACAGTGAATGTGCTCCCCATCCTTCTTCTACAGTATGAGAATCTGAGGAGAATTGGCTGATAACTAGTGTTCCCTGAAATTCCAGTTACTAAAAATATCATGATAGATGGTCATGCTGTCTTTCCATGAAGCCAGGAGTAAAACTGAGGCTCAAATAGAGACACCTGGTATTTGTACTCCTTCATATTTACAATAGTGTAATGATTACCTTCACAGACTCTTGCATAGTCTCACCTGGCCCGAGGGATGGAATGACTCGGTAGGATGTCTGCATTACAATTGGAATATAGTTCCTGCTGGGAGAGGACTTGAGAGAATATTTTTATTTTTCAACAGCTCCTGCTGTGCCTTGGCATTTACACTCCATCTGGACTAACACCTTCAGCAGTCGTTTCTCTGCCCAGCAGACTCTGGGCCAGCAATGACAAGAACACTGGTTCATCATCAAGCTGTGAGTAGCACAGCTGATTAATTCTTATCATTCACTGCTTTTAGTGTGTCACACAGAACTTTAGAACTTCCTTTACAGCTGGGGAAACTGAGTCATGGAGAGAAGAGATGGTGCCACTTAGGTCACCTGTTAGGGTGGGTGACAGAGGCAGCACTGAGATTGTGGCTGGCTGAGCTCTGGCTGGGAGACCCATCCTCTGGATCCTATTCCTGAAAGCCTGAGGCATGAAGGCATGATTGTCACACTTCACTCACCTCTTCTACCTGGCTTGCTGACACAGCCTCCTTGGAAGGTCTTTCTGAATCATTTGTTCTGTCCAGAACCTCTTACAAAACTACCCATCTGGATCTAAAATTCAGACTCCCCAGGAAAGGCAGAGCAGTCTTTCCCAACCTATGCTCAGCTCAATGGTCCAGCTGCCCAGACACAGCTGTACTGTTCACAGGTGTATTCCTTAAAGCAGAACAGGGTCTTCTCTTGCTTCAAGAGACCTCCCTGGAATTTTTTACCAAGCTGTCTGTCTTGAATCAGATTGCAACTGGTCCTCCAATGTAATCAGTGAGGATGCAAAGGCAGGAAAAATGGGAGAAGAAAGCTTAGACCCCTGACTTGCGGGTCTCCCGGGGGTACTTTTTCACACGTGCTGCTCGGAATAAACCAGGGCTCATTCCCTGGGAGCAGTCCAGCAGGAAAACAAGGCTGGCAGCACCGGCCTGGCGCGGGTCCCGGGAGCCGATTCAAACTGTGAGCTGCCATTGCCCTCTGCCGACAGCTCGGTGTACGGTGCCCTCACTGCAAAGCGAGTGTTTTCTGTTCCACGGCAAACAAGGAGTCCTGGGCATCTGCAGAAAACTGAAGGATCCTCCCTCAGACAGAGATTTTTAGGGTTTATTGCTTGATTTTTTAAAGTCCTTTTAGATCCTACTCATCAGTCAATCAATCAATCAATAAATCACATATCAATCATCCCCCATCAAAACCAAGTCCAGTGTAAACTGTTGTGCAAGGCATGGAGTGTGTGGGGAATGGGAGCCAAATTTCTCCTGTAGAGCTTGTGGTGTACAGGGACAACTCAAAGAAAACATAATGAAAAACCCAGTGATCAGCCCCATTTTACCTGTAAGTCCCTGAGATACTGAAAGGTCTACCTGAGCCCACAAAAAGGCAGTTCTTGTTCCCTGCTGGAGGTCAGGTTAATTCAAAGCAGAAGTAAACCACAAGTCCTGACTGCAAGGAGAATGGGTCACACTGTTGGAATCTTCTTTTTTTTTTGCTTTTCAATATTTTTTCATCATGAGGTTAGATAACTCCTTAGCTCACCCAAAACTACAATTCAAATGTTATTTGGGGTTAAAAACAGGCAGAAGCAATGACCGGTGATAAACAGAAGGTTGGACTGGACAGTTATATTTCTTTTCTCCCTCTGTCAGTTTGCCCAAGGTCATAGTGGAGTTTTGTGAGAAAGCCAGGAAATGAATCAGTGGTTTTTATTTGTTTTGGTTTTGTCTGTTGTTGTTCTTGTTTGTTTTGTCCAGGGCTTTACATTTTTTCCCCTTTTATTTATGTTTCAGAATTATCTAACAAATTACATACAGAAATATATTTAAATATTATAGTGAATGGGTCAGAAAGGTCTAGGACATTTAACAGGTGGGTTTTTAGCCTATGAACTGCCGCTGAGCTCTTTACCAACTTTTCCTGTGATAGATTCACTGTTTGTGTTTGTTATGAGTGCTGAATAAATTGGTGTTGCATTTCGACCATCCAGTACCTCATAAAGATTTCAGGCTGTCAATGGAAATATTCTTGGGCTGCTTGCTCTGAATAAATGCTCATGTGGAAAAAGACTAAAAGCTTACAGGAACATCCACAGACAGCAAAGAAAAAGGACTTGTATCTTTGACAGCTTCCATTTTACTGTGATGAGTACATCGTAGGGACTAAGTGTTTTTTCATAGGCTCTATAAAAGGATGAAGTCTTCTCTTGCTGCTAGATAAATGTTGTTTCCCATTTCAAGCAGGAAGAGCTTCTGTTTTTAGTGATTCAGACCAGTTTCCAAGCCTATTAGTGGGGAGGAGTTATCAAAATCTAAATTCCTGAACTTTAGTGCTGTCATTTTATTAAATACATTATAACATGAATTATAGCAATTGTAAAAATAAGTAATAGTATTGATAATTAATAATAATCTCAGGCTAATGAATAAGGAGCTGGTCATCTTTGCATGGTCCCAATGAAAAAAGGGTAAATTATGTCAGCTTTTCTGTTCTGTGTGTGGGTGCTCTGGAGACCACCTCAGTGTTTCTCTTGCTGGGCCTTCTGTCAGAGAGCCAAATTCTCTCATTACCCTGCTCTTCCATCTGTTATGTCTCAGATTTGTGGACCCATGTAAGAATGAGTAGTTTAGTCATATAAGAATCTTAGCATTCATTAAAACAAAATTAACCCTCAAGGAGGGAGAGAAAGACACAGAATAAAAGTTCTGACTTCACACTGAGATCTCAGAACCAAACCAACGAACAAAAAAAGAAAAAGCACACTAGTGAGTTCCTAAAAGAGAAGGGAGATTAACTTAAAATCATTCACCATGTCTACATTTATAAAATATCCTAACCTTTAGAATGGAGATTTTTTAAAATAAGATTAACTCCCTTAAACAGCAGATGATAAAAGTTTTGTACCTGATAAACAGGTACAAGAAACAAAATAATCACATCTAGACTCAAGACTACATTAGAAGAATGACTTCATGTGTTCATTTCCTTTTTCCTTTCCCCTGTGTTCTATATATGATTTACTAATTCTTTATTGTTTCTTTCCAGAAGCATCACTCACTGTCTACACTGAGAATGATTTTGGGCCAGGAAGTGGAGACGACCAAAGCAGGTATATATTTCACTTTATCCTTGATGCTGACAGGGCAGAGTGGGCAGGGAAAACATCACTCATCTTTCCAAACATGATTTCATCCACTGCAATTGTTTATAGGAGGACAGGTCTGGAATAAAACCTGAGTCCACTTTGGAAGACCTCACACCTTCTCTGTCATCAGCAGCTGAGGCAGCCTGAATGTCAACATTCCCTTATTGCAGGGAATGTGTCCTTAAAAACTCCTTCAGGAAGCAGAGCTGCTTCTGCTTCCCCAGACATGGCCCATTACATCAGAGCTCCTGACGGGGCTCTAACGAGCCAGTGACAGACTCAGACACTGCCATCCATACCTGAGCTGCATCTCTGGGAGGGGATGTTCCCTCAGCAGGACTGGGGGATGAGATGGAGACCTAAATCTGTGTTAAATCCAACAGGTTAATCTGCACTGCCATCAAAGTGAGGTTAAAGAGTTGGGGGGAAGTTTATTTTTAGTTCGAGTCCACAGCATTCCAAGTCTTAGTTTTGGCAGGCTGAAAACACTATCCTGCCTCTAGGAGGGAAAATTAAAGGTTCTCATATTAAGTAGCTTATGAACATTAATCATTAATCAAACACGTTTTAGTAGTAGAAATTCCATTAATTATTTTGTCATCTGGTTCTGTTTTAATTTCTTTGTCTATAACAACCAGAATCAATAAAATATACAATAGCCCTATGATGTTCCCAGTATCATGTCTCCAGGATACAAATATTTAAAAGAAATATTAATGCTTTAAAACTCATAGCATGAAAATTAGTACAGTTGGGCACATCAAAGTTGAATGAAACTCTTTTCCCTTTTCCAAATACACAGTGGTATTAGGGGGTACATTTCTACTATTTCCTTTTCAGAAAATCTATGGTTTTGACAAAAATAATTCCCAATATTGACCATGAGTAGCCAGGAGGTGGTACATCATACTGTGGAGAGTGAAAAAGGTACAGCTTCTGATGTTTTTTTTTCCTTCCTCTGCAAGTGTAAAGCAGGATGGGAATGCATTATTCAGCAGTGAAATTCAGAATTAGTATAATTGAGGTGCAATGCCAGTGGAATCAAGACAAATGAATCCTACTCGTTGCAGTATGAAATTTGTCCTATAGCTTTAGGTCATCATGGAAATTTAACCATTTGTCTAGCCTCCTTATTGCTCAGATACAGCAGCCAGCATTTCCATGAGATTATTTAAATGTAGAATTATTAGAAAAGTTTGCAGCTACAGAGACAGATGGATTTTACATAAAACCCCTACTCTTTGTAGCAACACAGTGTGATATTGAGAAAGATAATGGTCAAAAAGTACATTGCCAGGCTTCTAATGAGAACCTGTTGACAGTAGAATTACCCCAACATTCATCAAAAAGCCAATAAATGTCAAGCAAGAGGCCTTTGATGCAGTAGCTCATAATTCCTGTTCAGAAGCCTCTGCAGTCACTTCAGGGCATGCCATCATCCTGCATTTCTGCTGATTTTACCAAAAACTTTGTTGCTGAAGAAATACAAGGAGCAGGTGTCAGCATTCCAAGTGCCACTGCTACAGTGCCACGGGCTCACCGTGAGACCTCAGGCACAGCACATTTGGCCTCAATTTCCCCATCTGCAATGCAGGAATGGCAACACAGGAATTACCCAGAGGCAGTTCTGTGAAGGACACGCTGCTGCCATCCAAATGCTCACAAATCATGAGCTATGTGGTAAAAAGTCTGCTGCTGACTCCTGCCACTGAGGTAGCCATATATTTTTAATGTTAACTATGTCCAGCTTTTTGGGCCTTTGTAGGATGTATTTTCAAGCTCTCCTCCACAGTACAGGAGATTACTTCAAACCAACCCCAAACTAATTCTCACCCAGGCTGCTGAATTCTGGGTTGGGTGGCCTTAAGGAAACTCCATGAACTTTATATAAAAGCTTATATAAGCTGTTCTTGGGCTCTGTGGAGCACAGAGGGTATAAACACCTTGCCCATTACCCATGTCTTCTGTTTACCTCTACATTCAGTACATATTCCCCAGGTGATGTAGTGAAGCAGGTCATTGCCTGGTCCATGAATTAGGAATAATCTTGTGCCTTGTGTTATTTGTCACTTCTCCCCGGCTTTTCATTTGCCTTATTCATGAGGGAAGCCTGAAGCTATATCCCAAGTAAAACAATCATATCCTCTAGATTTTGCCTTTGTATCTTTTCTAAAATTTCCAGGTAAAAGCTCAAAGCCACTCCTTTAAGGCCTCCATGGACTCTGAGGCAGTTCATTCCATTCATGCTGGCAATTCCTTGCTTGCATATCATGACTGGTTTCCATTCCAGCTGTTCCTGTATATATGGATAGAAAATGTGTCCCTGTTGGTCATTTCCAAGGATAAGCTGCATCCTGGAGGCTGTGTGCAGATGGAGTTGCACTTAGTTTTCAGAGCCACATGCTGTTGGGGTGACTTGAAACTAGGCTAATTACCTGGCAGACTTCTCTGCAGAGAGATTCTTTAATAAAAATGGAGGGGGTGACAAGGGATAACATCCTTGCTATTTTGGGACAAACTCTTCCCTCAGGCAGCAGATAAACACGGTGATAAGGCTCCCAATCTATCATTTGATTTGCTGTTTCTTGGCTGTAGTACTTAATTAACAATTCTGGAACTGCTCTGTTTCCCAGGAATAGCCTGTAAATCCATTAAATTAAACAATAAGGGCAGATGTGAGCAAAAATAAAAAGCCCATGCAAGTCAGAAATGAAAAATTAAGTTGTTTTGTCAGTCTTCAGGGGCCAGTGTAGGAATATTATAAAACCTACTGAAGCTTTTCTGTCTAGTGTTCAAGCAAGAGGGAAATGTTCCTGTGGATAGCAACATTTTTAGAACTGATGATTGTTAATTACAAAAGCACTACTGACAGGAGAAGGCAGAGTGGTTTGAAACTGAAAGAGGGTAGGTTTAGATTGGGTATTAGGAAGAAATTCTTTAATTTGAGGATGGTGAGGCACTGGAACAGGTTTTCCAGAGAAGCTGTGGATGCCCATCCCTGAATGTGTTCAAGAACAGCCTGGCCTAGTGGAAGGTGTCTCTGCTGTGGGGCTGGAATTAGATGGTATTTAAGGTGCCTTCCAATCAAAACCATTCTAGGATGATCCTATAATTCTATAATTAATTACTTCATGAAATAGTACAAATACTGTGAAAACTGAGTTAAAACAAAAATAGATTTTCTCTTCAAGTTCTGAATGGAGTTAATAATAATGCCAAACCCTGTAGATGGCAATTAACTGTAGAAGAATTTCTGAATATCTGAAAGAATGTGCTCATCTAAACTGTCACTCATGCTTTAAGGTGGCCAGTGAAACCACTTTATTACTGCAGCTAGCTGGAAAGGGCACTGTTCTGCAAAAATCAAATAATGTACTTATTTCTAAAAGCCTGGAACAAAAGAGCCAGTTGAGATTTGCTGAGTAGTTGCAAGACAGCCATTAAATATAAATATTTTTAAAAACAATTTACTCTTTCCTAATGCTTTTAGAGCAGCATGTGGGAACAGAGTCTAAGTGCAGCATCTTACATTTGCAGCATTGGAAAGGACATGATGAAGGTTATTGGGCTCCAGATTTAAATCTTCCATCTCGCAATTGCTCATATCAGTTTCTAACCTATATAAACTAAGTGAGTTTGTAAAAAACTTACCTTTAAAACTCCATGTTTCCTGGTGGTAACAATAAAAATTTGTATTTTTAAACAGCTAGTGCCAATGATGCACATTTTTCACATTCAGTGTGAAACAGTGTAATGGTCAATTAAAGCTTAAGTTTCCCTTTTTAAAATTAAAACTTGTAGCAGAAATGAAAATTTTGTTCTTTTGAACCTGTAGATGTTAAAAGGACTTGCTTTGTGGAACTGTGTAACTCGTATTTCCACATCTGGACTTTTAGTAGCCATAGGTGGGATTAATTTGATCTAACTTAAAGACATCCAAGTCTGCACCAAGCCCTTTAGGCTGCTTCTACTGTCAACAAAGAAAAAGGCCCATCCTTACTGTGATTTACATGGTCTTGCTTAGACATCTGTTTCAAGATGAGACGGATGAGCCCTCATGATCTGGCTATGTGGAACTTCAGAAAAAACGTGTTTGCTGTGAGGTCATCCCATGCTGATCACCATGGATTGATACCAAGGCTCCTTTCATCCAGTACTCCCATCAATAACACATCCTCTGCAAATCTGCAGATTCTGCAAAACTGGGGCATTGGCTGACACCCCAAATGGCCTGGCTTCAATCAAAACTAACCACGACCCAAGGAGAAATGCAAGTTTCTTCACCTGGGAAGAATAACCAGTACAGGATACCAGTACAGGTGAGGAGTGGACTGGCAGAGCACAGACCTGCTGGAAATGGGCTCCCAGGGATGCCTGGCTGAATCCAAGCCAGCAGTGCACTCTCATCACAGAGCAGACAAAGCACACACTGGGCACTACTCACAGGCCTGTTTTGCTCTCCTCTGCTCAAGTCTGGTGAGGCCATATTGAGGATACAGCCCAGTTTTGGCACAACCAGTACAAAAGGGATGTGGAGAAACTGGAACTGGTCTACTGGAGGGATGCCAAACTGGCTACCCAGAGAACATGACCTACAGGGAGGGGGGAGGAAGCAGGGCTCATCTGTCTAGCTCAGAGGAATCTAAGTGTGGTCTACATGCAGCCTGTGACTGCTTGAAGAGAGTTACACAGATACTGGAGCTAAACTTTCTCAATCATGATAAATAATGGAACAAAGGGGAATGGCCAGGAAATGCTGCTTCAAGGCTCAGACTGGACATTAATAAAAAATTCACCTGAAGGGTTGCAACTGAACCTCTTTTCTTGGAAGTTGTCAAGTCTTTAAATCCATGGCTGAACTGCTCCAGTGCTGGTAAAAGCCCAGCTTTGAGCACAAGGATGGACTTCCCAACAAACACACCAGCCTGAAAAGTGCAGCTGGGGCAAGACACTGCCTTTCACACCAACCCATGCTCATCCTCCCTGCAGTCAACAAAACTCCCCAGAGCTGGGAGTTGAACTGATGGTGGAAAATCAGTATTTGTGGGGGACAAACTGCTGACACATACAGTTCACAGGAAGATATGAGGAGCAGTGGACAACTGTTACAGGCTTCTGTCTGTAACACTCTAACAGTCCTGGAACCCATTACCATACCCACCAGCATCATCTCTGGAATGTGTCCAAGCCCTTCAGTTCTCTATTAATAACAATAAATAACAATTCTCATCCAGAACTATGGAGGGGAGGTGCTGAACAAGGTGATGTGAGCTCTCTCTCAGCCCCTGTGACTCCCTATGTAACCTGAGACAAGTTAAACTGTTTTTTGCAGCACAGAGTTACTTTTAAAACCACAGATTAAATTCACTGCTATCAAAGAAAACCCATCTTCTTTGATTTTTCTTAACATTTATTACATACTCAGAGTAAATTTATTGTGTCTGGCATTTGTAAGAAGAGAAATTTAACTTTCAGTAAGAATAAAAATATAGTTCCCAAAGGCAACTGCGTGAAGAATCATAAAGCACAGCTAAGGTTTGTTTAGAGACAGGACTCATTTCTTCTCCTCCTGAGCGTGTGACCAGACAGGCTTACGCTTCTGAACAAAGGCTTCAATGCCTTCCTGCCCATCTCTCAAAGTCAAATTATCTACCATGACCTTAGTAGTTATTTTGTAAGCAGTGTCAAGGTCCTGGGTTATCTGTCTGTAAAAGGTGGCCTTCCCCAAGGCCAGGACGGATTTGCTGCTTTCACATATCTTCTGAGAGATTTTCATGGTCTCTTCTTCCAGCTTGTCTTCTGGTACCACCTTGCTGACCAGCCCGTGCATTAACGCTTCGTGGGCAGAGAGAGGTTCACCCGTGAAAAGCATCTCCAGCGCCACCTGAACAAGGAAAAATATTGTATCAAGTCAACCCAACTCAGTGATTTGCTTTGTTTGGGGAATTTCAGCCTCTTCCTTCAGGTAGAAGTTATTCTTTTCACAAATGATTTAAGTCTTTTGGTCTTTTAAACAGCCACGAGGTCTCAGCAAAGAGCAGGACTGGGTCTAAAGCTCGTCTCTGCAAACCTGCCTGCTGATTCCAGCTGTCCTAGGCTGACACCCCTGGGTTTCTCTTCAAAAGCTCACAATCTCTAGTGATTGCTGTAGGAATTAAAAGAGAAGTGGATCATCTACAAAGTCAAATGACTAAACTTCGTATTTTAAGCTGGGCATATATGCAGTTTTTGAAAACACCTGCCCTAGTTTTAAGTTTAGTATGAGTGGTTTTAAATATGGACTTTTTATAGCCACATTATTTCAGTCTCCTGCTGCTTCCAGCATCTGGTGCTTGAGGTTTGAGACTAAAAAATCCCCCAAATACTCAAGGACTATTCAATGCTATGTATCAATAAAGTTTTCCAAGACTTCTGGAGCAATTTACCAATGCCTGAATCATAAGAGCTGATTATCCTCATTAGCATCTTTGTTCTGGTAGCTACAAACAATGGAAACTTCTTTTGTTAAAAGGTAAAAATCACCAATTCTGGGAACTGCAGGGAATGTTCTTATTGCTTTGAAAAGTGGCACAGAGAAAAGTATTTCCCACACATTTTAAAAAGGTAATCCTACCTTTTTAAAGGTAAGCCCAGAAACACTAACTCAGAAACAGCTGCGACTGCACACGAGAGCAGACTTGGAAAAATCCCCCATGGACTCTATTTGAACAGGATGTCCCTGCAGATGGGAAATTTCAAGCTGAAGCTTTTATCCAGCAATGGGATGTGTGCAGTTCAGTCACTGCATCTCAGCAGAGCCCTGCTGGGCTTGGACTGTCTGCCTGCATGAATCCAATTGGCTTTACAGGTTGTACTATTTTTTATGCAGTGAGAGATGTGCAGCCACAATCAGTAGGACATAAAACAGGAAGACACTATAGGAGGGTTTTAGATGCTATTTAAAGCATCTTGATCTACAGCCAGGCAGATCCTGCTGGCAGTGAAATGTCATTGCCTGGCAAGAATTGATGCCTCGGTGGGACTGTTATCCTGAACTTGCAGGGGTTTCCTCCTCAGGGGAGAACATCATTGGCTAAAGCCCTGAGCTGTCTGTTGGAAAGGAAAGGGATTGCTGAGCTGGTGGCCTGCTGGGATGAGCTCGTGCTGGTTGGAGTCACATCAGTAGAAAGCTGCCTTTCCTAAACAAGAGTTCACCCTTCACATTGTTTTTCCCAGTCCAAAGAGTTATGGAGATGCCTTCTGAAATAAAGTATTTTGAATGTTGCACTGCAGGAAAATAAAGTTCAGGCAATGGAACTAAAACTCCTAACATGGGAACCAACTTTATGCAAAATTATGAAGAATATCTGGAAAGGAAGTTTACCTTTCTTGGAAGAGATCTGCCCAAGGCCACAGCTGGTGTGGAGCAGAACAGCCCAATGTTTACTCCAGGAGTAGCAAACTGAGATTTCTCACTTGCCACTGCGATGTCACAGCTTGCCACGAGCTGGCAGCCGGCTGCTGTAGCCAAGCCGTTCACTTTGGCAATCACTGGCACTGGAAGTTTCTGGATTAAAGTCATAACCTGCATGCACAAAAGAGTAGTCAGTATGGAAATTCAGAATGACACAGTCCTGTTTTGGAAGCCATCAAAAGTACCTTCCTCTCTATTTACCAAAAATCCCCCAGACTGTTGGATCTTGGCTCCTTTCTGATGAAAGGATGGTGAGGGCCTGTGGCTTTCACACATGGCTTTTACAGCATTCCTTAAATATGGGCTCAGCAATGTCTTAGAGATCATTAGTACTGGAGGAACTACAACAAAAGATTTCAAAGTACTCACTGTTGTCACACTGAGGAGGATTAGGGGTCAAATTCTAGCTCCACCACTATCAAAGGGGATTTTGCCATTCTCTCCAAAGGATCCAGGATTCACTTCAACTTCCTCACCTCCCTGACCTGTGTCTTAATAAGACCTTGGACAACCAGTGAGTCAGATCTTACTTTCACATTGTCTACTTGTTGTTTAAGCTGATCCTGAACTTTTAACTAAATAAATGCTGGGAAAGAACATTTTATCACAAGTGATGTGGAAGTGGTTATCCCTAAACTTCTAGAAAAGATGCTCAGCTGCAAGGAACACTGGCTAAACTAAGGACTACACCCTGACTGTGCCCATTGTTGGAGACATGCATGTTGGCATTCTAGCACTTCTATGTACATGTAGAGAAATCCAGGGAAAACCTAATTTCACCAGGATCAGGCATTAAAATAGCAGAGCAGCAAAAATCAAGGAATCTGAAGGAATGTGAAGGAATCTGAATCTGTACTTTAGCAAGCAGATGACCAATGCTGTCCCTCCTTAAACCAGTGCTTGCTCTTAACAGCAGGCAATGGCAGAGACACTCAAGAAGAACTGCTTACCTCTGCACATAATTCAAATACTTGGGAATGATGCTTCACATCATCTTCGCTTGACAGTTCCTTTAAATCATGGCCGGAACAAAATACAGGTCCTTCAGCTGCAAAGAATTTTAGGAAAAGTCAGTCTGAAGTAATAAAGAAATCAGAGGTTGAGCATATCAATGTCCCAGCTAAAGGTATGTCAATGACATGTCAATGTTCAAAAAGGAGTTTAGGGAGGGAGTTTTGAACAGAATTCCAAAATACTGTCTTCTGGGTTCTGTGGTAACTTCAAATTCTTGCAATGCAACATTTAAGAACAGTAACACCCATTGCCACTTTTCAAGGTCTCATTTTACTTCCACTACACTTAACTCAGTTAGAAAGAATGCACTTCACCTCTGAGCCCAGTTTTGTGTAAGGATGTTCAAAACAGCTCCTTAGTACAACACAGCTTATCAGCTGGAGCAAGGCTGGAGTGCTTTGCTCTCAGACTGATAAATATACTTAGTCCTTATTTATTGTACCCAGAATTAATGATTAACTTTTGCTAAATAAGCATCAGTATTTTTCCTGTCATGGTGCTGAAGGTCACAATGGAAAAATAATGCAAAAAGGTTATTCTGCTACAGGAGAACCAGAAGGGTTGTTGGAGTGTTGTCTCCACTACTAAACTGTCATCTAAAGAACCCCCAAAAGCATGTTCAAGGTTTGGGCAGCGAAAGAGGAGGTTTCTGTGGAACCAAACTTTGGATTTGCTAAGATCAAAACACTCTATACAGGTACACAACCTTTACAACAGTTTTCCTTTGTCATGTGACTACCTGCCATTAGAATGAACCAATGTGATGCTTTCCAATCCTTCAGAACTTGTCAGATATTTGTATGGATGTGACATTTCCAGCTACACCTATGCAGATCAAACCTTACCTATGGATTTGTTTCTTATGAATCAGATTATTGGGACACAATCGATCCAGAAATAACCAGACAATTGTCAGTCAACTCATGGGGTTGGCAATATCTATCTGGAGATTAATTACATCTACATTTGAACCTCACTGAAGAATCCGCTGCAAAGTCTGTGGTAAAGGCTCAAAGCACTCTCTGAGGAATCTTTTGTTATCTTGAAATTTCTTCTTTTGCATTTTATTCAGCAGAGGACTTAGAAATAAACAGGAACATGTAAGTTCTAAAAAATCAAATGCAACTGTGCTCACAAACTCCCAGAGCACTCTACTCCCAAAGAGCCTTCAGTGTTTCACAAAATTTCTAACTGCTGCTTGAAATGAGGAATATGAATTTAAACTCACCCCTGTGAAATCAGCTCTCTTCTACTCTTGTGTGTGTGCCCTAATACACAGAATTTCCCCCTATGTATAGGAAACATCATGATCCTAAATTAATAAACCAATTTATCTGAGATGTTTGGAAGGGAGGAAAAGGAAGGTTATCTTAAAATAGCAAGAGGAAAAAAAGATGGCTTAAGTACATCTCAAGTTTCACTATCTTTAAGAACTCCACAGCTTAAAATGTAAATGGGAGGAAACTGTAACAGGCTCTGGGAGAGGCTGTTATACATCTGTGGGTCATGAGTGCCTGTGGTATTGATATTGCAGCTTCTCTTTCACTGGAGTGTTTTTAAAAATAGTTCTGACAAACCACTGGCAATGGTGAGGCTGATCCTGGCTCAGAGCAGGGAAGCAGAGCACTTGATTTGCAGAAACCTTGTTTTTTACCACAGTCTATAACTGTCAACAGGGCAACAAGTGCCGGCCTACCTCTGCCTGTTCCTGCACAAAACCCCTATGTTGGGATGTTAATGCTTTACTTTGGTAACTCTTAGAACTATTTTTTTGTTTGGCTTGTGTTCTGTTTAAAGTATTCCTTACAAAGAGTCTTAAAACCAATTAACCCTGACCCTAAACTGCTGAGTGTGAACACCCTCATACTCCGACCGAAATAGTGACGTGTTAATGCTTAGACATGTTGGCTAAAACCAAAAGCGTAACAAAACCCCAGGCAGTCGTTAGTGCTGAGTTAGGAATGAGGAATTATGTACAGGAAAGGGGAAGCTGGCGTGAGTATAGAGGAAGAGCGTGACAGGGAGGCCTGCCGGGCGCTGACAGCCGCGGGAGACCACGGGAGCATTAGGGAAACACACAGGGCCCTTCCCGCCCCGTTTCCCGTAACTCCAGCGAGTTTGGGTTTCGCCTGCGGGCCCGCCGCCGTGTGCCCTGCCCGCCCGGCCGGGCGCCGCGGTACCCGCGATGACGATGACGCGGAGCTCCCGGCTCTTGACGTCGTGCAGCAGGTCCCGCCGCAGGCTCTGCAGCATGGGCAGCGACAGCGCGTTCCGCCGCCGCGGGTTGTTCAGGACGATGGTGCTGCAAAACCCGTGAAACACGGCGGGGTTACGGTCACCGAGCTCCGAACGCGGCCGCGTCCCGGAGCCCCCGGCGCCCCCGCTCACCGCACGCCCTCCGCCTGCCGCCGCTCCGTCAGCGGCTCCGCCGGCGGGGCCTGCCCGGCTCCCGCGGCCGCGGCGCTGCTGAAGGCGGCCGTGAGGCGCCTCCGCAGCCGGCACAGCCGGGCCGCCATCGCTGCGGGGTCGGGCCGGGCAGGGGCGGAGCGGGCCGGGCGGGCGGAGCTCCGCGGCACCGGCGTTGGCAGCGCGGCCCGAGCCTGATCTCGGCCTTGTGGTGCTGCCGGGGCACAGTCACAGAATCGATTGTGTTGGAAAAGATCCCTGAGACCACCGAGTCCGACCTGTGACCAAACACCACCTTGTCAACCAGACCATAGATCTGAGTGCCACGGCCAGGTTCCCTTATACAGCTCCTCCACCTCCCCGGGCAGCCCCAATGTCCAGTCACTCTTTCTATGAAGAAATTCTTCCCAGTGCGCAACTCAGGCCTCTCCTGTCACAGCTTAAGATCCTCTTGTCCTGTTGCAGGTTGCCTGGAAGATGAGCCCGACACCCACCTGGCTATCCTCCTGTCAGGGAGGTGTAGAGAGTGAAAAGGTCTCCCCTGAGCCTCCTTTTCCCCAGGCTGAGCCTCCTCTGCTCCCTCAGCTGCTCCTCCTCAGACTCGTGTTCCAGTCCCTTCCCCAGCCCCACTGCCCTTCCCTGGACACCCTCCAGCACCTCAATGCCCTTCCTGGGCTGAGGGGCCAGAACTGGGCACAGCACTCGAGGTGTGGCTCAGCTAAAACCAAAAGCGTAACAAAAGCCCCTGGTGCTGCTGGACACATCATTCCTGGAGCAGCCCATCCACACAGATCCTCCTCGGTCCTGCTCTCAGACCTGACCCTGCACTGGAAGGCCTGCGTGGGCAGTGGTGTCATTAATGAGTAGCTGGGGTGCTGGAGAGCACTCAGAAATGTGATAATCTCTGCAGATTCCACTGAACACTTGCATCTGTGACTGTGAGAAGGAGATTAGCACTGTGCTGAGTGAATTTGTCAGTGGCGCTGACAAAGGTGGGACCTGTCATGACAGAGAGGACAGCAGTGCCATGCAGAGAAAATTACATCGCTTTGAGGTCCAATGACATGACATTCAGTTCTGCAGGGCTATGTGGGAACTAAGAAGATCATAATTTATTCACTGGGAGCTCATTATCTAGAAATTGTCATGGGAAAGGCCTTGAGTGTTCTAATTGGTTCTACAGAGTCCGTCTGTGGTCCAAATGATGCATTCAAGAAGAAAAAAAAAAGGCAAATATGGTTTTAAGAGGTGGTTTGGTTATTTTAAACTTCAAATGTAATTTAAAAATTCAGAGTATTTTAGGGACTTACAGGTACATTCACAGCTCTTCTTGAATATTGCTTATGCTTCTGGTCACCTGTGTTCCAGAAGTCAAGCTAAAAGAGAGGCAGCCATGTGGCTGAGGCAGCTGGGGAACAATCTCATCTGCCAGGAGATGCTGACAGGCCCAAAGACCAAGCAGCCTTTTTCCACATGATACAGCTAAAATGGAATAGATTTATGTCCAGCATGTGCTCCTTGTAAATGTAAATCTGTGCTCCTGCTTCCTGATCTCCCTGTTCTTGTGAGTTGTTGTAAATACTTGTAGGTTCCCAGATGTGTCTCCAGTTTTTGTCACTGTCTGTTGGACCTCTGCAGCCTTTTTGACTGTAGGGACAATTGAGGCTTCTCAGTTGTGAACATCAGCATTATAAAAGAACCATTTGAATTTTGTATTTAGTAATATATTTACTTACACAGATATTAACAGCTTAGTGTGGAGACTTTCTGCTTACTGATTTTATGTTGCCTAACACAATGACCCCTCAGATCCTGGGCTTTGTGGCTCTACAGTAGGAGGCACAGTAGGTTTATGTATATTTATGTACATTTCTCAGTGTTGAAAGTCACGTCAGACCTGAGAGCTAATTCTGATCCGGGCTTTCCCCACATGACCATTTTCTTTTTCTCAGGGTTGTTTTTACCTCATGGTCATTCACTGAAAAGTTCTTCCAAAATTTACTTTTAATATGCAGTAAGAATTTGCAGAAAAAAATATTAAAAATTTCCATTTAGAAGCAAATGAGATCATACACAGATCATATTCAGCAGTTTCAAAATCCCTGCTTGGTTTGGCAAAGGCCAGCACACCGAGAACACAACAGGTGTGCTTGCTCTGGGAGGAGTTCCCAATCCCCTGACCACTGACCTCTTTCAAACTTGTGAATACCATCTGATTTTTTTTCTTCCAGTTCCTTTTCCATCTGCTTGTCCCTTTTCTGTCCATTTCCAAGGAAAGAGTATTTTTGCGGTCTTCTCCAAAAAGCTCATTTTTTTATATAGTGTTCCATCTCTGGAAATTCAGTTCTTTTTAATTTTGATTGACAACCTCATGTTTCCTTTCACACCCAACCCCATTACAGATTGTTTTTTGGCTGCATTTTCCCCAGTGCATTTAGGGGACCTGCTGCTGCCTTCTCTGAGAAAGTACTGAAAAAACTTTCCGATTTCAGGCAGATTTCCTTTTCATAGCATTTGCCAGCAGCATTGTGGATATGGCTGAGCTCACAGTTTCAACTGGAGACAGCCAGAAGCCAGGATTGCAAGTACCAGACAGGGCTTTTTAAACCTTTAGCCGTATAGATCCTCATAAAAAATAAAAAGGGAGATTACAAAGGACATGACGTGACTTCATCCTTACTTCATTCCAGAAGCTATCAGGGTATCACACTGTGCAGGAAAAGATGGTTTGAGATTCAAGTGTGCTTAGCTGCTGTAAAGCCCTCTGTGCTCTCCATTGTGATGTTTCTAGAGAGCATGCATGGACAATAAAGATACAGGATCCCTTCCTTCATGAAGCACAGGTATTTATTTGGGTCTTTATTTCCTTGGCTTTCAGCAAGCCCAGATGGGATGTGAATCTTGCAGGAGCACCTGCTGCTATAAATAGCAGGTCCACCCAGGGCAAAGGCAGACCTTGTTGGGATGCAGCTGAAATGTAAAATACATCCACATACACGTATGTAAATTAGTAAATTTATCCATAAAGACATTTCTATTAATTGGAATGCTATGATGAAAACTTGGGAGTATTTTATGGAACATGAGGCAGACATATCCTTAGCAGAGTTTCATGCAAATTATCTCTTGTCAAACGTTGGCATTCCCAGAGGATCTTATGACCTGATTTTCAACACTGCTGAAGGCATTCAAATCCCACTGGGAGCCAGAGGGTTTGGCACCTTAAGAACTGACAGACTGCTTAATTCTGCTCAGGTGTGTAGTAGTTTCAGGATAACAGGGAGAGCAGGGTCCTGTTCCTGCACCCAGGCCAAGGAAAATCATTTATTTCCCTGCTTTGTAAATTCTGCTAGCAAAGAGATAGACTAGTGCATCATGGTTTCTCTGATGTGGAACCCTCCAGGACTGACTAAAGGAAAGATGAAAAAAGATTTTGTTTTTTTGTTTCCATTTAGCAAGGATTCTGAGCTGAGTCCCAGCACCACAGGATGGGTGCTGTCTGTGTAACATTTTTATTGTGTCCTTAGACAATTTGTGTTTTCTATGTTGCTATTAGGATAGAAATAGCACAGAAACTTCAGGAAAATACTTAATTGTGCTGGGATTTTCTAAGGGCATGAAACCCTTTTATTCTGTCCACACCTCAAATTCTGATAAGCCTGCTACCAAACCTCCTTTGAGTCCTACCCCTGTGTTTTTTTCTTTGAAAAGTCTGGGAAAGGTAATTTGTATATCAGCCTTTTCTTTATAGAGGCTCTGATTATTAATTATGAAGTAGTAATTAAAAATCAGTTACAGGATTAATGTATGGGAGACTATCAGAAATTTTAGCATATACTTTAAGAGAAAGTTATATTTTAAAAAAAATTGATTATTCTGCTAAAAGAAAGGATTTTAATCCAGTTTTAACTTCATGACTGCCACTGAGAATTTGCAGCAGCCTGTGAACCGGGCTAATCAGTCGGGCTGCCAGTCAGGCTCAGACCAGGTACTTCCCTGGCAGTACTGCTGCCTCCTGCCTTTTCATTCAGCATTCCTTCAGCAAACAAGCCGGTGTCCTGTTTGCTCTTGACATTAAACATAAAGCTCCCAGAGTCACTTCTGCTGCAGTGTCTTGAGTTACTGCTCAGAGCTGTTTCCCAGACACTGTGTGGCAGCACTGCTCCGTGTAATGGGTTGTTCTTATTTTCCCTTCTGCTTGTCAACCAGGTGATCGACCAAAGCCCTTTTGTCACTACACCCATTCCTACTCCTCTTCATTTGCTGTCTTTCTCTTATCCTCCCCACACTCATCTTTTATCCTATATTGTCCTCGCTGTTAAAGTGATTTATGTTTCCCTGGCGTTAACATTAGAATTTATTTTTTGTAGATGAGACTCTTAAGATGTGAACAATGACCAGAATTATAAAATATGTGAGGCTATAACAGGCTTGGAAAAAAAAGGTGATATTCATTCCTTCCCTCAGAGGATCTAACCTTAGGTTCCCAATTTAGATACTTAATCCTGCAAGGCTCCCTACACAACCAGTAGAGATGTTCTCTCCCCCGCAGGGCTGAGCAGTGTCTGAATGAGCTGCCTGCTCCCAGTGCCTCTCCAGGCTCCTCCTGCTCTCTGTTCATTGCACCTGTGTGGGTTTAACCCCAGCTGGGGACTCAGCCCCGCGCAGCCGCTCGCTCACTTCCCCCGACAGGACCAGGGAGAGAGTCAGGAGAGTAAAACTGAAGAAAGTCATGGGTTGACAGAAAGACAGTTCAATCGGCAAAGCAAAAATGGTGCACAAAACTCAAGGAATTCATGCCTCACTTCCCATGGGCAGTCGGGTGTTCAGCCATCCCCAGGACACTGGGGCTCTGCCAAATGTAACAGTGACTTGGGAAGGCAAACACCATCACTCAAAATGTCCCCCCCTTCCTTCCCCCAGTTTTATCTGATATGGTCTGGGACATCCCTTGGGTCAGCTGGGGTCAACTGTCCTGGCTGTGTCCCCTTGCACCCTTGGCTCCTCACTGGTGGGGTGGGATGAGGAGCACAGAAGGCCTTGCCCTTGTGTAAGCCTTGCCCTACAATAACAAAAACATCCATGATCTATCAACTGATTCCAACACAAATCCAAACCAGACCCACGCAGGGTACTCTGAAGAAAACCAGCTCTGTCCCAGCCCAAATCACCAGTAGGGAACCAAGGCAGACTGGTCTGATGCCTCTTGCAGGGCATGTGAGCTTTCTCCTCACCCACATGAAAGGTACCAACACTGACCTAAGCCCAGGGACCTCAATGGAAGAAGGAAGTACCAGAATCCTCTCAGCCTGATGATTCTCTAACTCTATTTCAGGATTCACTTCCAGATGTCAGTGCCTCTTTGCTGTGATTACAGACAAAAACATAGCTGTGAATGAAGAGATAAATTGTAGCCACTGTTTGGGGCCAAGAGTAAAAGTTTGCCTAAAGTTGTCCATACTTGGGAACACCCTCTATTGTGGCCCGGTTTTGCTCCAAGCCCCTTCTGCAAATGACGGTTCTCACCACAAAATTGCACCCTCTACCGAGCTTATCCCTGCCTCTGCTAGTAACTACTTTACTGTAGCAAAATACATTGAATTTTCTGGACTCTTCCAATTCACCTGTTTCATGCTCTTTGGCCATTTTCAACTAGTTTCATTTTCTTTCAATCCTTTTCATCTCATTACAACCACCATATCAGAATCAGAGAAAATATTAATTTTTCAATTAAATTGGATTTGTATCCAATGAGAATACCAGACTCTTACAAATGAGCATGAGAATGACAGAATCCTATTAGTTAACAGTTCCTTGGTACCACCAACATCAGAAGCTGCACAGGGATAACACAGACAAACTTGGGTAGAAAAGTTTATGAAGTCCCAAAAAATTAGTTCAGTCAGGAGCTGAAGCCAGTCATGTCCACACCACACTGGGGCAGGAGGAGGAGAAGGGGGAGGTTGTTATGTGTCCTTGCAACATTTCTTGCAAGGGGCTTGACACAGAACGCTGCTCATTACTGGGTCGGTGGTGACTTACACATCTCAATGGTGTTTCTACCTTATCTTACATCTTATCTCCCCGGGGCTGTGTCAGACCTGGCAGCCAGGAGGCCAGACAAGGAGCCACCAGGGAAGCTGCCAACTGCTCGTGTGCATTTTCTTTATGGAAGGAAATGCTGGGCTGCAGGTTGGGCTCAGACCATCCAGCTGGCCCCGATACTCTTGCCATACACTTCCATTTTATCAAGGCCACACATCTTAAATTCACAGTGTGTTGGCACAAAGGAAGGGGCGATGGCCTGATCCAACACAGCTGTCTGATATTGTGGAGAAACATCCTGTAACTCTCTGTGTCAAAGTGCTCGTGGTTCCTGTTTCCAAGCAGAGGAAGCAGTAATACATAATGAGCAAAGAAAATGATTCTGTGTTTAGGAAATACTAACCCACAAATTAAAAGGGGTGTTTTTATAATCAAGAATTATTTTAGTTTTGAAGGAAAAAGCAAAAGCTTCAGGAAACTATGTCTGCCAGTCCCCTGGATCAGTCAGGGAGATAGGAAGAGATGTTAAAAGTTGCTGGAAAATTATTGCTGAACAAACAGACAGAAATGAATGCTTGCCCTGAGGAAAGGGCTGCAGCCCAGGCTCAGTGATGCTCTCTCTGGTGTGATCTCCAGACCAGTCCATGGGTGTGCCAGTTGATACACAGCTCTCAGAGCCAGCCCTGCTCTCACCCAGCCAGGAGCTACGGCCTGTGGAAGGGAGCTGAGACATGGGGTGTTTGTGTTTGTGCCACACAGACACACTGGAGAGAGGATTTACATACGTGGGGAAATGCAGGTTATTGTAACAGTGCTTGACAGAATAAAAATAAGCTGCAAACAGCTGTAAAAAACAGCTGTAAAACTAGCTGTTTACTAGTCCTGTAGTTGAGGAAAGAACCTGAGTTGATTTTTATCCCTAACACTCCATGTTGCTTGCCCTTCTGCTTCCTCCCCATCCCTTCAGTCCTCCTCACCCTGAGCAAATGTGCTGTGGTGGGAAGAGTGCAGGCTTTTGGCAGGTCAAACACAGCAGTGAAGCCAATGAAGCCTCTGGCTCTTCTCTAATTTGAGGTGGTAATTTGGGTCTCCAGTCTCTGTCTGGCCTTCAGTGTTCATAGGAGAGGTGGATACTTAAGATCACTGAGAACCCCAGCCTGCTGTTAAATGTAGCAGGAGACAGACAGTCTGATCCTATTTCCACAGGAAACCAGGCTAAAATAACCTTCACAATCTTGTTAAACTCCTGCATTTAAAATGACACAGTTGTTTTCATGAACAGCCTCCTGCACAACAGCAACACTACAGTGAACTAGACATTTTCATCATTATCCATCTGTTTTATTGAGAGCTGAACCAATTAGTACTGGAAAGATTCTTAATATGGCAATGGACTTATCAATTATCAATGAACATTTTAATGAACTAATCCCATTAGTGATTTTTTAGAATTTCATTTATTTTTAACAGCTGACTAACTAGTTTATCTTTGTTTTTATTTTCACTTTTTCATTCCACTTTTATGAGAAATTTGGGCTTCGGCTTCACGAGACAGCAGGAGAGACGCACATGCTGATTTCTCCCTCTCTTCTCATCAGAGGCAAGGAAATCAAATGCTTCCTTGATTTACATCCTGCTTAATCCCACTGACATTAATTTACCTAAATCTGAGTACATGATTTGTTAAATTAGACCTGTACAGTATGCAAAATATGAGGGTTTGGCTAGGTCTCTTTGAAATAATGTAGCTTAATTTATCACTTATTTTTAAACATGGCCACCTGCTTTTCTCCTTCATCAGTGTTTATATGCATAGTTCTGGAGGAGGCAAAAGAAGATAATTCTTAAGTAGTAAATTTATTTAAATTTGGACTTCAGTGATCCTTGTGGGTCCCTTTGAACTCAGGATATTCTATGATTTTTTAAAAAAAAATTCTTCTTGTTTCAGGAGTACCTTTTGTGCTTGGCATGTTCAGCTCTGGCAACGTGGGTGCCTTAGCTGACACTACTATTCCCAGCAGGAAACCTTCAGGGCAATGAACAGCACATATTTGGACATCTGAGACAAATGAATTGGATTATATGAATTAATTGCAGCTGCAAAGATTTTGAAGTTCTTCACGTTTTTCATGAACATACAGATTTGGCTGTTGACAGTGGCACAAGGTTTCATTAGACTTGCTGAGGATGGAAGAGTCCCTGACTTTGCAAGGCAGCTGAATCCCAGTTCAGTTTGAAGCTGGTGGCTGGATTCTTACAGATTTCACTGTCATCAGGTTTCCATCTGCCAGTTTGCTGGACCTGGCACAGCAATTTTCAGGTATTGATGCTCGTGGCAACTCGTGACAGTTCATGTAAAACCTACTTTCAGCTTTGGGATGTGCAGTGCCATCAAACTGGACCAGATCTAGATGATCTTTAAGGTCCTTTCCAACCAAAGCATTGTGTGATTCTGTGATAATATCATCAGTGCAGTCTCAGAGCCACAACAGTACAAAAAGGAATTTAGACAGCACCTTGAATCCCCAGTGCTTCCAAAATTACAGAGGTACATAATAGCACAGCTTTTTGATACTGGAAGACCAACTTTGCTTCAGTTGACATTAGCACTAATCAGTTGTCTAGATCTCGACCAATCCATAGAAGTGAAATTACAGGGACATTAGGGAGGTAGTAAATCATGTTTATTACACCAGTGCCTAAGGCTGAGAAAGTACAAAGCTCTCCCCAGGAGACACTGTACTCCCTGCTCCAAAAAAGCTCAGAGCTGGAGAAAAGCAGCTGAGTATGTTTATAAAGTGAAGGTTGTGATTTGAGAGCAAGCACGTAGTACCTTGGTGATGTTAGAGTTGGTTTGAGAATACAAACAGAAAGAAGAGAGAAAGGAGAAGAGACACTGAAAAGAGGATTGTTGGAGTAACAGTCCCAGGAGTGAAATGAAGCTGATGTAGGAGATTTTGAGCACAGGGGCTGGAACAAACAACCAGTGAACGTGGGTGAATGTTGAGCCAGCACTGCAGAGTGGCTCTGGGGGTGGCTGTCACTCCTGCCGTGACAGCTGCTCTCATGGCTTGCTTCTCCCCCTCTGAGAGCTGGTTCCCCCAGAAATGGGGATTGTTCTCAGTGTAGGTGCGTGCCAGAGCATCTATATTTAATTTCTTTTTTTTTTTTTTCCCCTGAACTTCCTTTTTAAGCAGATTTAAGGAGTGAAACACACAGAGTACACAGAGGGACGTTTGCAATATTATGTTGAAAATACTGCCCCAGATCTCATGTTTAGGAACCAAAGGTGGGTATCCACATGCTAAACTGGAGAAACTCTAATGCTGGTTTGAAATGAGATCTGGCTGCTCACAGCCTCATTGATGAGATGTTTTGATGCCTCCTTGTTTCTTCACTATATCAGCTCTAGGCCACCTCAGGATTTGACCTGTGCTGAGGGAGTTCTGTAACACACTGAGCTCTCTGTCAGTTACTCCATCTGCTCAAGCAGGGATAAGAATTTGTCTTGAGGAATCCCCATTTTCCTTTTTATAGCTTCACACTGATTCACCATGGGAAGGGGGTCAGTTATGAGGAATGTTGCAGGCTCTGAACTACATCCTGCTCAGCTGCACACCTACAGCTTCCACTCATTTGTAAAAAAAGACTAACATGCATGCAAGAGGGTAATTTGGTTCTGTTCCTGTTATTAGACCTGCATGACTTGATATTACTCAGAAATAGTTTCTGGCTTTTGGATGCCTGTTATTATCATTACAAGTCTTTACTACTCTTTGTAGGAAGAGGCAGGCTTTAGATGAAGAATAATTCCCCATATCCTCAAGTTCTACTGTTCCCTTTCCAGTTATGTCCAAACATGACAGCTGGAACAAAAGAGCCAGTCTCCTTTCTTTGTATGTGCAGGTAATTTGTAACTGAATTCTATCCAAGATTACAAATATACCAAAAAATGTGGAGGTTTTTTTGACATATTTCTTTGATCCAATTCCCATCCCCCAAAAGGAAATCAAGCAATGTCCAATCCTGCAATAAAAAACATAAGGAACAAAGGATTATTTTAATGCATTTTTTAAAAGTGTACTTACTTAAAAACTTTAGGTGTAGTTGATGCAGCTGGGGGTAGGAGAATGCAGTGGATGAGCCCATCTCAGTGTCCCTTCCAGTTCCATTTTCTATGATAATATGATTGGGAAGAGGATAATTATCAGCAATATCCAGTGTGAATGCAGGAGCAGATTTGGAGTGCTGCCTGATTGCAAGGTATTTGTCTGACACTCATTGTCATTGCATGAGAATGCTTTAATAAGCATTGAAAATATTCCATTACATGGACCATCTCTGGCAAAAATACACTGTCTGATGTTTCGTGCTCTGTATAAATGCCAAGTGTTTAACACATGGACACACAATGCTACCAGCTGAAAACACTAAAACCTGTAAACCCTTGATTCTTACTTGCAAGAGAAATACCAAGAATCATTCAGTTTTAAGAGTCTTTAAGAATGTTTAATGTAAACACTTTCTTTTCAGTATGGATGAAAAATGACAAAGGGTGTTTTTCCTATTAAAAAATAGATAACAACCTTATAACCATGAAAAGGACTAATGAGACTGATCTTTTGCTACAAATGCAGATCCTGTTCTGGCACCTGAACAGCTGAGTAGGAGGTAAGAGTATATTTAAAGACTAGACAGCACACAGAGCAGATTCCTGCTTGGTTCTTGTACTGATTTATACTCAGTTCTCAGCACTTCAGATTATATTTTCCAAACACTTTACTTTTCTCCATTTACTTCATCAAAGTCATTCAAATCTGAATTTTAAACCTGTGTTTCTACTGAGTTGTCTGGAAGCAGATTCATTTACCTAATGTAAAGGTGAGACCCAGCACACAGCTTAAGACACCTAAATTTAGGTGTCTGCACGTAGGTGCTGACCTGTGAGGTGGCTGTGGAAGCCCTGGCACGGCCGGGAGGCACCGGGGCTCGTTAGCTTGAGAGGGATCCAGACTCACTCACTGCTGATCAGATCGCAGCAAGTGCTTATGGAGCTGAGTCCCAGGGCAACCAATGAAAGTCTGGAGAGTGGGGCTTAGGGTGGCACCAGTCCAGTCACCTGTAAGGGTGTATCATGAGCTGCCTCATGCCCTCTCACGCCCTTTGAGTGCCCTCCGGCCCTCAGAATGGGAGCCCTGACACCTGGTTTGCACACAGGCACATGCACTGTGGACACAAGGACCTTAACCTAAGTTACAGCAGATCCATCCCACCCAAGGAAGAGATCCTCTCAGCGGACTTCATACGGGAACAGGCTGTAGAACAGAGTTCAGAACTCAGGATAAGCAGTCTCACAAAAGCAGTGGTAAGATTACACCTGTGGCCCCGTTTGTCTATGGGTTGCCTGGAGCCTCTGCACATACCAGGCTCCTTCTAGCTCTCTCACAAACTCTAGACAAGAAGAAAAAAATATTTATGGACAATAAGGGTGTGAGAGTGTGGCCAACAATTCCTTCTTCCCATGGAAAAGACCTCGGGTGACTGATGCAGGACACAACGATTGTCCTTTTCTATCTCAATGCAGCTGTTTCAGAACACAATTATCAAGAAAAGGCTGATGCAGCTTGTGTGACAGATTTTCCTGACTGTGTGGAAAGTCCAGGATGTATTTTAGGTGTCATTTAATTAACTGATACTGTAGCTACGTTTACCCTGCCAGAGGATTTCTAAACTCTTTGCACCAACTAATTTTAGTTGAGAGACTGTACAATGAACTTACTCCATTTTCTGCATTTTCTCAAATTCATATTTCACCCTTTATCTTAACTGAAGCAGCAGCAGCCCTGTGTATTTTCCATTACCTCCTCCCCCACTTCTAATAAAAATTCAACTATGGGGCAAATCCTTGGCTGGAAAGAGTCTATACAGTCCAGGATCTCCTTTGTATAAAAAGTTACAAAAACAGGATGTGTTTTATTTGACTAGAGTGAACTTAATGGTCATGGGTCGTTTTCATTTAAGACACATATTTTTTCTCATGATTTTCAAATGTATTTTGTTTCTTAAATGACAACAAGAAGAAAAAGTATTTTTCTTAGCATTTTTTCTTAAGGATATCAAGGCACTTTGCTGGCAGTAATATGCTAAATATTGCAGCCTCCCTATACAGTGAATATGTCACTACTGGCCTTATCTGCTTTCTCAGCTTTCAGGCTTATTTCCCTCCAGTGGGAGGGAAGACCTGGGTGCTTTCCAGTCTAGAATTAAGAGGACAAAAACACCATATATTTTTATGTACTTTTTTCCCCCTTTTTTATCACTTGTATTTTATTTCACTTGTCTTCCCAAACTGAAAGCTTGATAATGAATTATTCTTTTAATTCACTGGCATACTATTATTTTCCTTTGTATTTAAGTACTCCCCAGCAAGTCTTCAGTTTGCCCTGTTCCATTCATTCCCGCTGGAAGGGTTTTCAAGTTTTGAAAGTTCACCTCAGGAAGATTTCATAATAAGAACTCAAGGAAAATAATATAATCTTGCTTTAAAACACTTCCTTCCTCTGTTTTGCTGATGAATTATAACAATTCACAATACCATCTGGCCAGCAAGTGGTACAGAACTTATTTCATTGTTTTAACTGTATTTATTTCTTTTGATTATACAGCCCATAACATGAGGATTCCTCTGCTGCTGTTCTGTGATGAAACCCAGAGTACAACATGAGATCAAGATGTGCCCAAATGTCTGGAACTGGGCTAGAAATAGCCCTGGCAAATGATCTGTAGACTTAGATGGAATTAGAACGTGAGTACTGTGGTGGAGGGCAAAATGCACATCTGAATTTTCCAGCTTGATCCATTTTCTAGAATCAGAGGAAAATCTGAAGAGAAATCTGGCTCTCTCAGGGGGATTTTATAGAAACTTCTTAAGCTCATAGACTGAATTGAAAAGGAGAAAGGAACCTGTTTTTTTGAATCTGGTTTTGACATAACTCTGAATAATGGAAATAGAACTGGACAAGACATTTTGAAGAACTTTCTACAATCCCAGTTTTGAGGAATCTCACAGAACAGTTAATGAAGTTGAGTAGTGCTCAAGCTCAAGTCTAGAAAGTACAGCCTTCATCCCAAAACCTAACTGATAAACTAAATATATCCAGGTCTAAATTTGATCACATGTGGATTGGGAGCATTAGTTGTGTCACAAAGAGGAAGTACCACACCTGAGCCTCCTCCCAGATCACCTGCAGCACCCAGTGCTTGAGGGGAATGAGACCTCAGGGTTTCTAGGTCTTCCCTCCAAACACATTTGGAGCTTTCCAAACAGCTCCAGACTTTGCAGACTTTCAATACAGAATTTGAGGCCTGATTCAGTGCGGATCACAAGGTGGTGCAATTTCAGTGAAACTACTGCTTCTTATCCTACAGCTGTTGATTTAATTCACTTGTTTGATTTTGAAAGACTGTGAAAATGAAGAATTACTCTAGTGACTGTGAATGTTCTTACAGCTCTTATCAGAAGGTGAATGTTACTGTGCAAAGGTACAGAGCACCACAAATTCACTGTCTGTCCCATGAGCAGGTGCCAATCCTCAGGGTCAGTGCTGTTCCACACAACCTTGCTGACAAGTGTCATGCTTGGTGTTGATTGTTTGATATAGATCTTTTGATCACCAGCTTTTTCATGTAAGCTGTGGCCAGACAATAAAAGGCAAAGGTCAGTGCCATTTTAATGACAGAGTGCATGAAGTTCTTAGAATTTATTTTTAGTTCACCAAACCATTCTAGTCCTGAGGTTTAGATTATTTAAAGCAAACACTGCTGTATACCCAGCACATGGTATTTTCTCCCATGTTGCCTCAGTTCCACATGCTCATGTCACTTCCATGTGAACTACAGCATAATGCAAAGCTGTGTCGTATTCTTTTAATTTTTACACTGAAGGATTTCAAATGGAACCTAACATAATTAGATTACATGTAATCTCTTCCCATTCTGATCCTATTCTCAAGAGTGTTTGCAAAGGAGCTTACTTGAGTCTTAAATGCACAACTTGAAATCACTCTGACGGAGATGAATAAGAGCAGCACGCTCTTAGGAAAACATCCGGATGTGCAGGACAAAGCCTCATGGCTTTACTCAGTGAAAAAGGTGTCTCCATGAGCAGTGTCCACTTCAAAATCCTTCACAAGCAATTTTTTAAACTCCTGCACAAAACCTATAGCAAGTTGATTCAGGAGTCTTTCCTTATCCATTTGTCTCTTGAATCAACATGGACTCCTATTCATACCTGCTTGTCCCAGGGCTTCCACAGAGCTCTGTGGTTTCTATTCAGGTGTCAGCCATCAAGATAAACTGCAGTTCAGAAGGGTTTTCAAACAGGGATCACCTTCCCGGGAGTACATTAAAAGGGATTATGCATTGCCAGACAGCAAGTCTTGTCAGGTCAGGGCAAAACAACATTTTAAGCCGATTGGCTCATATATCTCAAGGTATGTGTGTCCTTGCACAAATTCACTTTCCCCTCAACCCAGTATTTAAGAAAATCCACCTTTCATGATGTTGATCGATCTGAAGTGTGGTCAGATTGAATCCTGCTTATTATCCTGAGGTTACCAAAGAAGAAATATCTCTGGATGTAATAGTAAATTACTGAATTGGAAGGAAACTTTGAGGAAAACAGCCTGTTATTTGGTAGTTAATGCTTCACCTTTCAGAAAGCTGTTCTTCGCATAAAAAGGATAAAGCATGTTTACACTTCAGAGGTATTTGCTGCAAGTTTAGGAAGCTTCATCCTGCTTTACAGTCTCAAGCTGGCTTTGTTTGCCAAAGGTGAGGGGTGCCTTTATTAGCGATGGTGGCTGTGTGCAGGGACCTTGGCTTCCCTACAGGAGGAAATGCGGTACCTGATGTAAACATCAGCCTCAGCAAGATCTGTGAGCACACCTTCTTCACCGGCCAGGAACCTGAGTAACCTCATGTCCCTGTGTTTGAGCAGCCTGACCCTGGGAAATGCAGCAGTGGCCCTTCCCTGGGGAACGAACTCTGTTCCTTATGGGTGTGAAACAGCTTGAGAGAGCATGCCCACCGTCTCGTTGGCTTGTTTCACTCTGCAGTTGCCATATGGGCTTAGTTAGGGAAAAGATAACTGTGACAGGACTTCCACTTCCCTGGCAAGCTACTTCTGCAGTTAAGGCTTCGTAGGAAACCTTCACGCTGCTTTACCCTGAACAGGAGGCTGACCGAACACAGATGGCTCAAGGCAGAGGGGGAAGAATGTTTAAATGCAAAGCCCAACTTGCATCCCCCACTTCACGTTGTGCTACATAAATTCTGCATGAAGCAGAGCTGGGCAAAGACTCTAAATATCACATTGCTGGAAAAAAATGAATTTGATCTTTCGCAAGGAGCTTTACCTGAACGAAGTGAATATGTTTCTGCTCCATCAGTCATTCACATTTGTCTTTCTGCTGGTTTCAGCAGCAAATGGAAAAGGTCATAAAGATTTAACTTTTCTGCTACATTAGACAAGTAATTACACCTTTTTCAGGATCCACTAGCACAGCACACAGTATCAAAACATTTTATTACAGGCTCTTGTTTTCATTTGCTTGTGACTTCATGAAAATTATTCCCTTTGAGGCTTTTAGATTTGTTGGTATCTAAGAAATTATTCTATTTCTGTTGAGTTGCTTTTGACATTCTGGTGGTTATGAGTGAGTGATAATAAACTTTAATAGTGACTCTGAACGCTGACTCTATAAATACTGTCATGAGATTCCTGGTTCCTTGTTTTACTCTACATCAGATTTGCACTTTACAAGAATGTATCCTTCAGTGACTCTCCTGGAGAATCACAATAAGGCACGCAAAAGATGAAGCTGACATTTTGTTTTGTTGTGCATCACTGCCAATAAGACCTAATCTTCTGTCTTATCTCTTTTTCTTCCTCTGTTTTATGTTTTACTTTTCCTTGATTTGAAAGCTGTATGATTTGATTACAGCTTTTCCCTCTTTTTCACCAAATCCCTGTGCCTTCTGCTGTGGGGAGCAGGATGAAATCCTGTTAATAAGAATCTAAAATTCAGGTTCAGGCAAATATCCCAATTCATGTTTTAAAGCCCATACTGTGCTTCAGTTTAGACACAGCCACACATTTACTTCAGCCAGGCTTTCTGAGTTTTGCATTTGCTGTGCACAGCCAATTGTACACTGTCTATGTACTCAATGTAGAAAAGGATCTCTGGGAAATTCTATAACATAGGACAAACAGGTAAGTGACATGTTTTTGGTGTTGTGATGTTTCTCAGTTCACTGAAAAACTACTTGGTATCAAGGAGACCTTTAAAAAAGTGGTTTTGTACTGTGTAAGGGTATTAAATGTTGTTCTTTGTGCAGTTTTCATAGAAAAATAATCTTGAAAGTTAAATCAACATATAAAAGGAGAAAGAGAAAAGACATGAGAGAATATTGAAGTAACAGAATAAGACAGAAGGAGGTGAATGGGAAAAGGCAAGAAAATGCTAGAGGAGACAGAAAATTTGGGAAAAAAGGAAGGAGAATTAAGAAAATCTGTCTTGACAGACAGAGGGGACAGAAATAGCTCCTTTCATCAGGCAGCAAGCTCTGCACACATTCAAGTCTGATTCCCGTGGCAGGAGCTACCAAAAGCAGGAAGAGAGGCCTGAATGGGTGAAACCTAAACCTCAACAAACCAGCAGAGCCTGTGGACAATGGGACTGGCTGAGGGCAATGTGAACAATCCCAACGAAAAGGAAAACAGCCCTTTAGGCAGCCAGAAATAGTGAAGCAAAGGGCAAACCCTCCAAGTCTCACCTGACTCCTGCTTTTAACAGAGCCCTTCCTATGGAATGCAGCATCTCCATGTGGGCTGATGCTCCTGTGTGTGTACAGGCAAACCTCTGCCTGAATCATCAGTTCTGCAGAGCTCCTGGAACTGGCAATGACATGATCAGGCAAGGGATGGGCTGGACATAACACCTGAAACCCACCACTTTCATTTTGGGGAAAATAAACAAAAGCAAACCCAGCAGGTGGTATAGCAGCTGAGTGCATTTAAGCTTATAAAATACTGAAGTTCTGGAACAGCTTTTTTGGGAATAAAGAAGGGGCAGGGCCACTCTCATCTATTAAAAAGATGGCTTGTGGTCTTCCTGAAGAGATAGATAAAGGATTTAATCACTCTGGATCTGCTGTAAATTGTGCTGAGTTCTATCTGATCTGTGTTCAATAATGAAAATGAGATGAATTTATTAACCCTGGTTGTAATGTTGATCCCTCATTCTGCACCTTTTGTACAGCTCCAGGGCCTGGAGTTGTTACTCAGAGGCACCTGGGTGCCTTATCCAGCATGTGGGATGCCACCTCAGAGCTCCTGGCACCCCTCAGAACTCTCTGTTCCCCACAGGCACCAGGGACTCTCCTCCTCTCACATGGCTGCAGGTGTAGCCCTGGAGTTGTGCCCAGCTCTTTCATGTTAAAGTCATGATGTTCTCCTGCTGCATTGTCCCAAAGACAGCAAAAATCACTTCTCTTGCAGAAAGAAGGAACAATTAAATGTTTTCTCTTCCTTTACTTCCCTTGGCTAGGGCATGGAGGGAAGTCAGAGCAGAGGGAAAGGGCCTGGCTGGGAACTGTGCTGCTGGGAAGCATTTGGGAAGCCTCTCTCTAGCCTTGGGGAGCACAGAGGAAGTTTGGGGTCATCATCTGCCCCATCCAGGACTGGGATGTCTCCTACTCCAGGAGGAACAGGAGAGGTTCTCCACTTCCATTCTATGATGTGAAGCTGTGTTCTATCCATCTCCATTTCTAAATCCTGCTTGTTTTCCAGGTTCCTGACCTTCTTACACATCAAGCAGTGGGAGCTGTACCCGCTCTGCCAGCCACATGAGTGACCCCTGTCCCTCCTGGCCTGGAGCGGTTTGGACATAACATCCTCCCTTCTGCTGTGCCTAGGGGCTTGCCCACAGGAAACTGGAGCAGCATTTATCCTCTAAGAGCTTCCTGTGAGAGACATTCCTCTCCTCAACTCACATACCCATGCTGCTAGGGCAGAGCTGGGTTTTCCTTCCCAGCTCCTCATGTCTTCTCCAGGCAGGTAAATCCACAGGTCACCTGGTGGGGAGTCCCCTCTCTCTCGAGCAGGGGGATGCCTGCTCCTAATAGCAGAGACTCTGGTCTCTACTGGCAGGGCATGGAACATTTCCTCTTTAAGCTCCTCTAAAAGTTTTTGGTGGCCCTCTTTAATTGCCTCTCTTAAATTCCAGAAATCCTCCGCCAGTCTTTCCATGGATGAGATGTAGGCCCATAATGGGGCAGAGATAGTTTCTTCATGCCTCTGGAGTCTGCCAAACCAGAATGCCCACTTCTTCTTCTCCCTCCATCCATGCCAACACTCCCAACGACTTGGCACATGACAACATGTTTTGTGTACACTGGACGCTGTCTGGATTATTAAGGAATTGCTTGTTATCTGAAAAGATTATCTCCAGCACAGCTAATTCTCTCAGGCACCAGGTACTTCCTGAGTGTTCCACTTGTCTTGGCACACTGGAAAGTCTTCTTCTTGCAAAGGTATTTCTCCCTCATATCAACAAGAGTTGCCTCCAAAGGTTGGGAGCTCCTGCTGTTTTCCTGATCCTTTGGCCAATACCCACATCCCAGGACAGGGATCCCAGGTGCTTGGCTTCATTACCATCCAGTGCTGCACTGTCAGTCATGATAAGTCTTGCCAAATATTCAGTGATTTAAGTGGAAATAATCTTAAAAGAAATAATTAAAATCAATTCCAAAGGGAGAAATTGTTGGAAATTGTATCGCTTTCCTAATTAATTTTTTTACAGTATTGTTTTAATTAATAAAAAGCAGTATATTAGTCTCAAGCAGTGTAATTTTCCACTTTAGCCAGCATGTTGCTAAGTTTCTTTTGACAGACTTATTGCTAGATTACCAAAACTTTCAATTTTGCTAGACTAAGCCTGATAAGCTTCAATGAACAAAGGAAAGCTGGACAACAAGGATCCAAAATTCATAGCCCTCCAAGGAAATATTGGAGTAACCAGAAAAGACTAACAAAGACATTACAGCCTAACACTGTAGACTCTGTCAGGGAAAAATTGATAAAAAGGCTGAAAAATGTGGACTAATTAGCACTAGAAGCAAGAAACCCATAACTAATAGACCAGTAATTACTGAGGAGAGTTATACAATTTAGAACCAATGAACAATAATTTGTTTGCTGAAAATGTGTGAGTGAAAAGTTTTGGAAATGGAGTGCACATGGCTGGAGTTATCTGCGATGCACTCCAGCTGGGAATAAATTAAGACCTACTCCCAGATAGTATAAAATAAAGAGTTTGGGAATTTGATTTATCCCGGTATTTTTGGAGTCATACTGGAGCCCAGAACTGGACACACGAGAATCGCTGTCCACACTGAGAGCCTTGGCAGCTCATGCAGCACAGCCAAGGAGTTTCTGGGGGCACCAGGCCTGTTTTGTGTTTTTCCCACCTTTGTGCCCACAGCAGCTCCCGGCCCCGGGCAGGCGCCTCGTCCCGACCCCAAGATGGCGGCGGCGGCGGGTCAGCCCTGTGGGAGGGGCGGGGGCGGGGAGAGTTTCCATAGCGGCGGTGTCACATCGGGGCACTTCCTGGTCGGAGGCTGCCGGTCCCGGGGCAGCGAGCAGGGACGCGCCGCTGGGGAAGGCGGCGGAGGGAGGCCCCGGGAAGAGGAGGAAGCCGAGCAAAGGTAGGGACGAGCTGGGACTCTGCTCCGGCCATTGTGCGGCCCCGGGATGGCCGGCTGGACCCGTCCATTGCGGGGGTGTGGGGGGGCCCGCGTGTGTGTGTGGAGGTGCCGCGCCGGACCCTCCATTGAAGCGGGCGGGTTCCTCCCGGCTGAGGGGAGGCGGGCGCTACCATCCTCCCCCAAGGGGGGGCGCACCCCCCGCGAGGCCGGAGAGGTGGAAGTGGCGGGAGCCGGCTCCCGCAGGGTGCTGCGGTGCTGGGGCTGTTCCATTCCCAGCGGAGGGGGGTGTGTGTGTGTTTTTGGAGGCTCCCTGCTCTTTCTGCTGGGGAGGGGTCGCCGCGTGGGAGCCGCGAGTGCTGGGGGAGCCCGGGGGAAGCCCTGTGGAGATGCCCCTGGTCCCGCTGTAAGGTTGGAGTGAGGTGTGGCGGCGTGAGGGGCCGCAGTCAGAGCGGGGCTGGGGGCCTGTGTGCTTGAGGGAGTCACGGCTGTAGGTCGGACACTTGGGGCCTCCTTGAGGCCCCTCTCCTTTGGCCATGTGGGAGGCGACTGTGCCGCCCTAGTCAGGAGTAGGGAGGATTTCTGTAGGGAGGCTGAACCCTTTAATGTGTCTTTCTGGCACCGCTGCTCTCTCTGTACCTGCTCCCTCCTCTGCTTTTTGTAATACTTCAGGTATGTGGTGGAAAGTGCCAGGCTGGCGGCGGTGGGCTGGGAGAGAGGGCGTCCCTCAGGCTGTGCTCAGCCCTGGGTCTCCATGGCCCCCTCCCAGCCCTCAGTCTCCGCTGGGACTGCCAGCAAAGAGCCAATTATTATCAGGTGTTTCAGGTTCTTTCTGTAGCGTGGATGGCTGCTTGTAGAAAACCACCGAGCCACTGAGCTGCCAGCTGAACGAGAGTCAAGTGGTGACTTATAAGTCACTGTCTCCAAACTCCTGTAGCAGTTGTTCACTCGCATATGCTCGAGAATAACTTTCTTTGTGCCGTTTGCTGCTTGGAGGAGGCAGCTGCACTGAAAACTGGCTGTGAGGGAAGCTGGTGTTCAGCTTTCACTGAATTACAGTGGAGTAAAACCAAATCCACATCTGCCCTGTTCACAACAAATGTGTCTTGTGGAGGATCATTTCACTTAGGATAATTATGTTAAATAATTGTTTTCTATGGTTTTTTAGCTTGCTGCGTGCCCTGCAATCTAGAGCTGCTGTGTGACAGTCGAAACTCCAACTCTGCCAGGCGTGTGTGTATTAAACGCAGCGGCCAATCAGCAGTGCCTGAAACTAAAGGCGATTTGCCTCAACGCTTTGTAGTGTAAATATTCCTGCTATGAACAAAGGAGGGTGTGTCGTTGGGCTTGTTTCATTTGTACTTCCATGTGCTTCCTCATCTGTGGCCAGTCAGTGATTCTGTGTAGGTTCTGAAACAGTAGCAATTGCACTTTGTTGTGAATTGTGCGTTTGTGCTGTCTTGGGCATTTTACTGAGCTGGGATGCTCAGAGGCTTGGTGCTGTATTAGGCATTTTTTTAATGTTCTTTTTAATAACTGTGCTCTGAAGTGACTTAGTTTTACTCCTTTTAAACTTTTTTTTTCTGATTATAAGTTTTAAGTTAATTCAGCTGAGATGCAGTGTAAAATAAGTATTTAGTAGAACTGCCTTTTAACTGTTCCTCTGCCCTCTGATTATACAGCACAGAAACCACCAATTTCAGACTTAATGTTTTGCCAGCCAGCTATCTGTGCAACTCTAAAACATAGTGCTTCTGAAATCTGTCTGTTTTCTGTAAGGGGCCATAATGTTTGGTTTAAAGAACACGGTAAATGACACTAAAATACTGATCTGTGCAAGGCAGGCTCTCTTTAGGCTGTTTTGTCTTTGTGTGTTTAAGCAGGGCAGCTGCACACTGCTCCTGTGATTCCTGGTTCTTGGGAACTGGGGGTGTAAATTCTGAATGTTAACTCCTTAGTATCTAACTCAAACAGATCCTACAGTAACACACACAGGCTAGACCTGAATCTTTAATTGCCAACTTAAAGGAAAATCTCTTCTCTGGGTAGAGTCATAGAAGAAGAGTCATAGAAGTACAATATGCTTTCATTTGCTTGCAATCTGGCTCCTGCTAATTATCCTGAGACAGAGTATTGGGTAAAAAAGAGACCTGGCTATGGAGACAGGTAATTGAATGTATTATGAGTGTGTGTGAATTTGAAGTTGCAAAGAACTTCGCTCACTGCAGGTATTGCTGTCAAATCTCAGCTGAAGTGCCAGTAGTTTCACAGCTGCTGTGGTACTCCCAGGAGTGAGAGAGTAGATGTGTGTCACTAGAGGAAACATGAGGTGGAATACAAGGGTTAGCTCTTGAGGAAAAGACAAAGATCAAAGGTATGTGTGGGTGGGCTGGTGGTTTGGTTTTTTTTATTTTTTGTTTTTATTATAGCCTTGTTGATTGCAAGGGAAAGCGGAAAGAGTATCAGGCACTGCTTTGAATTAAAAGTTTTTCCAAGATGGTGTCTTCCAGAAAGACACTGAACAAGTAATAGTCTTTATTTCTGTTTTGTAGTAGTTGGTAGTATTTCTGTACATGACAGAATACTGCAGGCATTGAAATAAATCAGGTTGGCTGAGAAAGCAAAGTGAAAACAGTTTAGTTTCTAACACACATCCCTAGGTAAAGGTGTTGCTGTTGCAATGAAATGGAAAACAGGGACTGTCTGCTATTTGGTAGTGTTGACTTTCAACGCTGCTTGCTGTTGCTGTACTCAAAATTACAGAAAGAAAAAACTTCCTTTAAAAAAAGTTATTTACAAGGGAAATTATATCAAACACACACGTAGTGTTATTTCAGAGAAAAACAGCTGAATCTACCAGAGGTCTGCATTGTGTGCTAAACAGATGCTATCAATAGCTAAACAAAATATTTGGGCACTGAAGGCAGGACAGGAGCAGCACTTTGTGCTGGGAGTCGGAGGTCAGGTCGCTCTGGTGCTCTGGAGCCTTCACTTTCCACACGTTCAGGTAGAACAGAGCTCCTGTGTCATCCCCATCTCACTTCCTCAGTGTTACGTGATAAGATTTTTATAAGCAATGAGGGTGCATAATTAAGCTATTATTAGCCTTAAGTGGTTTTCAGAGCTGCTGTTTTGTTTTTTCCTAATGAACAGCCTTTTCCTGTGCATACACACAATAAAATGTCATGTAACACGATGGCTCAGAGGCAAAGTGTTGTTAGTTCATATTTGCAGAACTAAGGTGAGATAATGCCTTTAGAAAATCAACTTGAATGGGAGACAGTGGTCTTCCAGTTGATTCTGCATAAGATTCAAGAAGAATTTGGGCCTCAAGGTAGTGTGAAACTGGTCAAAAGTGCTTTGGACCTGGTTTGAGGGATGTCTGATCCATTTGATGCTCTTAACATAAGAGGTGGTATTAGCCCAGTAAATAATTAAATGTCATGGGAGTTACATTTGCTAATTTTGACACCAGTAATCAAGAGGAAGCTGACAAGGCTGCAGTTCTAATGATATGTTTTAACAGACACTTCATTTTTGATTGGGCTGCGTGTGCTTAAATATTTAATTTAGCAGACGTTCATGGAAAGTTGACAGGGCCTGCAGTTCAAACTGTTCTCCACTGAAGTAGCATCTCATGGCTTTGTGTTCCTATCTGCTTACTTACAATGTTTCTGTGTGGATTTTTTCAGCTGCTTTCTTGCCCTACTCAGTCTCTCCCGTGTTACTTTTTCAGTGCAAAAAGGTTGGTTGTAAATTTCAATCTGCAGCTTTACCAAAGCCTTCCTTTTTGGCAGCTGGATTTCTTTTTTTGGTGGTGTGTGTGGCTTTGATGTTTATTTTATTTTTTTAAAAATTGTTTTAGCAGTTGATAAAGGAACCTTCTTGTGATGTCCTGTGGTAGTTCCATGTACTTTGTTATGCCCTGTAGATCTGCAAATGTTATGTGAAATCATAATTTAGGAAAAGTTAAATCTCTTATGTCTTTTTGCATTTTACTTTGCTTTTTTTTTTTTTGAGCATGAAGAGATCAGGAGAGTTGAGACTTGAAATCTGAGTCAGCACAAGATATCTTGCTGGATTAGCACAGGTGGTGAGGTTCAGCAGGTTTTGTTTTGAAAAGAGGAAATATATCACATAATATTCCTTAATTTACAGATAGTCTCCATTTTTGCAGGTATTAGAAGAAAACTCTGTGTAGCTTAGTAGATATGTTGGATTTCTTCTTTTCATCTCAGCTGTGAGTGAAATTTCTTTCATTTAACTGTTCTATCAGACTTGGATAAACTTGCTTTTAGCAGCAGGAGGGAGATTATATAATAAATTTTTCAAAATGTACTTGCTGTGCTGTCATTGTTGGAGATTAAGTCCTCTATATTTGGCTTCAGGGAGGGCCAGGCTTATTGTTAGTGAATCCATATCTGCCCTACTTGGGTATGTTTTTTTGAAATCAGTGAGGAATTGATGAAACTGTAGGTTTGTGTTTGCTAGGAATGGTAGTTCTTTCAGGTTTTGTTTCTGAGAAGGAAATGTTTGATGTCAGTGCCAACCTGTGCTTGTTTAGTAATCTTAATTGCCTTTCTTGTGTTTTAAAAAGTGGGGCTTTTTAAATTGTTTTGCCAGCTGAGGTTGCTGAAGGAAAATACCACTTAGGAATTTTCAGTTACTATATCTGTGTTGTAGTCTTGCACTTTTAACTTTTTAACTGCTCCCAAGAGATAACACACGTTGTATTTTTATAGCACTTTTTTTTTAGTACATACACAAGTTTGTTATGTGATTGTTAGAGGAAGGTGCACATTTTGAGTCCATAAACAGCCAAATATATCCATAAGCAGTAAAGGTCCCCAGTCATAACAAACAGATCTCTGTTTTCCTTTATTTTTTTTTTTAACAAAGAGGATGAAAAGAGAGTAGGAAAGACAGTTTATATGTAAACATATATTCTAGTGATTTGAAGTTGAAAAAATTATTTGTATTTTTATTTTCCTCCCATCTTCAGGACATGTATACCTCTGAGAAACCTTCTCCAACAAAATACCTTGCTTCAAGACCTGTCTTGGATTATATACAAAGAAGTTTCCAGTCATGAGTAAGTAGATTTCTTTCTTTCAGAAAAAAAGAAACTCTTAGGTTGTAGTTTAGAAGAACTGTACTTCTGTAGTAGCTTTTGGGAGGTGGTTATTCCTAGAAAATATTCATACTGAGTTTTGTGTCTTCAGTCCTGTAAAAATAACCAAATAAACCTGAGAGTTGGCAGATGCCATTTTTAATCTGCAAAGTGTTGATCAATGTGTGCTGTGTAGGACTTCTCTGTAGTCTGCTCTCATTTTCAAGAAGTTGAGTTCTGTGACAAGATGATGTTTGTTTTATTCAGTATAAATAAAACATGTAACTCTGAGGGGAAAATGCCTTGGGTTTGCTAAGAATTCTAAAATTTGTGACTGCCTAGTAAATTCAAATAACTGGTAAAAATCCAACATAAAATGAATGGACTTCATTTTATAGGAAAAAAAAAAAAATACCCTGCTCAAATTCCAGTATAGATGTTTGATCCCAAAGGAATTCTGGCATGTATTGAAATGATCTGAGCCACAGAAAACTGTGACTTAATGTCTGTTATGGTGGAAAAAACCAGATGAAAGCCACCGGAAGTTTTGCTTTAGGTCATATCTGATGGGTAAGATAACCTCTTTTCATGAGCTCTTTTGAGTATTTGAAGGTCTCATAAGTTTTGCAGATGTGAGACTTCTTCATGCAGCTTCTGTCAGCAATGTTACTTGGCCTTGTCTCATGTAGAAATAAGGATAAAACTTCATTTGCACAGGAACTATATTTGTAATGTAGCTCAGCTTCAACACAACTGTACTTTGTGTGCTGAAGGAAAAGCATCTTGTTCATAGGATAATTATATCCTTTCTCAGTAAAATAAGACCATTTGAGTTTCTGGGAGGAAATGAGTAAAGAAAATTGTTGGTTAAATTTCTTGTCAAACTAAATGAAAAATGATTGCTCTTGACATCTGGAAATAAAAAAGAATGATGAAGGAAATGCTTGCTAAATGCAGCAGAGGAAAAATTACACCAAAAAAAAGCTCAGAAGAGTTTCTGAACTGTAGGGCTCATGCTGGTGTAGGTATAACTGTTTTAGTTTTTATAGAGATTTATTTCTATTTTCTTTCATATTGCTATTCACACTTGTTTACTTTATGATATGTAAAATATTTGCTGTATTGCATAGAGGACAATTTTCCAGGCAGTTATTCAATCATCCTGATTTGTCAAACACTGTATGTGAATCATCATTTATAGAGCTTTTCATGGTTTTCATTGCCTTATGTTCAGTCTTCCACGTAGCAAAGAACTGACTCTCAGTTGCTGTGTTAAGTGTGACTCCCAGGGTGCTGCTGTGGTGATGCTGGTTTGGGTACAGCACACACAGACAGTGCCAGAGCAAAACACTCTTGGTTTTTGGTCAGATTTTGAGCTGATTCCAGCCTGGAGGGTTCAGCTGTTCATTAGGAAGAATGAAGACCCTTATTCAAATGCAAGACAATATTTTGGCAGTACTTTTTGTGGTGGTCAGTAATGAGGGTGCCACATTCTTGTCGTGGGGTGGATGTTGGAGCCTGTGCTGTGATGGGCTTCAAGGCCACAACAGAAAGTGCCACTCTTTAAAAATATGGTTTGGAGAAGATTAGATGTTTTCTGTTTGGCTGATGTTGAATTTCTTGGTTTATGGTTTACTTGAGAGAAACTTGAACTATAGGCAGAGTCCTTAGTTTATGCTCTTCTTTCCTAAATATCTCAGTCAATGAGGTAAGTACAATATCTTATGAAGCTGCATTTATTTGCATAGTTCTGTATATGAGTGCTTATTCACAAAATCTGTGGGCACCTAGAAGAGCTAGATGCATTAAAAATGGTGGGAGTCTCTAGTATTCCTAAATTGTGCATCACCTAGTGTCACTCACACAAAAAATCTGTCTAAAATGAGGGAATCTCAGCCATCAGAAGGCCACTAAAAACTCCAGAATGCTGTTATGTGCAGGCTACATGATTGAATCCTACTTGGTATCTTCTTGTGATGTACTTGATTCAATATATATATATTTCCATTGGGCTGTGCTAGGTGCTAAGTCCTAAAATAATTAAATCCTTTTTCTAATATCTGTCCTAAATTTCTTCACAGGCAGATCATATCTGTTTGGGATTTTGCCAACTTTATTTACTAGATGAAGTAATTTTTACCATATAATACTTGTTGTTTCCCATATAATATTTGTTACATAAAGCATGTTATTTTATTTAAATGCCTTGTAGAAGTAAATCTGTTAATATCTTGGTAGTTATGAAGCATACACATGCTTATTTTTAAGCCAGTGATCACTTAATTTTTTTTTTTTTGAAAGTGAATGAGAGTGCTGGCTTTTTGTTTAACTTTTTTAGTAGTTACCAGGTGTGTAAGTGCCTGCTTTGGATCCTGTTGTACTGGATCTTTCCCTGTATTGGGGAAGAGCATTGACAGAATTGCAGAGTTCATCATTCATGGTGGTAGTTTGTTGTTGGACAATACAGAAAATCTGTTTCAACTGAGGCAGTCCCTGTTAAGGCTTTTATTTCTGTGGAACAGCTTTGTAAATGTCTGTTTTCATAAATAAGGGTAAGACAGATTTGGATTTGAAATTGTGCTTTTCCATTGTATGCCTTACAGTACACTGAGGTCAGATCCTTAAAGGGTTTGTAATAGTATCAAGTGTAGCTAAGTGAAGTTGATTATTGGTTTGTTTTGTATTTAAAGATAACTTGTCAGAGAAATCCTGGTGGATGCAACTTGCCTAGAATGTCCGACCACAGAAAGAGTTGATTTAATCAACTCTTAGAAAATTCTCATTAGAAAATGTGAATCTATATTTTCTCCAGGTATTTAGTGGCCAGAAAATGTGTAGCATCATGATAAATTCTTAATGTTATAAACTTTGCTCTTTATTGTTGGGGATTTTCCTGCTCTTTTCTCCTTTGAGGAAAGGTCAGTACAATGAAATTATTTGAGCTGGTATAATGAAACTTAAGGTTAGTGCACGCTGTTGCAACAAGCTGCTGACATCTTCATTTTTCCCCTTAAATGCATAAGATGCAGTGCCAATTTATAATACAGAATATTTCTTTCCTGACTTTGTCTTTCTCCTTCTAGTTTTATTTCTAACACACTAAAAACTTAATGCTGCGTGCATTTGGGAAGATCACCTTCGTGCTTCACTCCCATCAATTCAGGTTTTCTTTCTGTTTGACTGAGGGTAGGAACACATTTTGTGTGAGAGAACACATTTTGAGAGGTGCTGTGCAGTGTAATCTTACATTCTGCAAATGCTTGGTGTGGCCTGGTAATGATGGGGGCAGTTTTTGCCTCACCAGTTCAAATCAAGTCCACAGTGGTGTGATTAAAGGCTGCTTCTGTTTCATGGTTGGTTACATACCTTGACCTCTCATTACAGCTCTGGCTTTCTAGTCTGTGTTTACAGAGGAACCTTGTGGTTTTGGGATTTCTGAAAGCATAGATTTTGTTTCTTTTCTTCTGTGTTCTCATAGTGTATGTAAAGAAATAGTTTTGGCTGTCAATTTCCGTGTTCATGAACAGTGAACTCGGGAACTAAAACAAATATTAAGGTCAGCCTTGACATTTTAGGTCAGCCAGGTCAAGATGCAGTGCTGTAGTGACTCCTTCTAGGCCAGGCTGGATGAGGCTTGGAGCAGCCTGGGCAAGTGGAAGGTGTCCCTGTCCATGGCAGGGCATAGGAACTGGATGATCTCAAGGTCACTTCCAACCCAAACCATTCTACACATGATTATTTCTGTGCTTGCAGCTGAGGAAAGTGTTCTGGGTATCTCTAGAGCTCCCTGTCCTAAGGAAAGTCTGTGAGTTAAAGCTCATTTTTCCCCCTCACCCCTCAGTCTCCCCTCCTGGTGTGTCAGAATGAATCCGTAGTGAACTGAGGACCAAGTCAAACAGTTCATAAACAAAATACTGGGAAATAGACTTTTTGTTTGTTTTACCTGAAGTGTAGGTGGCTGTACGTTTTATGTAGTGTGGGTAAAGTGTTGCAAATAATTAAAAAACTGAATTATTTGGTGGAAGAGGTTCTGTAGTCATCACTTCTTTGCAATGAGCTGAGATTGAGTGAAAGGAAGGAAAAAGTCTAGGTTCTGATTCATTGAGACAACTGCATGCTGGGAAGGAGAGCTTACAAATAAACTAAAATTCTTTATATAATAATGAATAGTTAAAGGATGTCAGATTATTATGTTACATGCTAGACTTTTGTTTTAGTTTTGAAGTATGAACCCTGGAAGCCGAGTCATAAAATGCAAATTTGAAGCTATAGTTAGTGTTTTCACAATTCTTGTGATTTCACAGCACAGTTGTCTTCTAATCTTCATAAATACTGTGACTTGAGAAACAGAGAAGAAGCTGTTGTGTGTCCTGGGTTATCTTTCCTAAAACTTGAAATAGTAATCCTCTCTGAAAAACTGAAACTGTGAATAATAAAGAATTGTTGGATATGGGGGACAGAGCCATAATGCAGATTTGTAAAAGGTGACTGTGAAGACTTGTGAAATATTAATAAAAATTTTTAGGAGTTAAATAATAGTAACCACCCTGCAACTCAGCTATGTGAAAAAGAAGGAAACCCACAAGACTTTTAAATAGTGAACTACTGTATATTAGTGTCCCCTAAAATTGCTTCGTTGAAAATATCAGTGTTTATTTAATTTTTCCTCTTCTTTTATTAGCTGTCAAGGGAATTCACTGTAGCTGTAGTGACACAGGAGAATTTGCATCAGTAGTAGTACCCTATTCACTTTTTTGTAGTGGGGTGTTGAAGCATGAAAAAGACATGTTGTTGTTTGCCTCTGCAATCTTGTAGTAGGAGAATTTGTCACTCAGTCTTGCTTCACTCTTGCTCTTCTGTGTTGTGTTAACTTTTCAGATCCCTTTTTTTAGGATACTGCTGCTTGCTGCTCTATCTCCTCTCTATAGTGCAGCTTGTACCTGGTGAGACTGTGAGCAACTGGACTGGAGATAATTTTCTGACTCAAAATACAGATTCAGAGATCAGAATTAATGAGTTACAGGAACATGTGTGGTCTCAACAACCGTGTTTTGAATGAAGTTTTCTTAGAAAGGTTTGGGCTGCAGGAGCCAAGGCTGAACTCAGGGTCTTAAAATTTCATCACCTCTTTAAAATGTTGCCCCTGCCAGTAGTGGGTTGGTGTCCTTTGCCTGTCTGAATTCCTGCATTCTTCCTTGTTACAGGAGCATTCATGAGGCTGACTGGAACTGGGGGGGCTCCCTAAGCTCTTGCCTAGGTGGCTGCAGCCATGGGTGCACTGCTGCCCTGCAGGGAACACTGCAGGGATGGGGATCAATGATCTGGGGCTGAGATTCTGGTAAATGCTGGTTTTGCCTCGCTGGAAGTGTGCAGGGAACTGTAGCTTAAGTTGTTCAGGAATGTTGTAATCTTGGGCTTCCTCTATGCTAAGCAAGGAGAGGCATCTCCAGAGGGCTAATCAGATCTTGCATGACCCAGTTTCTCACCAATACTGTAATTAAACTGCTCCTCTGAATACACAGGGTGCATGAGTGGCAATAAAATATAAACCCAAATACTGTGCACAAAACTGGTGTATCACATGGGGGAAATGCAGGCACGTTAGTGGAAACTTGCTTGTTGTTTTAATATTTGCATTTTATTATATTGGATTTTTATTTATTCAATTGACGTAATGATGCAGCTACTTAGACCTTGTGGATTTTTTTTTCTCATAGTACAGCTATTGAAATAAATCAGAACACAAAAGCTTTTTGAAATTTGTATTTAAACAGATTTAAAGTTATTTTAAAAATTTGTTTTCGTAATCCTTCCTTTGTTTTTGGTCACATTTTAGGATAGTTATGGCTGGTAAGTCGTTGCTTTCTTCGCACTTAAAATTTATTTTTAGGTCAAAGAGGCAGATTATCAGTTTTTGACTTTTATTTTGTCACGTATTTACTTCAACAAAGTAAGTCTTCAATCTCCATAGTCTGAAATGAAGCTGTATCTTTGCAGGAGGTTGCAGTTACCAAAAAATGTATTAATCACCTCCAGAAGCTGTGTTTGCAGGTGGTAGGTTCAGTTCAGCAATGTCACATTTATAGGGCTTTGCTAACAAAGACTTATTGTAAAATATTTACTGTTTAACATAAATAATCAATGTATAGTAAAGTTAAATTTATAAAACCCTTTGCATACATTTCAGATACATTGACTGAACATCTTTTAAAAGGTGTTGTATTTATTTTTAAATTTATTTTTCTATAAAGGGAATTTCAAATCTATCTTCTTTCATTTGGGCTTTTTCCTGGTAGGTTGATGGGGCTTCTCTAAATAAATTAGTGCAACATGACACCTCCTTTTAAAGAGATGTAATTTCTGTTTGTAAACCAAAATGTTGGCACTGGCGGGAAACTATTGTTAGTTTTGAGCTGACAGGAGAGCTGTGGCAGGAAAATTACCATCATTAATGCCATCATAATGTTGGAGTTCCAGTGTTTTCATACACACACTGTTCCCCAAATGTGGCCTTTTTAGATAGTTGCACTTCACGTTTATTCTGCCGTGTTTGTACTGGAAATTAAGGTTGGATTGTTTACAAATTATTTACTTTATGATACCCTAGCTCTGTGTGTCTCTGAAACAACAAGGATGATATAAAATGGTTATGATAGTAATTTATGTATATTTAAACATTCATTACATGTTTTACTTGTGATATATATTTTATGTAATTATTTTTTCTTTACAATGTAAAATTATATACCTACATTAGAGATAGTAAAATCTATAAATAAAGGAGAATAATTTTCTAACATTTGTCTGCCTCTGTTTTGATTGATGGCCAGTAAGGAGTGCTGAATTATTATGACTAATTGGCATACACAGGAGTACATGCCTTTGGCATGATAATATTCTCCCATTACATCGTTTTTAATTGAAATCTTAGTCTTTGGCCCTCTCTGCACTCCTTTACATAGAACATTGCACAATGATGCCTTTATCGTGGCTCTTTGGTGCTCCTGCAGCAGAAGGAGTGAGTAGCACAAGAACACTGTAACCTTGTTCTCTGGAGTGAGTATCAAGTATCTGCCACTATGTAAGGAATTCATATTTCTGGGATCCTATTCATCCTGTGATAAGTTGAGGGTGGTATTCAAGTGCATTCCAAAGGGGGAAGGATGCAGAAATTCCCAACTAAAATACAGATGAAAAGCAACTGTGGGCACCCCCTTCTCTGCATAAGGCACTGCAATGTTGCAGTTACTGCAGGAGGACTTTTAGAGGCTGCAGTTTTAAGCTTCCTAATGGTGGTGTTATTTCCTGTTGAATCAGAGAATTCACAAAACAGCTGAATGGGATGAAGGGTTAGAAATGGACTGAAGAAGAACTTTCCCAAGTGTTAAATGAGGTGTTCATAGGACTTTCCTTGCCTGTCGTGAGTCATGTTGATTCTCACTTTCCATACAAATGATTGAATAATATGCAGCACTGTGCAGGAAAAGTGAAGTACTGCTGCTCAGTGGTGTAACTTTATCACAGCTATGAAAAATAATTGAGCTGCAGTCTCATGTTGTTATTAATGTTCATATTCAAGAAACAAAGCACCTGATTTAAAAGATATGTGGTTACTTTAAGCTAAATTGACTGTGTTTCAAGAAAAACTATTTTGACATACTTTACCCAGCTACTGATAGGAAACGACTTCTTTGATTTGTAACACAGTTGGAAAATATTTGGGCTTGTTGCCAGAAGTGGGGTTATGTAAGTAACATAGTGAGATTATTGGCTCCATATTTGTTTAAGATCTTTTCTTTTCTTAAACTATCCAGCCTGTTATCCTTTCCCTATTTACAAGGATTGCAGATGTTCGTGGTAACAAAGCAGCTGCACTTAAGTGATAGGATTGATATCCTATCAATCAGAGGATTATAAGGCTTGTTTAAGCTCTCACTGCAAAGGACCCTCTCCCCTACAATTAAGGTATTTTAATTCCTAAAGTTATATGGGAGACTGGCAAGATAACACTGGAATTTTTTCAAGGCTATTGGTAAACCTGTTCCTATCCTGCTCAAAATTTCTGAAGCAAGCACAAATCTGTGTAGAACTCCCAAGGTCTTCTGGCTTGGGAAGCTGGCATGATGTGTTGTTTTCTTTCTTCTCTTCCTTTTTTTTCCCCTCAGTTTTATTTTGTGTGACATAATGGTCTCCAGAATGGAAGGCATACCAACATGCTGTAGAACCTCAGTGCTTTTGGCCAGGGCAGTCATTAATCTAACAGATCACTAATGTATAAGGGCACTTTGTTTTAATAAAGCACTGTGGTTTGCCATAGGAGAGGATTCCTGAATGCAGTCTTTCTGTTTTAGCCGTGAAAAGCTCTTTGAAAACCTGCTTAATTCTGTGGTGGAGTGCTGAAAGCCTTACTCAGAACTCTTTTGAGCACAAGTCAGACCTACCAGAATTTTTAGGGACATAGGGAAGTAAGTCTCTCACCAGAATGTTCTGTTGCATTCAATAGAAAACTTTTTCCTTCTCTTTTTTCCTTTGTAGTAGAATTTTATACAGCATTATATGAGGAGTTTTATTTGGTGGTGCTACTGTGTCCGAGTTGTTCAGACAGTACAATGGTATAACCTTCATTTCCTGCTGTCCCCCAAATTTAGCTTTGGAGGTGACACTTGTGGGCTGCAGCTCTGAGTTTGTGGAGTGATGCTGCTACAGCCATGCTTGTGGTCAGGCTGCTCTGCAGACCCTCTTTGCCTTGGGAGCCTCAGTGCAGTTACAGCTCATATTATTTTATATCTGGCTGCAAAAACTGACAAGCTTTTAGCTTCCTCTCTTCCCCTGCAAGAATGTTTGAAGGATATCATGGTCTTGGAGAGCAGGAGAGAAAAAAATTGGTCTGTTGCTTGCTGTAAAAAGATGAGGTACAAATTGAAAAGTGTCAATTTTGCTTTTTTTCTTCTCATTTCCTTTCCTGTCTCCCACCTCCCTTTTCTATGTCAGAAGCAGTGACAAAAATATTTGTATGTTTTGCTCTAAGTATGTGGTAGGAAAGTTTTCTTTTTAGAGCAAAGGCTAATGAGTCACTTTTAGTGACATTTCAATATTTATTTATTCCTTGTGCATTAAAACAAACTAAAAGAAATAATATTTATGTGAAACTCACGGTAAGGCTCTTGAGTGTTTTTCCCCCTCTTGTTAATGCAATCAATCATTAAGTGGAACGTCCATGTAGAAGAACTAACACAATTTGTGTTTTTGTTTAACACTCTATATTCAGTGGATGATGTAGCAAGGCCAGGTTACCTGGATGTTATTCAGTGAAATTTAACAAGGATAAATCCCTGCAAGGGGGGATGATGGCACTTCTGTTCCTCTAGCACTGGTGTAGTGCCAGTGGGAGTTAAAATGCTAGGTTGCAGTGCCTGAATGTAATACTGGGTAGTGATGACCCTTCTTGTCTGGACCATGGCAGTTGTTGGCTGAAACTTGGCATGATTTTAAATTCTCTACAGCTGCAGAGAACGTAGAGAACAGTAAATACACTACAGTTTTCCATCTGCCAAAACTGGGACAGTGTTAGTAGGTTCCTGTGTTCTTGTTCCTGGAATAAGTAGGTAAGACATTTTTAATTTGGATAAATGGATTGTCTTAAGGTGAAGCTGACTAAAGAAGTCTCAGATGCCCAAGTGTTTCTACCATTTTTTCATTGATGAGGGAATAGGAGAACTGTTCAACAGTGGGGGCATGCAAGTAGTCACAGTTAACATGATTGTCACACTCAAGTGCTAAGCTTGGATTTTTAAAACACATTAGTTACAATCTGCTTTGAAAGACTGCATTCTGAGTGAACATAGAAGGAGAGCAGGAGGCAGAGGTCTGAAAGTGAACAGGTAATGATGGTGTGTCCCATTAGAACACGAGTGCAGGAAGCAAACAGACCCAGGTACGCTTCCTTTCAAAGGAGGGTGGTTCCCTTCTGCTCTGTGTGACCTTTGGGGTAATTTCCATTGGCTACTTTTGAAATGTTGAACTTGTTCTTCCTTTGAATGTGTCTTTGTAACAGTTTTTTTATTGCTAACGTAGGTTGCTTCTGTGGGATTAGATGCCGCTTCAAGCGTTAGTTTAGCCTATTACGGAGTATTCAAAAACTTGTTCTAGAAGTTTTGAGTTTTCTTGCAGAGACAGAAAGCCACACTGTGTACTATTTGCTGCACAAACTATGACTGCAAATACATGGGCTTAATAAAAGTAATGTGTATTTTGCAGTGGACTAATAAGGGTTTGATGTTTGATGTTCTTCCTGCCTCTCTACAGCTGCATTTTATTACTTGGATTAAATATCAGCCTAGAAATGTACATGCAGTGAAGGATTTAATCATGCTAACAAATAGCAGTGCATAGAGTTTTCTAGTTTTTCTTTGCCTCAGGGAGGTACAAGATTATTAGTCTCATTTATATCCTCTTCAAAAGGAAACCAAGTAAGGGTTTAAATTAAAAGCAAAGTTTTTATTTTTCTTCTTTCTTTGAATTGAACACACATTCACATTTATCAGTCTATGGCTGATTAAACTAATGAATGTACTTTGACTTCAGTATTAGCACATGTAAGATAGTAATAGTTTTGATTTTTGTTTAATATAGCAAATCCAAAAAAAGTCTTTAATGACTAGTGTGGCTTCTTTCTTTGTGCTTAGGTTTGAGAGAACATTTAATGATATCCTTTAGCTTAAGATAAATTTGTTGATTAGCACTACAGCCATGGCCCAAATCCAGGCAGTGTAAAATTGCTGCATATTATTGGGGAATATATTTTAAATAGTTTTTCTTATTGTAATTACAACTTCATTAATGGTCTGATTTCTTTTTGAGACTTCTAGTATGGAACTTTTTTCTTCTCAGAAAAAATCTTCATTTGCAGCTAAAGCTATATGAAAACTTGCCATCTAATATGAGGAACACTGAGAAATCCTGTGGGGTGTGTGCATTCACTGAGATGAGATCTTGTGCTACCATCTTCTTTCTTCCTCCTGTTTAAAAAAAACCCCACCAAACATTATTTTATCAATCATTTTAAAAGGACTGCTTACAGACAACGTTTTTTTTGGGGTGTGGGAAGTGGTGGTGGAATTCCATTCGCTTTGTTGTTGCTTTTTTGACCTTTTCTTGAGCCTTATAAAGTGACCATTTGGCCTTTGAAAGGCATGGTGTGAGTGTGAAGAGAAAGAAATTGAATTAATTTGACGATTCACAATAAGAATCTGTGATTCTATTCTTAGTCATTTTCATAATGCTTTGTAGCTTGCTTGAAAAATCCTAATAGACCCAAAAGACATGAGTACCCCTGTGTCTAAGGAATTCTGCACTGCAGCCTGAGCTGTTTTCTTTTGCCAGGTCTTTATGGGTTAAATATCTTAGAGCTTTTGGAACCCTTTGAACTGTTGCTAAATGGTGCAGTTTAGACCCACTTGTATGTCTAAACCTACAGTTCTACAGAAAATATAGGAGCAAAGAAGAAGCAATATCCTTTGGTCATGGAGGTGATAGGTATAAAACACATTTATTGGGAAGAAAAAATAAATTGTACATCTATACATGTTTTTTCCTTTTTCTAGTTTTTTTTTTTTTGAAGAGTGCATCAAGACTTACATGAGCACAAACTTCTGATACTGATCTCCATTAGTGTCTGGTGTCTGCTATCAGGGTGATAAAAGTGATTTACACGGGCAGTTCCCTGGGCTTCATTGTGGCTCTCTGGGAAACTCACTGTGTGTCTTGTTACAGTCCAGAGCCACGTGCAGGATGTGTTGTAGCAAGAGCTGAAGGGGTGAAAACTGTGCAAGAAGGGTGACAGCGAGAGCACTGAGCAGGGATGGGGGTGTGCAGTGTGTAGTTTTCCTTCACTGTGTGCTCTAAGCTCTGCAGAATGTGGCCCTGTGTTTTTCTCTCTTCACTTTTTTCCCCAGTTACAGCATTTGTTTTTCTGTTTCGGGTTTATAGGGTTTTTTTCTGGAAAAGGTAGAATTACTTCCATTGACCATTTATTGAAGTTTTCAATTATCTGAATTTAATGAACAGCTTTCTTGTATGTTTAGAGTGTAAAGAAAAACAGACTTTAAAAAAAAAAGCTTTCTCTTGAAATTATTACTTTTCCAGCCTTTAGATCAAGCTACTTTCTCTTCTTTAGAAGATGCCTTCTAAATAAGGCTCCTAGATCTGCAGCCATAGTTTCATGCTTGAAAATTGGGAGCAAACCTGCTAGAAATGAAGAAAAAAATATTCCTAAGTGGATGCAAATTCTGTTGGATTAATAGTTACTTACTCTGAAGGGCCATTGAGAAGACTGTGAATATGTTTTATTTATTTTTCTGGATGCTTTGCAAAATGCATACCCAAAAGCAGTCATTTTTGAAAAACCATGTCCTGAATAATAAATGGAGTTGTGTCACTGGTGCAAACATTTTTACAAGAAAGGCTATCAGAATTTCACATAGGAATTCTTGAGGGCATTAGGTTTTCTTCTTTTTGCCTCTTTCTTGCTTCAAAGAATGATCTGTAGAAAATAATGAAGATTAAGAATTTAAAGTTTCAGAGCTTTATGGGGACAGTTAGTTATTGATTTGGAACTCTAGAATTCTTGTCCAACTATGATAGATTATTGAAAATTTAGTAAAAGCTGTAGGCTTCAGTTCAGAAATTGGAAAATTAATTCAACATATTAGTGAGAAACAATAGATAACCTACTTCATGGCAGCTCTAGTAATAACTTTTATTATGATATATTGCCTGTCTTAGAGCTCAATGCCTTATTGTTTCGAGATAATAATTTGAAGACAGGAACTGACAGGAGTATCATAAAATAAAATGTTTCTGGGGATAGTGGAGATAGTTAAAGTGTATACCTTAGCTGCTGGATAGACTTTATGTGAATTGTTTTTGCAAGAAATAAACGGGTGGTTTATTTTTTTTTGTGAAGAGACTATGCAATAATATACTTATGATATACTTTTATTTGAGATTTAAAGACTCTTTTCCCTGTTATTTGACTTGTATTTCCTTAATCCTTTAATCAATTTTTGAAAACTTTTACCCCGCATGTGAGAGAGTGCTTCCTGATGGGAAAATCATTTTCTGAGTCTCTTTGCTAAGATGGGAGGGACAATGAAGCAGTTGAAGCAGTTGTGCCACGTGTGGTTCCTGAAACTCCAGCTTTTAAAGCAAACATTCCAATGGGTCATCAAGAGCAGGTGCCTTCACTTTAGATGGTGCTGGAGTTTTTACAGCCCCTGTTCCAGACAGCCCTGCCCACAGCCCTGCTGACTGTAGGGTGCTGAAACACCTTCTGGGTGTTACAGCCTGGAGAGGAGGGTCCAAAGAGCAAATGAACCCTGCTCCCTTGTAAATCCTCTGCTGCTGCCTGTAACGTCAGACTTTGCTCTGTTGCAGAGCAAGCGTCACCAGAAGTGTTTTGTGTCTTTATTTGCTTTCTGAAAGACTTGAGGCTTGATCCTGCTGTCAGTGGCACAACTGCCCTGGGCTAGGACCTTCCTGGACATTTTGTTATGTGCTCTCCTTTCTCTGGGGGGTCAGGACTGAAAGCTTGGCATTTTAACCAAGTGTGGAGTCTAGCAGGTAGGGAAAAGGACACAATTCTGGCTGTGGGGAACTCAGGGGAGGATGATGAAGTCAGAACTGCACAGGTTTCTGCAGAGATGTTGGGAGCAATCAATATGCAGAATATCTGAATTCTGGACAATTCAGGTTGATAAGAGATGGAAAAGAACAGTGACAGTAATTTGCATCTCAACTCTAATGTGTGCAGGGCTGCTGTTCCTATGAATGAAAGCCCTCAAGCCATGCAGTGGGTTGGGTTTTTCTCTGTTAGTAGCTTGTACATCTTTCTGTAAACCAGGACAAACAAGCAGGCGCTTTTTGGGTAGCTGCAGTGCTGTCTGGGAAAACCCTGAGGGTTCTTGATCGTTTTTAATAGCCTAGACAGAATGCTGTGAATATATAAACATTACAGATTAGAAGAAGAGGGTGAAAGAGAAAATATTAAGTCTTCCTCAGACTTAAATTCTGATCTTCCCTACCCTCTGTCAAATACCTTTGACAAGTACCCACAGAGCCATCCTTCTGCAGCATCATTTGTGCTGTAAATGTGTTACCTCCTGGCAATATGCTTCATGAAAAAGAACTGCATCCAAAGATCAGTTAATTATAATTACGTTAACGGAAGCACTTTTATTCTGAATTATGATAGCTGACTAATCAGGATGCAGGTCATTTTTTTATTATGCTTGGGAGAGATCAAGGGCTGTACACATTGATCCATAAAATGCCATCTTGGCTAACTGTTCCTTCCAATACAAATGTATATTTCATCATGTTGTTAACATGTGCATGATGTCTGTATTCCCTGCAATTTTGAAGTCAAGGAAGAAAAGCAAAATCCAAGAACATCATCAAGCACATATTGCTTAGCAAACTCTGTTGAAGAGGAAAAATGCTTGGCAGAGATTGGTGGTCTATGCACTGAATATGTAGCAATACTTTTTTTCTCAAACAGAATCTACTGAAATTGTTACACTAAATTTATGACATGGTTTCTTGGTGGTTCACCTTGTGTATCTGTGTCAGAATTGCTGTGAACTTCCATCTGGTGTATCCTTGCCCACAGTGGGTGTTTTATCAGGATGTGTGCTCTGGGAGGTGGCAGTTGTAGTGACAGATTGTATGGAAGTATCAGTTAGTTCAGTATCAGTCAAAGAAAAGAGTGAACTATAACCAAGTTCTGACTCACAAGTAACAGATGAAATTATACAATTTAGTGTGTTTTATTTCTAGAAGTCTTTTTGGTATTGCCTCTATACGAAAGCAGGTTTAGTGTTGCTGTCTTGGTGTATAAATTGATTTGAGGAAACACAAATAACAGCCACCAAGCTCTGTAATTATTCAAAGTTTCAGTGATTTGTTGAAATTTCTTATTTATCATGCCTGCTTCAGACTTGCACCATTTTCTTTACATTGCATATGGAATGTTGTTTACATTTTCCTAAATTATTTTAAGGCTTTGTGAGTTTTTTCAATTTTTTTCTACATGCCAGTTGTCACAATAAGGAAGAGAGGGAAGCTGCTGTGCATACCAACTTTGGAAACTGTTTCACATTGAGGAAGGCAGGTGTGATGTAAAATGACTTCCAGTCCTGAAGTTCTTGTGTGTCTCCCTTTAAAAGGGAGGACAGGGACCTGTGCCAGCAGGGTAAGGGACAGTTTAGAAGAAAAAGGAATGACTTCTTTTTGCATACGGGACTAGGTGCTGAAGTGCTTAATTTCTTCCTTTTAAAATAATTTTTCACAAAAGTAAGTGCAAGTCATGCCTTCTAGTTCTTTCTTCCTCTGCTGCCCCTTCCCAACTGTTAATCTTTGTCAGTCCACCATCCCTCCTTGTTCCAGCACTTGAGAACATTGCTGTAGCAATGAGATAATCAAGTTCATGTAAAAATGAACTGTAGGATCTGCAAGGTGTATGCTTGCTTTGGAAGGCTAAGTGGATGTTATTACTGAATATTTTATTCAACCTTAATATCTTTTTTCTTCCTTTCTCCTTCTATCCATAAAATGTTCATATAAGGATGATCAAAAGTTTAGTAGTTCTGTAATAGTTGTGTTTTGTACACCATGAAGTTAGAAGTCAGTTTTTCTAAAAAAATTTGTGATGTAATATAGTTGTAAGTAATGATATACCTTTGGTTTTATATCTTTTGACGTGAAGAAAAGTTGTTTGATTACCCAACTAAATAAAGAACAAACACCTCGTGGTGAGATAATTGTGGAAAAAATTTTCCAACAGCAATTTTGAGCCCTGGATTATTAAATAACAGACTTTCAGGTAAACCTTACTGCACAACCCTGCATTTTACATCTTACTTAAATGTTCTGAAATTATACTTGTTCTGGAAGGGTCTGCTTGTAGTGATCTTCTCCAGACCTCTCTAGGTATAAAGTCATTGTTCTTAAACCTGGAGTTTAACTTCATGTCCAGGAGTTAGAAATTATTCTTTATATATGAAAGCTGAGGATTCTGTCTGTAACACTGAAGAACATTGAAGAATGTAAAATTGAAACATTGAAGAATGTTTCTTCAAGCTTTCTCTTGGGTGGACACTTGAATGATTGCAGAGTGGGAGAAGAAATCGGACAGCCTGGCAGGGAGAAGGATTTTACTTGTCTTTTGTTTTAACTAACCAAATAGGATAGAACTTTGGGTTGCTCTTCCTTCTGTCAGAGATTAGTGGCCAGGCTGTGAATGAGACTGACATAACAGACATAGTTTGTTTTTCCTGTGCTCTCTGGGATTCAAGAGACTGACATGGACATGGATAAATATGCCAGTAAATCTTAAAATCTGAAACGCTTGTGATGAGCAGCTGGAAATGGAAAAATGGAAAGAGATGGCCTCTTCTCCTCCCCATCTAACACTTAAGCAATGGGAACAGAAGGTCTAAAGGCCAGAGAATGTGGCCTGTGGTTTGTTTTCATGTTACGATTTTCAGAACATGTAGTTGGCTTCCTAAATTGATCTCTGTGTGTGCGAGGCCTCGCGGTGCTGCGTAGGAATTCAGTTTTCTGAAGTGTTCTCAGAGCCTCTTCAGGTCTGACAGTCATTTAAAGTGATCACATAAAATATGATTCCCTGGGATTTTTTTTTTTTTTTTTGGGTTAGCTCTGCAGAGGCTTTGACAAAAGGCACTTCTGAAGGGCCTTTGTACATTTTCCAAATGTCATTAAAAATGTTGTGGGGCACATACAGCAGTCTGTCTGCCTAAAATTACGTGACACAAGTAATGCCAATACCTTTGCTGAAATAGTTCTCTGGGCCTCTGGTGGTGGGTGAAAGAACGCCTGAAATCCTCCCAGGATTTCCAGCGTGCCTCCCGGTGTGTGAGAATTCCTGTCACGTACAGGGTGGCAGAGGTTTCTGTTCGAGGGGGGAGAAGAGGAGCCCAATAAATGTCTTTAGCAGGAGCTTGCTTGTGCCTGATGGAGTTTTTGCAGGCTGGGTTTAATTTTAGTTCTGTTGGTGGGTCTGACGCTGGCTCTGCACTGCACCGGAGTCTTTCTTTAAGCGTTACGTGAAATTTCATGAACTGAGACTGACTTGAAAAGAGGATGCAGCCACACTTGTTAGTTACTGAGCCTAGGGGAGCTCGCTGCATCTGTCGCACTCGTTTCAAGGGGTTTTTTTTTTCCTTTTAGCTACTTTGTGAACGTTTCCTTTCAACTTCATGTAGAGAAATCAGTATGTGTTCTCTGCAGTAAACAATTCTAAAATGTTCTCTAGAAATACATTTAGGACTGCTTGCAGTTTTTTGTCTCCTTGTGCTGAAGTCACTTTAAATCCATCACCCCAGCCTGTAGAGTCGTCAGGCAGAAATCTTGCTGGGAAGGTAGATGAGTTCTTCCTGCAGCAGTTTTGCTTGAGCATACTGAAGACAGCCATGTAATAAGGTGTAGTAATGAAACCTGTTGGAATTTTAGAGGAGCACCTTGTTCCTTTGATCTTGCTAAGGAGCAATGATTCAAGTGCTACAGATTGTAAAGGATCTGGTGTCGCCAGCACGACGGAGAACAGATGCTGCCAGGAAAGGTAAGAGCAGCTCTGGGATATACTCAGTGTTCTCAGTAACTTGCTGTGAATCAGAAATATTTTGGGAGTTTGGCTGTAGTTAAACTGCGTTCTTGATACTTAAAAATGCTCTTTGTTGTGGCATGTACAGCTGCCATAATTTGGCTTAGAACTATATTAAGCCTAATTATTTTCGTTTTTGCAACTGTCGCTTTCCCAAAGAGAATCCCAGTGACGTTTATGATGCTGAAAACTGAGTTTGTCAGCATCTGTAACTGTTACTGTTGTACTCAAGATTTTCCTCTTTTTTTTTTTTTGTTTTTGTGGTAAAACATTTTTTGTTGTCAGGAGAGCTCAGGATGTCAAAATAGCCGTCATATTCTGTGTAATCCCATCAAAATAGTTTTTAGACTCTTAATGAGAATAAGAGCAAAGCCAGGCTTCTTTAGTGCTTATGAAAATGAGACTAGAAGTATACAGCTGCACTGCTGGCTAGGTTTTACAATTAGATTATTTCTAGATTACAAGGAACTTCAAAATCCAAAATGCCTCTTGCAAGTGTATGAAAAACTACTTGAAATAATCAATGATTGTTTGAATTCAGTAGATGTTAAATGCTGTTCTTGTTTACTTCAGTGTGTTGAACATTTGTTTTTTCTTTGGTAAAGTAGTGCCATCTTTTGTGGTATCTGGCACACATCTGATGAGGACTGATTAAACACTTCTTTTGTCTTTTACATCCTAATTATTTGCAACTGCTAAATATTTGGTTTGTAGAGGAACTAAATAATTTGTAGGGATAACTTAAAAATGTCATTCTTTTCTTACTAGAGTTAATTTGCCAGGACTGGTTTATTATGTATTGAATAGGTTGTGAATAATTTAGAATTTACAGCATCTGCCTGTTACTGTGTCATTTTTCTGTTCTGCCCTTACGTGTAATGTGTGGCTGTAGGCAACTACCTTTATTTCACACCAAATAACATCAGGCTGCTCTAATTGTAACAAGTCAGGTAATGAAACACCTCTGTAAGTAAACAAAAGGAGTGAAGGTAGAACTGGGCTCAGCTGTCACCCTCTTATTCTGAAAGAAAAAAAGGTAAGCTTCCTAATTATTTCCTTAGATTTTTCAGTGATTGGTTGAACATCCCCCCAAGAGTTGTATAGTTTCATCCCAGTGAATTACTTGACTTCAGCACTGTTCACTGTTCATTTTTGATTTGTGCTGCTTCCAGAGAAGGACAAAGGGACAGAAGCTCTGCTTGTCTGTTCTGCACGTACCTCACTAGTCAGGCAGGATTTTTATAGAACTACTGTAAGAACTGCGTAAAAAATGTAACACCAAAACCCATAAAAATACTTATAAGAACATATTCAATGGAATTGAAAGGGAAAGCTTTGAAAAACATGAGGAAATGCTCTTTCTCAGTTCTAAAGCTTTCAGGTTTGTTTTTCCTGTTTGTTTTACTCCCTTAGTGAAAGACATCAATTTTGGTCATTGTCTGGGAGGTATTCTCAAGCTGCTACTAACTGAGCTAATTAGGTGTTAGCTCTTACAGAACCTGGTGATGCATTTTGCCGAGGAGTATTAAGATCTTAACTGCAAAAAACATTCAAATGTATTCCAAAGTAAACATTTACAAAAGATGCAAAATGCTGACAGGTTTTGGTGATCAATACAGTAATTTGAGTAGACATTAGGGTTTTTTTTTTCTTCACAGCGTGCAACATTAAGCATCTGGTGTACGTGAAGGGCTGTATTCTGCAGAAATGACTCATTGTCAGTATTGTTCTCAGTAAATGGAAAAATGGACTGGTAAAGAAAGAGTTGCTAGGAAGCCTACTGTGAATGTGAGGTGAATCCATTGAGTCATGGGGGATGATGTGTGAAGTGTTTACCAAAGTGCTTTCAAAGTGCTGTTACTAAAGTGTAAAGATTGTAAATCCCACTCCTCAGGTCCATCCTCCTCTTTCCCTTTAAAAAGTGTTTTCATTAGAATATAATTTATTGGGAGGTAAATGTTACAAAGAAGCACAGTGTATTAATTTCACAGCACATTTCATATGTAGTATCAAGTTAAAAACTTCTTTACCACTGAAGGTCCTAACCAAGTAACTGTTTTTATAAACAGTGCATAAGGTTTGGGGGGAAAGGATTCCACTGCCTTGCAATTTTCCCAAGATTTATTTTCAGACTGAGGCTTAGAAGCACAGTTAATAGCCAATAGAGTGTTTTTCTGCATCCATCATTCAACATCAGAAGCTTGTTATAAGGTCTGCAGTAAGCACAGCTACTGTGGAGATGAAAATTCAATCCCTGTAGAAGAAATTCCTGCAGAATGCCATTTAAAAGAACCCCATTACTAATGCTTCATGAGTTGAAATGTGGATTTAATGGGGTAGCTGAAGAGCCTGACAGAGTTGTGGAGTCTAATTTTATTTTTTTATGGACCAGTCTATTTTCATTGTGGCTGTGACCTATGCCACATGTTAAATTGAATTTAATTTTCTGTATCATAAGAGTTTGATAAATAAGTGGTTTGCAAGACTAAATCCCACAAAGACTCAGGCAGAGTGAGCATGAGTGTCCATCTTGTCTCCCAGCAAGATCTGTGGTTCTGGTTTTGTCTTCAGTTTTTGGCTGCTGAGGCTGACATCAGAAAATCCTTCAATAGGCCTTTGAGTCTTGCTTAGTGAATACATGAAGTGAGCTAAACGGGAGGTTTTGATTTATATTGTCTCACATTTCCATACTTTTTTTAATCTTGTGCTGTTTAAACATTGGATTATTCAATATCTTTAGGGAAAAAAAAGTCCTATAATTGTTTTCCATAGACTTCCAATTGCAGTGAAGCTGAGTGTGTAGAGTTTGTTGTTTGGTTTTAATGGGTTTAGTTTTTGGGAAACTCCAGACCCTTACCATGTTTAGATAATACCAGATTCAATAGAGGGAAAATTGCCACTAGTCATTTATTGTTAGAGGAGTAACACTTTACATGCTCTGTAAGTCTGGAGGTGAACATGAAGTTGTACAGAAATTTAAGAGGTTGCCGTTATTTTATTATATTATTATTTTATTATATTATGAAATCGAAAGTCTGCTTTGAATAAAATAATAAATCATGGCAATATAAAATTCTCTTGACAAGCGTTGTGATTTGAAGCCAAACATTTTATGAGATCCGAAACCTTTCTGAATTTTAAAAAATAGTTCAAATGTTACTTGTCCTAGAGAACTCCATGTAGAGTATAAATCTACTAATTATTTTCTTCTTTGCCATCACTAAAATCTTGGTTGAAATCCAGGTTGTATAAAATTACTGAAGAAATACTCATGTTTACTTCTTTCCTCCCTTCCTCCTCTTACAGATGGCTACAGCAGAACTTAATTGGCAACATCACCTTGATGTTAGGATATAAAAAGAGATGTTGTACCAAAAACTTCTAGCAGATGGGACAACTAAATTGAAATCACAGAATTAAAAAGGAATGCAGTATTTCAGTGTGTGAGAGAGAGAAATCTGAGAGAAAACTTCAGTTTGATACTGTTTTCTTTAAGAACGAAAGAGGAGGCATATGTTTGGTCACTCCACTGTTTGGGCCTATGAAGTGTGTAAATGTTGGGCCAGCCAAGGATAACTGTGTTTAAATTTTCCAGCAATAAATGATTCTTGGAAGTGACTGCCTGGATTCAGTGCAGACAGTACTGTGGTGGTACCTTGTATTTCACACTTAGACTTGACAAGAAATAAGCAGTGTTTGTTTGGTTTGTTTCTGTGGGCATGGACTATGTTGATTAATTGCAAGATAGAGAAAATAAAAGTCCCACATCGAGTAGTTGTGGTGTTTTCTCTTTACCTTTGGTGATAGTAGAGGAAAAGTGTACTCAAATCAAATGCATTCCATTGAGGCATCTACTGAAATATGGGAAACTTTCTTAAATCCCTTGATTTTTCTGTTTGTTGTAGTATCTTTTCAAGGAAGACTGAGAGTTTTGCCTCTTATGGGAAGTTCCAGAGTTACCTGAATTTCTTATTTTATTTTTTCATATAATACTGTTATAATCCAGGTTGAGTATTTTTGCTGATAAATACTGGATTAGAAGTAAAGGTTTCTCTAGACTTGCATACCTGTCCTTGAATTACTTCATTTTTTAAACTAGACTGGCCAGAAGAGCCAAGTTAATAAAAATTAATGAGCTCTTCTGTGAGCTGCAAGCAGGCAGTTAATTTATTTTTTTTTTTTGTCATTAAATATGAAATTCTGCCCACAGGAGCCAAGAAAATGTATTATAGTCTGCAGCTCATCAGTACAGGTACATAGCTTCAATTCACAATTTACTGTGGCAAAGTTTCCAGCAGTGTGACAGAATTTAACTGTATTTCAACAGTTCTGACATTATTTGTGCTGAAGTTTCAGCTGGGGTTTCACAAATAATTAATGCTGGCAGAAATGACTCCTCCTGCCTTGCCTCTGCTGCTCACTTGGCCTCTCCATCCCAGTTCAGATCCCCAGTGCTTCACCCGGGTTTGTGTAGCCATGCAGTGGTTTGGAGAGGGACACTGCACTTCTCATTCTTGTTGAGCTACTGTAACCTTGATCAGTGTAACTAATCCACCTGCTAATTTAACTAATCCACTGCTGGTGCAGTTCCACAGAGGAGTTTGTGAGCTCCAAGGAGGAGCCAGCATTGGGATGTGGGTGAATTCATGGGGACAGCCTTCCTTCAGTGGTACTGCTGGCTGAGGCTAATGGGAAATGCTGGTGGGATTTCCTTCTGCTGCAGTGAGAGGAATTCACCTCAGGATGATACAGACACAAGCAAGTAATAACACAGTTGGGTCACTGCACAGCTGGACACACAGTGTGTATCCAGAGTGTTTTTACCTAATATACTCTATTTCCCTGGCTGGCATTTGCTATGTCTCACCTTAAATAATAGTAACTTCCATGGGTTACACATACATCGTGGCTTTTCTATTGAATTTCTTATCCTGACATTTTATTGCCTTTTTACTTCATTTGAAATTTTATTCTTCTCCTTTGTGTGATGCCAGCTGCAGTGATTAAGAAAGGTCCTGGTGCTGCTTCACCATATGTAGCTGTTAATGGCTTACTTTAGTGTCTGTGTATTTGGTTATTAGGTAGGTAGCATCATTAAACAAAGTCTGTAGATGTTGTATCTTGGGAATTGGTCTGTGGCATAACAAAATTAGTACACACAGCTAGAATTCATTTAGCTGTTGAGGAACTACAGAGAAAAGAAGCACTTGCTTGTTTTCTCCTTCTGCAGTAATGTTAGTTACTTGAAATGAGCTAATTTACAAGCAGGTAAGCTCAGCAAAGGCAGCTCATCCCCAGCTTCCTACTGTGATTTGTTATTCTAATATGTCTTGGGGTTATTTTTGGGAAGGTGTGACCCTAAACCTATGAACTGTCAACTGTAATATTCTCAGTAATCCTGAAATACAATTTTAGGGTTCTTATTTGTAGCACATGGGAAATGTGGGAGCTTAACATAGAATATTCCTATACAAGTAGGCTTGAACAAGAAGGAAGAGTAGGGAATGGTGCTGTAGTGTAATAGGGAAGAACACAACAGGTTTGCAGTGATGTTTTTGCTAGATGGAATGGAAATTCAGTTCTGTGTGCATCAACACAGCTGTTTTGGCATCACTGAAGCTGATCTGACTTGCTGTGTGTGGGGATCTCCAAACCCTGTCCTGGTTTCACTGCAGCAGGAGGCACCTGGCAGCTGGGTGAAAAGACCAACTCAAAACAAGGTGGGTTTGTTGGGTTCCTTGAAAGAAGAGGACAATTAATGATTCATTCAAGTTTTTGATTAACATTTGGGAAGATTAATGAGTTACATGGTTTTGAGCCTGAGCTGGTAGGATGAGTATATTTGGCTTTCTGTTTTCAGTGATGCTCCAGCTGAGACAAAGATTCTGTGTTGCCTGAGGTGTTTGTCCACTGTGTTTGCAGTAGTGTCAAGATCTCAAGCCTGGATCTCTGGACATGGCCAAAAGCTGTTTATATCCTGTGCCTTCCTTCTCTGCTGGCTCTTGTGCTTCTATAGTGTGGGAATTTTACAACTAAGACATTCTAGTTTTGGTTTGGAGACTTTGGGAAAAGGCCGGGAAGCTCTGCCTGAAGGATCTGGAAAAACAAGCCTTATCCTCAGTCTTGCATTTTCATCACTCAGGTGAACATATTTTCCTGATCTTCATTTTGGTGGGATGGCAGTTGTGCATATGCTGTTTTCAAGCATACAGAACTTTTTTCTTGTTGACTGTCAAAGGGTAATGCTGATGTTATTTTACACAAGCAAGTATATTTCTTTCCTTGAAGAAAAACTTGTGTTGTTACGATGTGCACACTTGAAGCAATGAGGGATCATCTAATTTGTTTTAATGTGTTAAGTTCTTAAGGTTTCAGTGTTTTATCCTCATGTTTATGGAATTTGGAATTCAGTGTTAATCATCAATGTTGGTGTCCATCTTTATTAATTGGGAAGCTGGTACAAAAACCTTGAAAAGGTGACAGTTTTATTGTTAAATTGCAGTGGGTAGGATTGAGCAGTGGTGCAGAGATAAATGCTAATATGTTTGCTTGTTAGTTTTCAATAACTTAGAATGTGGTGAATATTTCCAAGTGACAGGGTCCCAGCTGGACATTTTCTGCAGCAGGTAATTACAGCAGTTGGGTGGCTTAGAAAGTGCTTTGGTGTATATTGACATTCACAGCTTCCCTGGACATCTTATCTGGCTTCTTCAAAGTATTTTCGTCCTGTTGAGCTTCTAGATCTTTCAGTATAGGATGTAAGGAAAACATCTAGACTTCTCCAATCAGCTATCAAAGCAATTTTTATTTTTTATTTTTTTTAGTTAATCCTGTCTAACAGCAAATAAATATACTGCTTTTTCCATGGATTAGCTTCCACTATTTTGTCCTTCTGGTTGCAAGTCCAAGCAGTTTCTTTTAAAGGAAGTTATCTGTCAGCATTAGTATTAAACTATCCATAAAAATGTTAATTTGAACTGAATTTCCAGATCAAACAGAAAATGTAATTAATGTCAGTTAATTAAATTCTTGGTGGAAATGGGAAAATAAGTACACAGAGGCCCAAGACTGCTGCTGTCTCCTTGCTAATAAAGCAGCTAACAAAGCATTTTTAGCAGTACCTGGAGGGGGCAGGTCCTTGGTGAAAATAATTTCGTCAAGGAACAGATTCTGCTCCCTTCTGCTTTATGTCCCAGGTGATGTGGGTTTTTCCCCCTGCTGTTATTTTCTGTAGCATTATTACATGTCAACACAAACCAATAAAAGGAAATAGATGTGCAGGCACATGATTACACACTGTTCTCTCCAGGAGAAGAGCACGACCCCAGTGTCAGGTGTCATGGTCCCTTAACTCTGCACCCCAAGCTGGGGTATAAATCTTGGGACTTGCCACAAGGGCTCCATGTGTGCAAGTGGGCTTTGGTGTAAAATGAGTCTGGGCTGACTGGCCACAGCTCCTGTGAGCAGATTGTGGCCACATGGAGAAGCTCATGGATATTCAGCTTGTGGACTTGGGATACTCTTGTGTGCCTGATACCTTCAACCCAGCAGTGGTGTCCTCTGCTACTACTGGGAGCAGCTTGAGTGCACACTGCACATGGAATTGGTGCTCAGAGCAATAACTCTGCAAGATAGGACTGACCTGTTCCTTTAGACTCGGGGTGTTCTGAAGACCTCAGGGGTTTTGTAGTTTTAAGCCAGGTATCACCCTGATTCACACAGTTGAAACTGTACATCCTTGGGGAGTGAAAACTGCCGTTGATATTTCTCCCTCCCTCCCTTCCCACTGTGCGTGTGCTAGTTGGTTTTGTTGTTTGTTTGGTGTGTTTTTTTTTCTTTGTTTAACAGTAATTGTTTGTCTGGCACTGTTGTGCTTTCTGAACATTATCACAATCTGGATGCTCCACTCCTATGGCACATTAACCATACAGAGTGCTATAGTCTTATGCAGATAATAATGAAATTTAAGTGGAATACTAGGAAAAACAGTCTCTTTATTTCCCTGTGCTTTAATTCATCATTGCAAAATAAGTTTCTGTTAAAGGATCTAAAAATCAATTGTCTTTTTCTTAGCATTCATGTTGTAGTGGCATAAGTGATGTCTGCACCTTCCTTTCCTTGCACCACTGCAGGTACTAGTTCTATCTGAACATGGAGTGTTCAAATGTAGCCTCTCTGCCTATTATTTTTTCAAAAGAAAATAGAAAACTCCTGTAAATTTTGTGGGCAAATCAGATTGCACAAAACTTTCTGCATTTATTGACTGGAAAATATTTTTATTCCCTGGAAACTGAAGAGGAAATTGGTTGTTTTTTCTTTTCCTTATTTTTAGATGAGATGTTTTTCTTTTGGATGTACTTAATATACCAAGCAAGATTAATATGTAAGCATTTGGAGAGGAACATGAGTGTGAACAGGCAAGTTTCACCATATTGCTATGTGCTAACTTTTCCCGCAAAATATTTTGACTACAGGGCACTCTTCAAGCCCTTTTTTGTCTCCACTTAGTCAGAAGTATCTTACAGAGATTAAGGCTGAGTTTCAGGCTTCCTTTTTAGAAATAAATCCTTCAAAGTTTAAATTAATAATTTTGGTTTACTGATTCCTGTCACAGTTAGAATGGAAGTGAAGCTTTTCTTGCTGAACCTCATTTCTGAGTGGGAAATAGCAGGAGTCTGAAGGACATGGTTATAATGCAGTTCACAGGTCTCAAGTGGAATGTGAGAAGTTGCCTTGATCTGAGACTTCCTCTTGCTGATAGAAAAGGAAATACTGTTTGTGCTAATGAAGGGACTTTGTTACCTTGAATATGCTGTGATCTCTCCTAGAGAAATATTTTCTGTTTCATTTAGAGTCACATTGTTTGGATTGGTGGAACAATTCTTCATCTCTTTCAAGTGTTGGGTGTTCCTGGGATGCTTCCAGGGCTCCCCAGTGTGCAATCTGCTGCTGATTTCAGGCATTGCACTTTGCTGTGTGATGTATAAATGGCTGCACCATTGCTCTGTGTCCTAATTTTTTTCCTTCTATAAAGAAAAAACCTGACTAATCCTTTCCTTTTTCTGATGCCAGCTGTACGTTGAAAAGACTTTTAAAATGTTTTGAAAAATTTCTCCATCTATGCTGCAGCTGCATCAAGTCTTGAAGCCACCATGTCACATCACTGGGTAAAAGAAAATGTTGTGTTCACAGACTGTAGTGTGGATCACACATTGCACAAATCAAAGATACGGTTTTGTCAATTCTGTGCCGTGAATTAGTACTCTGGCTAGGTTTTGAAATACGTGGGATGAATGCTAGTCTGGAGCTTGCCAAATCTATAGATGAAAAAGAAAATAAGCTACACAGACTCCAATTCCCACTACTATTTAGTTTATAGGCATTGGAATGACCTTCTAATCTGTGCAGTGATAACTGCCTGTTTTACATAATGTGTAAAGCTTTGCAGAGGAGTATTTGTAGTGATGGAACATGTATTAAAAATCATTGTCTGGCAACTAATAAGAATGTAAAGCCATTCTATAAATAGTGCAGATAAGCTCTAAAAGGAGGAAAGAGCAAATATACTTAGGCAAATCAAAAGACAGCTGGGCTGGGCATTTAACATAACAGTGGCTCATGAACTGTGTCCATGCTAGCAGGGAGTGAGGCACTGCAGGCAGAGATGGACAGAGGAAAGCTGGGAGATCAGCATTCCTCTGTATTTCAGCAGTTTTTTCCAGGCTAGATCAAACCTTGGGTAGAACATAACTTGGAGGTAGGAGTGCATCTCCCAGATAGTTGAACCTGGAAGGAATCCAGCTTTGCATACTTCCAAATCTCTTCCCAGCACAAAGTGGAGAGCAGTAAATAGAGATGATGTGGAGCTTTGCTCCAAAGTGCTCTTCCAGTTTAGACTAAAGTGTTATTTATAGAATTGTGTGGAACATCAGTAGTCTTTTATCCCAGATTTATGATCTTGGCATTGGATAGAATAGCCTAATGAGGCTTTTCTTGGAAATAAATGGAATTTCTGGTAGGCTTGATATTTCAGGGGCAGAGGGGGATCGAGAGATAATGCACTAAAGCATTGAAGACTGACATTTATAACTTGGGTTTTTATATGCTCTGCATCTTGAGATTAAGTGTTAACTTAATGGCAGAGTTTCTGTTTGGCCACTGTGCTGGGTTTCCTGGCAATGTTTTGGTTGCTGGGGCTGCAGAGGGTGGCCAGGGTCTGCCCCTGGGTTGGACACAGCCAGACAGAGCTTGCTCCAAAACAGGCCCATCCTGGGCCAAAGCTGAGCTCACCAGCGAAGCTGGTGACACCTCTGAGATAAGATAGTAAAGATACGGTAAAATCCACAGTGCAGCAGTTGTGAGAGAGGAGAGAGATAAAAATGTAGTGGGAATTAACTCTGCAGACTCCAAGGCCAGGGGAGGAGCAGGAGGATGTGTTTAAGCACCAGAGCAGGGAGTCATTGGCAGCTCTGGAGAAGGCCATGGTGAAGCAGCTGTGTCCCTGCAGCCCGTGGAGGTCCGTGGAGGGAGCAGAGATCCACCTGCAGCTCCTGGAGAGCTCGTGCTGAAGCAGGCTCCTGGCACAAACTATGGCCCTGGAGCAGGAGCCCACACCAGGAGCAGGTTTTCTGGCAGGAACAGCGGCTTGTGGGAAAGGCCCCTGCTGGAGCAGTTTGTGAAGGACTGTATCCCTGTGGAGGGACCCCGTGCTGGAACATGGGAAGAGTATCAGGATTAAGGACCAGCAAAACCCAAGTGTTATGGGCTGACCTATACTATTTTTAATTGCCAGTAAATTAGTTTTCCCAAGCCAAGTAGGTTTTTCTCATGAGTGTAATTGGTGAGTGACCTCCCTGTTTATCTTGATCCATGAGCTTTTTCTTTTCATCTCCCCCAGTTAAGTAGGAGGAGAGAGAGCAGGTCATTGGGCCCTGGCAGCCAGCCAAGGGTTAACCCACTACAGCAATGCTGAGGATGTGGACAAGCTTAAACTTTGCAGGCCTCTGCTCCTGTGAGTTCTCCCCAGTCCAGGTTCCCTGGAGCTGCCAGTGATGGCACCATGAGCAAATTCAGCAGCTGGGCTTTTCTGTCGTGGGTTGCAGTGCACTCACATGATCCTGTTTACCAGCTCTGCCCAGAGCAGTAACTTCAGCAGACTGGGAGACAAAGAGCAGTGATGTGGTCAACAAGCACTGTAAATCCAGGACTGGATGTCTGAATGATGTCCTCCTGTCTTTGCCTTTCTGCTCTCCTGAGGTGCTCCTAGGAAAAATTTGTTTGTTTAAAAAAAAAAAAAAGGTAGTTAATAAGCTTTGTAGCATTTTCAACTGCTGGTGTGTAGCAATTAGTTTTGAAACAGTATTAACTGGTATGCCAATGGAAGTTTTGGAGCAATTTTGGCTAGTAAGTGTTAGAAATTCTAAAGTCATTGCTTCTATTAGGAATTGTCAACGAATTATCCCTTGCATATATAATATATGATATCATTTCATGATATGAGGAGTTTGGAGAAGAGATAAACAAATTAAGGCTAATGAGAATGCACTTGAATATGAGGTGGCTGCAGGTGGACAAGGGGACACAAAATTTATTTGATATATCTGAATCATTCCTGCTGCTGTTGAATTGCTGTTTAATAGTTTCGTCTGGGCTTTGTTTATTTGACTAAGCTGTTTTGGCCATTTCTGTTTCTTTTTTCATTTAAAACAATTTCTCTGTGGTATTTTTTATTTTTTTCCTCTCAAACCTATTTTTACCTACCTTTTATCTGTCATGCAGCTTTCATCAGTTGAGTTCATAGATTTCTGATTAGTGGTAAAAACTTTGTTTCCAATTAAAAACTAAAGAGAAACCAACTTAGAGCTTCTTATTTGGGAATAATTTATTTTAATACAAAGACATTACAAAAGGGCTCTAACATGAAAACTATTGCAGTTCTTTTATAATTTTAAATTATTTTTTCCTCCACAATTAAAAAACCTGCAGATGAGCTTGTTTCCTAAGCATTCTTTTTCATTCTGATCCAAATGTGAAAAGTCCTTCAATTAAAATTTGGGCTAAATCCTTCAGTCCTATGTGAAAGTCTGTAAATATTTGGTACTCTATTTATTTGAGCTAAGAAGCTTGAACTTCAAATGCTGATGGCTGAATGATGTCTCAGGGAACTGTCTGGTATTGGACCAGTAATGACACACCAGTTTCACTGAGGAGTAGTTACCTCTGAGCTGTAAGAATAAGAAATTTGCCTTGCTTGCCCTGAAGTGGCCACAAAGCAGATGTATCTGACAGTCACATCATTTCAGTGGCTTATAAATATGGCAGTTCCCTGTGCCATATCCTTATATCCTTAAAACTTGGAGCTACAGAAAAGGTGACTATAAAGTTTTTTAAAAATAAGCTAATTTATACCATGTTTGTATTCTTTTTGTGCTGGTAAGTCTCAGTTGTGTGTTGGAGAAAACTTTTTCAAAGTTACTTACTGTTCATAGACTCTGCATACTAACTTGTGCCATAGGCTATTCTTCAATTTTTTTCTTTCTTCTTCATCTTATTAAGAATGTGCAGTTGTTTTGCATCCATATTTTGCTTCCATAAGTTTTCCTTTAGGCTTTTTCTACTTTTTTTTTCTTTCATTTCAGCATTGCCTGTGTAAGCAGAGAGCTACCACATAGTGCTGATGTAATATACAGGTGTGAAGGAGGAAAACAGGTGCAAGGTGGTGGGAAGATTGGTACTCAGATTTGCTGGAATGTTGTAACCTCATACCCCTTACTGATGATGACTTCATGCTTTAACTTGACAGCTGATTCCATTCTAGCAATTTGGTACATCATCCTCTTAAAATGTCATTCCTTAGCTAAAACATCACACTTCTCTCCCCCGCTGCTTTCTGTATCCTCTTTTCTTATTGTTTGCATTTGTACTGTCATTAGGTGTGGCTTCTGAATTCTCACCACTCTGCTTCTCAAGTCTCAGATGGTGCTGCATTACCAGGAACAGTGACACAGGTCACTGCCTCGCTGTGGGCTGTGTCAGGGTGAAGGCTGCAGTGTCCAAGCTGAGCAGCAGTGCTTGGGCTGCACTTCCATCAGCCCTGGAGCTCTGGGTGCTGCAGCCTTCACCTGCATCCACAGCATCGCAGTAGATTTGGACCTCTCAGAGAGGACGAGAGCCTCTCATTGCATTCCCACCAAAGGTTTTTGATTTAGTAAAGCCTGACTAGCTGAGTTTCAAATCCATGTATTTGTCTTGTGCCTTTGCTTAAAATCCTGTCTGTTTAACTGAAAAAAATTGACTGAGTCTTTGTTGGAGCTGGTGATTCAGTGAAACACCACTCGGGCTCAGTAGCACCTGAAGAATAATGGCTGTTTGTGATACTGTTTTAATTGAGAGAGAACTTCCCCAGGGTGTACAGCTGACTCATTTTTCACAGAAACCTGTCATCAATGTGTCTGAGGTGGCCTGACTGTTCCTCTGGGATTAAGCAGCCTCTTGTACCTCAGGTACAAAGTACTCTCTGATGCTTTTGTTTTTCTACATTTATAGCACATGATATCACAATAATGTCAACCACTGGTTCCTGTTGTCAACGCTTAGGTTTTGTGTGCTCTTCCAAAACAGTGGGTGGTGGCAAATAGAGTATGTGTGAGTAATTTTATAGTGCTTCATAGTTACACCCCTGGATTTTTCTCTGCCAAGCAATAAAGTGAGCTGGAGAAGGAGAAAGTGTGGAAATTCTGCTCACTATTTAAGCAGAGTAAGGTTTATACTGATGACTAATGCACCCTAAAAGCTGTTCTCTTTAGTGTGGATTATAGTAAAACAAAGTTGAAAATTATATTTCTTTTTTTTCCCCAGCCTTGAGAGACTGACTTGTTTGTAAATTCTTTTAAGAACTTGCTGTCACAACAAGAAGTTTGTTGTTAAATTGAATGGTTTCAGAAAACTCTAAAAACAGCAGAAATATTTGGTGGTTTTCATTCACTTTCAGACTTGTGTGATAGATGGCAACTGTCCATCTGCTGAAGAGGGAAGAGTTGATGAAAGGCTGTTGGATTTTCATCCAGTTTGAAGCCCTTGCAGTGATAGTTCCTTATCCTTCCAAAATGTAGTAATTGAAGGAATGTTCATCCTCTTTGTTTGCCATCCTATTGCTAGACCTTTCAGGAATATGTGTACAGAGATGGTTTTGGTTTGCTGCATTACAGTTCCTTGCTTCAAGAAAAGGCTTTGGCTTTGGTTGTAGTAACATCAGAAATGCAAAGCTGTCATTTTATCATGTACTGAAGAAATGTTTTCAGTGGTAAGAGGGAGCCACAATTCATAACCAAAATACATTTTTCCTTTGCAAGTAATTTTGGGTTTAACTTCGCTGATGAAAATTTCACTGAATTTGCAGAATTTCCATGTGAGGTCAACAGTTTTCAAAATGAGTGTTGCCTCTCCCTCATGGGAAGGTTTCCTGCCTGACCACTGTGTCTACCTTTCCAAGAGACAAAAAGGATTTAAAGGCCATATAGGCTCGTGTAGAGCTTTGACCTCTAAGTTTTCTGTCTGCAGCTGGTTTTAGTTAGAGCTCAAAGCTGTTGTCTTGTAGAGGTTGGTTGTTTGGTTCATGCCTGGGTAACCAGTCAGCCCTGTTGCTCCTGGTCCATCTGAGCTGCACAAATGAGAACTTGAACCCTCCCCAAAGTGCTGAATATCTTAATTGCATGTCTACAGGCAAGCAGACAGTGGGTGGATGTGTGTTTAAATCCCAGCTGGTGCTGTTCCTCCTTCTCTCTGGTGGAGAGAGCAGCTCATGTCTGCCCTAGGGGAGGGTTCTGCTTTTCCCAGGGAACAGGGTCCTGTTTGCCAGGTGCAGCTCCACAGGCTCAACCAGGCTCAGCTCTTCCTGTGGATTTTGATTCTGAATATGAAATTCACAGAGGTTGAGAGGGATCTATTGGGAGTGAAATAGGTTATATGAGCTGGACTGAAATCCATGAAAGGCTTTATTTGTGTATTGTCCTGGAGCTAATGTTGATAAACTGGAATAGGGATTTCCAAAGCACTCCATCAGTGTTTGTATCAGATGAAGTAGGCTTTCTCAGTTCAGTGAGTTTAAAACTGCTTTTTTAAATTTCAGGTAATTTTCTGCTGAGATATGAGAATCTGTGACAAGTAGATTTTTCTGGGTTATGGGTGGTTTTCTTTGGTTTGGCTTTTTTCTCTAACAGAGTGTAGTGTTTTTAAAGCAGATCATCATTAGTAGGTTCAGTGCATTATTGACTTCAGCATAAACAAATGGATTTTTTTCTTGATGGCCATGTATAAGGCTTAGACTAGAGTTAACATCATGTTTGTTTTGCAGTAGGAACTTGTTAAGGTGTTCACAGCATGTGTTTGTAGTTCATTTTGCATGAGTATTGAAATAAAAGTACTGATTTTGGGAGTAGTATTGAAGACTTCATGGTGGGTTTGTGTTACTGAAGTACCTCAGTGCTTATCTTGTTCTAAGCCAATAAAAAGAAAGTGTTACTGATATGCCTGCCTGTTAATGCACTTATTATTAAAGTTATTGTTTCTGTGTGACAGCAGTATAAATTAATAATTATCATCTTACATCAACACTGGATATTTGTAAAATGTTTTCAGAATATCCAAAGAATGAGCCAAATGCTGCCTCTTGCTGTGATCTCTTACTGAAGGAGATTTATAACCTCTTTGGAAAATTCTGTTCTGATCCTGAATTGTCTTTTACAATCAAAGATTGAGACAAATGCCTTTTCATTTTCTTTTTGTGGTCTTTTTCTACTACAGCTTTGTGCCTGCCTCTCAGCAGTGCTGACATCTCAGTGTTGTCTGTACTTAACTGGAGTAAAAAATTGGGGAAAAAGACCGAGACCTTCTTTGGCACACACTCCTAAGTTTTAGGGATTGATTACCTCTAAAATCTAATTTGGTGCTTCCTCTAGCAAAAAAAAAAAAAAAAAAAAAGGAGATGGATGTAACGTAGGCAGAAGGTTTTTCTTACTGGTACAGTGTTCTCTAGGAAGTTTGTGATCTTTTTTCTTCCCCCTTTCTCCTCACCTGTTTTATCTGAACTCTGAGATGTTCTATATTGACAAAGGTTTTAGCTGATGCAAACAGATTCATCCTGGTATTGCTAATTAGCAGTATGAATGCAGCCTGACTGTGATTCGGTGGGTATGGCACTGGGATTTATTGCAGCTGCTCTGCTGGGTTTTCCCTCAGCTGGGGGCTGGGACCAGGCACCCAGGACAGCCTTGGAGGCCTTAATTCCTGTTTTGTATGGGAAATGCCATGGCTATTTACTTTGTTTTGTTTACTAGTCCTCAGTCAGTGAAACTGAAAACAACAGAACCTTCTTGTCTGCCACTAACTTCCTTTTCTCATAGCAAAGATGAAGAAACTTCCTCCGTTTCTGCTGCCATTTGACAAACTTGTTAACCTTTCAGCTGGTTGTCTCTTACTCCTCCAGCCTTTCCTATAACCACTTCATAATCATAAAAACATGGATCTACTGCTGCCTGACACTTAAAATGATTTCACATGTTCAGAGGGGATTTCAATATTTCTTCCCCTCTCTTAAATGTCATTTTAATTTTTAAGTTAATGACAGATATTGTAAGCAGCCAGTTATTCAGCTTCATGCTGTGCAGACATGACTGATACAAGAGGGCAGGTATCTAAATTTGCCTTGATGTCTTCCAGTGGACTTACTCAAACTTATCACAGAGCCACAAAGAGAAGGTTTAGTGTCATATGAGCTTCTTGGTGCCGTTCAGACTTTTCAGAGGATTCCCTTAGAGGATCCTATTTGTACTTAAGGTATTATTACTGCAGTTAAAATGTTTATCTGCTCAAAGATGAATAGCTCAGAGACACAGTTATTGAAGAAAGCTGTTCAGCTACGGTGAACTGAGCTCTAGTGTGTCACTCAGTTTTTTGGGTTTTTTTGGTGAAATGCTCTAAGTATGTTGGGATTATATTTAAAGTTAAACAGAAGGGCCTTGCTCACTGTTAAAACCTTTGCTCACAGAAGCTCCTCTCACTGTTACTGTGCTTTTTGGTGGTTCCTTCCCGTGTGTCCCAGTGGTAGATGGAGGGATGCCTGAGATCCACACTCTGTGGTATGGATCACAGCAGTCTTGTCTAGCAGCCTGCAGTAACTGGAATAACTCGTGTAATGTTGCTGGAATAAAGCAAGAAATGCTTTTCATCCTGCCACAACTTTCACAATCTTTATTTAAGATTTTATTTTCCTCTTGTGTATTGGGCTGAAACTGAATTTAAAGCTTGAAAATGAATGCCAAGGCCTCCCCTTGCTGTGTCCACACGGGCAGAGCAGCAGCTCAGCCCCTGGATGCTCAAGTTCAGGGGTGAGCAGAGGCTGCAGGGAGGTTTTCTCACACTTTTGGGCAAGGACTCGTCTCTTGTGCTTCACATTATCTCTTCCAGGAGAAGGCAGAAAAGTCAAAGGCTGTAGTAGTACATGTGCAGCTGGGCAGTAAAATCAGTGATTTCAGGGGATTGCTCATCTGTTGCTTGTTTGTGAACGCTTTCTTTTCCAAAGTCTCATGTGGGGCCAGCGAGGTTTGGGCCGTGCCAGCTGAGCTGAACAGCAGCTCGGTGCCAGCCCTGGGGCTGTGGGCACTGGGCAGGTCTGGGGAGCTGCTGCTGCTGTGTCCCCTTGGGGCTCTTCAGGTTCTGCTCCTGCCACCTTCAGTCATAGCCGGTGTTTTCCTGAGCTGGCTTGGAGCTCTTTGGTCTTGTTAAGTGGCAGAATAGCATGTATTACAAAAACAAACCCTCCTTTTCTTCCTGTTGTAATCAGTTAAATCGGCTGTGTAATTAAATGATGAGCTGGACTGTGGGTATGGCAGTGTATTCACAGCTCGTTTGTGTAGAAGAACAATTCTTATTTGAGCCAGTATGACACCAATATCGATGAAATTTTGTAACTAGAGATATGTTGCAGCTTCTCTAGCCCTACAGAAGAAATAACCCAGCTTCCTCAAAAATTAGGGACCGCCCTCTTTTTAAAAAACTTCATCCAGAGTCTGTATGAGTGTTGTCTTGGTGATGTTTTAAACTGGGAATAGACTTCACATCATTAACACTGAATTTTAAAATATAATTATTGTTTGCTTCATTAATTCTGACTAATGCAGAGAGAAAAATGATTAATCAGGAGACAACATAATTAGTGCAGTGTGGCAACTGACTACTTAAATATAAGTCTGTTAACGTGGGAAGCATAGCTCTTGTTATGAAATGTTCTACTTTGTGTCAGAATTGAAAATATTAGAACCGTTTTACTCTTTAAATTGATATAGTAAATTGCAGTGCTGTGAAAACATTCATATTCTACCACTAATTATGATGTTCAAAACAGGAAATCTGAAATTATGTCGGAAATAATGTCAGCATTTCAGAGATTTTTTAAAATGTTATTTTGATGTATGTTGCTGGGGAGAAAATGTTTTTATATGTCATCCTGATATATAGCATTGGGAAAGCAAAGAAGAAATTTATTGCAGAGAACTGCTATGTTCAGTCTTGCTGAAAGATGGTTTTGCTTATGTCTTTAGTAGCCTGCCATACTTAAAAGAAGTATGAGCAGCATCATTGTACAGAAGGGATATTTTAGTTCTCAAAAGCCTCTGGGAACTGCAGGCATAATATACTTTTAAAGTACAAGGAATTAAAAAAAAAAAGGCATTTTCAACTTAATTTGTTTATAAAATCATAACCAGTTCCTGAAAAGCCACTGGCATAAAAGGATGCCTTGACTTATATTATTAGGTTGAGGTTAAAATTCCTGAAATATTTCTGCTTTTCATCTGTCAATAGTGCTTCTGAGGTCAAGTGTCTGATCTTACCATATAATGCAGCAGATGATTTGCAGCATATTTTATTAAGACATAATTGTAAAGGCTAGGACTAGTGCTGGGAAAGGTCAGGGATTTCAGGGGGAGTGTGGGAGTAATACTCAGGAGCCGTAGATGAAACAGATTCTGTGTTACAGTGGGATCAGTTCTAGCCACAGCAGGAGTTCTAAGCAATGTAATCTCTCCGTGGAAGACCATAAAATGATTTGCAGTAGGGAAAACCTCCTTGTTTTTCCATGAAGGCAGTGTCTCTGCTGTTCCGTGGCTGCTGGGTTAGAACATGTCACCCACCAGGCTCGCTGTGTCCCCTGGAGCCCGGGATGCAGATCTGCCCCCACGGCCGCTGCAGCAGCGCTCACTGGAGCACTGAGCTCAGCAGTGCTTGCATCTCCTGACAAACGTGTGAATGAGTGACCACTTCTGTGTGGCCACCATGCTGCTCTTCCATGGCACTGAGGAAGGAGAAAAATGGTAATGAAAAGGCCAGATACCAGCTACACCCTTGGGAAGAGAACAAAGGATGACTTAAGCTTAGACATAAGACATTAGCTAGTTGTGGCGCAAGTCAGACCAGTCTTTGCATACTGGCAAGCCCCAAATTATACCCAGCCTGAGTTTTTACATTGAAGTCTATTAAGAGCTGCCATAAATATTCCAGGTTGTGTTGACAGAGGTTTGGGCAGGAGGGTGGGTTGTGCATTGGTTTTGTTCTATTTTTCTTTCAAGAAAGGAGCATTGTTCAAAATTGGGCTTACTCTTTTCAGTATAGCTTGTTGAAAATTGGCAATTATGGTTTCTTCTGGCTTTGCAACTGATTATGTTAACCTTCAGCAGATTAATTGTCTTCTGGCTCACGACTGCACACAACACTTTGTGAAATGGAATTACAGTAGAGCCCTGCCAGATCTTGTCACTCTACTTTGTAACCCTTGTGGGAACTTTCATAAGGCTCAGTAGTGAGGTGATGACATGAGCATTCCAATTGCAGATTCCAGCTGGTTAGGTGTAGGTACTGCTGATGGAGTGATCTAATTTTAAGGTGTAGTTATTTACATGAAACACACAGAAGAACAAATTACAAATTAAGACTAATTAAATGGCCAAGTTATATTTTATTAGAGTATATTCTTTTTCTGTTTATTTCTGTTTTATTCTGAGTTTTGTGCTTTTATTGCTGCATTAACTTAAAGTTTTTGTAAAGCTGTGTTATTAAAAATAAAATGATAGGCATACTGCAGTAATTTATTAATATTGATGGTATTTCTGTGAGCCCTTTAGTCCATTGTTGCTTAAAAGCAAGATGGAGTATTTGATTGAAATTCTATGCGATACATCGAGTTCTAAATTCTCATTTCATGTCTTGACACAGGCTTCCTCTGTGGAATACTGCTTAGCAGAGCTGCCTTGATTTCCCTGCTCTTGCTTTGAGTCCTTTGGAGATCACTTTAAAATTGATTTGAGAGGGTTTTTAGTAGCAGTTAATTCTGTGACCATTTTCCATTGGTGAATGTGCAGTGTTTCATAGGGGATGTTGCAAAACTGCAAGAGTTCTACCACAGTGAAACTTAATTTTTCAATGAGATGAGAGTTCAGTCATGTTTCTTCAGGGAAGTTAAATCTTTACTTTCATATTTTTCACTCATTACTCCTCATGCTGTAAAACTACAGCAGTGTCTACTCTGAATGCTGATTATTAAGAGTGTATGTGTTTGCTGTTGCAATGGACTTTTTTTTTTTAGTGCAGAGCATAATGAATATATTGATTTTTCCAAAGAGTTTTACTCTATCTTTTAGCTTTTTTCCTTTTCTTTGGAATAGAGAGAAATTTCAGTTATTCCAAAATCTTACCTTTTCTGTGTGTAAGTCTACTTGAAAAACACCCACAAAATCAGACATGCTAAATTTGAGAGACATAAGAGAAGTATCAGTATAGGTATTTCCAGTATAGCTATAGTGTGTATATATATATGTGTGTGTGTATGTGTGTCAGTAATATGGCTTATTTCTGTCTGGGATTAATGTGTGGTAGAAGAGCAGCAGTGATGTTAAAAAGCAAATTGTTTTCGTGGTGAAGGGATGAGAGAGTTAACCTGGGACAAATGCTTGTGTTCATTGCGTGTGACTTCTTGTCATCCTCATCACAAATATGCTCACAGATAAGGAAACAGAAAGTAGCTGGTTTCAGTTCAGTAGTTCTGTTATGAGCAAAGTGGAAGATTATTTCTGTGGAGCAAGAGGATTGCTGTTGTGTCAGCAGTAAGAAAATGCTGCTTTTGAGGGAAATGTGCCTGGTAGTGGACATGGCACTGGCTTAGTCCGAACTCCTACTGCTTCCAGAGACTAAACTGTTGACACCTGGGCTTGGGTGGGCTCCACCAGCAGTAATCAGTGGTAAAGACAAAGGAGCTGCTGCTCATTTCCAGGCTCGGTGCTCTGCCACACGATACGGGGAGGAAGGTTAAAACAATTGAAGGAACTGTTCTTTTTTCAGTCTCTGGGGAAAAAAGAATAGTCCAACACACTCGATCAGATCTCCTGTTCCTGGCATTTTAACACTTCTCTGAGTGCAAGAAAACCACAAAAGGGTTGAGGCTGGAAGAGACCTCTGGAGTTATCTGGTCCAACCTTGCGCTCAAGCAGGGCTGTGCAGAGCTGGTTGCCCAGGACCACATCCAGACATCTCATGAATATCTCCAAGGATGGAGAGAGATTCCACAGCCTCCCTGGGTAACCTGTGCCAGTGCCACTGATCATCTTTCAGCTGGCTTCACAGAGTGTCTGGTAGTGTGTGTGCTCTGACTTCCTTAGGTTAGGGTATGGAATTGGCTGATTCCTGGCTGCAGGCATCACATAGTAGCAGAATGTCACTGTGACAGAGCGTGTGTGGGGGCTAAAGTCTGTGCAGGAGAATGGCTTTGTGTGTTTGGCCTGTGATATTTGGTACAGAGATCTGTTTTCCAGGTTTTACTCCTGAATTTTTATACTTTTATCGACAAAAATGTTGTTTTCAACTTCTGAGGTCCTAGGTGTTTCAAGTTCCCACGATATCTTGAGCAAAAGAATTTTGATCAGAAAATATGTGAAATCTCCATCCTTTAAGTAGGGAATTCCAGTTACAGAAATCCAAACTGTATTTTTAGAGTTAGCTAATTTTGTGGTTTCTTAGGTAATAAGCCAGAATGAGGGTACCTCAAGCCCCATTTCAAGTAAGTCCTTTCAGTAAAACTCTTTCCCTGTACTTGGAAAACACGAGTAAGAATTCTTGCCCAAGAGTACAACAGTGATGTGTTACAGGAGCCCTGGCCTCTGAGGCTGTTTGTTCAAATCCTTTTGTTTATTATGAGCTGGAATGCAGGGCTGTGGGCTGGGCTGGAGAACACCAGCGTGGTGCCTTTGTGACACTTGGCATTAACAAATGGCATCTTTGTTCCAGCCTCTGCAGCTCCTGGAGCTGTAGAGGGGCTGTGTCTGGAAAAAGGAGCACGTGTCAAGTGGCTCAGTTGTGTGGAGCAAATGCAGCAAGTGGAGGAGGAGAACTTTTCCCCCGGTCATTTTTGATAAACTGATTTAGAATATGGTCTAGAAGCAAACAGATTTACTTCATGAAGACTAAAACAGAGCTCTACAAGGACTGGGAAGAAAATGACAGTCTAAAGACTGGTAAAGTGTTGTGTAAAATGTTATATACTGGTCTTCAATTGTTTACATTATGCTGTTATTATCTCTCATTTCAAATTAGTGATAACTGATTTTTAAATAATAATATTTAAGGAATATAATTATGTTTAATGGTGGAAGAAATGTAGCTCAGCTTCTGGAAATACATATTTCAGAGAAAGTGTTGCTATGCAAAAGAGATTGTTTTTCTAACTAACTAGTTCATTTTAGGTTAAAAGCTCTTCTCTGTTTTAGAAATTCTCTTTGCGTGAGGAGAAAGTATAATAAATGATGCTTAATCCCTTTTGTTCAGAGCAGCTTTTAGATTTGGTGTGCAGGTATTTACCAAGATTCTTCCTTTTGAACATGGTGTACCCACAGCAAAATACTATTAAGTGTACGTCATGGCTTTTATTTTGTTGTTTATGGGAATGAACTGGAAGGAAAATAAACAGCCTGAGTATTTAAAGGACTTTCTGCTATGACCAGAGAGTTTGTTTATTGCTCTGATATGCGCTTTGAATGTGTAGATGCATAGCAGCTGGTGGTGGTGCCTGCAGACAGGAATTTGTGCCAGTGCAGCTCTTTGAGCAGTGGGATGTGTAATGTGCAAGCCAGCAAGAATTTTAGTAAAGTAATGGGAAACAAATTAACGTTTTCAGTTCTTTTGGGGTTTTCAGAGTGCTCTGCAGTTGGAGAGACGATGGTGGGCTAAAGGACAAAAAAGGAAGAAATCGCTTTTCAGAATTTGGGATAAGGTTACACAGGATGCTTTTGGTACATTGAGCCCCATGGAAAGAGGCATCACTGCTGAGGGTGCTGGTCCACAGTGGGTGAGCCTGAGCCAGTGTGTGCCCAGGAAGGCCAGTGGCATCCTGGCCTGTGCCAGCAGTGGTGTGGCCAACAGGACCAGGGCTGTGATTGTCCCCCTGTACTCAGCACTGATGAGGCCACACCTCGAATCCTGGGGTCAGCTTTGGCCCCCTTGTGCCCTTGTGACAAGAAGGACACTGAGGTGCTGGAGCCTGTCTGGAGAAGGGAGTGGAGCTGGGATAGGGTTCTGGAGCACAGGTCCTATGAAGAATGACTGAGGGAGCTGGGGGGTGTTTGTCCTGGAGAAAAGGAGGCTCAAGGCAGAAACTTTCTGCTCTCTACAACTCCCTACCAGGAGAGTAGCCAGGTGAGGGCAGGGCTCTTCTTGCAGTAACAAATGACAGAATGAGATGAAACGAGTTCAAGATGCATTGAGGTGGTTTAGATTGGATAGCAGGAAAAATTTTGTTCCCAAAAGGGTCCTCAAGCACTGGAAACAGGTTGCCTAGGGAAGTGGTGGAGTCACCATCCCTTGAGGTATTTGAAGCATTTGGTGCTTGGGGGGCATGGTTTAATGGTGGGCTTGGCAGTGATGGGTTACTGGTTGGACTCAATGATCTTAAAAGTCTTTTCCAACCTAAACGAATCTGTGATTCTTCTTAAATTTATGGCACATCTGTAAGAGGCAGTTTATTATACTGCTGCTGATGCATGAGGACTACAATGCACCTTGTGCCTACTACTCCTTCAGTGTAAGGAACTCATTGAGGTTCTTGGTGGTACTCATTTCATACTACAACCCGAGGGAGCTACTTCATGGCTGTTACCTTTGCCAGGTGAGGTACAGCCTGGTCATTTTTTAGGCTGTTTCAGAGAGAACAGCTCTAGTGAGTTTGAGTAACCCCAAAGACCATTCCTATAAATTGTATGACTACTTCTGTAGGGACTAGAGATGTGTGCTCAGTGGATTGCACAAGGAGATCACTTTTAAAAAGGCTGTGCTTTGCTGGTTTGCAGTTCTGTAGCTGAACAGAATTAGAAGCCATGCAGGATTAGACCAACATTTGAAAATACAGGTACTTAGTAAACCTTGTAGAGCAGCAGCTTTTCTTTTTGTGGGAAAGACCAGTGTTTTACTGTCTTCTGGCCATTCCTCCCTCAGCAGCCCTGAGTTCTGCCAGGCTGTGATGAAAGCTAGGTGTAACTATGGACTCTGTTAGTCACCCCAACCAGGAGCAGCTGAGCTGCTGCCAGGCTGTCACAGGCTGTTCAGCTCCTTCTTGACTGCTGGAAGCATAAGGGATGGTCCTGCCAGTTCCCACTCCTTTATTCTGGAAAACTGAGTTACTGCAGGGACTGCAAGAGGGGTCCTCAGTGTTTAGCTCAGTGATTTACAGGAATATAAAATTACATTGTTGTAAATTTTTCCCCCTATCCCCACCTTAAAATACATGTTTAAGTGGATTATAGGGGGTCCTTGGGTCAAGAGTCTCTGGTATCTGTAGGTGACTCCATCCACAGCTACTCTTCATCCATGTGGAACAGAAGAGAGAAGATGGCAAGAAAGATGAAGGCAAGAGTAAAGCAGGATTTTTTTTAGTTTCATCAGATCATGAAATCATATCTCTGTTTCTTGCAAAAATCTCTATATTTGAGAAGTTTTAGTAAAACAGAACTCAATTTTTACATCTATGTGTAGGCCACCTTGTTTTTTCTATACTAGTATTTATTTTTACCTGGATGTGTTGTTTTGCTGTTAAATGTCACTTAGGGCAGTTAGTGTCTTCCAGGTAGTTTAGCATTCATTAATAGAGCATAGTGTTATATAACTTTAGTTTGCATTATGTCTGTTACTCCTGAGGAGATTCAGGACACTTGGAAATTTTCACAGTGAGAACAGCCATTGGAATAATCTCCCCAGGACAGTGGTAGATTCCCCAAGACTGGACACTTCTAAGATTCAGCTGAACTGGGTGTTGGACAGTCTTGTCTAGACTGTGCTTTGGCCAGGAAAGCTTGGACTGCATGGTCCTTGAGGTCCCTTCCAACCTGTCATTCAGTGATTGATGCTGGACAGGATTTTAGCCATGCTGCTTGTACCTTGTAAGCCTGACTGATTTTGGGGGGGACTTGAAAGTGCTGTTTAGCATGCCATTGTTGACAGAATTTATCATCAGGACCTTTCTAGTGTATTTTCCCATTTTTCAGTTCAAATCGGTTCTCCTTACTAATTAATTGACTATATATTAATGTTGATCTCATTTGAGATAGTATTGTTTCCTGTGTAATCTGTAATGCTAACTTTTAATTAGTAAATTTAATCATACTTGTATCATATCTTTAACTGCTTTCACTGAGATAACACTGAACAAAACTGATAAAACTTTAGAATATCAGTTATTTGTCTTCAATTTCATAGTGATGCATTTTTGTGCCAAAGAATTTTTCTTGTTCCCATATTTAGCTTTTACTTTATCAGGAATCAATGTGTAATTTCTAAGTTGGAGGTAGTTAAATATTTCCTCTTATAAGAAAAATCATGTCCAATGCTTATCTCCCAAAATAAAAGCTCTTGCCATCATCTCAAGCTGTTTTCTGGGTTTTCAGTATGGATGGATTAATGAAACATTGAACTATCTCAGTTCAGCTGGAAGGTTAAGATGATTCTGGCAGAAAGTAAAGAGGATTACTTTAAAGGCAATGAATATGATAATTTACACACTAACTGTAATTGAATTGTCATGAGACACAGATAATGCCAAACTTTGATTCACACATTGCTTATGCAGAGGAAGGGATGGTAAGCCATGGCCACGTTTTCTGCATAAATCAGGAACTTGCTTTCTGGTGCAAGTACAGTTTGGCATTCTTTTAAGCAAAGGTTTAAACTTTTTTCAGCTTACACTGGCATTGTCTGTGTTTTTGAAGATCTATGCATGTCCTTTTGAGCACATTTTAAAACAAAAATAGAAGCCATTTTCAGTTCTGTTTAAAAAATGTATCAGCTACGTACTTCGTGAATGTATTGACCACTGTGTATTACAACATTGTCTGCTTATGTTCAGCCACACTCTTTCACTCTTTCTCAAATGAAATCTAATGTCTTCTGCTTGGAAATTAATGATAGGACTTTTTACCTATTTTTTGAAGCTCAGCAGCAAGTGTACTTTAAACAAGGGAGTTTTTCCTCACAGCTGTCCTTTGGCAAAGTGGAGATTTGGGTCAATCAATACTTGAAGTTGCTGAAGGAACGTCAGGTTTCTAAGGAAGTTAAAAGTTTACTTTTTAAAAACTCATAATTAGTCTTCTGTAAAGACTTGCTGTAAGCACACATCTGCCTTCCAAAAGGAAACACAATTTAATTTTGGTTACAATTCCTTTATCTTCTCACTTTGAAAGTTTGTAAAACCAGGGTTCACCCGCTGCTTTTTGTCAGTGTTGATTTGGTAGATTTAGTGGATATTATCAATTTAGCAGATATGCTGTGTCAACTAGTAAAGACTAGGAAGCAGATGTTGTAATTGTGCTGGGGGAGTAGATGGTGCTGGAATGTGCTGGCAGTGGTGTGAGGTTGTATCTGTGCCCCTGGGTGTGACAGCACTGGGGAGGGGCTCTGGGAGCTCTGTCTTGCTCAGAGCTCACCTGGGCAGCCAGGGTAACAGAGCCCTGCAATGGCTGTAAAGCTGTGCCAGAGAAAAGCAAACCAGAGACCCAACTTCTTTGTGTCATGAGTCTCCTTTCAGCTTAGGAATAAAGGATCCAGCACCTGAAAGCACAGGAGGAGCAGCGCCCTGCTTGGACACACCCAAGACTGAGCAATATGAAATTATTCTACTTACCCCTTATCTTACTGGGAGGAAATTATTTGTCAGTGTTGTAGATTAGAGATGTGAAGCTTCCAAATATAGCAGATTTAATTATTCTTTTTATTTCTCCCTCAAATAACTGTGTAAATACATGTGTGCTGGTACTGCTGCACGCTGGAGAAAATGACAGAGCTCTATGTATTAATAAACAGGAGTAATGTGATTGGCAAATGATGGTGACAAAGGGGGCCAGGTGAGGGTAACCAAGTGTGACTTCTGGGGATCATAAATGAAAGCTTTGAAGAAGCAGCCAGACCTTCCCTTAGGGAAGCTTGGGACAGGCAGTGCTGTTTGAATTCTGGTGCTTGTGTCTGTGGTGGGTCATACTGAGGTTCTCCTAGCGTTCCCCTGGAGAAAGGTGGAGTGAAAACAAGCAGAGACCATGTTAAATCTCTAACAGACGGCTTAGAAGGCCACCTTGGCACAACTTCCTGTCTAAATGTTGAGAAATATGTAGGTAACCTTTATTAAAGAAACACTAGGTTTGAACAAATAATTGCGTTAATGTGATACGATAGAAAACTGTAATATCTGATCTGTTTTTCTATTTCATAGCCCAGATGGTTGGTATGTACAATTGCTGAAGTTCATTATGTTGCCATGAACTAGATAGTGAAAAAAACCCACATGCTTGGAGTTATTTTTATAAGTGTTAGACTGAAATATATTTTAAACCTTTTTCAAGCCTTGCTTTATCTGAAGTTCATTGCTTTTTAATAATCAAAAGAATTTGATGCTTGAATATTTCACAAACTTATTAATTAAAGCTGATATACCTCATTGCTTTGATATAATTCTGTTTGGGATATTGAAGTACATTCTGTTGTTGGATATTCAGAATAACAACTTTTCCTTTCTTGGTGCTCTCTGTTCCTGTCCATGTCCTAGAGATGGTTTCTGCTCAGGGAACAGGACTGAGCAAAACTTGAACTCCACTCATGCAGTAAATGCTGCATCTGCAGTGTCCTTATGTCCAGTGCTTACTCACACACTGGTTTTTGGTTTTTTTTTTTCTTTTGTCTATCAACCTTCCTGTTGTCATATCCTTACACTTATTCCAGCTCTGGGTTGCCCAAGTTGCAGTTTTGATGCTGTAATGACATCCTTCCCTGTTTTCTGAGAAATAAGTTGTAGGCAATTTCTAAGAAGCCATGCAGTATTTCTTCAGTATTCCAATATCTTTACAAATCCTGTAAATAATTCACAGTTATGTTTTAAGCCAGTAGTGAATGTTTCAGCTTTCTTTATTAGAATGTTTGTGGAATTGCCAATTAGTGGCCTTTAGTACTTTCTTCAGTCTTTCAGTTAGTGGGTTGTGGAGAATTTTTTTTTTTACTGTGTTTAATGTCTACATTGGTGAAAAATCAGAAGTAGTCTAAACTCAGCAATTAAGAGACTGTGCAGTAACTCTGCTTTGTTTTGAGCAGTATTCAGGACATGTACCAAGGTCATATTTTGCTTTGACACAATAGTTTTGGCATTTCTCCATTGAAGTAGTCTCCCTGAAGTTGATTTTCCAAGTATTTGGCTGCAGTTCTTTTTTCACAAGGGGGAAAATCTGAACAACATTATTTTAATTCCTCTACAGGTGCAGATGCTGAGCAGGATGCTGCTATCAAACTTGCCCAGGAACGAGCAGAGATAGTTGCCAAGTATGACAGAGTAAGTGAACTTTTTAGTAATTTAAGAGGCATTTTATAATGCATCTTCATAAAATGTCTGTTTAAAAAGTGAATCATGATTCCAGCTAGCTGTTGTTTAAAATACTCTGTTCAGTACTAATCTGATGTTTAATGTGGCCTCTGGGTGCATTAAACTCTCCCTCCTCGGGGGATATTCTAGATAATGACTCAATCATTTTTCAGGTGCATAGCAAGTTACTTTGGGACTGTTTCAGGGAGTGTATTAGAAGTAGTGAAAGTGAGGTTTTGGAGGATGCTCAGTGTATCTATGAGATCAGAAGGACTCTCATTTTACCTTTTATTTATTTAGTCTTTGGTTATGGTAGTACAAACACTGAAATCATAGTAGAAAAATTAAAAGGTGAGTGAGCTGTATTGTTTCTCATCTTGTTGTGGGGAGCTGAAGAAATGCCCTGGTCATACCATGTTTGTTCTTGGACCCCTTGTCAGGAAGAGCCTGGCACAGACTGTGCCTAGAATGCTTGCACAGTAGTCAGGTATTTTTGTTACACTTACAGACTTTTTAAGTGTCACTGGAGTACAGAGCAACAGCCTTGTTTGTAGAGTTCATGGAATGTTTTATGTGCCAGACTTACTGGTGGTCTGCACAGTGTGCAGTAAACGAGTGGCTCACCTTGGACTAAGGAAAATCCTGCTTGTGTGTGGCAGGCTGACACCAGCTGCTCCTCACAGCTGCTCAGTCACGGCCACCTCTGCTGGGCAGGGGAGAGAAAATGCAACAAAAGGCTCATGAGTTGGGATCAATGCAGGGAGAGATCCTTCACCAATGACTGTCCTGAGCAAAGCAGACCTGAGCTGAGGAAATCTGTTTAATTTATTACCTATCAAATAAAGAGTAGGGCAATAATAAAATAAAAACTGGATTGAAAACATTTTCTCCCCAACCGTCCCTTCTTCCTGGGATTAGCTTTGTTCCCAATTTTCTCTGCCTCCTCCACCTGAGCAGTGCAGGAGGATGGGGGCTGTGGTCAGTTCATCCCACATTGTTTCTGTGACTCCTTCCTGCTTTGGGGGTTTAGACTCTTAAACCTTAAACTCTTCCCTTTTTCCAGTGGGGGGTCCCTCCCACAGGCTGAAGTTCTCCATGAAGTTCTTCAGTGTGGGTCCTTCCCATGGGCTGCAGTTCTTCATCAGCTGCTCCAGCACTGGTCCCTCCATCAGGGTCAGTCCTTCAGGCACAGGAGCTCCAGCACGGGTCCCCCATGGGGTCACAAGTCCTGCCACCAAACCTGCTCCAGTGTGGCCTGGGCCATGGCCAGTGGCAGGTCCGTATTGCACCTGGATGACTTTGTCTCTTTTGGATATGGGGGAGGCCTCCAGCAGCTTCTCAGAGAAACTACCCCTGGAGCCCCGTGTACCCCCACAAACTCAATTCTCTTTGTGTTCTGAGTGGTGTCCTGATTTCACAGCCAGTAACCTGTGCACAGCCCACACCAGAAGCAGGTAGGGCTGAAATGCAGTTAAACTTCTGCAAGCCTTTTGCAAGACTGGCAGTTGGAGAGCAGGAATGGGACATGGATGAATGCATAACTGTGGGGAAAACTCAGTGCTGCATTGTTTGACAGCTGCTGCAAGTCAGCATGCACTGTCTGCAGGACGTGTTCTTGCAGGTGCACGTTCAGGAAAGATGGACTTGGGAAATGAAAGGAGTAGATAGCACTCTGGGGACCTTGATGGATTATTGTGGAGTTTAACAGCAAGTGTGGGATTACTGTGACTCTGGTTTAAATGTATTTTGTGTAGCAGTGATCAAAGGAGATTTTCTGTGATGAAAGTAATGTTTGTAAAGGCTGGGATACGTGTTCTGCTCTCTTTCTTCTTGGTTGGTTAGGTTAGGACTGGTGTTCTTCTCCTCTAACTTCCTGCCACCATGTCCCAAAGTGTCCCAAAGGTTATGCTTTCAGTGGTTGAATGCTCCCTTATGTGTCTTTATTTATTGTGTCATAAAATATAATTTGTTTTTTTGTTTTTTTTCCTTGCCTTTTAGGGACGTGAGGGTGCTCAGATTGAACCGTGGGAAGATGCTGACTACCATCTTTACAAAGTCACAGACAGATTTGGGTTTCTACAGTAAGTAGCAAGCCTAAATAAAATAAGATTAAAAGTTTGCTTTTAATTTTTGCTGGCTCTTTATTGTATTACCTATTTGGTGAAAGTATTATTGTACCTTTAACAGATATGTTGGAAACTGCTGTGTAAGTGTTACTGCTGGATAATCTTTCACTGTGCTTTTCAATTCAGTTTCTATCTGGGTTTTTGTTTCTGTAATTTGATCTTGCATAGGGAGTGAAATGTTTTAAAATATTTTCTTGGGGAGTGGAAATTGACAGTCTACAAAAAACATATTCCAAGCTAAATTGCAGATAAATTTTCGTTGTGAATAACTGGTTATAAACAAACTTGAAGTTCTTGGAAGGATTTATAAAAATTTTATTAAAATGCTTAATTTTAAAAAGATCCCAAGACATTAAGGTTACTCAATGGTTGTAGATGAGCAAAAGTATATATCTCAGTCCATAGAAGATTAGTATCTTTTGGCTTCATATATTTTTTTAACCTTACTGAAATCTCTGCTGATTTGGGACCTAATATTGAATGAACTTAAAGTCAGAAAATGCCAGAGTCCAGATGCAGTTCTCCTACAGGTGCCTCCTTTGTAACATAATCTGTTTCTTTTTGGCAAATAGAGGATTAGAGAATTAAGTTGTGTTAGGGTTTTTGTGGTTGGCAGATGTAAATATCCAGCTTGCAGAAACTGAACACAACCTGACTTGCTACTTTTGATGATATTAGGTCTCTCTTAGGTTCTTGGTGTTTGGCATTTGTGTTTGAATACATGAAATGCAGTTCAAATCCAGAAAAATCAATGATAAATGGAAAACTTAGTAATACCTATGTAATTCATAGTATTGGGAAGGGGGATGTTTATGTTCTTTTTTTGGAGGAGTTTTTTTGCTTCTCTTCTTTCCTTTTTGCAACGTTATTGTTTTTACGAGCTGTCAGTTAAAAGTCATCTTTACCTGCAGACTGCTTGTGCTTCATTGGGGTGAGTTAATTTGATGTGTGACATTCAAAGAGATCTGTTTCACACAAAGAGGTCCTTGTGTTGGTAAAGCCCAGCTGCAGCACCATGTGCCTGCAGTTGTGGCATTCCTAATGGAGAAAGGATGTCAGAGTTGTTTTATTTCTGGGGCAGAGGTAATGGAAGCCACTGCAGGGTTCATCTCTGACTTTGGTATCCTTGTGAACTCCTGAACTTTTCCTGTTACCTGTATTGTGGTGCTTGCATTTTTATGTGTTAGGTGTAGAAGACTGCTCCTCAAGTTCCCTCTGCTTGTTGCTGCTGTTCAGTCATTACCTCAGATGTTCCTCTTGCCCAGGAACATCTCTACTCACCAACACAGAATTAATTCTCTATATAGTCAACTTCAAGGGATGAAAGCTGAAAGATTTAAATTACATAAAGACTGCACAGGTTAACAGTGTATGCAGATAATCTCTTCACTAATTGTGCCTATTTGTAGCTTATCCATGTCTTGTTACAGGGCAGATTTCACCTGGGAGTGCTCTCAAGGCTGCTTTATGATTGCTTAAGAGAAATTCAATGCGTTGCAAATGATATTTTTATTTTCCTGAGAAGCAAAATTTCTCCTAATAGAAGAAATATAATTAGGATAAACATATTAACTGTATTTCCCTGAAATGACAATTCATATTGCACTACAGATTTTAACTATGGTCTGGGTCATGTGTGCTATCATACTGGGCCTGCTGTATCTGAAAGAAACTCCTGTTCTATGAGAGTTTGAAATGCAGCAAGATGTACCAAAAGCCTCAAAAGTTTGTCATCCCTGAGAGCCATAATTCCCTACAATCTCACAGGTGTTTACAATGTAAATTAGCAGACAGGCTGATGCACCCTGAAAACAAAAGCTGTCCTTGTTAAAGTCTACAGGGATTTGTAATCTTGTTTATATTGACATCTTAAAATACTAAGAGAGGTGTCTTTTGTGTCAGAAGGGTGCTGGGTGTGAGGAACCTGATACAAAATTAGGGCTTGTTTTCTCAAGTACAATAGGCTTTGATTACTATCAGTGGTTTTCTAGTTTTCCTTGTCTGTGTCCTGTTTGCAGCTTTCCTTGGCTCTGTGGAGGGACATTCAAAGTTCATCTGATTGCTGATAGGGCAGGAAAGATAATTTTGAGGGAATGAAGCACTCAGGCTGCATGTGTAACTTGCCACTGGGCAGAATATGGGAAAATGTCAAGTCTAGAGACATTTCAAGAATAGTTTTGGTCTAGATCTTCTTCTGGTGCCCCAGTGCCCTTATTTGTGTGTTAAACTGGGAATTTGTAAACTTGAGGGACCTGAAGACTTAACACTTCTGTTGTCTTCTTGCCATTCCAGTAGAAGTGGAATGGCACTCAGGTTTTCCTCAGAGAGGACTGAGAGGGAAAGTGCTTTTTTTATTTACCAGTGGAGAAATTGGATTGTGATTGGAAACAGATAGAACATTTCCCTTCAAGTAAAATATGTCACTTTAACCTATTTATAAGACCCTCAGTTGAGGTATCTGGCATCTTTGGTCGATTCTAAGTGATGCAGTATTTGCTGTTTACAAGAGTTAGGTCCATCTTTACCCAATATTGTCCTAAATTTTTAGTAGCTGCTGCCTTCAGAACACAATGTAATTTGATTGCTGCAGTACTTTATTTTGCAGTTCTGCAAAGGAATGTGAAAGTTCTAGTTAACTTTGGATATTAAAAGGAAAGTGGTGTGGACAGGTTATTAATATTGCTATTTAAAACAAAAAGAATAGAGCTGAATTAATACTTAATGAATTTAGGGAACAAGAAAGTGTATTCAGTGAGAAGTAGGAGAGCATTATAATAATGAGACTTATTTGAAATGAATAAAGGGAAGTTTTAGAGGGAAGTTGGATGTAGGAAGAAGGTTTCCAGCAAAGCTAAGCTGTGAAATAACGTGTGGGGAGCCCAAGGGGACTGTCTCTTGAGATGTTTAACAGCAGAGTGTGCAAAATAAAATGCAGCTAGGAGGAGTTTGTTCAGTGGCACTGACTAAATTGTAGCAGTTATGAGCTACTCTGCTGCAAACAGAAATTGTACAGTAGAGGCATGCAGGAACCAGGAAGAGAGAAGCTCTCATTATTAGCTAAATAGTAGAAAATTTGGCCTTTACCAGCTACTGTTGTTGCAAGGCTGTAGGGAAGTGGTGGGTTGTGGTTTATTTAAGCCATGTGGTGTTGCAGGCAAACCAGACTCAACTTGGAGAATTTTATTTCATAATTTACTGCCAGGTAACATGACATACTGACTGCTGTCTTGGATGCTGGGTAGGAACACTCCAAACATACCACTCTTAACAGGCACCTAGAGGAAACACATGTCTTCCCTCTGCCTCCAGGACAAACTTCCCTTGCTTTTTGTCCTGGGTTAGCCTTGGATCACCCCAGTTCCTTTGGGGAGGTGGCAGGCAGTGCAGGAACTCCTGCACATGATGAGTTCTTTCTGCTGCTCCTGGCTTTTTACTTATTTTCTCCTTCTGCTCCTTGTGTCTTACATGTCTTCCCCCACCCTGACATGGTGCTCCACTGGGGGTACATCTCCTGCCATGTTCTCAACATCCCCTTCCACATGTCTCTTCTGTCTCTCCAATTAGTATTGTTCCTCTTAATTAAGAGACTTGTTTCTGCCAAGTGCTGTTGATCTTCCTCAGTGTCACCTGATATACATGGATTGGTATATTAAATTAATACATCAATTAAATAAATATTCATATAACATGGAATAGCCTATTAACAAAAAAACCTCTTCACTTTTGTAATGTTTCTTTCAGAAAATCCCACATCAGGGAGCTTGTCATGACCATGAGTATTGACAGTGCTGACCAGTATATTTTATAGAAGCCAAGTGTGGTTACCAAAAAAGAAGGCAGCAATATCCCTTCCCAGAAAAACCTCAGGCATGGTCCTTATTCAGTGCAATTTGTTTTCCAGTAGAAATCCTGCTGCTGATTCCACATGACAGTGCAGGACTGCTGAGCAGTCAGGCTGATGTGAAAAGTACCATTCAATTCTAAAATGAACATTTTTTCCTCTGAAGTCCAGCACCAGTGTCTGTATATACAATCTGCCAGTATTTTAATAAGATTGGATATTCTTTTCCAGAAAGTGCAGGAGGTGGAGGCTTTGAGCTGTGCCTGCAGCTGATGGAAGCCCAGCAGCCAATCTCTGGGGACTCCCATAGGGCTCAGATAAGGCTTAGCCTGTAATAGATGACTTCTGCAATCAAGTATTTTAGGAATGGGAGAAATGCCTAAGATCTCTTCACAGATAATCATAACAAAAACTGTTTAAGCTGATTTTGGAAATGAAAAGGCACAATGTGTTTGGTATTCATAAAAAATCAGGGGTTTGTTTGCTCAGTTTTTCCCCTTTCCTTCCCCCCCCCCCCTTTCCACTTTTCCTCTTTTCCCCTTTTTCCCTTTCCTTTTTTTTTTTTTTTTTGCATTTTTTTTTTTTTTTTCCTTTTTTTTTTTTTTTTT